>NC_057806.1:406635570-407315535 GCF_018294505.1 Triticum aestivum | reverse complement strand
GATGACCCAATGGCAGGCCGATTCTCTGGCGCGTGGACGGGTTCCACAGGAAGGTCTCGCGTGAGTCGCGGTGTCGCATGAGCAGCCAGCCTTGTGGTGTTACCCAATATAAGTGGCTTTCCAGATCATCCAGTCCCTTGCGTTGTGATAGCTGCATTGTACTTGTGCTGTACAGGAAGAGGCTATCGCTTGCCTCCTCAGTCGACTCAACCCTGTGAATTTTCTCGGCCTCTTCATCTGCGGCCTCTTCTTCACCATCACTTTTGTCGACTTCATTATGATCAGGCTCGTCTTCATCGCTGAAATTTATGTCATCGTCGCTTTCCTCCATCGGCATGTCATTGTTGTAATGAAACAGTAACAACGGGGAATTATCTGGATCCGGTGGAGCTGTATCTTCTTCGCTTCCTTTCGTCGGCATCGGGTTGTGATTCTCTGGTGCGCGAACGGATTTCTTCAGCTTCTGATGCATGTTTGCGGAACAAGAATCAATTTTCGTTGACTATCTGCCGCAAACAAGTGTCCCTGTAAAAATACGAACCCTTTATGATTGTTTTCTTGGGTTTTGGCATCCTTATGTAGACGATGCGCGTACATATAGTCACTACGAATCTGCTTCGTGATCGAAGTCGCCGTTCTGATGTATAACCGCGCAGAGGTGGACGTCCAAAAAACGCTCGAACTCCACGTGACCACGTGTAATCCAGTCCAAGTCGGATCCTTTCGTCCACTATATAGCGGTGCTGGCATCTTTGCCAGGATGTAACTGATGTTTTGTAAATCCCATGTACCTTAACCCCCCAACTGCAATGAAAAGCTGTGCCGACAGCATTTTCGTCAAAAAAAAAAACTGTCAGCCGATCGAGCCGGAACTCGGAGCTTCCCTAGAAACACCGGCAGAAATCAGAGCATCGAAACGCCGGACACGGTGTGCGAGCGAGGACGTACGTACGGGATGGAGGCGGCGGCATCGCACGCATGTGATTGGTCCTCTCTCCCGGTGGACGTTCTCGTCCAGATCCTGGATCATCTGCGGTGGTCGAGCCACCCGAGCTTCGGCCTAGTGTGCCGGCAGTGGCAATCCGCGCGCGCCTTCTCGCCCTTCTACCCCGCGTGGATCACTCCTCTGCTCCTCAACGCCACCGACGTCGGAGCCACCAACCTGCGCTACTACAGCCCCTACTACCACAAGAACTTCGAGACCGCCTCCACGCTCAGGACGCCCGACGTCAAGATCGCCTGCGCCACCGGAGAACACCTGGCGCTATGCTCCGAGGACCTAATCATCCACGCCCAGCTCTTGTCCGGCGACGTCCACGAGCTGCCGCCGACCAAGAACGCCATGTTCGACTCCGTTGTCTATGACGGCGTGCGCACCATGTTCGGCGTCGACACTCAGTTTGGCATGCTAGGAATCGCCCGTTGCATCCGAGACAACACCGTCGACGCATGGGGGGACTGGGACTTCGCGAGTTCTGACCATGACCAACCAAGGTTTTTGACATCGCAGGATTGCAACCCGGTACTCCGTGACGGCTTCCTCTATCTGCTGGGGAAAGATGGCGCGCTCGCGGTGTACGACGGCAGCAGGCACGACGAAGGATTTAATATTCTCGAGAAGCCCCAGGGTTTCATGTTCGACCACAAACATAGCTACTTGGTCAAGTCTATCGAGGTGAGCTGATGGCCGTCCTCATTGGCCATCGCGGGACGCCCGTCAACGTCGTCAAGCTGAATGAGCACACGATGCAGTGGGAGAAAACGGAAAGCCTAGAGGGGAGGGCCTTGTTCACTGGCACCTCGACAACGACGGTGAAGAAGACTAATATCAAATGGATGCAGAACAAGATTTTCCTCCCGAGGCTCCATGATTGGCCTCAGAACGTACATGTTGACCTGGTCCAACGTGAAGATGATGTTGCCTTTGTCCCGAAAGATGGACACGCAGATACCACGGTGAAGCATGACGATTTTGGGACAAAAGTCATGTGGTCTTATGAGTTGGGACAGCCTCAAGAGGCAATGGAGTTTTGGGGGACAGAGAGAGTTAATTATGGTATCTGGATCAATTTTAGCACATAGCAGATGATTTTAACAGTACAGTACGGTCTTTTACTACTATTGTCGTGCAGGAGGCGGCCAATGGATTAAGCACGAGAACGAGCATGATAGCTTGATGGATTCTCTTACAATGGTCGATGGAAATTTCTTGTCATACAAGACGAACAGCAGTCAGATTGCGACGCTGGACTTGTCTCCACACCACACGTTCAAGACACGCGACCTGTTGAGAGATTGCGTAGTACCATACCAGCAAAGCAATGGACTCCCGTTCCATCAATTCCACCAGACCAGACCAGACCTGATCACCTCTCTAGGCAGCAGCGCCGCCACCGACGGACACCACCGAGCCTGGTCCGTGCTCTGTTCTCCTTGTTGATCTTGACCGGCGTGACGACGTCCGCGACTCAGAAAGGCCGCTGGCATCCAGGTCAACCGTACGTCAAGGTCGTCGGCGAGCTCGCACAAAGGCCCCGTCTTTTTGGCGGCAGGAGCTAGCAGACCATCATGGGCGCGTGCACGTCCGAGGCTCTTGGCCAAGTTCCCATGTCGCCTTGCGCGGTCGCCACCGCCGTCCATGCATGGGGAGCACCTCACCTCTCCTCTCCCACGGAACCAACATACCTTCGCCGTCTCCTACGTGGTGCATGACGCCGTCGCGATCGTATACGCGTACGTCCGCGTCGTCTTCCTCAATTCCGTTTCTTTCTCGCTCGATCACACTACTTTTTCTTTCTTCAGTTCCAATACGAGGCAGCGCGCGTCTCCTTCTTCTCCGGCCAGTACCGGTGCTGTGCGCCGCCGCGGCGACTCGATTCTTCTTGTTCTTTTTCTCTTAATTTCCCGTCAATTCCAATACGGCCGGAGAACAAAGAGCCATGAAAAAGTGACGGCGACGTACAGGAACCAGCATGCGTTTGGCTCGCCTCTCGTCATCGCCATCTCCGTTCAGTGCCGCGGGATCCTCCATATTGCGGCCAGCCACGACTCCCCGTTCAATTCAACCAGACCGCGAGCTCGTCTCCTTCCTCTCTCGGCCCAGCGCGCGCGTACACGTCAATTAATTGCAGGAATCTGCGCGTACGTACGTCACCGCCGACCGATCGGCCACTCGTCCGTGCTTCTCCGTCTTGATGTCCACGTTCGAGTGAGAAAGGCTGTTGGCGTCCACGTCAACCGTCAACTCCTCGCGGATGGCAGTGGCAGTGCCTGGCGTTGGCGGCGAGGTCGCACAAAGGGCACGTCTTTTTGGCGGCAGGAGTATAACTTTCTTTTTAGTCTGCATATAACATTTGATCAAAGTTAAACTTTATAAAGTTTGACTAATTCTATAGAAAAGAATATCAGCATCTATAATACTAAAGTTATATGATATGAAAATTAATTTCATGATGCATCTAACAAAATTGATTTTATATTGTGAATTTTGATTTTTTCTATAAACTTGGTTAAAGTTAATAAAGTTTGACTTTGATCAAATCTTATATATGCAGACTAAAAAAAGGTGAGAACCATTATGCATACGTGTGTGTCCGACGCTCGTCGCAGTGTTTCGAGGTGCCTTCGCGCACTTAATTGCCACCGTCGTCTTGGGGTTGGGGAGGAACCTCACCTCTCACACACAAGTTAGAGCATCTCCAGCCGTTGGCCCCACAGACGGTGATTTTACGCGCCCCCTGGGGGCAAGCCGGCGCTAAAATCGGCGCGGGGGCGAGCGGGTTCCCAGCCACTCGGCCCAAGGTCGCCCCCAGACGCGTTTTTTTATTTTTAAAAAATTGAATTCGGCAAAGTTCGGCTAAAATTCGGCAAACTTGATATTCATATTAAACATGTTCAGCGTTCTACATAGATTATTTTAAAAAAAGGTAATCTAAGAGGCGAGGAAGCCGATCAGCACGGCGAAGTCGCCGCCGTCCTCCTCCTCGTCGTCGTCGTCCTCCTTGATGGCGCGGCCGCCCCTGCTGGACCCTTGCCCGGCGTCTCCATGGCGGGCAGGCGGTGGCGGCGGCGTGTAGTTGTCGTCGTCGTCGAGGATGACGATGCCTCCCTCGTCCCGGCCACGGCGACGAGCTGCGAACCGCGCGAGGGCGGCGCACTCGCGCTCCCTCTCCGTCTGCACCCAGTCATCGTGCACCCATTTGAGGGCTGCTTCGTCGTCGAGCGCCTCCTCCTTGACGCCGCTGGTGAGCCCGGGCTCCGTCTTCACGACGGGGAGCCCTGGCTCCGTCTTCGGCTTGACGGGTCGGGGAGGAGCCGAGGACGAGGCGCGGCCGCCGCCTTCGTTGATGACAATGCCGGCTGATTGGGTGCGCCGGTCGAGCGGGGTCTCCACTGCGGGCTCGGCCTTGACGCCGAACACCGCCGGAGAGCCGGAGGAGTGGGAGGAGGAACGGGACGAGGACGACGAGCCGGAGACAAACCTCCTTGGCATCCATTGCCCGGCGCCGCGGCGGGGCACCGGAGCAACGGCCGATGCTCGAGGGTATGTGAGCGGCGGGTTGTTGCCGCCCTCGAGGTGCGCGAGAACCTCGCGGAGCGTCCGGTCGGGGCGGACTACCACAGGCGTCGCCCCTCGCTGTTCCACCGGCTGCCCGCTGTAGGATCAAAAGTATGTCTAGAGGGGGGGTGATTAGACTACTTGACCAAATAAAAACTTAACCTTTTCCCAATTTTAGTTCTTGGCAGATTTTAGCTATTTTAGGACAAGTCAAGCAATCATCACATAATTCAAGCAAGCATGCAAAGAGTATATTGGCAGCGGAAAGTAAAGCATGCAACTTGCAAGAATGTAAAGGGAAGGGTTTGGAGAATTCAAACGCAATTGGAGACACGGATGTTTTTCCCGTGGTTCGGATAGGTGGTGCTATCCTACATCCACGTTGATGGAGACTTCAACCCACGAAGGGTAACGGTTGCGCGAGTTCACACAGGGCTCCACCCAAGGGCAACGGTTGCGCGAGTCCACACAGGGCTCCACCCACGAAGGGTCCACGAAGAAGCAACCTTGTCTATCCCACCATGGCCATCGCCCACGAAGGACTTGCCTCACTAGCGGTAGATCTTCACGAAGTAGGCGATCTCCTTACCCTTACAAACTCCTTGGTTCAACTCCACAATCTTGTCGGAGGCTCCCAAGTGACACCTAGCCAATCTAGGAGACACCACTCTCCAAGAAGTAACAAATGGTGTGTAGGTAATGAACTCCTTGCTCTTGTGCTTCAAATGATAGTCTCCCCAACACTCAACTCTCTCTCATAGGATTTGGATTTGGTGGAAAGAATATTTGAGTGGAAAGCAACTTGCGAAGGCTAGAGATCAAGATTCATATGGTAGGAATGGAATATCTTGGTCTCAACACATGAGTAGGTGGTTCTCTTTCAGAACATATGAGTTGGAATGGTGTGTGTGTTCTGATAGCTCTCTCACTGAATGAGAAAGAGGTGGAGGGGTATATATAGCCTCCACACAAAATTCAACCGTTACACACAATTTACCAATCTCGGTGGGACCGAATCAGAAAACTCGGTCTAACCGAAATAGTAAACCTAGTGACCGTTAGGAATTTCGGTGGGACTGACATGCAACTCGGTAGGACCGATTCGGTTAGGGTTTGGGCATAACGTAATCTCGGTGAGACCGATTACACAAACTCGGTGAGACCGAATTTGGTAACTAGCTAACCAGAGAGTTGGTCAGGCAAACTCGGTGGGACCGATTTGCTCTTTCGATGAGACCGAGTGGAACTCGGTGAGACCGAAAAGATACAAAGGGGAAACACTGAGTTTACATTGCAATCTCGGTGGGACCGATTCGCTCTTTCGGTGGGACCGAAAAGTTACGAAAGGGAAACAGAGAGTTTGCAACCCCATCTCGGTGAGACCGAGATCCCTATCGGTAGGACCGAATTGCTAGGGTTTGGCAGTGGCTAATGACAAGTGAAACTCGGTGGCGCCGGATAGGAAGAATCGGTAGGACCGAGTTTGGCTTAGGGTTTAGGTCATATGTGGATATGGAAAAATAGTTGAGGGTTTTGGAGCATATCATTAAGCACATGAAGCAAGAGGCTCATTAAGCAACACCTCATCCCTCCTTAATAGTATTGGCTTTTCCTAAGGACTCAATGTGATCTTGGATCACTAAAATATAAAATGAAGAGTCTTGAGCTTTTGAGCTTGAGCCAATCCTTTGTCCTTAGCATTTTGAGGGTTCCACTTTCACATCCATGCCATGCCAATCATTGAGCTTTCCTGAAACAATCATCTTGGAATAGCATTAGCTCAATGAGCTATATGTTGTTATGAATTACCAAAACCACCTAGGGATAGTTGCACTTTCAATCTCCCCCTTTTTGGTAATTGATGACAACATATAGATCAAAGCTTCGACAAAAGATAATAATCATGAAATTTATCGTCGCTTTGAAAAGTATGTGATAAGTAAGAGCTCCCCCTAAATTTGTGCATATTTAAAATTTACTTTTGGACTGCAAATGCACAAAGAATTAGAATTATGGGTTACTCTTCCATGTCACATACATCTTGGTGGAGCGCTAAAAAATGATAAGAATGAAATACATGCACTCATCACCAAGAACAATGAATGATCACAAACGATAGATAGAATGATAATATTTAAGCAAGCATTAAGCAAACATTAAGTGTAGCTTATGATCAAACACATGATCATCAATGTCTCACAAATAATGACGTAGTATTAAGCACTCAAAAGCAAATAAGTTCAAAAAACCAAATAAAACAAGAGAGAATAAAAGCAACACTCTCTCTCGAAGCCTATGATCTATACATTTTCTCCCCCTTTGGCAACAAGTTACCAAAAAGTTCCTAGAAAATGCATAGTGCTAAGTCGACGCTCAGGCTTGATCTGCAGGTGGTGGTGGAGTCCGGATCAGTCCAAGGACGAAGGCTTCTGTAGATGCTGAAGTAGTCGCTGGAGTTGGAGCTGAAGTAGATGCTGGAATTGGTGCTGAGGTGGATGCTGGAGCTGGTGCTGAGGTGGTGGCTCTTGTGTCAGCAACTGGCACGGCAGATGACCTCGAGCCTCGTGGCACTCTGGCAAAGGTATGAGTGGTAGTCCTGCCTCTCCTCTCCTGCATGTCCTCCTGGAGCTGCTCCACTGCAGACTGAACTTCCGTTACCTTGACATCCAGGGCATAGAACTTTTGTTCCATGATTCTCTCTAGGCTCTGCTGATTCTGAGTGAGGGTGGCCAGACTTTGCTCAATCCTCAGCGTGGATGCAATCAAGTAACCAAGCTGCTCTTGTTTGGTCTTCAAGAAGTATTCAGATGCCTCCTTTTGGGTAGGCATCTTGGCAGCTTTCTCCTTCCTTGCCTTCTCCTTCTTTGCAAATGCTTGGGCAGATGATGGCTCGTTCTCAGTCATGACAACTTCATTGTCCTCGAAATCTGGACGGATGGGCAGGTGTTCCTTGTCCAACAGATATATGCCCGTGCCCATCTTGGAGTTGATGAGCTCCTGAATTTGAGGGGCATATCCACAGCTCCTCTTCTGATCTGCCGCAGTCCTTTTGATCGTTTCCACTATGAGGCTCATGACTTTGAATTTTTGAGGCACGTCAAAAACATGAAGCAAATTGATCGCGTGACCTCTGATCATCTTGTGATCTCCAGACTTGGGCAGAAGGGTGTGCCTAAGGATCCAGTTGATCGTAGGCAATCCTGATAGCAGATAATGCACTGAGCCAAACTTGAACATGTCAAGTGCTTCATTCGGAATCTCCTTGTACATGTTGGACATGGAGTTGTGGTCCATCTTTTTCTTGGCATAAATGTCCAAGTCATCTGCTTGCTCCTCTGGAGCATTGATTAGCTTCGCCCATTCCTCAACAGTAGAGTTGTACCTTGTACCTTCTGACATCCATGTGATCCTGCCATCCGGATAAAAGTGTGCTGTGAAGTAGAATTACATGATCAGTTCCTCGTTCCACTTTGTGAGCTTCTGCCCAACAAAGTCTGCAACTCCACACCGCACTAAAGCTGTCAAATACTCCAGGGTAGTACTCTTCATTGTCCTTGATATAGGTCCAGTCGACCCATCTCATGTCACATACAATTGGCTTCTTGTCAAGTAGCACTGTCTCATAGAAATCCTACTGCTCCTTGGTATGAGACTTGTAGTCCACTGCAGTCCTTCTCCTAGAGGCGTATGGATCTGCTTCTCTCCATTTCCTGAGCCCTGAGTCTCTCCTGAGCTTCATATCCTCAGCCACAGGATGAGCATCGTTGTGATCTGGGATCTTGGGCTTGAGCTTTCTCAGGACATTCTCCTCCTCATCTTCAGCAACAGTCTCAGGCACTGGGGCCTTGTTCTTCTCAGCTGCAGGAATGCTCCTTGTATTTCTCTTAGGTTTTGGCTTGGAGGCAGCTTTGGGCTTAGATGCAGTAGCCCCTGACCTTATGGCGTCACCCATCAGCTTGGGTGCCTTGGGTGCTGGTGCAGCTACCTCTTCTTCCTCTTCTTCTTCCATGATGAAAGCTTTTCCAAGCACTCTAGCCACAGTCTTTTTAACCCTCTCCTTTCTTTTCTTGCTCTCAACTGCAGCTGGCTCTTGGGAAGTGGGCTTCTCAGTCGAGGCTCTAGCCTTTGACATGGGCTGCCTGCCTGCTGGCCTTTTGATCTTCAGACCTGGGTTAGTGCCTTGGGCTGGCTCAATTCTCTTGGAAGTGGCCTCTTCCTCTGCCACATAATCCTCATCTTCAGAATCTGAGGTTTTCTTCTTCCTTTGCCTAGTGGCAGCTTTAGGTAGGTTGCTGGGTGTGCTCCTGCTACCATCATCTGAGGAACTTGAGGGACTAGTGCCCTCACTCAACTGCACTTGCTCCTCTGACAAGTTTTGGTTGTCACTCTGGTCTGACATGATGCAAACTGACTGCTGACCCTGTGAATAGATTATAGAGGAGATAGAGTGGATGAGCATCACAAAATGCAGAGATTTTTGCAAAAAAATAATTCAAAAACCTAGTTTTAGTTTCCCACTGAAATCATCTCGGATCTACCGACTTTCAAACTCGGTGATACCGAAGCAGTTTTGGAACCTAAACTAGTGAACTCGGTAGGACCGAGTCACAGTTCGGTGGCACCGAGACTGCTAGGGTTTCACTGAGTTCAAAAATCGGTCACACTGATAAGTAATTCTCGGTCAGACCGAGTCTCACTTGTGCAATGGCATAAGCCAAATCGGTGGGACCGAGTTTTTCAACTCGGTGGGTCTAAGATGGTTTCGGCGGAGACCTAAACCTAGAATTTTCGAATCAAACCTAATCTATGAGCGTTTTGACTGGATAGGAGTTTATCAAACGTGGCTAGAAACAATATGATCACAATGTGCTAGGAATCAGATTGAGGAATAGCACAAAGATCAAGTCCATACCCTAGTTCGTCGGGGACTTGCTACGGCGGCAACGACGGGGCAGAAATCCCGTTGACGGCGACGGAGACCAGCGACTGGAGGCTGCAGGCGGCGAGAAGACGATCCGGAGACCTCGAGGGCAGAGCAGGCTATCGCGCGGGCGAAGGGGTTCGGAGAAACTTCCAAATTTTGCCCGTGACTATATATAGCCCGACCCTGTCGGTGTGACCGAGTGGAACAACTCGGTGGCACTGAGATTCATAACTGCGTGCAGTTATTGAAACTCAGTGTGACCGAAAGGTTCAAATCGGTTGCACCGAGATCGAAAACCTAGATCAACTTAATGATCTCGGTAGGACCGAAAGTGGAGTATAGGTCAGACCGAGAATCATAAAGAGGTTTTGGAAGTTTAAGTCTATGACGAATCGGGGACTCCGAGCGCTCCTCACACAGAGTGGTTCGAATCTGACTTGATCAAATTTTATGATGCAGCATGAATAGAGTTTGAGACGAGAAAAGCATAGATAGCTAAAGGAGGTTCTTAGGCATTCTTGTCCATTCACTTGGCAAAAAAAATAAAGCCGAACAATCAAAGCAACAAGTGGATGTCCTCGAATGAGTAAAATATGCAACCAGCATGCTCACACAATAAGATGGCAAATGAAATATGTGGCAAGGCATGCACAACCAATTCTAGCCTCTATCAAGCAATTTGCGATGACTAGGTCATCTATATATGAGTATATTGACTTAGGAGTCAAGTGAGAACACTTGATCATAGGTCATACTCATCATTTAAGCTCAAGTGGGGTTACCACTTTTACATAAAGCATTGTTGTGTTCACATCTTTAGAGTTGCTTTAGCTCAAGTCTTAGAGTAAAGCTCCCCCTAGATGTGATATCCCCCCTAAGAGGGATGAACTAACCTTGGGTTTTGTCGATGATGACTTCATGTAGATATTGAAGATGTGGATGCTCAATGTTGATGTAGATCTCTTGGAGCTATCCATTTGAGTGAATTGCACTTTCAATACCTACATGGGTTAGTCCCACAAGGAACGAACAAGGATATCCATAGACGTAGAGTGATGCACACAAAAGATGATGTCCATGAAAACTTTTAGGTTACCTTGTCCCTTGTCTTACCAACAAGAGGGTTTGTGACTCCTTGAACTAGTGCAAGATGTGGAAGTTGATTGCACTTGTTCTTGCCAAAATGATAAGAGTGAAGTATGTTGGCGGAGTCACCCTCAAGAACTCTCTAGTTCTTCTTCTTTTGGATCCACATCATCTTGATGGGAATCCTTGGAGTTGTAGTCGTACTTGATGAAGTGGAACTTGAAGTAGTCTTGGGAATCCACTTGACTAGGGTCTTAGGAGCTTCTTCAAATGCATCAATTTCCTCTTGAAGCTTGTCCTTGCCTTTTTGCTCGTAGTTTTGTGGTGGAAGATCATCTTGAGCTTGTGTTCCCTTGAAAGAAGTATACTTCTCTTGTTGAGGGACAAACTTTGTCTTGGGGTATTGATCTTCTTCTCATTCAACTCCATTGGCATTGAACTTTCGTTCAAAACCAACACCTTGATTCTTCCGGTGCATTCCTTGCTTGTGCACAATTTCCTCGAATTGCTTACTCCCGGCTAGGCTTTTGTACACTCCTTTCTCTATAATTCCCTTCAATAAGCTATTTTCTTGCTCAAGTGTAACTTGGCTAAGAGAATCATTAGTGGAATCAAGAGAACTACTAGAAGCAACAATATTGAATTTAGCATAATCATTGTTACTACTAGAGGTAGAATCTTTCTTGTTAGACTTGACTTGAGGCATGTAAGTGGATAAGAGTAAATGCTTGGCAATGTAAGAAGAACTTTTCTTGCGGAGATCATCATTGATTGCCTTTAAGAACTCATGCTCTTGCTCAAGATTGAGCTTTTCAAAGTGTAGTTTCTCATGAGCCCTTAAAAGTTCTCGATGATCTTCGAAGATAGTGTCATGAGCTAACTTAAGAGTTTTTAGTTCTTTAGTTAGAGCCTCAATCTTCTCCTTATCATTGTCATTCGTTTTATCTTGATTAGCATGATTAATTGGTCTTTCATTATAGTATTCATCACTAGAGTTGTCACCAAGCAAATCATCACCTAACAAGTCATCTTCATCACTATTGAAATCAACATACTCGGGGTGTGTTACCTTAGGACCTTTGGCCATGAAGCATCTTCCAATTCCTTCATTTGGTTAGTCAAATATGTCGTAGGAGTTGGTTGACACAAGTGCTAGACCGACAACACCTCCATCTTGAGTATCTTCGGAGTCGGAGTGATAACTTCTCTCGGAGTGGCTGTCGGAGTCGGATACCCATTCACCAACATGAGCTTGATGTCTTCGTCTTGTGTAGCTCCTTGATGATTTTTCCTTCCTTTCCGAATCCTTGCTTCTCCGTGAGTATCTTCGTTCATAACGATCATCTCTACTCCTTCTCTCTCTTGGTGGTGATCCTTTGCTTCTTCTTTTTGGAGAATCTTCTCTTCTCTTGTAGGGTCCGGGTCTTCCACAATTGTAACAGTTTCGCTCTCGACTAGAAGATCTTTTGTCATTGTAGGACCTTGACTTGGAGCTTCTATCTTTGCTTCTACTCTTGTAGAACTTGTTGAAGTTCTTCACCATTAAGCTCAATTCTTCATTGAAGTCTTGTTTCTCACTTGATGATGTACGGGCTTCACATGAGGCTTTATAGGCACCACTTGATTTGTTGTGAAGTTCCTCATCTCATGAGCAACAATTCTTCCAATCACCTTCGTTGGCTTGAGATCTTTGTAATTGGGCATCATTTGGATTAATGTGCACACGGTATCATATTTTCCATCCAAGGCTCTTAGAATCTTCTTGATGATGAATCTATCGGTCATCTCTTCACTTCCTAAGCCGGCAATCTCATTTGTGATGAGAGCAAGCCTAGAGTACATTTCAGCGACACCTTCACCATCCTTCATCTTGAACTTGTCAAGTTGGCTTTGAAGCACATCCAACTTGGATTCCTTGACGGAGTCGGTACCTTCGTGCATATCAATCTAAGTGTCCCAAATTTCATTTGCATTCTCAAGACGGCTGATTTTGTTGAATTCTTCGGGGCACAATCCGTTGAAGAGAATATCACAAGCTTGAGCATTGTATTGCAACATCTTCAACTCATCCGCGGTAGCTTCACGGTTTGGTTCTCTCCCATCAAAGAAGTCACCTTGAAAACCAACACACATAATAGCCCAAACGGCGGGGTTATGTCCAAGAATATGCATTTTCATTTTATGCTTCCAACTAGCAAAATTAGTACCATCAAAGTAAGGACCTCTACGGTGATAATTTTCCTCGCTAGACGCCATACTCTCCTAGGTTGTGAAACCAAGGCTATGACCACCAAAAGCTATGGAGATCAAGCAAATGGAGACCAAAGCTCTGATACCACTTGTAGGATCGAAAGTATGTCTAGAGGGGGGGGTGATTAGACTACTTGACCAAATAAAAACTTAACCTTTTCCCAATTTTAGTTCTTGGCAGATTTTAGCTATTTTAGGACAAGTTAAGCAATCATCACACAATTCAAGCAAGCATGCAAAGAGTGTATTGGCAGCGGAAAGTAAAGCATGCAACTTGCAAGAATGTAAAGGGAAGGGTTTGGAGAATTCAAACGCAATTGGAGACACGGATGTTTTTCCCGTGGTTCGGATAGGTGGTGCTATCCTACATCCACGTTGATGGAGACTTCAACCCACGAAGGGTAACGGTTGCGCGAGTCCACACAGGGCTCCACCCAAGGGCAACGGTTGCGCGAGTCCACACAGGGCTCCACCCACGAAGGGTCCACGAAGAAGCAACCACCCACAAAGGGTCCACGAAGAAGCAACCTTGTCTATCCCACCATGGCCATCGCCCACGAAGGACTTGCCTCACTAGCGGTAGATCTTCACGAAGTAGGCGATCTCCTTGCCCTTACAAACTCCTTGGTTCAACTCCATAATCTTGTCGGAGGCTCCCAAGTGACACCTAGCCAATCTAGGAGACACCACTCTCCAAAAAGTAACAAATGGTGTGTAGGTAATGAACTCCTTGCTCTTGTGCTTCAAATGATATCTCCCCAACACTCAACTCTCTCTCATAGGATTTGGATTTGGTGGAAAGAAGATTTGAGTGGAAAGCAACTTGGGAAGGCTAGAGATCAAGATTCATATGGTAGGAATGGAATATCTTGGTCTCAACACATGAGTAGGTGGTTCTCTCTCAGAACATATGAGTTGGAATGGTGTGTGTGTTCTGATAGCTCTCTCACTGAATGAGAAAGAGGTGGAGGGGTATATATAGCCTCCACACAAAATCCAACCGTTACACACAATTTACCAATCTCGGTGGGACCGAATCAGAAAACTCGGTCTGACCGAAATAGTAAACCTAGTTACCGTTAGGAATTTCGGTGGGACTGACATGCAACTCGGTAGGACCGATTCGGTTAGGGTTTGGGCATAACGTAATCTCGGTGAGACCAATTACACAAACTCGGTGAGACCGAATTTGGTAACTAGCTAACCAGAGAGTTGGTCAGGCAAACTCGGTGGGACCGATTTGCTCTTTCGGTGAGACCGAAAAGTTACAAAGGGGAAACACTGAGTTTACATTGCAATCTGGGTGAGACCGATTCGCTCTTTCGGTGGGACCGAAAAGTTACGAAAGGGAAACAGAGAGTTTGCAACCCCATCTCGGTGAGACCGAGATCCCTATCGGTAGGACCGAATTGCTAGGGTTTGACAGTGGCTAATGACAAGTGAAACTCGGTGGCGCCGGATAGGAAGAATCGGTAGGACCGAGTTTGGCTTAGGGTT
This sequence comes from Triticum aestivum, assembly GCF_018294505.1. NCBI lineage: Eukaryota > Viridiplantae > Streptophyta > Magnoliopsida > Poales > Poaceae > Triticum > Triticum aestivum. The sequence continues at coordinate 407,301,220 of NC_057806.1, read as the reverse complement.
TAGGTCATATGTGGATATGGAAAAATAGTTGAGGGTTTTGGAGCATATCACTAAGCACATGAAGCAAGAGGCTCATTAAGCAACACCTCATCCCTCCTTAATAGTATTGGCTTTTCCTAAGGACTCAATGTGATCTTGGATCACTAAAATATAAAATGAAGAGTCTTGAGCTTTTGAGCTTGAGCCAATCCTTTGTCCTTAGCATTTTGAGGGTTCCACTTTCACATCCATGCCATGCCAATCATTGAGCTTTCCTGAAACAATCATCTTGGAATAGCATTAGCTCAATGAGCTATATGTTGTTATGAATTACCAAAACCACCTAGGGATAGTTGCACTTTCACCCGCCACCACCGATGCCCCGTTGGTCGACGCGAGGCGTTGCTCCTGACGGTGCTGGAAGTACGCCGCTCATGCCTCATGGTTGTCGGCGGCGTACTGCGGGGAGGCGCGCTGCTCCTCGGTCAGTAACGATCGAACGCGGTCGACCTCACCGGCGAAGTAATCGGGGCGCGCGACGACGCCCGGCAGGGGGGATGGGGATGCCTCAGCGCTGAGCCTCCATCCTGTCGGCCCAGCGCGCATGTCTGGAGGCGCCAGGATATTGGCCTCGAAAAGAAGGTGCGCCTCCCACGTCTGCAGCGAGCGGCGGCCGAAGCCGTTGGCCGCCGCTCCGTCGCCGGGGAACCGCTCGCACATTGTCATGGATGGGGATGGGATAGAGGAGAGGTTCATCGGCGGCGGAGAGAGAGACAGAGAGGTTCCGGCGCGGCGAGAGAGAGACAAAGAGGTTTGACGGCGGTGTCTGTGGCCAACGGCGGCGGGGGGGGATGCTTTTTATAGCCGCCAGGGAGGCGTGTGTACGCGGGGCGGGGAGTGAGGCGGCGCCGCACTGCCCGTGAAGAGCCTCCCCGTGAGGAATCAATGGAAGGCTGACCGGCGGCAGCCTTGGCATTGATTCCCCGCGAGAAACCGAGACGTTCGCAGGACGACGAGGCGAGTGTCGCTGACTCAGCGGGCCCGTGGCTCTTTCGCGTCAAAACCATTTCGCCTGGCGCCCCAGCGCGCCGGGTTTGGCCTGGGTCCACCGGCACCGAATTTTATGCGCCAGCGTGAAAAAATTGCTTGGGAAGGACGTGTTAGGGCTCTGTACGTACGAGCTCGTGTCGTCTACTCCCTCTCCGGTCGGTCACCGCGACGGACGGGAAAGTCCATCCATTATATTCCGGCAAGAGGTGCTCGGGTTGCAAGAGCTGCCTGCTCGATCGGTTACTACACCCGCCGTCATGGGGCATCGTTTGATGCCCGCCGGGTTGGTCTAGGAAAGGGGAACTGCATATACTTTCTGACATACGAGGATAAGGCGTTGTATGTGTATGACATGGAGCGAGGAACTACTGCCATTCACAATCCTGGACTAACTCTCACGGATTCTTATGTGCCTCAACTTTTTATGCCTTCGGTCTAAACGCTACTTCTACAAGTTCTTGTGTTCCATCAAGTCTGTTCACTGAGATGGAGGTCCAGACTCCAGAGACAGCAACGAATTTTGCTCACGATGCGCATTGCCGTCATCAGTGGATGCATGAGTAAGAAGATTTCCATAGACCCAAATAGTTTTGAATGATATTTTTTTGCTTCTATAAGTATGTTTTTACAAGAGGTATATGCTACTTAATATATGGTCTTTGGCTTTTGCGCTAAAACAAACTGACAACATGGTAGTCTCATAAAACAGAGAGGGTCATTTCATTGGTCAACAACCGGACAAGGATTAAAACCATGCCGTAGGCAACTAATGTCGTCTTTTACAACAACAAAAACTAATGTCATGTTAAGCCATGCACATTCTCGTATTCTTTTTCAAACACCCTAATATACTAATTACTTAAATGGTTATCACAACAATTCATTAAAGCATACACCTTGTAGAGCGAAAAGCTATTAGTAAGAGCACCATCCAACCTACTATCTATACTTTGCATCTCACGAGCAACTCAATTGGTCAGCCAATTGATTTCAGCAATCTTAAAATTCTGAAGCAGCCTAGTGATTCTCAAAGTCTCCTTCTTCAGATCAACAAGAGGGGACCTGTCAAGGCTTTCATTTTCAAGGAAAGACACAACAAAAGCACAATCAATCTCCACAACTATAGGCTTATGAAGAGGGATATCGATATAGAGCCCGTCAAGTCCGACCGTGCCCTCGTTGCTGGGTGCCGTGGGACACACCCGTCGACATTGTCAAGCTCAACAAACATACGATGGAGTGGGAGATGACGGAGAGCCTCGAGGGAAGAGCCATGTTCACCGGCACACTCACAACAATGATGAAGAGGACTAACATCAAATAGATGCAGGACAAAGTGTTTCTCCCTAGACTCTTCAACTCGCCCGAGACCGTCGATCTGGACCTTGTTGAGCATGATAATGCCAAAACTGGGATTTGTGCTTCCAACGAAGAAAAGGTGGTAACAATGACACAGACACGTGGATTCATGAATTGGGACAAGGCAAGGAGGCAAGGCCGTTTTGGGGGAAGTGAGAGAGTAGATTATAGTACGTGGGTTGATTTTAGTAATTGTTGACTTCCCTATTCTGTTGGATGGTATTTCTCGCAGGATGTGTTGCAAGAACGCCACCTAGTGAGATTGCAATAACTCTATTGTTGGGGTATTTAAGTGAAATTTGAAGGATAAAGCTAAAATCTGACGACAGATTTTCGGTCGTCTCGCGTGAATGTTTTCTTTCTGTTGGATCGAGTGCACCAATCTTGATGCATAGATAGTTGACACATCATCACCAGGAATCATCTGTTCCAGGAGTGACCGAAATGAACACGAGACCCACCACTTCCCTTATCCCATCACTGTCACCCATTTCCCCTTCGCCCTCACTTTCTCTCCTAGGATTCCCATCAACGAGGTGCGGCAGTCGCTGTGTGACGGCGAGCAGCTTGGTAACGGCTTCGACCCTGGGGAGGACGAGGAGGCGACCGCCACGGGGCTCCGCGGTCGGACCTTGTTGATGGCAGCTGGGAAGCCTTTGTGCATGTGCCCCTAAGGATTAGCTCTATCTGAAGCACATGGCACTAAATCTCGATGCTGCGTATGAACAGTGAGAAACCAGAACTTCGTCGCTCCGAAGAGCTGGCAGGAATCTACGTCGGAGCGTCGTCTAACTCATCCCGACGAATTTAAGGAGGATCAAAGACCAAAAGAGTGACTCTAAGAAGAAGTGTTACCATCCATTGGAGCGCCGCCCATGCGAGGACTAAAAACCCTACCTATCTACTAGTCAGAGCCGAGGAACTAGGAATCCGCTTCCCGGCACCGACCGTCGGAGCGGCAGGTGGAGGGGAAGTGAATCGAGGAGCCTACCTGGAGAGATTGAGGGTAGAAAGGCTTTCCTGGGGGCCCTTGCAAGAAACAATAATTCAACCGATAAGAGACTAAATAGACTACATACATAATGTATAGCTTTACAATATCGTATCATGCATTGGATGAAATATTCTTAAAACACCCCATAGTTTTATGTTCAACCATAGACATAGCTACTTGGTCAAGTCTGATCAAGGTGAGCTGATGGCCATCCTCATTGGCCATTGCGGGACACCCGTCCATGTCGTCTAGCTGAATGAGCACACGATGCAGTGCGAGAATATAGAAGACCTAGAGGGGAGAGCCTTGTTGAAGCCGACTGGTATCAAACGGATGCAGAACAAGATTTTCCTCCCGAGGCTCTATGATTGTCCTGCAAACGTACATGTTGATTTGGTCCAACGCAAAGATGATGTTGCCTTTGTCCCAAAGGATGGGCGCGCGGATACCATGGTGAAGCATGGCCATCTAGAGACATCTTGTCTTATGAGTTGGGACAACCTCCCGAGGCAATGGAGTTTTGGGGGACATAAAGAGTGGATTATCGTATTTGGATCGATTTTAGTATGTAGTAGATGATTTCACTATTACAATGTATCGGCTAAATATCCGGGTTTTTTCAAACCACGTAATTTTTTAAAATTTATCAACTTTTTTTGAAAATGCGAACGTTTTGTAAATTTGTGAACAAAAAATTCAAAAAAGGGAACATTTTAAGAAATGCCAGGTTTTTTAAAAAAATTGTAAAAAATATTTGAAAATAAGAGCATTTTCTTGTATTCCAATCTTTTTCCAATTTTTGAAGAGGTTTCAAAAAGAATAATAAAGTTCAAAAGGCAGAAAAACAAATTAACGAGAAAAGAGAAGAAAAGTGAAAATAAAAAAATCTTAGGCCTTGGCCTAGGGGTGGGAATAAACCAAAAAAAACAAATTCTTGGTTTTGTCATTTGTACAGACAATTTTGGTTTTTATTTTCATAAACCGAAGTAAGTTTGGTAGGTTTTGGTTTTGTCCCGGTTAGCCAAAATATAACCGATCTATAAGTACAGAGACTGCATGGAAACTCTCTCTCGTTGGACGAACGAAGCTTCCGATTTTCATGTACCCAACCACCCACTTCTTTCTATGCTAAAGTAGGCCATCGTGTTTCTACTGGACCAAAGCAAATAGACCAAGGGCATTGCTTCCGTGCACCATAGCCCACATGCCATGCGCGTGTGCGACCAGCCGAGCCAGCCAGCCACATCTTCTTTCTTTAATTAGTCCCACATCGCCAGACCAAGGAGACTGGGGCAGACCGGCAGAGAGCGTCGTTACATAAGAGTGTGCCGCTCTCGTAAAGACCATTTTCACAGCGCAAGTTCTTTTCCGTATAAACCGATAAACCGAAAACAAAACTAGATTAGGCATACACAGTGATTGATAAGACAATTTCAATTTTATCCTAAGACTTGTGTATAATTAAAAAATGATAACAAAAACATGTTTAAAAAGGTTATTTTTTAGCTTTATCTTAAATAAATAGCTAATCTTAATAACGTGGTGACTCATATTATGTTAAGAGATCATCTCTTAAATAAGAGAAGACAAACTGTTTTTTTTAAGACGACAAGCCTTTTCTTGCGATTTCTCTCTCCTCCATCTTAAATTTATCCTATGTGACATTTCTAAAATAACACCATTGTACATGCCCTTATCAGTTAATCGAATTATAGGTTACTTTTTCGGTTGATATTTTTGGTTTCTTTCTTTTACTAACCTAAATTTAAAAATAACAGAATGGTAGAAACTGGATTTTACGGTCATACCGAATGCCCACCTTGACCTTGACCCAACTAGGCGACAACGTCGCTCCTGTTGGGCTAGCCCAAGTGTCTAGGGATTTGAAAAAAGTTCGCCGATTTTGAAAAAAAAAACAAAGATTTGAAATTTTTTAGAGTTTCAGAAAAGTTCACTTAAATAAGTTATAAAAAGGTTTGAGAAAGTGAAAAAAATTCACAAATTTGAGAAAAAATATCACTTATTTGAAAAAACAGAAAAAAATGAAAAAAGCAGAGCAAAACCTAGTGAAAAAACAAAAACACCCCCCCCCCCCCCCCCCCAAAAAAAAACCAATGAAAAACTGACTTGTTTCGCCTCGAGTAGACGTGCCCTACTACTTTAGCACGAATGTGACGCGAGCCCGACTGGCTAGCGGTTCTGCCCATCATCTTGGAGACTAGGGATTGATTCCTTTGTGCTCCCCCTTCTCTTCCCTTTTTCTTTCAATTATGCAACCCATAATGGGCCAGCCAATTAAGGCGAATCGCTTCTCAGGGGTTGTACCAAAGCAGATAAAAGACATGACATGTTTAGTTACAATTCAAGTGTGAGTATATTTTATTAGTACTACAATGTAAGAAGAAGAGAGTAGTATAAGTTAATGTTTAGATTGATCATTTTCCTCGCGTCTGGAACCCTAGCCACTGCCAAGAGAGGCCAATCTTCCCAGCGTCGTCCTCCGGCGGCTCCCTTCCGCCGGCGACCTCGGTCGTATGTGATGATGGGGTCGCCGGATCCATGCGAGTGGATCATTTTTACTCCCTCATTGTCTAGATTTTTAGGTTGTTCATCGTCTTGCCTTCGGCGGTGACAAAGACAACGATGAATAAAGATTCTTCGATCCTTTCTTGACGAGGCCATCGGTCCTATGGTCGGAGATGGATTTGAAAACCAGTCTATTCAAGTAAGGATGGTGTAGCGGCGGCGTCATCCTCGTGGTGGACCTATGTCCTCGAGCTCCGCCGTTGCAAAGACGTTTGCTCCAGCACCGGCGCAGAGTTTGAGAGGTAATCCAGGAGCGGATGTAGATTGTGGTCTGCACCGACGACATCTGAAAGACGGAACATGTGCTGGATTCGTGGTTCGTTGTTGGCAGGTATGGTTTTCTTTTTCGGCGTCTAGTTGTGGTGGGGTGCCAGATCTGGAGGTCGATGGCATGTCCAGAGTGTTTCCTCGGTAGATTCGTTCAACGACAAGGGCTTCACTTTTGGTGAGCCACCTTGGAGGTCCGCAAAGCTGCATATCAGCGATGGAGCCGCGTCGAGCTCGGGCGAGGAGGTGATCCGTCATTTTTTTCTTCGGTGGATGTTGTAGTGGTGCCGGAGGCAGATAACGGACGTTGATGCCAAGCTCAAAGATGTTTTGTTATCTTTTGAGTTTTGTCATATCAGCCCTTACATAACTTATATTTTGATCTTTATCATTAAAAAATGAAAGTATAAGTCAATGTTTTATGAGGTGAGTGCTTTTAGCGGAGGGACTACAGGGCGGCTGTGGACCCTCTCGTTGGCCAACGACAACGGAGAGCAAGCGGTTGGTCATGTTTGACGACAGTGGCAAGACAACTAGTGAGGTTGGATCAGATTTGGGGCCAACAATGAAGGAGAACGACATTTATTACATTTGTTGTTCCATGAAAATGCATACAAGTATAATAAATTCATATCTTGATGAGTAAAATGTATTATAAGTCCTAAAATTATTGGAAGTGTGTTAATTTAGTTCTATAACTTTAAAATTGCAGTTTTCGGTTCTAAAACTATTATAGGTGTGTCAGTTTAGTTCTATAACTTTGAAATTACAGATTTGGGTTCCAAACAATGTAAGTTTGTTCTTCTCAGGTACTAAGCTCGCATGGCCAGCATCTATGGTACATTTTTTCAATGAGCCCTTTATGTGTGTTTACTTCCCTAAAAGTGGTCCATACGCTTCCACATCGCAATGTGTGTTGCAACCTACACGCACACCACCTGCATGGCCATGAGCTGCAGTGCGGCCACACTGAAAGGTTTGGTACACTCGCTGGGGAGACCCAAGCCAGTCGGGATGCAGGACGTCATCCCAACTCTTTCTCTCATGATATTGTCGTTGCCCCGACATCCTTGTCGCACAGCTGGTCGTGCATGTTGTTGTTTGGGCATGAGCATGGCCACATGTGCGGAATTGTCGCTGTTGCCGGACAACGCGAAGGAGTGCGCGAAAACCGCGAAGTTTTAAAGTTATAGGACTAAATTGACACACCTTCAATAGTTTTAGGACCTAAAATTAGAGTCAAAGTTATAGGATTAAAATGACAACACACCTCCAATAGTTTTAAAACCCAAACCTGCAGTTTTAAAGTAACAGGACTAAACTGACACACAGCAAATAATTTTAGGACTTATGATGTATTTTACTCTATCTTGATTATGCATAATTAAGATACACACATCTGCCACAAAAAACAAGCACACAAAGAGAAGGCAAAATTCATACCCACACGACCATATCATGAAAAGGCTATATAATTATATGGATGTTGGATACTTGCTTTAAAGAAATTAAAGATGGTTGTGTATGATACAGAGGCCGGAGACTTGACCTCTTTTTTGAAAGAGAAGTGGAATAGATTGTTCTAAAGACTTGCCTCACTTCAAGGATCAAAGTCTGAAATGGATCTCGAATAGATGGTTGTGCTGAATAGGCCTCAAATCGAAGCCGAAGGGAATAAAAACTGAGGTACAAGAGAATCTCGAAGGCTGGGTCCAGGATTGTGCATAGCAGTTGTTCCTCGCTTCATATCATACACGTACAACGCCTTGTCATCAGACATCAAAAAGTATATGCAGTCCCGTTTTCTTAGAGCGAGCTGGAGTGCATCCAACGATGCTCCATAACCGCGGCAACTATCGTAGAAAATCACCATGTCGCCGAGCGTGTCCACCTTGAGCCAAGCTCCTTTGGAGACATCCAACTTGTGCACAACAATTCGCGCGACATGCCGGACAGATATCCCGTGGTAAGAAAAGCTTAGAACAAACAGCTCTCCGCGGCACTCTAAGATGCCGCAATCAAACATGGTATACCCGACTGGGGAAGGATCTTCCAGCTTGCCGCTTGTGCTGAACTCTGGGTATGGTGAGAACTCTAGTGTGACGATCTGACGTTTACAGGGGTTGTATGCGTAGAACCTCCCACCAAGCGTGGTAAGACCTTCCTTGAAGCTTTTGCCGTGCTCGTGCTCGTGCTCGAACCATTGGTTTCCTCCTGCATGGCAGTAGTAGATGAGTGGGTGTGCGAGGTCTGCTACGAGCACGACGCAATCGGGATCCGTCGGCTTGAGCGAGAGAAGGCACCTGCCGCTTTGTACGGCTTGGAGAAGATTCTCTTGATCTAGAGGTAAGCTGATTCTCTCGAGGGTTGATGGGTTCCAGAGGGAAGACTTATGCGATTCCAGATGCAGCATCAGTGCCCATCCTTGTGGTGTTAGCCAGTAACGATGGCCTCCGAAACCATCGGCTCTCCTGCCCAGCAACTGCCTCTTAGGGATGCTATACAGGAATATGGTGCCGTCGCCGGTTGCCTCGCCGTCATGTTGGTCGTCGAACAGCAGCAGCGGAGCGAGGCTTGGATCCAGAGGAAACGGTGACACGCCGGTCAGCCCCATCAAGTTCTCCGCCTCGCAGCGCGTATCCATCTCGTCGTCCGCCATCCCCCTGCAAAGTTTTCTTAATTTCCTGCCCTTTTATGTTGCCGGTTGCCCTTGCAGTTTAGGTTTCGGGTCAGACCAGGATTGTACGTACGTGACATCTGCTGCTTCTACTCGGGATGGAATTCTTCTTGGGCTCCAAAAAAATTAAGCAAAGATATATAGTAGCGTAAAGGTAAAGCTCGAGATATCCAGCCGCGCGCACGCGTCTCCGCTATTACCACCTGTTGTGCGGCTATTGGGGAGAGGCGGCGGGACGGATGTCGCAGGAACAAAGATTGGTCGTCTCTCCCAGTGGACCTGCTTATCCTGATCCTGAAGCGTCTGCGGTGGTCGAGCCACCCGAGTTTCGCCTTGGTCTGTCGACAATGGCGCTCCGCCGTGTCGCCCTTCTACCCGGCGTGGATCACCCCGCTCCTGCTAAACACCACCGACGTCGGAACCACCAATGTCCGCTACTACAGTCCCTACTTCCAGAAAAACTTCGAGATTGGCGACACCCTAGAGGCACCTGGTGCCAAAATCTGTTGCGCCAACGGAAGGTACCTAACGCTATGCCTGTCAAAGCAAATCCTCAACGTTGACCTTCTGACCGACGACTTCTACCGTCTCCCACCGATTTCTCAGATTTGTTTCGAACATATCGTCTACGATGGTATTGGCAAGATGTTCGGCATTGACACGCTTGTAGCTCAAGAGATTGGTTGTTGCGTGCAAAACAACGACGGCGTGTGGGGACGTTGGGCGTACTCCTACCCCGACAGGACAAAGTTCACACCGTCACCAGGGTCCAACCCTGTGTTCCACCGCGGCTTGATCTATCTACTGCTAGAAGACGGAAGATTAGCCGCATGTGACGAGTCCAAAGACGAAGAAGGATTTGAAATTCTTGAGAAGCCACGGAGTTTTGGGTTTGTATACGAAGACAGCTACTTGGTCGAGTCCGACCAGGGCGAGCTGATGGTCGTCCTCATCGGCCGACGCGGGTCGCCTGTTAACATCTTCAAGCTCAATGAAGACACAATGGAATGGGACAAGATGGAGAGCCTGGATGGCATGGCTTTGTTTACGGGTACACTCACGACTATCATAAAGAAGACTCCCATTAAGTCGATGCGGAACAAGATCTTCCTCCCAAGACTCTATGATTGGCCTGACGTCGTTTATGCTGATTTTGTTATGTGCGACGGTGAATTTGCTTTCGTGCCGGGGTTGCCACGTGTTGATAACAAGGTGAAGGTTGGCAATGACGACGCATGTAGCACAAACATGTGGTCTTGCGAATTGGGATAACACGAAAATCCAAAGGACTTTTGGGAGATAGGGAGAATGGATAATAGTATTTGGGTCGATTTTAGCAATAGTTGACTTCTCTTATGATGGATAATACTCGACTTATTGAGATTATAGTCAAACTTTAAATAGTTCTCACTAAACATTCTGTATCATATTACTACTAGAGACTAATAGAATGCCCCTGCATTGTCACGGCCATTTGAAATATTTTGATAGTGTTATATATTAACATATATAAAAGATAGCCAGTAACAATCGGGTAATAATTGAAATAAACTTCACAATGCAATGTAAGTTGATAAAAATAATAATTTGATACTGTACACATACAGAGCGATGATACAATTAATGATTTGTTACGAATTAAGGTCTATTTGATGTCTTTAAGATATTCTCGTACAATACTACGGCTTCAGCTTCATTCGCATGATACTTGGGCATTTTTATCTAGTGTACGACAGGCAAATCAACTCGATGAAGAACGAAAAACAAACAGGGGACACAAGACTTAACGTGGAAAACCCCTCCAACATAAAGGGGAAAAACCACGGGCGTCAGCCAGCCAAACTTCACTATATCGGGGGAGGTTACAAACGTCGGGGATTTACAATTGATCGACTTATCCCATGCGGCGGCTTACAAAAGGTATATATAACACAGGTGACCTAAGTCAATACCGATCCGTTCGGCCCAAGCCTACCGGCGACGGGCCTCGCTCCGCTCGCTCGTCAGAAGTTAGCCTCCTTGTTTATACTTGAATTTGGAGCCTAACATAACATCTAGAATCATAACCAAGGTCGTGGTAAATCCAAGAATTTTATTTGATTTGCTTTTCTTATACTACAGAAATAAACCTTTGAATTCAACATTATTCCAAGACTCCTATTTCAAAGTCCATCTTTTAAGGGAAAAATGAAAATAAAAGTAATCCATCTTTTCCCATTCCTTCTCTATTGCATGTTTGCAAGAACTAAAATAGAGGATTTCGAAAGAAAAGAAAAGGGCCTTCGAAATCAATTTTTATGTGTAGCGCAAAGAAGTTACAATTTCGTCTTATTCCTATGGAACATCTAGTAACAAGAATAGGAAATCGTGCGAAAACAAGTATAATAAATTTCTTCCTCAGCTTATAACCATCCTGCACAAGCGATATATGTAGTTAGCACACATATTTAAGGTGGAAGATCTAGAAATGTCCAACGGAGAATACTCGACGCACAAACCGGATGATCCAATTTTTTACCATTTCATGAGAGCATAAAATCAGAAACAAATAGCCAGAGACATCCCTGCAAGTTGAATAAATTAATATTATCTTGAATATAGTGATATTAAAAGTAAATGTCTGTATCATGTTACGATAATAAATTATGTAAATTTACCCGCCCATGCTTATTAAATACCAGCTAGAAATATGCATTGTCATCTGCATATACCAGAATTCCAGTCAGGTTGTGCTATTTCGAGTGCCTTGTTGAAGTCCCTCACAAATCTCAGTAATTCACTATGTGCCTTAGAGTGTTAGTCTCTACGACTATGGTGTATCTAGATGCTACCGGCAACAGAATTGGAGTAGAGGGTGGGTCGGTGGCGGCGGCGGGAGTGGGAGTGGGCTCTGCCCAAGCTGCCCACGACGATGTTTCAAATACCAAGGTAGTGTCCGCTATTGCGTTCACAATAGCGCTTACGTAATAGCGGCGGCTAATATTTAAATTAAATGCCATTACCTTTTTTAATGATCGACAAGTATACACAATAATCTAGTGTTTTTACAAATCCGCTGCTTGGGCATAGCACCCGCAATATCACCCGCTATCCGCATTCAACTATGCGGAACCCAATCCACTACTATCCCGCTATATGCTATTTAAAACCATTAACCAGCAATCCAACATTTTCTCTCCACATCCGCTAATTCCTTTAGTCGTGGGCGCTAAATGCAAGCGCTAAAGCATCTACGACGAGGCTCCCCAAAACCACCCTACGCGCCCGGGCAGATGGACCGCCTAAAAAAAATCCTACCCAGTCGGGCTCCTCAAACTAGCCCCAAACGCTTGGACTGTCTGGCACCCCTCATATTCAATCCAAATATGGTGTGGATATGGGGAGGCCCAGGCGCGTCCGGCACGTCAGCTTGACCCACTGTGGCCCGCGGCGACCCCACTCATGCGCCCACAAATATCTGAACACGGATGAGGGAACCCTAGTCAAACCTCGGCCGCTCGGCTTCTTTGCTCCTTGTTCGTCTCATCCCCTTCCTCTCTCCGCCCAAATTCCCTCTCCTCCACCTTGGCCGACAGTGATTCCGACTCCATTGACTAGGACAAGTGATACGCCCATTTTGCATCATGTTTTCCTACTATTATTTCCATTGTTTTGAAGTTATATTTCACTTTTGATGCAATTCTCATGCTTTTTATCTCTTAAATTGCAAATTACATCACAAGAGAGAGATTGCCAACAACTAGAATTCTGGATCTAAAAAGAGCTACAGTAGAGATAGTTACTCTCTGAGCTCCAAATGAACCGAAAACTTACAAAGATTTATTTTGGGGTATTAAAAAATACTAGAAGAGAAATATAATAGAGAGGACCCACCATGGGCCCACAAGCTCGGGTTCCCCCTGGGGGCGCCATGTGGGCTTGTGGGGCCCACAGAAGGCCTCTAAAACCTGTCTTCTGCTAAAAGAAGCCATTTGCCCTAGAAAAATCAAAAGAAGACTTTCGGGTGGAAGCACCGCCGTCTCGAGGCGGAACCTGAGAAGAAGCACTTTAACTCTCCGACGGAGCGATTCCATCGATTTTGCTGCCCTCCGGGAGAGGGAAATCAAAGCCATCGTCATCACTAACGCTCCTCTCATCATGGGAGGACTCATCTTCATGAACATCTTCACCAACACCATCTCATCTCCAAACCCTAGTTTATCTCTTGTATCCAATCTTTGACTCAAATCTCAGATTGGTACGTGTAGGTTGCTAGTAGTGTTGATTACATCATGCAGTTGATGCTAGTTGGTTTACTTGGTGGAAGATTATATGTTCAGATTGTTAATCGTATATTTATCTCCTTTGATCATGAACATGGATATGATTTGTGAGTAGTTCCGTTTGTTCTTGAGGACTTTGGAGAAGTATCGATGTTAAGTTGGTTTTCGTTCAATGTTTTGATGATGTATTATGTTATTCTTCCTCTAGTGGTGTTGTGTGAACGTCGACTAGATGACACATTACCATGTTTGTGAAGGAAATATGCCCTAGAGGCAATAAGAAAGTTATTATTTATTACCTAGTTTCATGATAAATGTTTATTATTCATGCTAGAATTGTATTAACCGGAAACTTAGTACATGTGTGAATACATAGACAAACAGAGTGTCACTAGTATGCCTCTACTTGACTAGCTTGTTGAATCAAAGATGGTTAAGTTTCCTAGCCATAGACATGAGTTGTCATTTGATTAACGGGATCACATCATTAGAGAATGATGTGATTGACTTGACCCATTCCGTTAGCTTAGCATTTGATTGTTTAGTATATTGCTATTTCTTTCTTCATGACTTATACATGTTCCTATGACTATGAGATTATGCAACTCCCGAATACCGGAGGAACACTTTGTGTGCTACCAAACGTCACAACGTAACTAGGTGATTATAAAGGTGCTCTACAGGTGTCTCCGATGGTACTTGTTGAGTTGGCATAGATCGAGATTAGAATTTGTCACTCCGATTGTCGGAGAGGTATCTCTGGACCCTCTCGGTAATGCACATCACTATAAGCCTTGCAAGCATTGTAACTAGTGAGTTAGTTGCGGGATGATGTATTACAGAACAAGTAAAGAGACTTGCCGATAACGAGATTGAACTAGGTATTGAGATACCGACAATCCAATCTCGGGCAAGTAACATACCGATGACAAAGGGAACAACGTATGTCGTTATGCGGTTCAACCGATAAAGATCTTCGTATAATATGTAGGAGCCAATATGGGCATCCAGGTTCCGCTATTGGTTATTGACCAGAGAAGTGTCTCGGTCATGTCTACATAGTTCTCGAACCCGTAGGGTCCGCACGCTTAAACATTCATTGACGATATAGTATTATATGAATTATGTATGTTGGTGACCGAATGTTGTTCGGAGTCCCGGATGAGATCACAGACATGACGAGGAGCTCCTGAATGGTCCGGAGGTAAAGATTGATATATAGGATGATATGGTTCGGCTAAGGGGTGAAGCCCACGAGGCTTTAGGTCGGTGCAAAAGGAGTTTTGCGGAGGCCAGGGGGCCAAACGCCGGAGACCCTGGCGTCTGGCCCTGGGCCAGACACCGAGTGTAAGTGCATCTAGTGCCCCTTAGTGATTTTGGTGTATTGAAGACTTATAGGTTAAGGATCTAAGGCGTTTATGAGTGTACACAGGTCTATAAGTCTATGAGGAGTTTGATATTTACAGAGAAAGTCGACCCCTAAAAATGAAGTTTTTCGACTGAAGACTTTGGTATTCTGAAGACTTTCTGAAGACTTTGAAAGTGAAGAAATTGGTGTGACCTTGAAGACTTGGTATTCATTCGAGGAACATGAAGCGTGAAGACTTTTGTTTTCGTAGTTTCATTTTCTCTTTCTTGAGTCATAGGAAACACCGTACTGTTAAAGGGGCTCGAGGAAATACTAAGGAAAAATTTCCATGTGATGCTCAACTCAAAATCCTACACCTACCAATTCCTTCGAGTGAAGCCATTGGAAATCTCATACAGTTCAGTCAATTTCTTCAGTGACAGAGACGCAGTTCTTCTGGTCACTGAGGACTTTGTTCTGACTGAGAAGTTAGGAATTCGCCAGTGCGGATTGCCTACACGGTGAGGAACATGATAGCCCTGAGGAATTAGTACCTCAAATTTCCGACCGTTGTTGTGCTACGCGCCAGCTGTTCAAAAATATCTTATCCATCCAACGGTCATATCATTGAAGGGCATTTATGTCTTATCATGTCGGGCTGCTCCCTAGGCTATAAATAGCCGCCCCCTACAACCAATAGCTGGTTGGCTGCTCTGCGAGAAACTGACACTTGTCATTTGAGAGCATCCCATCCTCCGAGGACTTTGAGCGAAAATCATCAAGTGAGGAAAATCCAAACCCAAACCCAAACACCTACAAACCCAAAGTGATTGAGCATCACTGAAGAGATTGATCCTGCGTGGATCCGACGCTTGTTACCTTTGAAGACTGTGCTTCTTCCAGACGGTTAGGCATCATGGTCTAGAGCATCCAAGAGGAATTGTGGATCGCCGAGTGACCGAGTTTGTGAAGGTTCGGAAGTCACTTGAAGACTTACCATGAGTGATTGGGCGAGGACTGTGTGTCCTTAGCTCAAGGAGAATACGGTGAGGACTGTGTGTCCTCAGGTTTAAATACTTAGCCGCTCCAACCAGATGTAGAACTGAGACAACAGTTGGAACTGGTCTACCAAATCATTGTCTTCACCAAGCCAATTGGTTCTATTTCCTCAACACTTTCATTTCCTCATTACTGTGTTGTGTGTTTGTTCATATCTGTGTTTGAAGACTTTGACTGAAGACTTTCTCAATTTACTCAGTTCAATTTCTTCAGTCTGTTTGTCTTCATCTTGTGCTATCCTGTGCTTACGCTTTCTGTACTCTGTGTTTGTCTTCATTTCATCATGATGATCATGCATGTATTCTATTATGTTTACTTCTGAGTACTTATTCCGCTGCAAGTAGTTCTTCGCTAAGGAATTTCCTCACTAGCAAATTCCTCAGTGAAGAATTTCATAAAAATCGCCTATTCACCCCCTCTAGTCGATATTACGCACTTTCAATTGATATCAGAGCGAGGTACTCCCTTGTTCTGTGTGATTTTGGTTTAACCGCCTGGAGCTTTAGTTATGTCGACCGCAGGTATGAAGAAAGTGACATGCCCTATCTTTGACGGTCACGAGTATCCCAAATGGAAGGCCATGATGAAGAAGCGCCTCATGGCAATGAACAGCGAGCTGTGGACCGTCACTGAGATTGGTCTGACCGATCTGTGCAAGATGGCAGAAGTTGATGACATTCGCAAGTACACCCTCCTCAACCTCACGGCGAAGGATGTCATTTGCTCATGTCTGTCTCGAAATCAGTTCAGGAACGTCATGCATCTCGATCATGCGAAGCTTATCTGGGACCGTCTCTCTGATGTCTATGAAGGTCATCGAACCTGTCACGATCCTTGGTTTGAGGACTTCAAGGAATCTCTCAAGTCAATGACATTTGAACCAGAATCATCATCCTCCTCATCATGCCTTATGGTAGATGGTGAAAAGGTAACTGAAAGCTATCTGTCTGAATCCAGTGATGATGAATCTGGTGATGAATTTGGACCCAGTTATGTCAAACTTGCTTCTCTTGCTGCTAAACTACAAAGAGCTTTGGAAAAAGTTCATGACATGCTTAGTAAGAGCGATGACATGTTGGGTGAAGAAATGGATCAGTCCAAAGCTTTGGCTGAAAGTCTTCAGAGACTTCATTCTAAGTATGACTTCCTTTAAGATCAGCATAACTCTCTCTTGTCTGATCATGAGAAGCTAAGAGTGAGTTATGAAGATCTTTGGAAGGAGCGTGATTCATTACTTGCTCAACAAATCAGCGCTGCTCAGGAAGAATTTGTTCCTCCATGTTTGAAATGCATTGAACGAGAATCTGCTAATTCTTCACCTGAATGTTCAAATGCTTCTAATGTTACAAATTCTTCACCTACCTCTGCTATCACTAATTCCTCATTTGAGGACATTTCTAGTATCACTGATGATGCAGGGCTGAAGGAATTGTACATGACATGCATGTAAAAAAGCCTCAAAGGGCATCAGACTCTTTGTGATGTGCTTAAGAAGCAGATCCTTAACAAGAACCCTAGGAAAGAGGGTATTGCCTTTGAGAGGAAACTCAATGCTGATGGTACA
The DNA here is from genome assembly GCF_018294505.1 of Triticum aestivum. Lineage (NCBI taxonomy): Eukaryota > Viridiplantae > Streptophyta > Magnoliopsida > Poales > Poaceae > Triticum > Triticum aestivum. Next base: position 407,284,075 of record NC_057806.1, on the reverse strand, counting down.
TATTGGAAGCCTGAGGAGTACCCCAAAACCTCATGGGTTGCTACAAAGGGACCTCCAGTTGATCCATCTAATTATCTGGCTATACATGTGAATCTTCTCATTCTTCTGATGAGTCTTTTGACTCCAACTATAAACTGTTCAAAAATCAGAATGGTGAAGTATTTGCTAGATATGTTGGAACTAACTGCAGGAATGGTTCCCCTATGAAGAAAATCTAGGTTCCCAAAAGGTGCCTTGAAAGTCTTTAGGTGAATGTCCTCATGACACCACCTGTGAAGAATAGGAACCCCAGATCGAATTCTTCATATGGACCAAATTCTTCATATGGATCCAAGTCCTCACAAGGACCAAATTCCTCATGTGAATCAAATTCCTCAAAAGGATCAAAGTCCTCATATGAACATCATCGTGCTAACAACTCTGTTTCGCAGGGAAGAGCCAAGGGCTATGAATATGAGCATTATTCTTCTAATCGTTATGTTCATAAGTCCTCAAAGAATTTCTCTGCTTATTCATATGCTTACCCTAACCCCTCTTATGTGAAACGAAATGGTTTGGCCTCTATGCCACCATTCTCATATGGAGCTCGCAGAGTGATGAACTCTTTGCCACCCCTTCAGATGTGGGTGGTGAAGAAAAAGAACTAATCTCTTCTGCAGGGTCAGGTCTCCAGACGTATTATAACGTCTGAAGAATTTGCTGGGGACCTAACAAATTGCCTGAAAGGACGCAGGCTAATCATGAAGAAATGAACCTTCATTTCACACGTCCTCCTACTGATTTATATGTCTTAGTGCTTGATGAAATTGATCTGTTGAATTGTGATATCATATTCTTCACTGCTAAAGTATATGAGTTTGTAAGCTGCACTAATTCATCTGCAGGATGATCAACCCAAAGCCACTGAGTGGGTCCTCGATAGTGGATGTACAAATCACATGACTGGTGACAAGAATCTATTGATGGATGCTCCCTTATCGTCATCACATCTGAAGCATATCATCTTCGCTGATAAAAGCAAAAGTCAGGTATTGGGTCTAGGTAAGGTTGCTATCACAAAGGATCAACACATGGACAAAGTCATGCTTGTTGAGTCCTTAGGATACAACCTTATGTCTTTCTCAATGCTTTGTGATCTTGATATGGTTGTTGTCTTTGGCAAGTATCGTTGTGTTGTGATTATGGAAGCTGACAATTCCAAAGTCTTCAAAGGCTTTAGGAGAGGAGACTTGTATATTGTTGATTTCTCTGCAGATTCACAACCAGTCGTGTGCCTACTTGCAAAAGCTTCAGAAGGATGGCTATGGCATCGACGACTTGGTCATGCAGGCATGAGAAATTTTCACACGCTTGCAAAGAAAAAGCATGTCATTGACATTGAGAATGTCAAATTCCTCAAGGATCACTTATGCGGTGCCTGTGAAGCTGGAAAAATGACCAAGGCCAAGCATCCAGCTAAGACTATCATGACTACTACTCGCCCATTTGAATTGCTTCACATGGATCTCTTCGGTCCTAATCATTATTCTGCCATTTCAAATGAAGCATCTCAATATGGCTTTGTTATTGTTGATGATTACTCTTGTTACACATGGGTACACCTTGTTACTTACAAACATGAAGTGCAGGAAGTCTTCAAACAATTTTCCTCGAGAGCTTTAACCAACTTTGGTGTGAAGATCAAGCACATCAGAAGTGACAATGGCACTGAGTTCAAGAATTTGGGTCTCGATGACTATCTTGATGAACTTGGTATTACTCATGAGTTATCTGCTCCTTATAATCCTCAACAGAATGGCGTCGTGGAGCGCAAGAACAGGACTCTTGCTGAGATGGCTCGCACTATGCTTGATGAGTACAAAACACCTTGTCGTTTCTGGGTTGATGCAATTGATACTGTGTGCCACATCATCAATAGAGTATATCTTCACAAATTCTTCAAGAAAACTGCCTATGAACTCCTCACTGACAAGAAACCCAATGTGAGTTATTTCAAAGTCTTCGGTGCTAAATGCTGGATTAGAGATCCTCATCACAACTCAAAATTTGCACCGAAAGCACATGAAGGTTTTATGCTTGGTTACGGAAAGGACTCGCACACCTACAGAGTCTTCAACAATGTTCTTCACAAGATTGTTGAAACTGTAGATGCGCGGTTCGATGAAACTAATGGCTCGCAAAGAGAGCACCTACCTTCTATGATAGATGAACCAGCACCTGAGGATTCTATCAAGTTCAAGGCTACTGAAGATGTCATTCCTACTGAAGAATCTGCTGAAGAATTCATTCCAGAACGTGAAGAACGTCGAGCTGATGCACCTGAGGAAAATGCTGATGAAATTGATGCTGAAGAAAATGCTGATCAAATTCCTCAACGACAACCAGCTCACCCTCGCGTTGCAAAAGAAGTGCAAGTGGAGAAGATCATCGATGACATTAGAGCACCAGGTCCTCTCACCCGCTCAAAAGGTTCACATCTATCTAACTTTTGTGGGCACTATGCCTTTGTCTCCATCACAGAGCCCACTAAGGTAGATGAAGCATTTCTGGAGCCTGAGTGGATTCAGGCCATGCAAGAAGAATTACATCAGTTCAAGCTCAACAACGTCTGGGAACTGGTCAACCGTCCAGATCCTCGCAAGCATAATATCATTGGCACAAAGTGGATCTACCGCAACAAGCAAGATGAAAACGGCCTTGTGGTGAGGAATAAAGCACGTCTAGTAGCTCAAGGCTACACACAGGTTGAAGGAATTGATTTCGATGAGACTTTTGCACCTGTTGCTAGACTTGAAGCTATTCGCATATTACTTGCTTATGCTAACCATCATGATATCATCTTATATCAAATGGATGTGAAAAGTGCATTTCTCAATGGTAAGCTTGAGGAAGAAGTATATGTTGCTCAACCCCCAGGTTTTGAAGATCCAAAGAATCCTGACAAAGTCTTCAGACTCAATAAGGCCCTCTATGGCCTCAAGCAGGCCCCACGGGCGTGGTATGACACGTTGAAGGAATTCTTCATGAAGAATGGCTTCACACCCGGTTCACTCGATCCTACTCTCTTTACTAAATCTTATGATGGTGAACTGTTTGTGTGCCAAATATATGTTGATGATATCATCTTTGGCTGTACTGACCAACATTACAGTGATGAATTTGCCTATATGATGAGTGAAGAATATCAAATGTCTATGATGGGAGAGTTGAAATTCTTCTTAGGTCTTCAAATTCGTCAACAGCGCAATGGCATATTCATATCTCAGGAGAAATACCTCAAGGATGTCCTGAACAAATTCAGCATGCAAGATTGCAAAGGCATCAAAATCCCTATGCCCACAAATGGTCAACTATGCACTGATGAAAATGGTATTGACTTCGATCATAAGGTATACCGCTCCATGATTGGTTCTTTATTGTACTTATGTGCATCTAGGCCAGATATAGTGCTTAGTGTTTGCATGTGTGCCCGATTTCAAGCTACACCAAAGGAATCACACCATAAGGCTGTGAAGCATATTCTTCGATATCTAGCTCACACACCAACACTAGGATTATGGTATCCCAAGGGCTCGGATTTTGATCTCATTGGATATTCTGACTCTGACTATGCTGGTGATCGTGTGGACCGCAAGTCAACATCTGGTACATGTCATTTCCTCGGACGATCCTTGGTCTGTTTGTCCTCGAAGAAACAGAACTGTGTATCACTGTCTACTGCTAAAGCTGAGTACATTGCTGCTGGTTCTTGCTGTGCTCAACTGCTATGGATGAAGCAAACACTCAAGGACTATGGCATCAACGTGAAGAGTGTGCCTCTCCTCTATGACAATGAGAGTGACATCAAGATTGCTCACAACCCAGTTCAGCACTCGAAGACAAAGCACATTCAGATTCGTCGTCATTTTCTTCGCGATCATGTGTTGAAGGGCGACATTTCTATTGAGCATGTGAAGACTAAAGAACAACTAGCCGATATCTTCACAAAGCCCTTGGCTGAGAAGAGATTTAGCAAGTTGCGGTGTGAGCTAAATATCTTAGAGTCTTCGAATGTACTTTGAAAAGGCACTCATCCTAACACTTATGCAAAAATTGATGACTTAGATGTGCAACACATGAAGAAACGTTTTTTCTTCAATTAATGAAGAATAACACTCTAAGTGTGAAGAAATTAATGAAGAATTTGATTCTCAGAACCCTACGACAATTGTACACGGTGTCTGAAATCATCATTCTTATACGGTGGGTCACGCCACCACAAAAGTTGAAAATCTTCAATTTGAGTTTTTTCTCATGTTTGAAATTCCTCAGTTGTTCAAATTCTTCAACTTTGCAAAATCTTCACTATTTCCGTCGTTTTTCTTCATTGGCTATATATATATATGAGTTTTGTCCTCTACAACATTCACTTATGGCTAATTCTTCAAGTTGTTTTTTCTGCTAAGTGAATGTGATCGGACCCTTTCCCCTCTATGCTATACTCAATCCAATCTATTCACAAATTCTTCATGTGCGTTCTATTTGAAACTCGTTCAAAATCTTCACTGTGTCCTTGTCAGCTGAAGAAATTGCGAACGGAACGTTAAAACAAATCTTATCCAAATTTTCGGTTTTGCTGCTCAAACCGTTCCGCATCCCATGATGCATTTTTCTATTCACCCGCAATCTTACATGATCTCCACCTCTCAGTACGTGGGTGACACATGTCATGCGAAGGAGAAGGGTCAGGGGCACGTTCGTCCCAAATCTTCAGGCGAACAGTTTTTCACTGCCACTATAAATACCCCCTCACCCCTTCCTCACTTCCTTTACTCCGCTCGATCTCTCTCTCCCGCTCGAGCTTCCCAAACCCTAGCGCCGCCGGTACTCCATCGTCGCCGGTGAGGAAGAGCTTCACTGCCTCGACCTCATCGTCGTCGTACTCGCGCCGACCGCGGAAATCTTCACCTCCGCCGCCGCCGTAGCCGTCTTCCTCCACCAAGTTAGGGCGTGGAAGATCTACACCGACGAACTTCACTTCTCCATCTCTGTGTTCGTCGTGTTGTTCATTCAGGGTAATTAAAAGTTACTTTTACTGCCCTCTTTGATTTGAAAGTTTTCTACAAAATCTTCAAAGATGTTTTATTCTTCAAGTCCTCACACACAAAACACCTCACAAGTCTTCTGTTCTTGATTCATTTCTCTAAGCATTATTTTCTTCAAGATTCCTCAATTGTGTGGATCTTCGATCTATACAACTCTGGAACCTAAGACAAAGCACGCTTAGTGAAATTCTTCAAGACTCATCTGGTCAAATTCCTCAAACTTGTTCTTTTTGAAAAACCTTCTAAGAACGCATATGACCTCTCCAAGTTCTTCGCAACTATACTCTGTTCACAGGTACTCATGTCCGCTGCTAAATCACTAGGTTCTCATCAACTTAACTCATTTGCAGCGTTCCTCGAAGAAAAACTGCATACTTCTTCAAAGAATTCGATTGTTCAAATTCCTCAGCTGAAGAAAATGGCAGATGGTAAGAAGCCACAGAAAGGAGGAAAGAAACCTGAGGTCATGACTGCTTTTGAAATACCTGAGGACATTTACAAAGATTACTGCACACCTGATGAAGCCAAGTTTGGCAAAGAAAACAAAAATCAGCGCAAGGTGCGCATACAGAGGATTGAAAGGAGATGGGAACGTGAATGGAGGGAGTACAAATACGTTACTCCAAAGTATATGAAGAAATTCACTCTCAACCCTCCATGCCCAAGACTTCCACTGGCACCTGGCCAAGTGGCTGATCCCACTAGCGTCAAACGCGGTGAGGACTTTCCTAAAGAATGGGCCAGACGCCAAGCTAAGTTGGCAAGACAAGCCAAAGAAGCAGTGAGGAAATTCAATGAAGACTCTGCTACTGCTGCTGCCACTGAGGCCTGTGTCAAGCCGAGGAAATCTATGCCTAAGAAGCCTGCTCGTAAGCCAAGTGCTTCACCAACAGTGCCCTCACGGCCAAGTTCCTCAGCTGCGCCCTCACGGCCAGGCACTTCAAAATCTTCAAGACCAATTCCTCAAGCTACTCCTGCTCCTTCAAAATCCTCAGCACCTCCTCCAAAGTCCTCAGCTGTTCCGACAAAGTCCCTAGCACCTGTGCATCTGGCCTCGTGCCAAAGGACTGCAGGCATCTCTATTGCCTCTGGTGTCTCAGCAAGTTCCTCAGCTGCACCAAATTCTTCATCTGGCCCCACTGAAGGAAATATGCCCTAGAGGCAATAATAAAGTTATTATTTATTTCCTTATATCATGATAAATGTTTATTATTCATGCTAGAATTGTATTACCCGGAAACATAATACTTGTGTGAATACATAGACAAACTAAACGTCACTAGTATGCCTCTACTTAACTAGCTCGTTAATCGAAGATGGTTATGTTTCCTAACCATAGACATGTGTTGTCATTTGATTAACGGGATCACATCATTAGGAGAATGATGTGATTGACATGACCCATTCCATTAGCTTAGCACCCGATCGTTTAGTATGTTGCTATTGCTTTCTTCATGACTTATACATGTTCCTATGACTATGAGATTATGCAACTCCCGTTTGCCGGAGGAAGACTTTGTGTGCTACCTGTTGGGTTTCGTAGTAATTTCAAAAAATTTCCTACGCACACGCAAGATCATGTGATGCATAGCAACGAGAAGGGAGAGTGTTGTCTACGTACCCACGCAGACCGACTGCGGAAGCGTTGACACGACGTAGAGGAAGTAGTCGTACGTCTTCACGATCCAACCGATCAAGCACCGAAACTACGGCACCTCCGAGTTCGAGCAAACGTTCAGCTCGATGACGATCCCCGGACTCTGATCCAGCAAAGTTTCGGGGAAGAGTTCCGTCAGCATGACGGCGTGGTGACGATCTTGATGTACTACAGCAGCAGGGCTTCGCCTAAACTCCGCTACAGTATTATCGAGGAATATGGTGGCAGGGGGCACCGCACACGGCTAAGGAATAGATCACGTGGATCAACTTGTGTCTGTCTGGGGTGCCTCTACCTCAGTATATAAAGGAGCCAAGGGGGAGGGGGTCGCCGGCCAGGAGGAGGGCGCAGGAGGAGTCCTACTCCTCCCGGGAGTAGGACTCCCCCCCAATCCTAGTTGGACTAGGATTCCCTGAGGGGGAAAGAGAGAGAGAGGGGGGCCGGCCACCTCTCCTAGTCCTAATAGGACTAGGGGAAGGGGGGAGGCGCGGCCACCTTGGGCTGCCCCTTTCTCCTTTCCACTAAGGCCCATTAAGGCCCATATGGCCCCCGGGGGGTTCCGGTAACCTCCCGGTACTCCGGTAAAATCCCGATTTCGCCCGGAACACTTCCGATGTCCAAATGTAGGCTTCCAATATATCAATCTTTATGTCTCGACCATTTCGAGACTCCTCGTCATGTCCGTGATCACATCCGGGACTCCGAACAACCTTCGGTACATCAAAATGCATAAACTCATAATATAACTGTCATCGTAACCTTAAGCGTGCGGACCCTACGGGTTCGAGAACAATGTAGACATGATCGAGACACGTCTCCGGTCAATAACCAATAGTGGGACCTGGATGCCCATATTGGCTCCTACATATTCTACGAAGATCTTTATTGGTCAGACCGCATAACAAAATACGTTGTTCCCTTTGTCATCGGTATGTTACTTGCCCGAGATTCGATCGTCGGTATTCCAATACCTAGTTCAATCTCGTTACCGGCAAGTCTCTTTACTCGTTCTGTAATACATCATCCCGCAACTAACTCATTTAGTTGCAATGCTTGCAAGGCTTAAGTGATGTGCATTACCGAGAGGGCCCAGAGATACCTCTCCGACAATCGGAGTGACAAATCCTAATCTCGAAATACGCCAACCCAACATCTACCTTTGGAGACACCTGTAATTCTCCTTTATAATCACCCAGTTAAGTTGTGACGTTTGGTAGCACCCAAAGTGTTCCTCCGGCAAACGGGAGTTGCATAATCTCATAGTTATAGGAACATGTATAAGTCATGAAGAAAGCAATAGCAACATACTAAACGATCGGGTGCTAAGCTAATGGAATGGGTCATGTCAATCAGACCATTGAACTAATGATGTGACCTCGTTAATCAAATAACAACTCATTGTTCATGGTTAGGAAACATAACCATCTTTGATTAACGAGCTAGTCAAGTAGAGGCATACTAGTGACACTTTGTTTGTCTATGTATTCACACATGTATTATGTTTCCGGTTAATACAATTCTAGCATGAATAATAAACGTTTATCATGATTATAAGGAAATAAATAATAACTTTATTATTGCCTCTAGGGCATATTTCCTTCAGTCTCCCACTTGCACTAGAGTCAATAATCTAGATTACACCGTAATGATTCTAACACCCATGGAGCCTTGGTGCTGATCATGTTTTGCTCGTGGAAGAGGCTTAGTCAATGGGTCTGCAACATTCAGATCCGTATGTATCTTGCAAATCTCTATGTCTCCCACCTGGACTAGATCCCGGATGGAATTGAAGCGTCTCTTGATGTGCTTGGTCCTCTTGTGAAATCTGGATTCCTTTGCCAAGGCAATTGCACCAGTATTGTCACAAAAGATTTTCATTGGACCCGATGCACTAGGTATGACACCTAGATCGGATATGAACTCCTTCATCCAGACTCCTTCGTTTGCTGCTTCCGAAGCAGCTATGTACTCCGCTTCACATGTAGATCCCGCTATGACGCTTTGTTTAGAACTGCACCAACTGACAGCTCCACTGTTTAATGTAAACACGTATCCAGTTTGCGATTTAGAATCATCCGGATCAGTGTCAAAGCTTGCATCAACGTAACCTTTTACGACGAGCTCTTTGTCACCTCCATATATGAGAAGCATATCCTTAGTCCTTTTCAGGTATTTCAGGATGTTCTTGACGCTGTCCAGTGATCCACTCCTGGATTACTTTGGTACCTCCCTGCTAGACTTATAGCAAGGCACACATCAGGTCTGGTACACAGCATTGCATACATGATAGATCCTATTGCTGATGCATAGGGAACATCTTTCATATTCTCTCTATCTTCTGCAGTGGTCGGGCATTGAGTCTTACTCAATTTCACACCTTGTAACATAGGCAAGAATCCTTTCTTTGCTTGATCCATTTTGAACTTCTTCAAAATTTTGTCAAGGTATGTTGTTTGTGAAAGTCCAATTAAGCGTCTTGATCTATCTCTATAGATCTTAATGCCTAATATGTAAGCAGCTTCACCGAGGTCTTTCATTGAAAAACTCTTATTCAAGTATCCCTTTATGCTATCCAGAAATTCTATATCATTTCCAATTAACAATATGTCATCCACGTATAATATCAGAAATGCTACAGAGCTCCCACTCACTTTCTTGTAAATACAGGCTTCTCCAAAAGTCTGTATAAAACCAAATGCTTTGATCACACTATCAAAACGTTTATTCCAACTCCGAGCGGCTTGCACCAGTCCATAAATGGATTGCTGGAGCTTGCACACTTTGTTAGCTCCCTTTGGATTGACAAAACCTTCTGGTTGCATCATATACAACTCTTCTTCCAGAAATCCATTCAGGAATGCAGTTTTGACATCCATCTGCCAAATTTCATAATCATAAAATGCGGCAATTGCTAACATCATTTGGACAGACTTAAGCATTGCTACGGGTGAGAAGGTCTCATTGTAGTCAATCCCTTGAACTTGCCGAAAACCTTTTGCGACAAGTCGAGCTTTGTAGACAGTAACATTACCGCCAGCGTCAGTCTTCTTCTTGAAGATCCATTTATTCTTAGTTGCTTGCCGATCATCGGGCAAGTCAATCAAAGTCCATACTTTGTTCTCATACATGGATCCCATCTCAGATTTCATGGCTTCAAGCCACTTTGCGGAATCTGGGCTCACCATCGCTTCTTCATAGTTCATAGGTTCATCATGATCTAGTAGCATGACTTCCAGAACAGAATTACCATACCACTCTGGTGCGGATCTTACTCTGGTTGATCTACGAGGTTCAGTAGTATCTTGTTCTGAAGTTTCATGATCATCATCATTAGATTCCTCACTGACTGGTGTAGGTGTCGCAGAAACAGTTTTCTGTGATGTACTACTTTCCAATAAGGGAGCAGGTACAGTTACCTCGTCAAGTTCTACTTTCCTCCCACTCACTTCTTTCGAGAGAAACTCCTTCTCCAGAAAATTTCCGAATTTAGCAACAAAAGTCTTGCCTTCGGATCTGTGATAGAAGGTGTATCCAATAGTTTCCTTTGGATATCCTATGAAGACACATTTCTCCGATTTGGGTTCGAGCTTATCAGGTTGAAGCTTTTTCACATAAGCATCGCAGCCCCAAACTTTTAGAAACGACAACTTTGGTTTCTTGCCAAACCACAGTTCATAAGGCGTCGTCTCAACGGATTTTGATGGTGCCCTATTTAATGTGAATGCGGCCGTCTCTAGAGCGTATCCCCAAAACGACCGTGGTAAATCAGTAATAGACATCATAGATCGCACCATATCCAGTAAAGTATGATTACGACGTTCGGACACACCATTACGCTGAGGTGTTCCGGGTGGCGTGAGTTGCGAAACTATTTCATAATTTTTCAAATGTACCCCAAACTCGTAACTCAAATATTCTCCTCCACGATCAGATCGTAGAAACTTTATTTTCTTGTTACGATGATTTTCAACTTCACTCTGAAATTCTTTGAACTTTTCAAATGTTTCAGACTTATGTTTCATTAAGTAGATATACCCATATCTGCTTAAATCATTTGTGAAGGTGAGAAAATAACGATATCCACCACGAGCCTCAATATTCATCGGACCACATACATCTGTATGTATGATTTCCAACAAATCTGTTGCTCTCTCCATAGTACCGGAGAACGGCGTTTTGGTCATCTTGCCTATGAGGCACGGTTCGCAAGTACCAAGTGATTCATAATCAAGTGGTTCCAAAAGTCCATCAGAATGGAGTTTCTTCATGCGCTTTACACCGATATGACCTAAACGGCAGTGCCACAAATAAGTTGCACTATCATTATCAACTCTGCATCTTTTGGCTTCAACATTATGAATATGTGTGTTACTACTATCGAGATCCAACAAGAATAGACCACTCTTCAAGGGTGCATGACCATAAAAGATATTACTCATATAAATAGAACAACCATTATTCTCTGATTTAAATGAATAACCGTCTCGCATCAAACAAGATCCAGATATAATGTTCATGCTTAACGCTGGCACCAAATAACAATTATTTAGGTCTAATACTAATCCCGAAGGTAGATGTAGAGGTAGCATGCCGACTGCGATCACATCGACTTTGGAACCGTTTCCCACGCGCATCGTCACCTCGTCCTTAACCAATCTTCGCTTGATCCGTAGTCCCTGTTTTGAGTTGCAAATATTAGCAACAGAACCAGTATCAAATACCTAGGTGCTACTGCGAGCATTAGTAAGGTACACATCAATAACATGTATATCACATATACCTTTGTTCACCTTGCCATCCTTCTTATCCGCCAAATACTTGGGGCAGTTCCGCTTCCAGTGACCAGTCTGCTTACAATAGAAGCACTTAGTTTCAGGCTTAGGTCCAGGTTTGGGTTTCTTCTCTTGAGTAGCAACTTGCTTGCCGCTCTTTTTGAAGTTCCCCTTCTTCTTCCCTTTCCCCTTTTTCTTGAAACTAGTGGTCTTGTTGACCATCAACACTTGATGCTCCTTCTTGATTTCTACCTCCGCAGCTTTCAGCATCGTGAAGAGCTCGGGAATAGTCTTGTTCATCCCTTGCATATTATAGTTCATCACGAAGCTCTTGTAGCTTGGTGGCAGTGATTGAAGAATTCTGTCAATGACGCAATCATCTGGAAGATTAACTCCCAATTGAATCAAGTGATTATTATACCCAGACATTTTGAGTATATGTTCACTGACAGAACTGTTCTCCTCCATCTTGCAGCTATAGAACTTATTGGAGACTTCATATCTCTCAATCCGGGCATTTGCTTGAAATATTAACTTCAACTCCTGAAACATCTCATATGCTCCATGACGTTCAAAACATCGTTGAAGTCCCGATTCTAAGCCGTAAAGCATGGCACACTGAACTATCGAGTAGTCATCAGCTTTGCTCTGCCAGACGTTCATAACATCCGGCGTTGCTCCTGCAGCAAGCCTGGCACCCAGCGGTGCTTCCAGGACGTAATTCTTCTGTGCAGCAATGAGGATAATCCTCAAGTTACGAACCCAGTCCGTGTAATTGCTACCATCATCTTTCAACTTTGCTTTCTCAAGGAACGCATTAAAATTCAATGGAACAACAGCACGAGCCATCTATCTACAATCAAACATAAGCAAGCAAGATACTAATCAGGTACTAAGTTTGATGATAAATTTAAGTTCAGTTAATCAAGTTAATTAAAGAACTCCCACTTAGATAGACATCCCTCTAATCCTCTAAGTGATTACGTGATCCAAATCAACTAAACCATAACCGATCATCACGTGAGATGGAGTAGTTTTCAATGGTGAACATCGTTATGTTGATCATATCTACTATATGATTCACGCTCGACCTTTCGGTCTCCGTGTTCTGAGGCCATATCTGTATATGCTTGGCTCGTCAAGTATAACCTGAGTATTCCGCTTGTGCAACTGTTTTGCACCCATTGTATTTGAACATAGAACCTATCACACCCGATCATCACGTGGTGTCTCAGCACGAAGAACTTTCGCAATGGTGCATACTCAGGGAGAACACTTCTTGATAATTTAGTGAGAGATCATCTTATAATGCTACCGTCAATCAAAGCAAGATAAGATGCATAAAAGGATAAACATCACATGCAATCAATATAAGTGATATGATATGGCCATCATCATCTTGTGCTTGTGATCTCCATCTCCAAAGCACCGTCGTGACCACCATCGTCACCGGCGTGACACCTTGATCTCCATCGTAGCATCGTTGTCGTCTCGCCAAGCTTATGCTTCCACGACTATCACTACCGCTTAGTAATAAAGTAAAGCATTACATCGTGATTTCATTGCATACAATAAAGCGACAACCATAAGGCTCCTGCCAGTTGCCGATAACTTGGTTACAAAACATGATCATCTCATACAATAAAATTCAGCATCATGTCTTGACCATATCACATCACAACATGCCCTGCAAAAACAAGTTAGACGTCCTCTACTTTGTTGTTGCAAGTTTTATGTGGCTGCTACGGGCTTAAGCAAGAACCAATCTCACCTACGCATCAAAACCACAACGATAGTTTGTCAAATAGACTCCGTTTTAACCTTCGCAAGGACCGGGCGTAGCCATACTTGGTTCAGCTAAAGTTGGAGAGACAGTCGCCCGCAAGCCACCTATGTGCAAAGCACGTCGGGGGAACCGGTCTCCCATAAGCGTACGCGTAATGTCGGTCCGGGTCATTTCGTCCAACAATGCCGCCAAACCAAAGTGTGACATGCTGGTAGGCAGTATGACTTATATCGCCCACAACTCACTTGTGTTCTACTCGTGCATATAACATCAACATAAATAACCTAGGCTCGGATGCCCCTGTTGGGTTTCGTAGTAATTTCAAAAAAATTCCTACGCACATGCAAGATCATGTGATGCATAGCAACGAGAAGGGAGAGTGTTGTCTACGTACCCACGCAGACCGACTGCGGAAGCGTTGACACGACGTAGAGGAAGTAGTCGTACGTCTTCACGATCCAACCGATCAAGCACCGAAACTACGGCACCTCCGAGTTCGAGCACACGTTCAGCTCGATGACGATCCCCGGACTCCGATCCAGCAAAGTGTCGGGGAAGAGTTCCGTCAGCACGACGGCGTGGTGACGATCTTGATGTACTACAGCAGCAGGGCTTCGCCTAAACTCCGCTACAGTATTATCGAGGAATATGGTGGCAGGGGGCACCACACACGGCTAAGGAATAGATCACGTGGATCAACTTGTGTCTGTCTGGGGTGCCTCTACTCAGTATATAAAGGAGCCAAGGGGGAGGGGGCCGCCGGCTAGGAGGAGGGTGCAGGAGGAGTCCTACTCCTCCTGGGAGTAGGACTCCCCCCCAATCCTAGTTGGACTAGGATTCCCTGAGGGGGAAAGAGAGAGAGGGGGGCCGGCCACCTCTCCTAGTTCTAATAGGACTAGGGGAAGGGGGGAGGCGCGCGGCCACCTTTGGCTGCCCCTTTCTCCTTTCCACTAAGGCCCATTAAGGCCCATATGGCTCCCGGGGGGTTCCGGTAACCTCCCGGTACTCCGGTAAAATCCCGATTTCACCCGGAACACTTCCGATGTCCAAATGTAGGCTTCCAATATATCAATCTTTACATCTCGACCATTTCGAGACTCCTCGTCATGTCCGTGATCACATCCGGGACTCCGAACAACCTTCGGTACATCAAAATGCATAAAATCATAATATAACTGTCATCGTAACCTTAAGCGTGCGGACCCTACGGGTTCGAGAACAATGTAGACATGACCGAGACACGTCTCCGGTCAATAACCAATAGCGGGACCTGGATGCCCATATTGGCTCCTACATATTCTACGAAGATCTTTATCGGTCAGACCGCATAACAACATACGTTGTTCCCTTTGTCATCGGTATGTTACTTGCCCGAGATTCGATCGTTGGTATTCCAATACCTAGTTCAATCTCGTTACCGGCAAGTCTCTTTACTCGTTCTGTAATACATCATCCCGCAACTAACTCATTTAGTTGCAATGCTTGCAAGGCTTAAGTGATGTGCATTACCGAGAGGGCCCAGAGATACCTCTCCGACAATCGGAGTGACAAATCCTAATCTCGAAATACGCGAACCCAACATCTACCTTTGGAGACACCTGTAATGCTCCTTTATAATCACCCAGTTACGTTGTGACATTTGGTAGCACCCAAAGTGTTCCTCCGGCAAACGGGAGTTGCATAATCTCATAGTTATAGGAACATGTATAAGTCATGAAGAAAGCAATAGCAACATACTAAACGATCGGGTGGTAAGCTAATGGAATGGGTCATGTCAATCAGACCATTCAACTAATGATGTGACCTCGTTAATCAAATAACAACTCATTGTTCATGGTTAGGAAACATAACCATCTTTGAGTAACGAGCTAGTCAAGTAGAGGCATACTAGTGACACTTTGTTTGTCTATGTATTCACACATGTATTATGTCTCCGGTTAATACAATTCTAGCATGAATAATAAACATTTATCATGATTATAAGGAAATAAATAATAACTTTATTATTGCCTCTAGGGCATATTTCCTTCACTACCAAACGTCACAACGTAACTGGGTGATTATAAAGGAGCTCTACAGGTGTCTCCAACGGTACATGTTGGGTTGGCGTATTTCGAGATTAGGATTTGTCACTCCGATTGTCGGAGAGGTATCTCTGGGCCCTCTCGGTAATGCACATCACATAAGCCTTGCAAGCATTGCAACTAATGAGTTAGTTGCGAGATGATGTATTACAGAAACGAGTAAAGAGACTTGCCGGTAACGAGATTGAACTAGGTATTGAGATATCGACGATCGAATCTCGGGCAAGTAACATACCGATGACAAAGGGAACAACGTATGTTGTTATGTGGTCTGACCGATAAAGATCTTCGTAGAATATGTAGGAGCCAATATGAGCATCCAGGTTCCACTATTGGTTATTGACCAGAGACGTGTCTCGGTCATGTCTACATTGTTCTCGAACCCGTAGGGTCCGCACGCTTAACATTACAATGACAATTTCATTATGAGTTTATATATTTTGATGTACCGAAGTTTGTTCGGAGTCCCGGATGTGATCACGGACATGACGAGGAGTCTCGAAATGGTCGAGACATAAAGATCGATATATTGGACGGCTATATTCAGACACCGGAAGTGTTCCGGGTTATTTCAGAGAAAACCGGAGTGCCGGAGGGTTACCGGAACCCCCCGGGAGAAGTAATGGGCCTTATGGGCCCTAGTGGAGAGAGAGAGGGGCGGCCAAGGTGGGCCGCGCGCCCCTCCCCCTCTGGTCAGAATTGGACTAGGAGAGGGGGGGCGGCGCCCCCCTTTCCTTCTTCCTCTCCCCCTTCCTTTCCCCCTCCTAGTAGGAGTAGGAAAGAGGGGAGTCCTACTCCTACTAGGAGGAGGACTCCTCCTCCTTGGCGCGCCCACAAGGGCCGGCCGGCCTCCCCCCTTGCTCCTTTATATACGGGGGCAGGGGGCACCTCTAGACACACAAGTTGATCTTCGTGATCGTTCTCTTAGCCGTGTGCGGTGCCCCCCTCCACCATAATCCTCGATAATATTGTAGCGGTGCTTAGGCGAAGCCCTGCGACGGTAGAACATCAAGATCGTCACCAGGCCATCGTGCTGACGGAACTCTTCGCCGACACTTTGCTGGATCGGAGTCGGGGGATCGTCATCGAGCTAAATGTGTGCTAGAACTCGGAGGTGCCGTAGTTTCGGTGCTTGATCGGTCGGGCCGTGAAGACGTACACTACATCAACCGCGTTGTCATAACGCTTCTGCTGTCATTCTACGAGGGTATGTAGACAACACTCTCCCCTCTCGTTGCTATGCATCACCATGATCTTGCATGTGCGTAGGAATTTTTTTGAAATTACTACGTTCCCCAACAGTGGCATCCGAGCCTAGGTTTTATGTGTTGATGTTATATGCACGATTAGAACACAAGTGAGTTGTGGGCGATATAAGTCATACTGCTTACCAGTATGTCATACTTTGGTTCGGCGGTATTGTTGGATGAAGCGGCCCGGACCGACATTACGCGTACGCTTACACGAGACTGGTTCTACCATCGTGCTTTGCACACAGGTGGCTGGCGGGTGTCTGTTTCTCCAACTTTAGTTGAACCGAGTGTGGCTACGCCCGGTCCTTGCGAAGGTTAAAACAACACCAACTTGACAAACTATCATTGTGGTATTATGCGTAGGTAAGATTGGTTCTTGCTTAAGCCCGTAGCAGCCACGTAAAACTTGCAACAAACAAAGTAGAGGACGTCTAACTTGTTTTTGCAGGGCATGTTGTGATGTGATATGGTAAAGACATGATGCTTAATTTTATTGTATGAGATGATCATGTTTTGTAACCGAGTTATCAGCAACTGGCAGGAGCCATATGGTTGTCGCTTTATTGTATGCAATGCAATCGCCCTGTAATGCTTTACTTTATCACTAAGCGGTAGCGATAGTCGTAGAAGCATAAGATTGGCGAGACGACAACGATGCTACGATGGAGATCAAGGTGTCGCGCCGGCGACGATGGTGATCATGACGGTGCTTCGAAGATGGAGATCACAAGCACAAGATGATGATGGCCATATCATATCACTTATATTGATTGCATGTGATGTTTATCTTTTATGCATCTTATCTTGCTTTGATTGACGGTAGCATTTTAAGATGATCTCTCACTAATTATCAAGAAGTGTTCTCCCTGAGTATGCACCGTTGCGAAAGTTCTTCGTGCTGAGACACCATGTGATGATCGGGTGTGATAGGCTCTACGTTCAACTACAACAGGTGCAAAATAGTTGCACACGCGGAATACTCAGGTTATACTTGACGAGCCAAGCATATACAGATATGGCCTCGAAACACAGAGACCGAAAGGTCGAGCGTGAATCATATAGTAGATATGATCAACATAGTGATGTTCACCAATGAAACTAATCAATCTCATGTGATGATCGGACATGGTTTAGTTGATTTGGATCATGTGATCACTTAGAGGATTAGAGGGATGTCTATCTAAGTGGGAGTTCTTTAGTAATATGATTAATTGAAATTAAATTTATCATGAACTTAGTACCTGATAGTATCTTGCTTGTTTATGTTTGATTGTAGATAGATGGCCCGTGCTGTTGTTCCGTTGAATTTTAATGCGTTCCTTGAGAAAGCAAAGTTGAAAGATGATGGTAGCAATTACACGGACTGGGTCCGTAACTTGAGGATTATCCTCATTGCTACACAAAAAAGTTACATCCTGGAAGCACCGCTGGGTGCCAGGCCTGCTGCTGATGCAACTGACGATGTTAAGAACGTCTGGCAGAGCAAAGCTGATGACTACTCGATAGTTCAGTGTGCCATGCTTTACGGCTTAGAATCGGATCTTCAACGATGTTTTGAACGTCATGGAGCATATGAGATGTTCCAAGAGTTGAAGTTAATATTTCAAGCAAATGCCTGGATTGAGAGATATGAAGTCTCCAATAAGTTCTATAGCTGCAAGATGGAGGACAACAGTTCTGTCAGTGAGCATATACTCAAAATGTCTGGGTATAATAATACTTGATTCAATTGGGAGTTAATCTTCCAGATGATTGCTTCATTGACAGAATTCTCCAATCACTTCCACCTAGCTACAAGAGCTTCGTGATGAACTATAATATGCAAGGGATGGATAAGACAATTCCCGAGCTCTTCGCAATGCTGAAAGCTGCGGAGGTAGAAATCAAGAAGGAGCATCAAGTGTTTATGGTCAACAAGACCACTAGTTTCAAGAAAAAGGGCAAAGGGAAGAAGAAGGGGAACTTCAAGAAGAACAGCAAGCAAGTTGCTGCTCAGGAGAAGAAACCCAAATCTGGACCTAAGCCTGAAACTGAGTGCTTCTACTGCAAGCAGACTGGTCACTGGAAGTGGAACTGCCCCAAGTATTTGGCGGATAAGAAGGATGGCAAGGTGAACAAAGGTATATGTGACATACATGTTATTGATGTGTACCTTATTAATGCTCGCAGTAGCACCTGGGTATTTGATACTAGTTCTGTTGCTAATATTTGCAACTCAAAACAGGGACTACAGATTAAGCGAAGATTGGCTAAGGACGAGGTGACGATGCACGTGGGAAATTGTTCCAAAGTCGATGTGATCGCGGTCGGCACGCTACCTCTACATCTACCTTCGGGATTAGTATTAGACCTAAATAATTGTTATTTGGTGCCAGCGTTGAGCATGAACATTATATCTGGATCTTGTTTGATGCGAGACGGTTATTCATTTAGATCAGAGAATAATGGTTGTTCTATTTATATGAGTAATATCTTTTATGGTCATGCACCCTTGAAGAATGGTCTATTCTTATTCAATCTCGATAGTAGTGACACACATATTCATAATGTTGAAACCAAAAGATGCAGAGTTGATAATGATAGTGCAACTTATTTGTGGCACTTCCGTTTAGGTCAGATTGGTGTAAAGTGCATGAAGAAACTCCATACTGATGGGCTTTTGGAACCACTTGATTATGAATCACTTGGTACTTGCGAACCGTGCCTTATGGGCAAGATGACCAAAACGCCGTTCTCCGGTACTATGGAGAGAGCAACAGATTTGTTGGAAATCATACATACAGATGTATGTGGTCCGATGAATGTTGAGGCTCGTGGTGGATATCGTTATTTTCTCACCTTCACAGATGACTTAAGCAGATACGGGTATAAGTCTGAAACGTTTGAAAAATTCAAAGAATTTTAGAGTGAAGTTGAAAATCATCGTAACAAGAAAATAAAGTTTCTACGATCTGATCGTGGAGGAGAATATTTGAGTTAGAAGTTTGGTGTACATTTGAAACAACACGGAATAGTTTTGCAACTCACGCCACCCGGAACACCACAGCGTAATGGTGTGTCCGAATGTCGTAATCGTACTTTACTAGATATGGTGCGATCTATGATGTCTCTTACTGATTTACCGCTATCATTTTGGGGTTATGCTTTAGAGTCGGCCGCATTCACGTTAAATAGGGCACCATCGAAATCCGTTGAGACGACGCCTTATGAACTATGGTTTGGCAAGAAACCAAAGTTGTCGTTTCTTAAAGTTTGGGGCTGCGATGCTTATGTGAAAAAGCTTCAACCTGATAAGCTCGAACCCAAATCGGAGAAATGGGTCTTCATAGGATATCCAAAGGAAACTATTGGATACACCTTCTATCACAGATCCGAAGGCAAGACTTTTGTTGCTAAATTCGGAAACTTTCTAGAGGAGTTTCTCCCGAAAGAAGTGAGTGGGAGGAAATTAGAACTTGATGAGGTAACTGTACCGGCTCCCTTATTGGAAAGTAGTACATCACAGAAACCGGTTTCTGTGACACCTACACCAATTAGTGAGGAAGCTAATGACGATGATCATGAAACTTCAGAACAAGTTACTACTGAACCTCGTAGATCAACCAGAGTAAGATCCGCACCAGAATGGTACGGTAACCCTATTCTGGAAGTCATGATACTAGATCATGATGAACGTACGAACTATGAAGAAGCGATGGTGAGCCCAGATTCCGCAAAATGGCTTGAAGCCATGAAATCTGAGATGGGATCCATGTATGAGAACAAAGTATGGACTTTGGTTGACTTGCCCAATGATCGACAAGCAATTGAGAGTAAATGGATCTTCAAGAAGAAGACTGACGCTGACGGTAATGTTACTGTCTACAAAGCTTGACTTGTCGCAAAAGGTTTTCCACAAGTTCAAGGGATTGACTACGATGAGACCTTCTAACCCGTAACGATGCTTAAGTTTGTCCGAATCATGTTAGCGATTGCCGCATTTTATGATTATGAAATTTGGCATATGGATGTCAAAACTGCATTCCTGAATGGATTTCTGGAAGAAGAGTTGTATATGATGCAGCCGGAAGGTTTTGTCAATCCAAAGGGAGCTAACAAAGTGTGCAAGCTCCAGCGATCCATTTATGGACTGGTGCAAGCCTCTCGGAGTTGGAATAAACGCTTTGATAGTGTGGTCAAAGCATTTGGTTTTGTACAGACTTTTGGAGAAGCCTGTATTTACAAGAAAGTGAGGTGGAGCTCTGTAGCATTTCTGATATTATATGTAGATGACATATTACTAATCGGAAATGATATAGAATTTCTGGATAGCATAAAGGGATGCTTGAATAAGAGTTTTTCAATGAAAGACCTCGGTGAAGCTGCTTACATATTGGGCATTAAGATCTATAGAGATGGATTAAAACGCTTAATTGGACTTTCACAAATCACATACCTTGACAAAGTTTTGAAAACGTTTAAAATGGATCAGGCAAAGAAAGGATTCTTGCCTGTGTTACAAGGTGTGAAGTTGAGTAAGTCTCAATGCCCGACCACTTCATAAGATAGAGAGAAAATGAAAGATGTTCCCTATGCTTCAGCCATAGGCTCTATCATGTATGCAATGCTGTGTACCAGACCTGATGTGTGTCTTGCTATAAGTCTAGCAGGGAGGTACCAAAGTAATCCAGGAGTGGATCACTGGACAGCGGTCAAGAACATCCTGAAATACCTGAAAAGGACTAAGGATATGTTTCTCGTATATGGAGGTGACAAAGAGCTCATCGTAAATGGTTACGTTGATGCAAGCTTTGACACTGATCCGGACGATTCTAAATCGCAAACCGGATACGTGTTTACATTAAACGGTGGAGCTGTCAGTTGGTGCAGTTCTAAACAAAGCGTTGTGGCAGGATCTACATGTGAAGCGGAGTACATAGCTGCTTCAGAAGCAGCAAATGAAGGAGTCTGGATGAAGGAGTTCATATCCGATCTAGGTGTCATACCTAGTGCATCGGGTCCAATGAAAATCTTTTTGTGACAATACTGGTGCAATTGCCTTAGCAAAGGAATCCAAATTTCACAAGAGAACCAAGCACATCAAGAGACGCTTCAATTCCATCCGGGATCTAGTCCAGGTGGGAGACATAGAGATTTGCAAGATACATATGGATCTGAATGTAGCAGACCCGTTGACTAAGCCTCTTCCACGAGCAAAACATGATCAGCACCAAAGCTCCATGGGTGTTAGAATCATTACTATGTAATCTAGATTATTGACTCTAGTGCAAGTGGGAGACTAAAGGAAATATGCCCTAGAGGAAATGATAAAGTTATTATTTATTTCCTTATATCATGATAAATGTTTATTATTCATGCTAGAATTGTATTATCCGGAAACATAATACTTTTGTGAATACATAGACAAACTAAACGTCACTAGTATGCCTCTACTTGACTAGCTCGTTAATCGAAGATGGTTATGTTTCCTAACCATAAACATGTGTTGTCATTTGATTAACGGGATCACATCATTAGGAGAATGATGTGATTGACATGACCCATTCCATTAGCTTAGCACCCGATCGTTTAGTATGTTGCTATTGCTTTCTTCATGACTTATACATGTTCCTATGACTATGAGATTATGCAACTACCGTTTGCTGGAGGAACACTTTGTGTGGTACCAAACGTCACAACGTAACTGGGTGATTATAAAGGAGCTCTACAGGTGTCTCCAAAGGTACATGTTGGGTTGGCGTATTTCGAGATTAGGATTTGTCACTCTGATTGTCGGAGAGGTATCTCTGGGCCCTCTCGGTAATGCACATCACATAAGCCTTGCAAGCATTGCAACTAATGAGTTAGTTGCGAGATGATGTATTACAGAAACGAGTAAAGAGACTTGCCGGTACCGAGATTGAACTAGGTATTGAGATACCGACGATCGAATCTCGGGCAAGTAACATACCGATGACAAAGGGAACAACGTATGTTGTTATGCGGTCTGACCGATAAAGATCTTCGTAGAATATGTAGGAGCCAATATGAGCATCCAGGTTTCGCTATTGGTTATTGACCAGAGACGTGTCTCGGTCATGTCTACATTGTTCTAGAACCCGTAGGGTCTGCACGCTTAACGTTACGATGACAATTTCATTATGAGTTTATATATTTTGATGTACCGAAGTTTGGTCGGAGTCCCGGATGTCATCACGGACATGATGAGGAGTCTCGAAATGGTCGAGACATAAAGATCGATATATTGGATGGCTATATTCGGACATCGGAAGTGTTCCGGGTGATTTCAGAGAAAACCGGAGTGCCGGAGGGTTACCGGAACCCCCCGGGAGAAGTAATGGGCCTTATGGGCCCTAGTGGGGAGAGAGAGGGGCGGCCAAGGTGGGTCGCGCGCCCCCTCCCCCTCTGGTCCGAATTGGACTAGGAGAGGGGGGCGGCGCCCCCCTTTCCTTCTCCCTCTCCCCCTTCCTTTCCCCCTCCTAGTAGGAGTAGGAAAGAGGGGAGTCCTACTCCTACTAGGAGGAGGACTCCTCCTCCTTGGCGCGCCCACAAGGGCCGGCCGGCCTCCCCCCTTGCTCCTTTATATACGGGGGCAGGGGGGCATGTCTAGACACACAAGTTGATCGTCGTGATCGTTCTCTTAGCCATGTGCGGTGCCCCCCTCCACCGTAATCCTCGATAATATTGTAGCGGTGCTTAGGCGAAGCCCTGCGCCGGTAGAACATCAAGATCATCACCACGCCGTCATGCTGACGGAACTCTTCCCCAAAACTTTGCTGGATCGGAGTCCGGGGATCGTCATCGAGCTGAACGTGTGCTAGAACTCGGAGGTGCCGTAGTTTCGGTGCTTGATCGGTCGGGCCGTGAAGACGTACGACTACATCAACCGCGTTGTCATAACGCTTCCGCTGTCGGTCTACAAGGGTATGTAGACAACACTCTCCCCTCTCGTTGCTATGCATCACCATGATCTTGCGTGTGCGTAGGATTTTTTTTGAAATTACTACGTTCCCCAACACCCACTCTGCTGAAGACCAAGGCAACTGCTGGACGAGGTCCTCGGCCAAGTCCCAAGAAGAAACAGGTCGCGTTCCAAGAGCCACCTGAAGAAGATGAAGCTGATGATGATAAACTTGCAGAAATCATCAGGGACAGACAAGAAAGGGCCGCTAGAGCCAAAGGCACACCTGTGCCACTGCTTTTGGATCCAAGGGCGATCCTAGACTACATTGATCTCTGGCACAAGGACCCAAATACTCCTATGCCCAACTTCAAGTTGACACCTGGTCAAAATCACATGCTGACTCATTTCATCCAAGAGGAGAAATGGAAATATGATCAGGCCAGGCAGATCAAGAAGGCCCAGTACAAGAAGGAAAAGTTTCTGAAGACCAACGTGGTCAAAATGTCGACTGATGAACTCATCAAAATTCAGTCTGACATCAAAACCCTCAGCGACAAATTCAATTCATACTATGCTAATTGGAAAGGAGCCAAAGTCAGGTTTGTGAAACTGACTGAGAAGTTCACCAATGTTGCAGCCCCATCGCAACAAGAAGTTCCTCCGGCTGAAGCTTCTGCTCAGCCAACTGAAGAACATGCTAGCACCGCTGATGACTTTCAGGCTGCTGAAGAAAATGCTAGTTCCAGGGCTGATGACTCCGTTCCAGCCGCTGAAGAAATTGCCAGGGCATCCACTAGTGGTGCGCCTGAAGAAACTGAAGAAGTCAGGGCAACTGCATCAGTTGCGCCTGAGGAAATTCAAACAGATTCCTCAGCTCCTCTCGCGCTTACACCAACTCCTATCCTTCCATCTGCATCAGATGTGAAGAATACCAAGGCTGCAGAGCGAGCTGTAGTGAAGAAAAGGAAAGCATCAAGTGCTTCAGAATCTTCAGCTCCAAAGAAGATGAAGCCTATGACCAGCTCTTTTGAAAATCCTGTCAATGTTGTTCCTATTTCCACCATGCCATCAAAGGACCTTGTTGCTTTTGGTGAAGAATATGAGATCTTAAGCGGATCTGATGAAGAAACTCAATCTGCTGCTTCGTCAGAGTAGATTGATGAGGAAATTGAAGTGGATGCAATCCCTTCAACACCTGTTGTATCCTCACCAATGCCTCAGTTCACAGCTGAAGAGGTTGGTGTTGAAGAAATAGATGATGAAGACATGGATATTGGAAGTACAATACCAATAATGAATGATGACTTTTGGGAAAGTCAGCATCCCAATTCTCCACTCTTCATCCCACTACAGCAAATTCCTCACTCCCCTGCACCAACAGTTCAAATGGGCTCTGAAGAAACTCATCCCACCTCATCTGTCCGTGAAGACATTCCAGCCACTAGTGCTAAAGAAACTGCTGCTGCGGATAACGTGACAACACAGACTGCACTAGAAGAGGAATCAGAAATTTCTCAGCCTGAAGAACCTGAGCTCGTGATTCTTGAGGTTGTGATGCAACTCACTGACACCCCTCTGCCAAAGCCAAAGGATCCGTTCTCAAGGAAGCAAAAGTTCAAGGCCGAAGACTTCTTTGGCGAGCACGTATTCTTCACTGATTACAATCCATATGACTCTGCTCGCATAAGGAAGAGGCGTTTCTGGACTGCTAGTCAAGCCAATTTCTATTCCTTAGTGCTGTTCAACAAAGACAAAGTCTTCGATCATGCACATATTCCTCACGTAGACATGGAGTCTCTGTCGTGCTTCGAGCCAGTCCTCAGTGTTGTTCACGACGCTGGGCTACTAAACTTCTGCACTGACATCTATGATTGGAATGAAGAACTCATTCTTTGATTCTATGCAACGTTGCACATCACAGGCGACTCTGAAGATGTGAATTCATGGATGCTAGACTGGATGATAGAGAACACTCATTACAAGGCACCAGCATCTGAATTGCTTCGTGCCCTACCACTCAGTCCTCTTCTTGAAGATGCACGTTGTGTCTATAGTGAACCTGAGCTTTCAAATCACTTCATGCAAGTTTTTATGAAGCCTTTGAAGCCAGGGCAGGCCCCTCGAACAAATTTCCTCGTCAAGGAATTACTGTATGTGCCTTGGACTGTCTATCGCATTCTGTCGAAGACAATGAGTCCTATCAAGGGCCATGACTCAAATGATGAAGAAGTCATTGGCATCATGAAGAATCTGCTTTTCAACATCATTCATGGCGTTCTCGACTTCCATGATTTCTTCATGAGGACTCTGGCCAATATTGCAATATCACCATTTGAGCTGAAGCCTTATGCACCATGGATTATGAGATTCGTCAGGACAAGGTCTTCACTCAACTACAAAGCTGACACTCTGAACCACTGCAGCTACTTGCCTCCAATTGAAGTCCTCAAAAGGACATTTTCCTCAGCTGATGACAAAGGCAAGGCCGCTGCTGTGATAGATGAAGGCATTCGTCCATTGGATGGTCAGTTCCGCAAGGCTGCATCCTACTCCACCAATGATGACTCTGCCACACATGACTCTGCCGCCAACAATGCCAAGCAAAATCCTCAAGCCATAGCACCCAGGGTGATGACTGATCGTGAGTTACTCCTCAGTCTTCATCAGAAGGTTGATCGTAATCATAAATGGGTCAAGCATCAGTTTGGTTCTATTCTTCACAACATGACTTCAACACACAATGCAGTGAAGAAAAACCACTACTACCTCCATGAAACCTTCAACCGCACCTGGGCTGTTCTCTCTCATGCCTACAACGCTGAAGATCTGAAGAAAATGGGTCTCAAGGAAGATTTTGACTGGTCTGCACCTCCTCCGAAGAAATACAAGAAGGTCAAGGTTCCTTCTTTGGTGGCGAGCTCCTATTCTTCATCGCGTGACACTGATGAAAATGAAGACTTGGATGAAACAGCGGCAGGACCTACTTCAACAACCGACCCCGACGACGCTGGCGCTCCTTCATTAACTTGATAATCCTCAGGGGCGTTAGTCCTCAGTTTTGATCCTTTTGGTCATTCGATGACAAAGGGGGAGAAATCTGAGTTAGTCTTCAAGCGGGTCTATTATATGGGTGTTTTTTTGCTAAGTTACAACTCTCGTTCTTCTGAAACTTTTATTGGATCGAGTTGTAAACTTAAACCCGAAGGTGGTCTGATACTTCTGCTATGTTATTCTGCATCCTTATTCCTCATTAATATTATCGCACGCATGCTTAAATTCCTCAGTCACCATATTTCATCATGCATTTCAAATTCTTCATACTATATATATCAAATGCGTGTATGAATTATGTCACAACCCCAGTTTAGCCTTTGCTTGTCCTTGCATGATCATCATGTCTAAATTCGGAAAATTGAATTGAGGGAATTTTCAAGCCTCAGAAACCTGTTAAAAATAACCAACATTTAAATCTCATCAAATGAGTCCAAGAAAATGTTCCCGTTATTCTGTGAAAATATTGGCATGAGTTGGAATCCCAACCAATATTTTTGGAGTCACAGGAATAATTTATTTTGGGCCTTTGATTTAAATCAATAATATATTTGGGTTGGAATTATTTCTGTTATATAGGAAATAATGTTCAAATATTCTATGAGTTTGCAAGTGACCTTGGACTAGCTCACTGAGCTCACATACAAATCTACAGAAAGTTTTAAAATGGTTTAGTTTCCAAACTAAATCAAAACCAAATAACAAAAATAGAAAATTAAAACAGAAAGAGAGAGAGAGAGAGGGTTTTACCTGGCGCTTAACTGGCCTGGCCCAGCATGGCCCGGCCCATCTGGCCGTGCCAGTCATCACCTACCTCTGCCAGTAGGCAGAGGAGGGAGACAGCGCACGCACGCGCGAGGCGCCACGCCTCCTCCCTGCTCGCCTGCCTCACCGGGCGCCTCGAAGCCCCTCCTCGACGCCACGCGACCCCTGGATCCCCCCCTCGACCGCTCCCCTCTCTCCCGTGCCTCTCCCCTCCTCTGGTCCTCTCTCCCTCTCGCGCCGAGCACCACCATTGCCGCCCGCTGTCCCCGTGGCCACCGAGCTCCCCTCGCCTCTCCGAGCAGTCCACGGGCTCCGCCTCCATCTCCCGCGTCTCTCCGTCAGCTCGCACGATGCCGGACGCCCTGCCTCGCCCTCTACCCCGTGATCTTCATCGTCTCTGCCCCGAGATCACCGGCGGCCGCACGACTTGATCATCCCTTTCCCGAGCCTGCTGAGACGCATACTGCAACCGCCATGAGCTCCGCCGCCTTTTCCCCTCCTGCTCGAGCTCGTTCCTGCCCTCTAGCCGCCTCTTCCGCCGGAGCCGAGAGCTGCCGCCGGCGGCCATGTCGCCGTCGTGGCTACAGACGTTGTAGTTTGTGCCTGGGCGCGTCATTGTGCTCGGTTTGCTCCTAGGAGACGACCCCGACCACCAGATGGTCCTGCCGTACACCAGAACGCTAAACCCGCGCGTGCCCGAACTTCGGCCGCCGCGGATGACCTTGCCGCGGTCATCTCCGGCCACCCCAGCTCCCGCTGTCTGCTCTGTCAGCTGCGCGCGAGCAGCAGCTCTTCATAGAGCCTCCCCACGCCCAAAACCATCGCCTGTGGGCGATTTCCGAAGCCTCCGCCGTCTCTGCCCTTGGTGCATGTTTCAAACCATAAAGCGCCTTATCAAGCTTGCACACATAATGAGGTACTTTCTTGTTTTCATACCCAGGTGGTTGCCTTATGTAAACCTCCTCTTCCAGAACACCATGCAAGAACGCGTTCTTAACATCTAGCTGTCTTAAGCTCCATCCCTTGGAAACTACAATAGCTAACACAAGTCTAATAGTTGCGGCCTTAACAACGGGACTAAAAGTATCTTCGTAATCTAGACCATAACGTTGCTTAAAGCCTTTTGCAACTAGGCGTGCTTTATATCTGTCAATCGAACCATCTGCCTTCTTCTTGATTCTGTAACCCATTTACAATCAGTGACATTTTACCTCTTTGCTCAGGCACAAGATGCCAAGTTTTATTACTCATGATAGCCTTGTACTCTTCATCCATTGCATTTTTCCACTTTGGATCTCCAAGTGCATCCTCCAATCTTGTCGGTTCCCCTGCAACACACAACATGCCATATCGTATAGTGCCATCAGTTCTGATTTTCGGATTGCTTATACCTTTTTGTAGTCGAGTTGTGACACGTGAAGCAAGTTGCGGCTGAGTTATATGACGTGTATGCCTCTGCACAGAAGATGATGTAGACGAATCTGCCGCAGAGGATCCTGATGGCATCCTGGAATCACTTTGCACAACTGATCCTGGATCAAACTCTATGGCATGCTGTGTGGCTGAAGACGTGACTGCACCCGACTCGGTTGCCACAGAAGATCCCGCGTTGATCTGTGGATGCATGCGGGGCGGAGATCCCGAGGCAGGCGACGCGGTTTCTGCCGCTGTCGCTTTCGCTGACCCGCGCATGGGGCGCGAGGCGGACCCAGCAGGTGACGACATGGCGACGCCCGACTGGCGCAGCCGGATCCTGCCCAGCGCGCAATCCAGGGCTGATCCGCGCGCCTGATTCGAGGAATCTTGGCGCACAGGAGTTCCAGGTGACACCGAATCTCCCTCGTGTTCAGCGCCAACTTCGTCTTCTTCTAACCCATGAAATATAGGTTCATTTTCACCAAAATTTGGATCATTTTCTGCACCGATTTCTACTGCATCTTCTGCAATGTCCTGCACAGGAGTAGATACAACACCAGCACTGGTAGGATCATTAGTTGGATTAGTGCAATTGTCGCCCCCTTGATCTAAGTTTTGGAGATTGGGTGGAAGGAGAAGAATTTCTTTTTCTAAGGAGTGCTCCGGCATTTGGATGAAGGGACTCAAAAGGGTATACGGATTCATCAAACACGACGTCTCGAGAGATATATACCCTACCGGTGGAAACATCTAGGCACTTGACTCCTTTATGGATGGGACTATACCCAAGGAAGACACACTTCTTGGAGCGAAAAGCAAGTTTACGTGTATTATATGGACAAAGGTTGGGCCAGCAAGCACAACCAAACACACGTAGTGATTTATAATCAGGAGTAGTGCCAAAAAGACGTGTGAGAGGAATCTTATAGTTAATAACTTTGCTAGGAAGAAGATTTATAAGATATGTGGCAGTCAAGAAGGCTTCATCCCAGAACTTTAATGGCATCGATGCATTTTCTAGTAAGGCTAGCCCTACTTCAACAACGTGACGGTGTTTCCTTTCAGCGGAACCGTTCTGTTGATGCGCATGAGGACATGACACATGGTGTGAGATGCCAAGTTCTTGAAAAAACAAGTTAAGCTTCTTGTATTCACCTCCCCAGTCAGCCTGCATAGCAATGATCTTAGTGTTTAGTTTTCATTCAACGAGATTTTGAAAATTCTTAAAAACTTGAAACACTTCAGATCGTCTCTTAAGAAGATAGATCCAAGTAAATTTGCTATAGTCATCAATGAAGCTTACATAGTATGAGTGTCTACCAACAGAGGTAGGAGCTGGCCCCCAAACATCTAAAAATACAAGCTGTAGGGGGGCAGAGGAAATGCTGATAGAAATAGGATATGGTAGCTGATGACTTTTAGCTTGTTGACAAGGATGACAAATAGACTCAATACTAGACTCAACACAATGGGGAAGTTTATTTCTACTAAGAACAAGCTTAACAATAACTGACGATGGATGACCTAATCTACTGTGCCACTTTGCTGAAGAAGGCTTAATTGCAACATAGGCTTGTTTATTCGATGATGTTGATGAAGATATGATTGGGTAAAGACCTCCCACGCACTTGCCCCTAAGAAGTACCCTCCTCGTGTCCAAGTCCTTAACCAAGAAAAAATAAGGATAAAACTCGATGAGAACACGATTATCAATGGTAAATCTATGGACAGAAAGAAGACTTTTTGATGTTTCGGGCACATGTAGATTCTATTTAGATGAAAAAATTTTGTGGGTGTTTTAACAATTGAACTACCAACATGAGTAATATCCATACCAGAACCACTTGCGGTGTGTACTTGGTCTCCTCCATGGTACTTGTCTCGAATCGTCAGCTTGTCGAGTTCCCCCGTGATGTGGTTTGTAGCCCCGGTATCCGCATACCAGTTTGTGTCAACACCGTAGGAGTCAGTGACCATGTTGGCCCCCTTCTCCTCCTGTTCATCTTCATCGTAGCTGTGCCAACAGTCACGACCACCTCCTGGATGGTGCTTGTAACATATCTGGCATTCTGGATAGTGCCTGGTTTGTTGCTGTCGCTGCTGTTGTAGACGACCACGGCCGCCGCCTCCGCTGTTGCCGCCAGATGGAGTTGGGGAAGGGCGCCTGCCTCGGCCGCGGCCCATGTTGATGCGTTCGCGTCCTCTGCCATAGCCGCACCCATGCCCTCTGTACACCATATTGGCCGAAGTTTTGAAGCCGGCTTCAGGACCATCGCCGAGCATCTCCATGCACTGATCGAACGCCGCAATCTGAGCAAACAGATCGTCCACAGAGATTTGGTTCTTTACTGCACCGATCGCTGCCACAACAGGGTCATAATCTCTGTCGAGGCCGGCAAGAACATAGTCCACCATCTCCGGGTCCGAGACGGGGTGACCTGCCGCTGCAAGCTCATCTCCCAAGCTCTTCATCTTGGAGATAAAGGCGCTGCTGGACATGGAGCCTTTCTTTGTGTTGGTGATGGCGATGCGTAGGTTGGTGATGCACGATTGGGACTGCGAGGCGAACAGGGTGGTGATGGCAGTCCAGAGATCGAACATCGTCTCCTTGCTCGCAACTTGGGCGAGGATCTCCATTGACAGAGAATTCAGGAGATGGCTCAGAACTTGCTGATCTTTTGATATCGACTGTGCATATAGAGGATTGGGTTCCGGGGCGTTAGTTTTGTCCGCCTGCTGCTGCTGCACCGTCTTCGGTGGCGCTGCATCTGATCCGTCCAGGAGGCCGGTGACCTGCGCTCCTCGCAAGCCCGGCATGACCTGTGCCTTCCATAGGATGAAATTGGTCTTGGTGAGCTTCTCAGATGGGAGAGCACCAAGGTTGAGGGAAACTATGGATGAGGACGCCATGGCGAGGGTAGTCGAGGAAGGAGGTTGCTGGCTAGATCGATGGGAAGAGGATGGCTCTGTATACCATGTCAGGTGGAAGCGTTCCTACTCCCTCGTGAGGGAGCCGCGTGTCTATATATTGATTGAGGCAGGAAACACCCCTGCCGTGGCTTACAAGACTGCTCCGATCTCTTTGGTATTCGGTAGTTACATAGGAGATAGAAAGAGCTACGGGAGAGGAAGAGATAGAGTTAGTTTGAGATTACAGCAGGAATGCATCTCTAAGTCTAACAACCCCATCAATATGTTTAACTTATTGAGAAAACAGAATATTGGGACAAAATAATTTCATACTATTACTTGTACAAAATCTTGTTGAACACACCCATCTATTATGGCCCATATAATTGTTAAGCATATGGAGTACTTTTTATACATTTTTTTGTAATGTTTTGAAGTATATATTGTACTTTAATATGGTTTGTGCTTTTCACCATCATTTTTCAAAGTGATGGTATGTAACTGAATAGATGTATTATATTGGTTGCAAGAAAATAGTGTGTTGAGCCTTTTTCTTAGGTCCAATGATCTTGTAGTTGGTTGAGTTGGGCCTCAGATGTTTCAGTTTTGAATTAAGATGATTGATGTATACATGTTTTGTGATTAATCCTCGCCTCTTTTGGCTCCTAAAAAAGATCCCTTGCAAAGGATCACATCACAACATTGAAAAAAAGTTGAAGAAAAACGATAGAAGTATGAGAAAATAAAAATACTGCAAAAAATGGACATATATTACCTGAACAATATCAATGTATTCTCAATTTTTTTACGACCCGCAAGAAATTCTACATTTTATTCTAACATATAGACACTCTACTACCTCCAACTGAGAAGTATTACACTCGAGCATTTATCTCTCTTCGTAAGTGTACAAAAAACTGAGGATAATGTGACCTAGAATAAAAATGTATCCCAACTCTCGTCAAACAACATATCTACAATTTTGTCTTAGGACTAAGTCTGCCTTATACAATGCTCCGGCCTTGCACTTTAAAAATCAATTTCATTGTTTCCACATCAGGAACAATTGACTGTGTTATATTTCACAACATTCAGGTAACAGGCTTTTCCTTTCTGCAACTACGTGGAGAAACAAAAATCATTTTCGGCCCGAGGTCAGCTTTTCAGATTTGATAACATTTGGTGTGAGATAACTTTGGCATAAGATTGAGAAAAATAGATGTTGCTCCTGTAGTACCTAATGTATTACCTTCAAACAATAGTACATTATCTTAAATTGGTTCACATAATTTAGAGAAAGATAATCCACACAACAAGCAAAAGTAAAATATGGATGCTAATATTTAATGCAACTTAAAGTTAAGATGCTGGTAGTGTCCAGTATACTGTAGTTGATAGTTTGTTGACTCCTACATATGACACTGGATTGCTTTTAGTCAATTAATATGCAGTAGATTGGAAGAAAAAAATACAGGAAAATAGCACATGACCAGTATTGAAAGGACATGGGGAAACTACTTAGAGGTCAATGAAATATTAATCTAGTTTGCAACCGAAAGACTCTAGAATGATATCCTTATGCTGAAAATAATATGCCGCTTAGTTGCTACCTTGGCATCCTCTGATTTAAATAAATTGGCACTTTTTTACTTATAACATCAAATTAGTTGTTAAGTAATAAACTTATAAATATATAAAATAACAGATAGCCCTGTGACTTATATATAGCATCCATATATTTTATTTATAACAAATTTACATTTTGTTAAGTAGATGATTGAAAAGCCTTCTTCATGCACATCTAAACTTTCCTTCACTAAAGGTCGATAAGTGGAAATACAAATCCACGTTGCAGGCTAGATTGTGTAGAACACTTAAAAAATCCAAAGTGAAGAGAACTAATTTTTCGAAAAGGGGCGCTTTATTACTTAAAAGGTTTAAGCATTACATCCAGCCTCTGCATAACTAAGATGCACACAGCCACACAAAGTCCTCTACAAGAACGAAAAATAGATAGGCGGAATACAAAGATAGAGTCTGTATAACGCCTAAAGCGGAGGTGGGCCAATCCTATGATCATGTTGCCACCCATGTTGGATAAAAGTATCCCTCGCCGTATCCTCCAATCATGCACACACCTCCATAAATAGGTCTCGATTCTCCACGCGTTGTAGAAAGGACCATAAACGAAGAGTCCCGGTACATCTGTAGATAACCTGCATTAGAGAAGTACTTTTATCGTTAAAAACCTTATCATTTCTACGTAGCCAAAGCGACCAAATAACGGCTAGCGCTCCCACCCTAAGAAGAGTTCTAAACCTGTGATCAATCCCATGTAACCAGTTGCCAAATACATTGGCAACACTACAAGGAGGATACAAGCCAGAAGCTATCTGGATGACTGACCATATAGACCAAGCCAATTTGCATTGGAATAATAAATGTTTTATTGTCTCATCATGATGACAAAAAACACATCGCGGACTTCCATGCCAATTCCTCTTGATAAGATTATCTTTAGTAAGAATGACTCCGTGACGAAGATACCATGCAAATATTTTATTTTTAAGAGGTATCTTCATCTTCCAGATCTTCTCATTATTATCAACTGGCACATCAGACTTGATTAACGCTCTATACATAGACTCCACTAAGAATTTTCCATTCTCATGTAGGTTCCATCGAAATACATCAGACCCATGTGACAATTGCACCGTGGACAACCGTTGAAGCAGGATGTACCACGATTGGAGTCTAGGTCCAATTAAATCTCTTCTGAACGTCACATTTGGCGGAAATGATTCCATTACAGTGGCAATAGTATCACTCTTGTGACGCACAATGTTGTATAGAGCCGGATATTGTTCCCGGAGTGTGGCATTTCCTAGCCACTTGTCCTTCCAGAATCTAATTTCCGAGCCGTCCTTAATCGAGAAGGATCCATAGGAGAAGAAATATTTCTTCGTAGCCATTAGACCCATCCAAAAGTGAGAATCCCCAGGCTTCCAGTATACTTGGGATACCGCCTTGGAGCCCACATATTTCCTCCTCAGGAGGGTTTGCCATACACCATTTTCGGTCAGTAATTTAAACAACCATTTGCCAAGGAGGGCCCTATTCTTAACCTCAAGGTCATGAATGCCCAACCCGCCTTGATCTTTTGGACGACAAACCACACTCCATTTAGCCAGTCGATATTTCTTTCACTCGCTATCTCCTTGCCAAAAGAATCTTGATCGGAAATAATCCAATCTATGTAAAACTCCTTTTGGCAACTAGAAGAAGGAAATCATATATAGTACCATATTACTTAGTACTGAGTTTATGAGGACCAATCTTCCACCTGGAGACAACAATTTACCTTTCCAACTGCTAAGTCTTTTTTGCAGCCTCTCCTCGACATGTTTCCATTCAACATTTGTGAGTCTCCGATAATGTATCGGTATCCCCAAATATGTGATCGGAAACTGGCCCAACCCACATCCGAACAGTTCAGCGTACAGGTGGGCCTCGCCTTGAGCCTCGCCAAAACAAAATAATTCACTTTTATGAAAGTTGATCTTCAGACCTGAGAGTTGCTCGAATGCTGATAAAATTAATTTCAGATTTCTCGCTTTCTGGAGGTCATGATCCATGAAGAGAATCGTATCGTCGGCATATTGAAGTATAGAGAGACCACCATCAACTAGATGACTTACTACTCCATCAATTTGGCCATCAACCTTGGCACGCTCAATCATGACCGCTAGCATATCCGCCACTATATTGAATAGCATGGGCGATACCGAGTCACCTTGTCGCAATCCCTTCTTTGTTTGGAAATAGTGTCCAACGTCATCATTGACCTTAATGGCAACACTACCTCCAGAAACGAAGCTATGGACCATAGCGCACCACTCTGCAGAAAATCCTTTCATTCCGAGAGTCTGTTGAAGAAATGGCCATTTGACTTTGTCATACGCTTTTTCAAAGTCTATTTTGAGTACCACCCCATTCAACTTTTTCTGGTGTAATTCATGGACTGTTTCATGAAGGATAACAACTCCATCTAGGATGTTTCTTCGTTGCATAAAAGCAGTCTGTGAAGGACGAATCACATGTTCAGCAACCGAATTTAGCCTAATAGTCGCAACCTTCGTGAATATTTTAAAACTAACATTAAGGAGGCAAATAGGTCTATATTATTGTATCCTTTCAGCCTCATTAACCTTAGGTAATAAAATAATCTCACCGAAGTTTAAGCGAAACAATTCCAGATGGCCAGCATGTAGGTCGCTAAACAAAAGTAGGAGATCCGACTTGATGACTTCCCAGAAGTTCTGGTAGAACTCAGCTGGAAAACCATCTGGACCCGGGGCTTTGTTGTGCTCCATTAGGGAAACCGCCTTTCTAACTTCCTCCTGGGAGTATGGGGCTGTTAGAAGGTCGTTTTCCTCATCAGAGACCTGGGGGATGTCATTCGTTCGGGACTCATCCATTGTGAAGAGAACTAATACAGTTGTACCAGTAAATGTGCATGAATGACAGAAACCTGACTGGCTTTACGGCCTAAGTCCACGAGGAAGTTATCCCCCTTTATATCACGACGAAGAAAGCCCTCGAGTGCAGGTACTCTATGTTGTAGAGTTATACAGAAAATTTCCGTTACATTTACATGGTGGTAAAAATCAATTAAATAAGGATTCATAAGATTTGACTTTGCAGATCAACATTTTCAGTGGTATTCTATCAGACATGTGGTCCAACATTAATAGTCAAAATGTTAAGATACAGTAAGAAAAAGATCACCACCTTGTATAACGCGTCATTGGTAAACACGCAAAGCACATGGAGGTAGCATGCACCCTTCAACGCCTTCTCCGGTAGCTTGCATAGTAGTATCAGTAAGTTATTTACATTCTTCACATCTGTCTTACCTCACATCTCATTCAGTACAACGCTGAATATACTTCATTTTAGAGAACTTGTTTGGATTTCCATATCATAGGATGTCATATTACTTTGATTGTCCGATCGACAAATCTAGCAATCAAAGAGCTAACACAACCACATATCTGATACCAAATGAAGTCCAAACAAATTAATACCTTCGATAGCATTGCATTGTTGAGAGAACGCATTAGAGCTATCTCGTTTGTGTACCTGCAACATATTGGGAGTAACAGTTGACCATGAAAATGCTCTCAAACATAAATGAATGGTACTCTTAGAACGGTCCATGTTCACATATTTCTCTGAACCATAAATGAATAGTACTCTTCCAATCATCCATGTGCAAGAAACATTTGGTTTAAATTAGAAATACTGTTTGTATGGATTTCACCGGACAACATGAACAGAGTTTATGTCTGCTAAACTATCCCCTCGGGGTACTTAGCTTTTGAGTCCTATGCAACATGACACCGCGATACTCTTGTGAAGTATTTGAGTTCTTTATGACTAAAGCAAGTTCAGAACTTTTGCACTTTATTTATCTTTTATTACTAGCCTCTACGGTACAGTGCATTGCCCACTCTCACATTGAGACTTGGCACATACTTCGTAGGTACATCCAAACCTATGGGAGGACTTTCTCTTGTTCTTCTACACATAAAAAACCACATATCCACAAAACAGCCACCATACCAACCTACATAACATTTTCATAGCCATTATGAGCACATCGCCATGCACTACCATTATTTTACATTACATGATTAGAGACATGTTTTCATTTGACTTGCATGATCATAGTATGGCTAGCTTGATATTTTCATGGCTTGTCCATTTTTTATGACTATGCTATGTCGGATCATTGCACATACCGATACACTGCCAGAGGCGTTCATCATATAGAGTTTCTCTCATGTTTTCAGTTTTGAGTTATGATTACTTCAGCCGAAGTGTGTCAATAGAAAGTGTATCATTCATCATTGTAAGGTGTTTCTTTTTTACCAAAAAAAGAAAAAATGACAGAGATAAAAGAAAAGATGCACCACGGAGGTGCCACAAAAAAGATGAAGAAAAAAGAAAAAGGTGAGGAAGAGAGAAGGAGCAACACCATTATCCTTTTTAGTATACGCTTGTGCTTCAGTGTAGCACCACTTCATGCATTGTAAAGTAGAAAGTTTCATGAGCTTCATGTTTCATACTAGTGAGGAACCTACATTCAAGAACTTGGCTTGTATATTTCG
This sequence comes from Triticum aestivum, assembly GCF_018294505.1. Taxonomy (NCBI): domain Eukaryota; kingdom Viridiplantae; phylum Streptophyta; class Magnoliopsida; order Poales; family Poaceae; genus Triticum; species Triticum aestivum. The sequence goes on along the minus strand of NC_057806.1, from coordinate 407,246,220 downwards.
ATGATGAGCGTCCTCAAAAGCTTGAGGTCTTCATGAGCAAGCAAGTTGGATGCACCCCCACATAGTCCATAGGAGAGCTTTCGCATATTCATAGCTCTGTGTGCATCCTTGTTCCATGGCGATCCCTACTCCTTGCATTAACACCAATCGTAAGGCCTTCTCCATATCCTAATGGTCAGTTGCATTGATGCAAGACTTTCTTTGTTTTTGACTTTCTCAAAACCCCAAACATTATTCTATTTTTTCCTTAAGTGTGGGGCATAGGCTTGTGCTCAGTTTGCATAGGTAGTTGAACAGTTGAATAACGCAGATAGGTGATCTTGCTATTGTACCTGGTATGCCTCGGGTATGGTGTTTTGAAGCGATCACTAATGCATACTTTCTTTTGTTTATGATAGTCATTGTTGTGTTCCTAACATAATATTGACCTCCTATCTAAACCTTTGCAATGGGAATTTGGGCTCTACAAAATATTTTCTCTTTCTTGACCTCCATGGCAATGGAACTAAGGGGATAACATGTAGCACTACCTTGCTGGTTAACTTTTGCATGCTCGCGCAATGACATGGATATCACTTTTGGGGTTTGGTTCCATGTAAACTTTAGAGTTCGTAGCAGTGAGCTTTTGGCACTAATCATTCTTACTCGAGGACGAGCAAGGTTTCAGTGTGGGGAGGTTGATTCCTCCATATTTTACGCATTTTTAGAGCTCACTTGTTGCATGTTCTCTTCATATATTATGTCCCATTGAACCAAATAGTTGTCCATTATGCATGATTTCCGTTTTTATACTTTTCCTTATGAGCATTGCACATTTGTGGTTTTATTTTGTTCCTACTGGTTCTGTTTGTTTTCTTGTGTCTACGGGTGTATTGGAGCAACCTAAGACCAAGCATGATGAAAGGATCAAAGGCGGGTTCAATATGGACATACCCAGGGCCCAGACTTAGCCATTTCGGAGGTTAGAAAAAGTGAATTTTCCAAAGTGATCCAAATCAAGATCTAAGAGCAGAAATGGATCAGAGTCGCTCTCCCGAATTCAACAATCCCAAGAATTTCAAAATCAAAGTCCGTAGCCAAAACACCGAAGTAGGACACGATAGAAGACAACATAACATATGGCAACTCAAGGTCGTATGACATCCACACAACTCCGAAAGTTTCCTCTTCTGACGGCATTCTTCTCATATTTTGTCCCCAATTGTTCCCATGAGATCCCTGTGTCGATACCGTGACGGCTGGGTTCACGGACCTAACCATGCACGTGGCACGATCCCTTTGGTCAAGAATCAATAAGAAGAAGAAGTAATTGCTCATCACAGGTGAAAGAGCATGGTGCCTGTCGGTGTCAAAACCGGCAGATCTCGGGTAGAGGGTCCCGAACTATGCGTCTAAGGCGGATGGTAACAGGAGACGGGGAACACGATGTTTACCCAGGTTCGGGCCCTCTCGATGGAGGTAATACCCTAGTTCCTGCTTGATTGATCTTGATGATATGAGTATTACAAGAGTTGATCTACCACGAGATCGTAGAGGCTAAACCCTAGAAGCTAGCCTATGGCATGATTGTTCTCATCCTACGGACTAAACCCTTCGGTTTATATAGACACCGGAGGGGGCTAGGGTTACACAGAGTCGGTTAGAAGGGAGGAGATCTACATATCCGTATTGCCAAGCTTGCCTTCCACGCCAAGGAGAGTCCCATCCGGACACGGGACGAAGTCTTCAATCGTGTATCTTCATAGTCCAACAGTCCGGTCAAAGGATATAGTCCGGCTGTCGGGAAACCCCCTAATCCAGGACTCCCTCAGTAGCCCCTGAACTAGGCTTCAATGACGATGAGTCCGGCGCGCAGATTGTCTTCGGCATTGCAAGGCGGGTTCCTCCTCCGAATACTCCATAGAAGATTTTGAACACAAGGATAGTGTCCGGCTCTGCAAAACAAATTCCACGTACCACCGTAGAGAGAATAAGCGAGTTTACTAGGCAGGTGGGGGCATACAGTTTCGTCCGCCCTTATAAAGGGATAAGGGTTCACCCTTTTCACCCACGCCTTCTTCCTCCTTGCTCATCCATTCTTGCGCACTCGAGCTCCAACACCCAAGCTTGCGTCTTTCTCCTCAAACCGTTCCAAGCATGTCCGGAGCAGGAGGCAAGTGGATGAAATCCTTCGTCATGGAGGAGGACATCAAAAAGCTGCGGGGAGACGGATACTTGGCCGCGGATATCGCGCATTGGCTGCCCAACGCGGGGCAGATCGTCCCTACCCCGGAATCTCATGAGAGGGTAGTTTTTCTCACCCACTTCGTCCGCGGACTGGGATTTCCCCTCCACCCATTCGTCCGCGGCCTCATGTTCTACTATGGGCTGGATTTCCATGATTTGGCCCCAAACTTTATCCTCAACATCTCAGCGTTTATCGTCGTGTGCGAGGCCTTCCTCCGCATCCGGCCCCACTTCGGCCTGTGGCCGAAGACCTTCAATGTTAAACTGAAGGTAGTGGGCGGCCAGCAAGCGGAATGCGGAGGCGCCATGGTGGGCAAAATGCCCAACGTCACATGGCTAGAGGGCTCCTGTGTGGAGATCATAAAGGGGTGGCAATCGGGGTGGTTCTACATCACCAAGCCGCGCGGCACCAACTGGGTGGCGGCCCCCGAGTTCCGATCCGGAATCCCCATGCGGCTCACCTCCTGGAAAGAGAAGGGCCTGTCCTGGGGTTCCCCAGTGGAGCTGACCGGACTCCAGACCTGCATCAAGAACATGATGAACAAAAAAAATCAAGCTCGTCAACGTGGTCCAGGTCATGCTCTTCCGCCGGATCCTCCCGTGTCAACAAGGGGCGTTCAATTTGTGGGAGTTCAACCCGGCCAAGCATCAGACTCTGCGCGAGATCTTTGACACGACGCACAAGGACGTCTGGAAGGTGTTGTTCAAGGGCGCCGAGGTGCCTCCTTCCCTTACCAAGGACCGCGGACTCAGCACACAGTGCCATGCTAGTTCGGTAAGATCTTTATACCTCATAGGGTATTTATTTTCCCCAGTCTAGTCATGTGCGGGATCTAAGCTTCCATGCCTTTAACAGGACCGGGTGGACACAGCGGAGCAGATTGACTGTCCAGCCCCCCTGCCCGAAGATCCAGCAGATGCCTCCCCGAAGATCCGGCACCTTATGAGGTGCCGGAGAAGAAGACCATGGGGACCCGAAAAGGTCTCCGGCGTCAGGTGATATCGGACTCATCGTCCTATAACTCCGAGACGCACTCCCCTCATGAAAACGAGGAGGAGGAAGAGGAAAGTTCTCCCCCCCCCCAGCTGGGGGAGAGAGGAAAAGGAAGGCCGCCCCAACCGGGGAGGCTGAAGGGTCCAAGAAGGGAAGGACCCTCCTTCCGGACTGTTCCACGACTGCCTCTTATAGTGAAGACGAGTGGCTGCCCAGGGACAAGCCCTTGGCGAAGTCGTAAGTATTCAGATACCATAGTAATTCATGGTATGGTTTTATTGCACTGCTTCTCCTTACGCCGAATATGATTATGCAGTCCGTCCCGAGCCCGCATCGACGTATCTTCGTCGGACGATTCTTTGGACCCGTCGGATATGAGTAGCGATACACTTCCGACCGCCTCCACCCCTTGCCCTACGGACAACGCCGAGGTGTTGTCTCAAAAGGCACCTAGCCGAGGGGAGGTAGTCCCGGAGGCGCCCTGAGGCGACCTTCCGGACCCCGGGCGCAAAGGGGGCAAAACTCCCATGGGCTCCCAGTTCGGCCCTCAGCCGAACACTGTGCCGGAACATCCTGTGGTTCCGGACTCTGGCAGGCGTCCCCCCATTAAGAGGGGCAAGACGCCCGTGCCGGTGTCCTCTGTCCATCCAGAGGCACCGGACAACTTGCTGGAAGTGCTTCGCAACACTTCCATCAATGAAGAGCACCGCACTATCATGAGTGTGGTGATCGAGAAGGTTCAGTCCGTCAAAAACGGACTAAATGAAGCTTGTGCCATCCTACTAACAGGCTTTCAGGTACGTAATCGAAATATGAGAAAATATTACCGTATAGACAGTAGCCCCTGATGCTCTATTTGGCGTTTGTGAACAAAAGCCGAATAGAGGATCAAATGATAATCACAGGAGTCTAATCATAATATGTCTATGTGAATATGCAGGCTTCACTGCTGGCCGCTGCTGCACGTACTGCGGAGGTCGCTGCATTAAAGCAGGACCTTGAGTGGTCCAAGGGAGAGCTCGGCCTTGCCAAGAGGCAGCTCGAGGAGAGCAAAGGTAAGCAATACCTTGTCTATATGAAAAAAGTGAATTGGTTGCAGAATAATAGGATCATCATGAATGTGCCAGGGGCCACGACCGAAGTGGCGACCCTAAAGAAGGCGTTGTCCGAGGCTGAAAACAAAGCGGCCCAGGAGCGCGTCGAGCGAGAAAAAAAAGAGGCCCGAGTAGGCGAGGTGCAGCAAGAGCTCGAGGCTCTCGTCAATAAGCACGAGGCCTTGGAGCTTGACTCTAAGATGCAAGAGTCCGAGCTTGCAAAGGCGCTCGACAACGCGAAACATGTCAAGGCTGAAGCCCAAAAGGCCCTCCAGGAAGTTGAGGCGGTTAAGAAGATAGTGGCGGGTAAGGCATTCATTATGCAAAGCAAGCACACGAAAGAAAATTTCTTTTTACTTACCCGAGTTCGGAGCTCTCCAGGAGCGTTCGCAGATCTGCCCCGCAATGTGTCGGATGCCGCGGAGTTCTGCCGGGCCGAGGAGGGGAGCTCGACGGAGAAGTTGTTCTGGTCTCAGTATACTGGGACCGAACACTCGATGCCCTTGAGCGACCAGCTGAAGCAACTGGTCGAGCTCCACAAGGCGGCCGAACATGCCATGAAGGGCCTTATAGTCCGGATGTGGCCTAGCGATCCCCTGCCTAACAGCTACTTCGGTCTAGTGAAGCGGCTTGTGAATGCATGCCCCCGGTTTGAAGTCATCAAGCGGTCCGTCTGCATTGAAGGTGCATGCAGGGCTTTTGCCCGTGCGAAAGTGCACTCGGCGAAGATGGACGCCGAGAAGCTGGTGAAGGAGGGGCCACCGCAGGGCAAGGAGCATCGCCACCCCGAAATGTATTATGAAGGTGTCCTGAAGGGTGCCCGCCTTGTGGCGGAGGAGTGTACCAAAGATGTAATTTTTGAATGAACGTACTCATGTGATCCTGTAATGTGAACACTACTTCATTTGCGCTATGCAACGCTTTTTGAATTTAAAATATTACCTTCTGTGCGGCCGTTTATCGAATTTGAGAGTTGGCCAGTCGTTGGCTTCTGCCCCCATGCAGCTAGTACTGGGGTGTTTGGGATAAATCTGAGCACTCTTTTTCCCATTTTTGGGTCCTTCGAGGGAGGTGCTCAGTGCAATGAACCAGGCAATTGGACTATAATGCTTTATCACTCTCACTTAGCCATAGAAGTCTAAAATTTTAAATTTTGGCGAAGCCCCTAGTATTCGGAAGGTCGAATTTGGGGCGCTATATACGCCTAAGTCAGACAAGGCCAACTCCTCGCCCGAAGCGGAAAACATCTTTAAGGACTTGAGACCTCTCGAATAGTGACCAGCTCTCGCCTTATCATGATGGTCAGTTTTGGCTTTCTCTACTAAGGTGTTCGTAAGGAAGAACCGGGACACAATCGCAGTAGTTCTCCCAGTGCTACCTTAGCTGATATTGCGGAACGTAAGGTACCAAAACATGGGAGCCGGGCAAACCCAACTATTGACCCAAGACATGATTCGGAGCTGATGCATATAATGCTATAAGTTCGGGGTGCCGCACTATCGAAAGTGTTCGGACTTCTCACGCCGTATTATGGGGTATACGAAAGCCCCTGGCGTACTGGCCGTACCAGAATGTACGGGTGCTGATTGTCGTAAATAAACATATAAAAAAGAATAGATAATGCAATAATAGGCTAATGTTGTGCATTGTTATTTAAAGAACGCGTCGAGGCGTACTGATACAAGTAGTGCAATAAGCAAAATAAATAAATAAATTATAGGACTATCTGACATGCCCTATCCAAGGGCAAGCTGCAGACTGGTATTTAAAGCAGGTATTTTGCTAGTTATTAGAGACCACCTGGAATTCCATTGTACGACGTAGCTTCCTGCCTCCTTGGTTATTGTTTTATGTGTCTGGCAATCCCACTGCCGGATAGGGTTTCCAGAGAGTAAGGTCCTGAAAGAGAAAAAATACTGAAGGTAGGCAGCCCCTAGGGCGGTTGAGCCACATTGTGGGGCGTGCCCTGATCGTGCCCCCACCTATGCCCATGGTATTTTTAGTGCGTAATTATGTATGCGTGACATGTATTTCGCCGCTTGATTGGGACTAGGACGGGGGCCGAATTGCTAGGACGAGCTCCTAGCATGCTAGGCGATCCTGCTGCAGGTTACTCCGGACTCGCTTGACGGTGTCCGGGGGCTGTATCGCCAAATTGGCGGTTTGCCTTAAAAGGCTGTTTTGTGCTTCTGCTGCGAGGGCCGCGGTGTGCTCCTCTGTGTGGAGCAAGCGCTCTGTGTTGCCATTGACTGTTATGACCCCCTAGGTCCTGGCATCTTGAGCTTGAGGTATGCGTAATGCGGTTCCACATTGAATTTTGCGAATGCGGTTCGCCCGAGCAGTGCGTGATAGCCACTGCGGAACGGGACGATATCGAAGATTAACTCCTCGCTCTGGAAGTTGTCCGGGGATCCGAAGACCACTTCCAGTGTGATATAGCCCGTGCAATGGGCCTCTACACCTGGGATGACTCCCTTAATGGTGGTCTTGGTGGGTTTGATCCTCGAGGGATCTATACCCATTTTGCGCACTGTATCCTGATAGAGCAGGTTCAGGCTGCTGCCGCCGTCCATGAGGACTCGAGTGAGGTGAAATCCGTCAATGATGGGGTCTAGGACCAATGCGGCAGATCCGCCATGACGGATACTAGTGGGGTGGTCCCTGCGATCGAAGGTGATCGGGCAAGAGGACCATGGGTTGAACTTTGGGGCGACAGGCTCCATCGCATAGACGTCCCTTAGTGCACGCTTCCGTTCCCTCTTGGGAATGTGGGTTGCGTATATCATATTCACCGTCTTCACTTGTGGCGGGAATCTCTTCTGTCCTCCCGTGTTCGGCGGCCGGGGCTCCTCCTCGTCATCGCTATGCAGCCCCTTGTCCTTGTTTTCGGCATTCAACTTGCCGGCCTGCTTGAACACCCAGCATTCTCTGTTGGTGTGATTGGCTAGTTTATCGGGGGTGCCATGAATTTGACACGAGCGATCGAGTATGCGGTCCAAACTGGACGGGACCGGAGTACATCTTTTGAATGGCTTTTTCCGCTGACCGGACCTAGGGCCTCTGAATCCGGCATTGACTGTCGTATCTTCAGCGTTATCGCCGTTGTTGTGGCGCTTGTGTCTATTACGACGTGGTCTGCTGTTAGCATCTTTAGTATCGGAAGTGCCCAGATTCCTTGATGTGTTGTTGCTGCGAGCCAGCCAGCTATCCTCGCCCGCGCAAAAGTGGGTCATGAGTGTCGTGAGGGCTGCCATAGATTTCGGCTTCTCCTGGCTGAGGTGTCGGGCAAGCCACTCGTCACGGATGTTATGCTTAAATGCCGCTAAGGTCTCAGCATCCGGACAGTCGACGATTTGGTTCTTCTTAGTTAGGAACTGCGTCCAGAATTGCCTGGCCGATTCCCCTGGCTGCTGAGTTATATGGCTCAAGTCGTCAGCATTCGGTGGTCGCACATAGGTGCCTTGGAAGTTGTCAAGGAATGCATCTTCCAAATCCTCCCAACTGCTGATGGAGTCTGCTGGCAAGCTATTCAGCCAATGCCGAGCTGGTCCTTTGAGTTTTAGTGGGAGGTACTTGATGGCATGTAGATCATCACTGCGAGCCATGTGGATATGGAGGAGGAAATCCTCAATCCATACTGCGGGATCTGTTGTGCCATCGTATGATTCGATATTTACGGGCTTAAAACGCTCTGGGAATTCGTGATCCATAACTTCACCAGTGAAGCATAGGGGGTGTGCGGCGCCTCTGTGCCGGGATATATCACGACGCAGTTCATATGAGTTTTGTCTGCTTTATTCAGCCCGGCCGGGTTTACTTTTAGTGTATCAGGCGTGACGGTCATCATCCCGCGTTGGTGCACGCCCCCGTGACCCGTATATCGATCCTGCATGTTTTGCCCTGCTTTCCAATTCATCTTGCAGGTCCCGCGTGTTGCCTCGTGCCTTGGTAGTTTTGTTTGAGTGGCGGCGGGGTGCAGGTTGAACTTCAGGTTGAAACGCCTCTCTATCTCGGCCACGCGGTGGCCGGTCAGCCGCATCGTACACTGGTGATGTAGGTTTTACTGCTTCCTCCTCGAGAAGCGACCTGCGTCTTGGGTAACCCTTGGAGGGGCGTTCGAGTTCGTATTCCTCGGCCGCAAGGACTTCAGTCCATCTGTCTGCTAGCAAATCTTGATTAGCTCGAAGCTATTGTTGCTTTTTCTTCAGGCTATTTGCCGTGGCAATAAGCCAGCGCTTGAAGCGCTCCTGCTCGATGGGATCCTCAGGCACGATAAATTCTTCGTTGCCGAGGCTCACCTCGTCTTCGGAGAGGGGCATGTAATTTTCATCCTCTGTTTCTCCATCTGCTGCCTGTTCTGGAGGGCTAGCTTGTTCATCCTCTTGCTCTAAATCTGGCTGGAGGGGATTGTCATCGTCTTCGGCACTATCCGGAGTGTTATTGTCTCTTGTGCCGGTATCATTGATTTTGCTATGGCGGGACTTAGAGCGGCGCCGCTGACATCGGTGCCTGGGTTGCTTCCTGGAGGGGTCATCCTCTGCTGTCTTGTTGCCATTGCCTTCTTTGGGGGTATCCATCATATATATATCGTATGATGAGGTGGCGGTCCAGCGCCCTGTAGGCGGTGGTTTTTGTTCGTCTTCTGCATCGTCGTCCATACCGTCGATGTCTTCGGAGTCGAAATCGAGCATGTCGGTTAGATCGTCGACAATGGCTACTAAGTGGGTGGAGGGTGGGCAGCGAATTTCTTCGTCGTCCGCATCCCATTCTAGCCGGACATAGATCTTCCAAGGTTCTCCTGACAAGGAGAGAAACCTTAACGAATTTAGCACGTCGCCGAAGGGCGAGTGCTGAAAAATATCCGCGGAGGTAAACTCCATGATCGGCGCCCAATCGGATTCGATAGGCACGGGCGTAGGCGGCTCGGAGTTTGTGGCCGGAGATGAATCTAGTGGTTTGGCATCACGGCTCTCGTGAGGGGTAAGGTCAGTATCCGGCTCTATCGCTGCTGAGAGTACGACCTCCATGGCAGGGTCTATCCACCCGTCCTTGGATGGCGCAATTTGCTCCGGATTGAAGGCCGGAGTAGTTGCTGGTTTGATCTTGATACTTCTCCAACGTATCTATAATTTTTGATTGCTCCATGCTATATTATCTACTGTTTTGGACTATATTGGGCTTTATTTTTCACTTTCATATTAGTTTTGGGACTAACCTATTAACCGGAGGCCCGGCCCAAAATTGCTGTTTTTTTGCCTATTTCAGTGTTTCGAAGAAACGGAATATCAAACGGAGTCCAAATGGAATGAAACCTTCGGGAACGTGATTTTCTCAACAGATAAGATCCAGGAGACTTGGACCCTTCGTCAAGAAAGGAGGGAGGCGGTCACGAGGGTGGAGGGCGCTCCCCTAGGGCGCGCCCCCTGCCTCATGGGCCCCCCGAAGCTCCACTAACGTACTCCTTCCTCCTATATATACCTACGTACCCCCAAACGATCAGAGACGGAGCCAAAAACCTAATTCCACCACCTCAACCTTCTGTACCCACGAGATCCCATCTTGGGGCCTGTTCCGGAGCTCCACCGGAAGAGGAATCCACCATGGAGGGCTTCTACATCATCACCATAGCCCCTCCGATGAAGTGTGAGTAGTTTACCTCAGACCTTCGGGTCCATAGTTAGTAGCTAGATGGCTTCTTCTCTCTTTTTGGATCTCAATACAATGTTCTCCCCCTCTCTCGTGGAGATCTATTCGGTGTAATCTTCTTTCTGCGGTGTGTTTGTTGAGACCGATGAATTGTGGGTTTATGATCAAGATTATCTATGAAAAATATTTGAATCTTCTCTGAATTCTTTTATGTATGATTGGTTATCTTTGCAAGTCTCTTCGAATTATCAGTTTGGTTTGGCCTACTAGATTGGTTTTTCTTGCAATGGGAGAAGTGCTTAGCTTTGGGTTCAATCTTGTGGTGTCCTTTCCCAGTGACAGTAGGGGCAGCATGGCATGTATTGTATTGTTGCCATCGAGGATAACAAGATGGGGTATTTATCATATTGCATGAATTTATTCCTCTACATCATGTCATCTTGCTTAAGGCGTTACTCAATTTTCTTGAACTTAATACTCTAGATGCATGCTGGATAGCTGTCGATGAGTGGAGTAATAGTAGTAGATGCAGGCAGGAGTCGGTCTACTTGTCTCGGATGTGATGCCTATATACATGATCATACCTAGATATTCTCATAACTATGCTCAATTCTGTCAATTGCTCAATAGTAATTTGTTCACCCACCGTAGAATACTTATGCTCGTGAGAGAAGCCACTAGTGAAATCTATGGCCCCCGGGTCTGTTCTCATCATATCAATCTCCATCACTTTATTATTGCTTTTCTTTTTTACTTTACCTTTTATTTTTACCTTGCATCTCTATACCAAAAATACCAAAAATATTATCTATCATCTCTATCAGATCTCACTCTCGTAAGTGACCGTGAAGGGATTGACAACCCCTAATCGCGTTGGTTGCGAGGAGTTATTTGCTTTGTGTAGGTACGAGGGACTCGCGCGTAGCCTCCTACTGGATTGATACCTTGGTTCTCAAAAACTGAGGGAAATACTTACTCTACTCTACTGCATCACCCTTTCCTCTTCAAGGAAATCCAATGCAGTGCTCAAGAGGTAGTAGGAAGATTTCTGGCGCTGTTGCCGGGGAGGTCTACGCAAAAGTCAACATACCAAGTACCCATCACAATCCCTTATCTCCCGCATAACATTATTTGCCATTTGCCTCTCGTTTTCCTATCTCCCACTTCACCCTTGCCGTTTTATTCGCCCTCTCTTTTTCGTTTGCCCTTTTCTCGCTTGCTTGTCGCTATGTCTGAAATTGGGGAAATTATTGCCGATATGGACAATAATAATATCTTAGAAAATTCTGATGCTCCTGCTGAAGAACCCCCTACTTTGCATACAAAAAGATTTCGAATTGGTAGTGGTAATATTATTGGGAAAGGAGTTATTCAAGATTTCTTTACTTGTGCCGGTACTTTGCCTTCTATGGGCGGTTCTATTCTTCATAGAACTAGTAGTCTTGCGGACGCTATTGCCATGCTTATCGTTGAACTTGAAAGGCAATTTATGCACATGCACCCTTGCATACAAAGGATTTTCCTAGAATTTTCTAATATCGAGCACTCTTCTGTTAAGCGTGCCGCTACTATATTTTTGGATCATGAATTCAGATTTATAATAAAAGAGGCCAAAGAAATGTTTGCACATTATAGGGTGGACGCTGGCCGTCCTCCCATAGAATCTATCCTCTTTGATCAAGAAGAAATTATGCGTTTTCAATCTCTTGACTATGTTGCTTTCAATGAAAACCTTAGAAAAAAGGTGTCAACCAATATTTTAATTGATAGAATCTCTGAACTTAATGATGATTTGGCTATTCGAAACAATGAGCTAGGATACTCTCTTGAGTGTAGGCTCACGAGGTTCTGTCAAAAGAACGCTTATAATGATGAATTGATTGTGCATTACGAAGGGCCGAAAGAGGAACCTATACCTCCTAAAATTGATCTTGGGGACTTTTGTCTTATTAAATTTAGCCCTTTTGATTACTTTTGCTTGCCTCAAAGAAAACTTGCTGCCGAATGTAGAGAATATGAAATGAGTTTCACCGATCTATCTTATTACTACGGTACTACCTAGATCTATCCTTGCTTTTATGCCTAACTAGGGGCGTTAGACGATAGCACTTGTCGGGAGGCAACCCAATTTTATTTTTAGTTTTTTTGCTTTTTGCTTCTGTTTAGGAATAAATAATCCATCTACCTTCTGTTTAGATGTGGTTTTATCTTTTAATTAGTGTTTGTGCCAAGTTAAACCTATAGGATCTTCTTGGATGATAGTTATTTGATCTTGCTATAATTTCCAGAAACTTTCTGTTCACGAAAACAATTATTAAAAATTACCAGAACGTGATAAAATACTGATTCCAATTGCTTCTGATCAATAAAAAAATTTCCTAGGTTCTTTTGGCTGATTTTTTGGAGTTCGAGAAGTTTGCGTTAGTTACAGATTACTACAGACTGTTCTGTTTTTAACAGATTCTGTTTTTCGTGTGTTGTTTGCTAATTTTGATGAATCTATGGCTAGTAAAATAGTTTATAAACCATAGAGAAGTTGGAATATAGTAGGTTTAACACCAATATAAATAAAGACTGAGTTCATTACAGTACCTTGAAGTGGTCTTTTGTTTTCTTTCGCTAACGGAGCTCACGACATTTCTGTTGAGTTTTGTGTTGTGAAGTTTTCAAGTTTTGGGTGAAATCTTTTGATGGATTATGGAACAAGGAGTGGAAAGAGACTAATCTTGGGGATGCCCATGGCACCCCCAAGATAATCCAAGTACACCACAAAGTCAAAGCTTGGGATGCACCGGAAGGCATCCCCTCTTTCGTCTACTTCCATCGGTAACTTTACTTGGAGCTATACTTTTATTCACCACATGATATGTGTTTTGCTTGGAGCGTCTTGTATGATTTGAGTCTTTGATTTTTAGTTTACCACAATCATCCTTGTTGTACACACCTTTTGAGAGATCCATACATGAATTGGAATTTGATAGAATACTCTATGTGCTTCACTTATATCTTTTGAGCTATATAGTTTTGCTGTAGTGCTTCACTTATATCTTTTAGAGCACGGTGGTGGATTTTTTTATAGAAACTGTTGATTCTCATGCTTCACTTAGATTATTTTGAGAGTCTTAAATAGCATGGTAATTTGCTTAATAATAATAATAATAAGCTTGGTATTCAAGATTTGTAAAACTTTCTTTTGAGTGCGTTGAATACTAAGAAAAGTTTGATGCTTGACAATTGTTTTGAGATATGAAGATGGTGATATTAGAGTCATGTTAGTTGAGTAGTTGTGAATTTGAGAAATACTTGTGTTAAAGTTTGTGATTCCCGTAGCATGCACGTATGGTGAACCGTTATGTGATGAAGTCGGAGCATGATTTATTTATTGATTGTCTTCCTTATGAGTGGCGGTCGGGGACGAGCGATGGTCTTTTCCTACCAATCTATCCCCCTAGGAGCATGCGCGTAATATTTTGCTTTGATAACTTCTAGATTTTTACAATAAGTATATGAGTTCTTTATGAATAATGTTGAGTCCATGTATTATACACACTTTTCCCATCCTTCCACCATTGCTAACCTCTCTAATACCGCGCACTTTTCGCCGGTATCATACACCCACCATATACCTTCCTCAAAACAGCCACCATACCTACCTATCATGGCATTTCCATAGCCATTCCGAGATATATTGCCATGCAACTTTCCACCGTTCCATTTATTATGACATGCTCCATCATTGTCATATTGCTAGCATGATCATGTAGTTGACATCGTATTTGTGGCAAAGCCACCATTCATAATTCTTTCATACATGTCACTCTTGATTCATTGCATATCCCGGTACACCGCCGGAGGCATTCATTAGAGTCATACTTTGTTCTAAGTATCGAGTTGTAATTGTTGAATTGTAAGAAAAATAAAAGTGTGATGACCATCATTTTTAGAGTATTGTCCCAAGTGAGGAAAGGATGATGGAGACCATGATTCCCCCACAAGTCGGGATGAGACTCCGGACGAAAAATAAAAAAAGAAAAAGAAAAAAAAGAGGCCATAAAAAAGAAGAGAGAAAAGGCCCAAATAAAAAAAGAAAAAAGAAAAAAATGAGAGAAAAAGAGAGAAGGGACAATGTTACTATCCTTTTACGACACTTGTGCTTCAAAGTAGCAACATGATCTTCATGATAGAGAGTCTCTCATTTTGTCACTTTCATATACTAGTGGGAATCTTTCATTATAGAACTTGGCATGTATATTCCAATGATGGGCTTCCTCAAAATGCCCTAGGTCTTCGTGAGCAAGCGAGTTGGATGCACACCCACTTAGTTTCTTCTGTTGAGCTTTCATATACTTATAGCTTTAGTGCATCCGTTGCATGGCAATCCCTACTCACTCACATTGATATCTATTGATGGGCATCTCCATAGCCTGTTGATATGCCTAGCTGATGTGAGACTATCTTCCCCTCTTTTTGTCTTCTCCACAACCACCATTCTGTTCCACCTATAGTGCTATATCCATGGCTCACGCTCATGTATTGCGTGAAGATTGAAAAAGTTTTGAAAATGTCAAAAGTATGAAACAATTGCTTGGCTTGTCATCGGGTTGTGCATGATTTAAATACTTTGTGTGGTGAAGATAGAGCATAGACAGACTATATGATTTTCTAGGGATAACTTTCTTTGGCCATGTTATTTTTAGAAGACATAATTCCTTTGTTAGTATGTTTGAAGTATTATTATTTTTATGTCAATATGAACTTTTGTCTTGAATCTTTCGGATCTAAATATTCATACCACAATTAAGAAGAGTTACATTGAAATTATGCCAAGTAGCACTCCGCATCAAAAATTCTCTTTTTATCATTTACCTACTCGAGGACGAGCAGGAATTAAGCTTGGGGATGCCTTATACGTCTCCAACGTATCTATAATTTTTGATTGCTCCATGCTATATTATATAATGTTTTGGACTATATTGGACTTTATTTATTCACTTTCATATTACTTTTGGGACTAACCAATTAACCGGAGGCCCAACCCAGAATTGCTATTTTTTTGCCTATTTCAGTGTTTCAAAGAAACAGAATATCAAACGGAGTCCAAACGGAATGAAACCTTCGGGAACGTGATTTTCTCAACAGATAAGATCCAGGACACTTGGACCCTCCGTCAAGAAAGGAGGGAGGCGGTCACGAGGGTGGAGGGCGCCCCCCCCTAGGCCGCGCCCCCTGCCTCGTGGGCCCCCCGAAGCTCCACCGATGTACTCCTTCCTCCTATATATACCTACGTACCCCCAAACGATCAGAGACGGAGCCAAAAACATAATTCCACCACCGCAACCTTCTGTACCCACGAGATCCCATCTTGGGGCCTGTTCCGGAGCTCCGCTGGAAGAGGAATCCACCACGGAGGGCTTCTACATCATCACCATAGCCCCTCCGTTGAAGTGTGAGTAGTTTACCTCAGACCTTCGGGTCCATAGTTAGTAGCTAGATGGCTTCTTCTCTCTTTTTGGATCTCAATACAATGTTCTCCCCCTCTCTCGTGTAGATCTATTCGATGTAATCTTCTTTTTGCGGTGTGTTTGTTGAGACTGATGAATTGTGGGTTTATGATCAAGATTATCTATGAACAATATTTGAATCTTCTCTGAATTCTTTTATGTATGATTGGTTATCTTTGCAAGTCTCTTTGAATTATCGTTTTGGTTTGGCCTACTAGATTGGTTTTTCTTGTAATGGGAGAAGTGCTTAGCTTTGGGTTCAATCTTGCGGTGTCCTTTCCCAGTGACAGTAGGGGCATCAAGGCACGTATTGTATTGTTGCCATCGAGGATAACAAGATGGGGTATTTATCATATTGCATGAATTTATTCCTCTACATCATGTCATCTTGCTTAAGGTGTTACTCTATTTTCTTGAACTTAATACTCTAGATGCATGCTGGATAGCAGTCGATGAGTGGAGTAATAGTAGTAGATGCAGGCAGGAGTTGGTCTACTTGTCTCAGACGTGATGCCTATATACATGTCATACCTAGATATTCTCATAACTATGCTCAATTCTGTCAATTGCTCAACAGTAATTTGTTCACCCACCGTAGAATACCTATGCTCTTGAGAGAAGCCACTAGTGAAATCTATGGCCCCCGGGTCTATTCTCATCATATCAATCTCCATCACTTTATTATTGCTTTGCTTTTTTACTTTACCTTTTATTTTTACCTTGCATCTCTATACAAAAAATACCAAAAAATATTATCTATCATCTCTATCAGATCTCACTCTCGTAAGTGACCATGAAGGGATTGACAACCCCTAATCGCGTTGGTTGCGAGGAGTTATTTGCCTTGTGTAGGTACGAGGGACTCCCGTGTAGCCTCCTACTGGATTGATACCTTGGTTCTCAAAAACTGAGAGAAATACTTACTACACTCTACTGCATCACCCTTTCCTCTTCAAGGAAATCCAACGTAGTGCTCAAGAGGTAGCAGATCTCCCGAACACCATCCGATGATAGAGCTATATCATGCTCGTCGTGATCGTGCGGTGCACCTGGCAAGGGCTCGAATCCGTCGAAGATCAAGTCTCCGCGGATGTTGGCAGTATAATTCAAGTTCCCGAACCTAACCTGGTGGCCAGGGGCGTAGCTCTCGATCTGCTCCAGATGGCCAAGCGAGTTAGCACGCAGAGTGAAGCCGCCGAATACGAAGATCTGTCCGGGGAGGAAAACCTCGCCCTAGACCACATCATTACCGATGATCGAAGGAGCCATCAGGCCTTATGGTGACGACGAAGTGGAACTCTCAATGAAAGCAGCAATGTGGGTGTCAAAACCGGTGGATCTCGGGTAGGGGGTCCCGAACTGTGCGTCTAAGGTGGATGGTAATAGGAGACGGGGGACACGATGTTTACCCAGGTTCGGGCCCTCTCGATGGAGGTAATACCCTACTTCCTACTTGATTGATCTTGATGATATGAGTATTACAAGAGTTGATCTACCACGAGATCATAGAGGCTAAACCCTAGAAGCTAGCCTATGGTATGATTGTTCTCATCCTACGGACTAAACCCTCCGGTTTATATAGCCACCGGAGGGGGCTAGGGTTACACAGAGTCGGTTACAAGGGAGGATATCTACATATCCGTATTGCCAAGCTTGCCTTCCACGCCAAGGAGAGTCCCATCCGGACACTGGACGAAGTCTTCAATCGTGTATCTTCATAGTCCAACGGTCCGGCCGAAGGATATAGTCCGGCTGTCCGGAGACCCCCTAATCCAGGACTCCCTCAGTGCCCATGTGTGGTTTTGGTAATTTATGACAACCCCTATGGACTAATGGTTGCCTTGAGTTATATCTGAAGGGTTTGTCCATAGGCTTTGCTTGTAGACCATTTGTTGGTTTCAAGGTTATAAGGAGATTATGTGTTGACCAAGGTGTTATTCATGGAGTTATCCAGAGATTAGTCGTGTGAGAGTTGAGCCTATTGCAAGAATGTATTGAAGAAGAAGATTGTACGAATACTCATGTTTATCTTCAAGACATCATCTTTGTGAAGAGAGAAGATAAGATACAAGGTTGATCAAGACTAAGTACAAAGAGTGGATTCAAGTTGATAAACACACAAAGCGTAGAAGATGTATTGGTGGGATCAAGTGATCTCATGGTATGGTAAGCATTGTCAATCATGCTTTTTGTACTAACTCATGGTCTATGTGAGAGTTCTTTGTGGGGTTAGGTATGTTTCCACGAGCGTGCATTAAAGGAATATATCATATAACCCATGGAGGACGGCATCAAGTGGTGATAGTCATCAAGATTGCGATGTGCAAGTTCAAGTGGGGCATCACGAAGATATCATGCTTGAAGCTTGCCGTCCATTATTATGATAATGGACATGTGAAGATGTGCCTAAGAGAGGCTCACCCATAGTGGAGTATGGGGGAGCAATCTACTAACCTTCATCGAGCATGCGGAATCAAGAAAGGTGTCCAACTTGAGGAGGTCAAGATCGTCATCATATAACTCAAGTGGATTATGCACAAGGTGAAAGTTTGTCCTTGATAGGTTTTATATTTTACCGGTCTCATGGTGTTAGTTGGGATACCAGGTTATAGGATCGATAGTCGTACTATCAAGGGGGGCTCTCGAGTGAATAGCTTGATCATATCGTTCATAGAGAGCTCAAATCTTTGCATCCATGGCATCATCTTTCTTGGTTCTTATTTGGATTTTCTCTTTGTGAGGTTTTATAGCTTGTGTTTATCTTCATGACAAGCTCTAGTTCATCGAAAACCAATTTTCTATGCATCTTCTATTGCGTTTATGGTGTTGGAGATTTTACCGGTCTTATTTGAGGAAGGGTTCTCACCATTATATTATGAGTATTTTATCCATGGATAGTTCTTAATATTTCTATCAAGCTTGTGATAGCCCACATCGTTAGCTTTCCAACAAGCTTGATTTCATTGAATTCAGAGTTCATTTGTAAAAGTTATGATCGTTTTAGTTTTCTGACCGGGTTCTGTAGGGTCTGGGTGCCCGGGGTCACCCGCAAGATGACACTTTGGTTTGGCCACCCCCGGGTGCCCGAACCTTCTTGTGCACACCTCCAGGGTGCCCGGTCCTCTTTGTGTTTGTTCGGTATTTTCTCTGGTGAGTCCAGGTGCCCGGACCCCTTTAGTCCGGGTGCCTAGGGTGGCGGTTGTGTGCAACGGCCACATTTTTCTTGGAGGTATTTATACCCGCTGGTACGTCCATTTTGCATCATGCTTTTATATTGATATTTATTGCATTATAGGTTGTTATTACACATTATATCACAATACTTATGACTTTTCTCTCTTATTTTACAAGGTTTACATGAAGAGGGAGAATGTCGGCAGCTGGAATTCTGGATTGGAAAAAGAGCAAATCTAAGAGACCTATTCGGCACAAATCCAAAAGTCCTAAAACTTCATGGAGAATTATTTTGGAATATATAAAACATATTGGGCGAAGAAAGCACCAGAGGGGACCCACCAGGCATCCACAAGGGTGGGCGCGCCCTACCCCCCTGGGCGCGCCCCCTGCCTTGTGGGCCACCTGGCAGGCCTCCGGTGCCCATCTTCTGCTATATGAAGGGTTTTTACCTAGAAAGAATAAAAAGGAAGCTTTCGGGACAAAGCGCCGCTGTCTCGAGGCGGAACTTGGGCACAACCAATCTAGGGCTCCGGGGGAGTTGTTCTGCCTAGGAAACTTCCCTCTCGGAGGGGGAAATCGAAGCCATCGTCATCACCAATGATCCTCTCATCGAGAGGGGGTCAATCTCCATAAACATCTTCACCAGCACCATTTCCTCTCAAACCCTAGTTCATCTCTTGTATCCGATCTTTGTCTCAAAACCTCAGATTGGTACCTGTGGGTTGCTAGTAGTGTTGATTACTCCTTGTAGTTGATGCTAGTTGGTTTATTCGGTGGAAGATCATATGTTCAGATCCTTAGTGCTATTCAATACTCCTCTGATTATGAACATGAATATGCTTTGTGAGTAGTTATGTTTGTTCCTGAGGACATGGTTGAAGTCTTTGTTATAAGTAATCATGTGAATTTGGTATTCGTTCTATATTTTGATGAGATGTATGTTGTCTTTCCTCTAGTGGTGTTATGTGAACATCGACTACATGACACTTCACCATGATTTGGGCCTAGGGGAAGGCATTGGGAAGTAATAAGTAGATGATGGGTTGCTAGAGTGATAGAAGCTTAAACCCTAGTTTATGTGTTGCTTTGTAAGGGGCTGATTTGGATCCATATGTTTCATGCTATGGTTAGATTTATCTTAATTCTTCTTTCGTAGTTGCGGATGCTTGAGAGAGGGCTAATCATAAGTTGGAGGCTTTTCCAAGCAAGGACAACACCAAAGCACCGGTCCACCCACATATCAAATTATTAAAATAACGAATGTGAATCATATGAGCATGATGAAAACTAGCTTGACACTAATTCCCATGTGTCCTCGGGAGCGCTTTGCTTTATATAAGAGTTTGCCTAGGCTTGTCCTTTGCTACAAAAAGGATTGGGCCACCTTGCTTTACCTTAGTTACTTTTTTTTACTTGTTACCCGTTACGAATTATCTTATCACACAACTATCTGCTACCGATAATTTCAGTGCTTGCAGAGAATACCTTGCTGAAAACCGCTTGTAATTTCCTTCTACTCCTCGTTGGGTGATGTCGCTTGAAGCTATGTCGGTATTTCCCCAAAGAGGAAGGGATGATGCAGCACAATGGCGGTAGGTATTTCCCTCAGATATGAAACAAATGTTATCGAACCAGTAGGAGAACCAAACAACACAACGTAAACAACCCCTGCACACAAATAACAACACCTCGCAACCCGACGTGTTAAAGGGGTTGTCAATCCCTTTCGGGTAACGGCGCCAGAAACGGTGTGCGTACGGGAGAAAGTTGTAATAATTTGATAGATCGAATGCCAAATAAAATAAGTAGAAATAAAATGCAGCAAGGTATTTTTGTATTTTTGGTTTAGTAGATCTGAAAATAAATGCAAGGAAAAAGTAGATCGCAAAGGCAAATATATGAGAAAGAAGACCCGGGGGCCGTAGGTTTCACTAGTGGCTTCTGTCGAGAAAAAATAGAAAACGATGGGTGAACAAATTACTCTTGGGCAATTCATCGAACTTCAAATAATTATGACGATATCCAGGCAATGATCATTATATAGGCATCACATCCAAGATTAGTAGACCGAGTCCTGCATGCATCTACTACTATTACTCCACACATCGACCACTATCTAGCATGCATCTAGTGTATTAAGTTCATGGAAAACGGAGTAATGCAATAAGAATGATGACATGATGTAGACAAGATCTATCTATGTAGAGATAGACCCCATCATTTTATCCTTAGTAGCAACGATACATACGTGTCATTTCCCTTTCTGTCACTGGGATCAAGCACCATAAGATCGAACCCACTACCGGGCACCTCTTCCCATTGCAAGATAAATAGATCAAGTTGGCCAAACGAAGCCCAAATATCGGAGAAGAAATACGAGGCTACAAGCAATCATGCATATAGGATATCAAAGAAACTCAAATAACTTTCATGGATATAAAAAGATATAACTGATCATAAACTCGACGTTCATCAGATACCAACAAACACAACGCAAAAGAGTAATATCATATGGATCTCCAAGAGACCATTGTATTGAGAATCCAGCGAGAGAGAGAGAGGAAGCCATATAGCTACTAACTACGGACCTGAAGGTCTACAAAGAACTACTCACGCATCATCAGAGAGGCACCAATGGAGGTGATGAACCCCGTCCGAGATGGTGTCTAGATTGGATCTGGTGGTTCTGGACTCTGTGGCGGCTGGATTAATATTTCGTTGACTCCCCTAGGGTTTCTGGAATACTAGGGTATTTATAGAGCAAAGAGGCGGTCTGGGGGGCACCCGTGGTGGGCACAACCCACCAGGGCGCGCCTGGGCCTCCTGGCGTGCCCTGGTGGGTTGTGCCTACCTCGGGGCAACCCTAGGCGCAGCCAGGTCCCGTTGTGTTCCTTCTGGCCCTTAAAAATTCTTCGTAAGGTTTTGGGGCATTTGGACTCCATCTGATATTGATTTTCTGTGATGTAAAAAACATGGAAAAAACATCAACTAGCACTTGGCACTATGTCAATAGGTTAGTACCAAAAAATGATATAAAATGACTATAAAACATCCAAGATTGATAATATAACAACATGGAACAATAAAAAATTATAGATACGTTGGAGACGTATCATTAGGTTCTACACTCTTACTTATCGAAAGGACTATGATAGATCCCCTATACTTGTGGGTCATCAAGCCTCTTTTCTAGCGCCGTTGCCGGGGAGTGAAGCGCCTTTGGTAAGTGGAATTCGGTAAGGGAATATTTATATAGTGTGCTATAATTTACTCTCATGTGTCACTATGGAAAATCATCCTTTGAGGGGCTTATTCGGGGTATCTTCACCTCGACCGGTAGAGCAAAGAATTTCTACTCAACCTACTGAACCTAATAAAAATATTTATTATGAAATTCCTTCAGGTATGATAGAGAAACTACTAGATAATCCTTATGCAGGAGATGGAATATTACATCCTGATATGCACCTATTCTATGTGGATGAAGTTTGTGGATTATTTAAGCTTGCAGGTTTGCCCGAGGATGATGTCAAGAAGAAGGTATTCCCTTTATCTTTGAAGGGAAATGCATTGACATGGTCTAGGCTATGTGATGATATTGGATATTGGAACTACAACCGATTGAAATTGGAATTTCATCAGAAGTTTTATCCTATGCATCTGGTTCATCATGATCAGAATTATATATATAATTTTTGGCCTCCTGAAGGAGAAACTATCACTCAAGCTCGGGGGAGGCTTAAGTGAATGTTATATTCATGCCCCAATCATGAGCACTCAAGAGAAATTATTATTCCGAATTTTTATGCTCGGCTTTCTTGTAATGATCAATCCATGCTCGATACTTCTTGTACTTTTTTTTATGAAGAAGACTATTGTCGGTGTACAAAAGTAGGGGCTCTCCTTTTTACCCCTTTACTTGTGCATGGGCAGTGAGAGCCGCGCCTGCGGCCACATTAAGCAGGGCAGAGGAGGGAAGCCAAAGGCGCAAGACAAGCGAAGCAACGCCAAGACCAGGGACGCAAAGAGCAGAGGGGCGAGGTGGGATCCCTCGGCGAGGCCCTTGCTGGGGCGGCCTCCGCAGCCCCGGCAAGAGCCTTGCCTGGGCAACTTGCCCGACGCCAGCAGAGCGCGCCACCCTTGGGCCCAAGGGTTCCAACGCTATCAACCACATTGTAACCAAGGCTCGGGAGGCACCTTCATGGTGGCATGCAGATCTTTGTGAAGATCATAAGCACACAAGATCAGATGAGGACCAGAAGACGATGATCCTCGGCAAGATCTTGGCCGAGGAAATCCACAAGACCCCCGGCAAGATCCTTGCCGGGGACGACCACGATGCCACGGCAAGACCCTTGCCGAGGCCCCGGCAAGACCCTTGCCGAGGACACCTGCGGGGCCACGGCCAGGCCCACGTCTGCCAAGACTCCATCATCGTTCCCATACAGCTGCCAGCCCAAATAGCTGGGCAGGCACCTGCCTGGCGATGCACGGCCTCCAGGCCAACTCAGCAAGCACCTGCGTGGTGGCATGCAGATCTTCGTGAAGACTCTGCCACCGCGCCAGCCCAGCAGCCAGCCAATGTGGCGCTACAACGCCTCATTAGCTCGGACGCGGATCGGAGCCAGGCGAGGCGACAACAGCTGGGACGAGCTTCCATGCCATCCCCGATAAAGCAAGAAGGGCACGTCGCGCAATAAATGCATTTGTTCGATGGTGCCAGAGGATAGACTTAAACACTGTACACCTTTCCACCTCCTTTGTGCCACTGTGGTGACCGCTTTTAACTATAAAAGGAGGCCCAAGGCGTAGTGGAGGGGGATTCGGATATTTTGAACGAGGCACGCAGCGCAGCTTGTTCAAGAACTCAAGAACACTCAGATATACACCAAAAGCAGGACTAGGGTATTACGCATCCTCGCGGGCCGAACCTAAGTAAATGATCTTTGTGCTGACTACCAGATCCGTTCTTTGCACAACCCCACGCCCGACAACTGTAGAAGGGATCCCAGTGATTCCATAGGTGTCGTTTTCACCGACATCTTTGGCGCTCCGGGTAGGGGGCGCAGTTGTAGGAATCTAGTCTGGTTAGGGCAGTGGCTTCGTCGTGGTCGTTGCTCCAAGGAAGAAGACGACCAACGAGCGGCATCATTGTGAAGGAAATATGCCCTAGAGGCAATAATAAAGTTATTATTTATTTCCTTATTTCATGATAAATGTTTATTATTCATGCTAGAGTTGTATTAACCGGAAACATAATACATGTGTGAATACATAGACAAACATAGTGTCACTAGTATGCCTCTACTTGACTAGCTCGTTAATCAAAGATGGTTTAGTTTCCTAGCCATAGACATGAGTTGTCATTTGATTAATGGGATCACATCATTAGGAGAATGATGTGATTGACTTGACCCATTCCGTTAGTTTAGCACTTGATCGTTTAGTATGTTGCTATTGCTTTCTTCATGACTTATACATGTTCCTATGACTATGAGATTATGCAACTCCCGTTTACCGGAGGAACACTTTGTGTGCTACCAAACGTCACAACATAACTGGGTGATTATAAAGGTGCTTTACAGGTGTCTTCGAACGTACTTGTTGAGTTGGCGTATTTTGAGATTAGGATTTGTCACTCCGATTGTCGGAGAGGTATCTCTGGGCCCTCTCGGCAATGCACATCACTATAAGCCTTGCAAGCAATGTGACTAATGAGTTAGTTGCTGGATGATGCATTACATAACGAGTAAAGAGACTTGCCGATAACGAGGTTGAACTAGGTACTGAGATACCAACGATCAAATCTCGGGCAAATAACATACCGATGACAAAGGGAACAACGTATGTTGTTATGCGGTTTGACCGACAAAGATCTTCATAGAATATGTGGGAGACAATATGAGCATCTAGGTTCCGCTATTGGTTATTGACCGGAGACGTGTCTCGGTCATGTCTACATAGTTCTCGAACCCGTAGGGTCCGCACGCTTAACGTTCGGTGATGATTTGTATTACAAGTTTATGTGTTTTGATGTACCGAAGGTAGTTCGGAGTCCCGGATGAGATCGGGGTCATGATGAGGAGTCTCGAAATGGTCGAGATGTAAAGATCGATATATTGGACGACTATATTCGGACATCGGAAAGGTTCCGAGTGGTTCGGGTATTTTTCGGAGTACCGGGGAGTTACAGGAATACGGGGGAAGAAGTATATGGGCCTTATTGGGCTTTAGGGGAGAGAGAGAGAGGCAGGCCGCGCGCCCCCCAATGACTAGTCCGAATTGGACTAGAGGGAGGGACGACACCCCCTCTTTCCTTCTCTTCCCTCTTCCCCTTCCTTGTCTCCTACTCCTACTACTTGGAAGGGGAGGAATCCTACTCCCGGTGGGAGTAGGACTCCTCCAGGGCGCACCATAGGGGCCGGCGCTGTCCCCCTCCTCCACTCCTTTATATACGTGGCCAGGGGGTACCCCATAGACACAACAATTGATCTCTTGGATCTCTTAGCCGTGTGCGGTGCCCCCCTCCACCATAATCCACCTCAATTATATTGTAGCGGTGCTTAGGCGAAGCCCTGCGTCGGTAGCAACATCATCACCATCACCACGCCGTCGTGCTAACGGAACTCTCCCTCAAAGCTTGGCTGGATCGGAGTTCGAGGGACGTCATCGAGTTGAACGTGTGCAGAACTCAAAGGTGCCGTACGTTCGGTACTTGATCGGTTGGATTGTGAAGATGTACGACTACATCATCCGCGTTGTGCTAACGCTTCTGCTTATGGTCTACGAGGGTACGTGGACACACTCTCCCCTCTCGTTGCTATGCATCACCATGATCTTGCGTGTGCGTAGGAATTTTTTTGAAATTACTACATCCCCCAACAGTGGAATCCAAGCCTGGTTTTATGCGTTGATGTTATTTGCACGAGTAGAACACAAGTGAGTTGTGGGTGATACTAGTCATATAGCTTACCAGCATGTCATACTTTGGTTCGGCGGTATTGTTGGATAAAGCGGCCCGGACTGACATTACGCATACGCTTACGCGAGACTGGTTCTACCGATGTGCTTTGCACATAGGTGGCTGGCGGGTGTCAGTTTCTCCAACTTTAGTTTAACCGAGTGTGGCTACGCCCGGTCCTTGAGAAGGTTAAAACAACACTAAGTTGACGAACTATCGTTGTGGTTTTGATGCGTAGGTAAGAACGGTTCTTGCTCAGCCCGTAGCAGCCACGTAAAACTTGCAACAACAAAGTAGAGGACATCTAACTTGTTTTTGCAGGGCATGCTATGATGTGATATGGTCAAGGCATGATGCTATATTTTATTGTATGAGATGATCATGTTTTGTAACCGAGTTATCAGCAACTGGTAGGAGCCATATGGTTGTCGCTTTATTGTATGCAATGAAATCACCCTCTAATTGCTTTACTTTATCACTAAGCGGTAGCGATAGTCGTAGAAGCAATAGTTGGCGAGACGACAAGGATGCTACGATGGAGATCAAGGTGTCGCGCCGGTGACGATGGTGATCATGACGGTGCTTCGGAGATGGAGATCACAAGCACAAGATGATGATGGCCATATCATATCACTTATATTGATTGCATGTGATGTTTATCTTTTATGCATCTTATTTTTCTTAGATCGACGGTAGCATTATAAGATGATCTCTCACTAAATTCCAATGTATAAGTGTTCTCCCTGAGTATGCACCGTTGCAAAAGTTCTTCGTGCTGAGACACCACGTGATGATCGGGTGTGATAGGCTCTATGTTCAAATACAACGGGTGTAAAACAGTTGCACACGCGGAATACTCAGGTTAAACTTGACGAGCCTAGCATATGCAGATATGGCCTCAGAACACTGAGACCGAAAGGTCGAGTGTGAATCATATAGTAGATATGATCAACATAGTGATTCTCACCATTGAAAACTACTCCATCTCACGTGATGATCGGAAATGGTTTAGTTGATATGGATCACGTGATCACTTAGATGATTAGAGGGATGTCTATCTAAGTGGGAGTTCTTAAGTAATATGATTAATTGAACTTTAATTTATCATGAAGTTAGTCCTGATAGTATTTGCACAACTATGTTGTAGATCAATAGCTCGCGATGTTGCTCCCCGTTTATTATTATTTTGATATGTTCCTAGAGAAAAATATGTTGAAAGATGATAGTAGCAATGATGCGGACTTGGTCCATGATATGAGGTTTATCCTCATTGCTTCACAGAAGAATTATGTCCTTGATGCACTGCTAGGTGACAGAACTATTGCAGGAGCAGATACAGACGTTTTGAACGTTTTGACAAAAGGTCGGCATCATGTCTACTTGATAGTTTAGTGCACCATGCTTTACGGCTTAGAACCGGGACTTCAAAAATGTTTTGAATGCCACGGAGCATATAAGATGTTCCAAGAGTTGAAATTGGTATTTCATACTCATGCTCGTATCGAGAGGTATGAGACCACTGACATTACTTTGCCTACAAAATGGAGGAGAATAGCTCAACCAGTAAGCATGTGCTCAGATCGTCTGGGTACTACAATCACTTGAATCAAGTGGGAGTTAATCTTCCAGATAAGATAGTGATTGAAAGAGTTCTCTAGTCACTATCACCAAGTTGCTAGATCTTCGTGATGAACTATAATATGCAAGGGATAACGGAAACGATTCCCAAGCTCTTCGTGATGCTGAAATCGACGAAGGTAGAAATCAAGAAAAACATCAAGTGTTGATGGTTAAAAAGACCACTAGTTTCAAAAAAAAGGGCAAAGGGAAGAAGGGGAACTTCAATAAGAATAGCAAGCAAGTTGCTGCTCAAGTGAAGAAGCCCAAGTCTGGACCTAAGCCTGAGACTAAGTGCCTCTACTGCAAAGGGACTGGTCACTGGAAGCAGAACTGCCCCAAGTATTTGGCGGATAAGAAGGATGGCAAAGTGAACAAAAGTATATTTGATATACATGTTATTGTTGTGTACTTTATTAGTGTTTATAGCAACCCCTCGGTATTTGATACTGGTTCAGTTGCTCAGAGTAGTAACTCGAAACGGGAGTTGCATAATGAATAGAAACTAGTTAAGGGTGAAGTGACGATGTGTGTTGGAAGCAGTTCCAAGATTGATATGATCATCATCGCACACTCCCTATACTTTCGGGATTAATGTTGAACCTAAATAAATGTTATTTGGTGTTTGCGTTGAGCATGAATATGATTTGATCATGTTTATTGCAATACGATTATTCATTTAAATTAAAGAATAATTGTTGTTCTGTTTACATGAATAAAACCTTCGATGGTCATACACCCAATGAAAATAGTTTTTTGGATCTCGATCATAGTGATACACATATTCATAATATTGAAACCAAAAGATGCAAAGATAATAATGATAGTGCAACTTGTATGTGGCACTGCCGTTTAGGTCATATTGGTGTAAAGCGCATGAAGAAAGTTCATGCTGATGGGCTTTTGGAATCACTTGATGCTTGCGAACCATGCCTCATGGGCAAGATGACTAAGACTCCGTTCTCCGGAACAATGGAGCGAGCCACTGACTTGTTGGAAATAATACATACCGATGTATGCGGTCCAATGAGTGTTGAGGTTCACGGCGGGTATCATTGTTTTCTGACTTTCACAGATGATTTGAGCAGCTATGGGTATATCTACTTGATGAAACATAAGTCTGAAACATTTGAAAAGTTCAAAGAATTTCATAGTGAAGTAGATAATCATCGTAACAAGAAAATAAAGTTTCTACGATCTGATCGTAGAGGCTAATATTTGAGTTACGAGTTTGGCCTTCAACTAAAACAATGTGGAATAGTTTCACAAACTCATGCCACCTAGAACACCACAGCATAATGGTGTGTCCGAACGTCATAACCGTACTTTATTGGATATAGTGCAATCTAAGATGTTTCTTACCGATTTACCACTATCGTTTGGGGTTATGCATTAGAGACAACTGCATTCACGTTAAAAGGGCACCATCTAAATCCGTTGAGACGACACCATATGAACTGTGGTTTGGCAACGAACCAAAGTTGTCGTTTCTTAAAGTTTGGGGTTGCGATGCTTATGTGAAAAAGTCTCATCCTGATAAGCTCAAACCCAAATCGAAGAAATGTGTCTTCATAGGATACCCAAAGGAGACAGTTGGGTACACCTTCTATCACAAATCCGAAGGCAAGACATTCATTGCTAAGAATGGATCCTTTCTATAGAAGGAGTTTCTCTCGAAAGAAGTGAGTGGGAGGAAATTAGAACTTGATAAGGTAACTGTACCTGCTCCCTTGTTGGAAAGTATTCATGACAGAAATCTGTTCCTGTGACTCCTACACCAATTTGTGAGGAAGCTAATGATGATGATCATGTAACTTCAGATCAAGTTACTACTGAACCTCGTAGGTCAACCAGAGTGAGATCCGCACCAGAGTGGTATGGTAATCCTGTTCTGGAGGTCATGTTACTTGACCATGACGAACCTACGAACTATGAGGAAGCGATGATGAGCCCAGATTCCGCAAAATGGCTTGAGGCCATGAAATCTGAGATGGGATCCATGTATGAGAACAAAGTGTGGACTTTGGTTGACTTGCCCAATGATCAGCAAGCCATAGAAAATAAATGGATGTTCAAGAGGAAGACGGACGCTGATAGTAGTGTTACTATCCACAAAGCTAGACTTGTCGAAAAAGGTTTTGACAAAGTTCAAGGTGTTGACTACGATGAGATTTTCTCACTCGTAGCGATGCTTAAGTCTGTCCGAATCATGTTAGCAAATTGGCACATTTTATGAAATCTGGCAAATGGATGTCAAAACTACATTCCTTAATGGATTTCTTATATAAGAGTTGTATATGATGCAACCAGAAGGTTTTTGTCGATCCTAAAGGTGCTAACAAAATGTGCAAGCTCCGGTGATCCATCTATGGACTGGTGCAAGCATCTCGGAGTTGGAATATACGCTTTGATGAGTTGATCAAAGAATATAGTTTTATACAGACTTGCGGTGAAGGCTGTATTTACAAGAAAGTGAGTGGGAGCACTACAGCATTTCTAATAAGTATATGTGAATGACATATTGTTGATCGGAAATAATGTAGAATTTTCTGGAAAGCATAAAGGAGTATTTGAAAGGAGTTTTTTCAAAGAAAGACCTCGGTGAAGCTGCTTACATATTGAGCATCAAGATCTATAGAGATAGATCAAGACGCTTGATAAGTATTTTCAATGAGTACATACCTTGACAAGATTTTGAAGTAGTTCAAAATGGAACAGTCAAAGAAAGAGTTCTTGCCTGTGTTACAAGGTGTGAAATTGAGTAAGACAAAAAACCCAACCACGGCAGAAAATAGAAAGAGAATGAAAAATCATTTCCTATGCCTCAGTCATAGGTTCTATAAAGTATGCTATGCTGTGTACCAGACCTATTGTGTACCTCACCAAGAGTTAGGTAAGAGGGTACAATAGTGATCTAGGAGTAGATCACTGGACAGCAGTAAAAGATTGTCCCTAGTGGAATAAGGAAATATTTCTCGGTTATAGAGGTGATAAAGAGTTTGTCGTAAGGAGCCACGTCGATGCAAGCTTTGACACCGATCTGGATGACTCTAAGTCTCGATCTAGATACATATTGAAAATGGGTGCTATTAACTAGAGTAGCTCCGTGCAGAGCATTGTTGACATAGAAATTTGCAAAATACATACGGATCTGAATGTGGCAGACCCATAGACTAAACTTCTCTCACAAGCAAAACATGATCACACCTTAGTACTCTTTGGGTGTTAATCACATAGCGATGTGAACTAGATTATTGACTCTAGTAAACCCTGTGGGTGTTGGTCACATGATGATGTGAACTATGGGTGTTAATCACATGGTGATGTGAACTATTGGTGTTAAATCACATGGCGATGTGAACTAGATTATTGACTCTAGTGCAAGTGGGAGACTGAAGGAAATATGCCCCAAAGGCAATAATAAAGTTATTATTTATTTCCTTATTTCATGATAAATGTTTATTATTCATGCTATAATTGTATTAACCGGAAACATAATACATGTGTGAATACATAGACAAACATAGTGTCACTAGTACGCCTCTACTTGACTAGCTCGTTAATCAAAGATGGTTGAGTTTCCTAGCCATAGACATGAGTTGTCATTTGATTAACGGGATCAAATCATTAGGAGAATGATCTGATTGACTTGACCCATTCCGTTAGCTTAGCACTTGATCGTTTAGTATGTTGCTATTGCTTTCTTCATGACTTATACATGTTCCTATGACTATGAAATTATGCAACTCCTGTTTACCGGAGGAACACTTGTGTGCTATCAAATGTCACAACATAACTGGGTGATTATAAAGGTGCTCTACAGGTGTCTCCGAATGTACTTGTTGAGTTGGCGTATTTCGAGATTAGAATTTGTCACTCCGGTTGTCGGAGAGGTATCTCTGGGCCCTCTCGGTAATGCACATCACTATAAGCCTTGCAAGCAATGTGAATAATGAGTTAGTTGCGGGATGATGCATTACATAACGAGTAAAGAGACTTGCCGATAACGAGATTGAACTAGGTATTGAGATATCGACGATCGAATCTCGGGCAAGTAATATACCGATGACAAAGGGAACACTGTATGTTGTTATGCGGTTTGATCGATAAAGATCTTCGTAGAATATGTGGGAGCCAATATGAGCATCCAGGTTCCTCTATTGGTTATTGACCGGAGATGTGTCTCGGTCATGTCTACATAGTTCTCGAACCCGTAGGGTCCACACGCTTAACGTTCGGTGACGATTTGTATTATGAGTTTATGTTTTTTGATGTACCGAAGGTAGTTCAAAGTCCCGGATGAGATCGGGGACATGAAGAGGAGTCTCGAAATGGTCGGGACGTAAATATCGATATATTGGACGACTATATTCGGACATCGGAAAGGTTCCGAGTGGTTCGGGTATTTTTTTGGAGTACCGGGGAGTTACGGGAATACGGGGGAAGAAGTATATGGGCCTTATTGGGCTTTAGGGGAGAGAGAGAGAGGCAGGCCGCGCGCCCCCCAATGACTAGTCCGAATTGGACTAGGGGGAGGGGCGGCGCCCCCTCCTTCCTTCTCTTCCCTCTTCCCCTTCCTTGTCTCCTACTCCTACTACTTGGAAGGGGACGAATCCTACTCCCGGTGGGAGTAGGACTCCTCCAGGATGCGCCATAGGGGCTGGCCCTCTCCCCCTCCTCCACTCCTTTATATATGTGGCTAGGGGGCACCCCATAGACACAACAATCGATCTCTTGGATCTCTTAGCCATGTGCGGTGCCCCCCTCCACCATAATCCACCTCGATTATATCGTAGCGGTGCTTAGGCGAAGCCCTGCGTCGGTAGCAACATCATCACCGTCACCACGCCGTCGTGCTGATGGAACTCTCACTCAAAGCTCGGCTGGATCGGAGTTCGAGGGACGTCATCGAGTTGAACGTGTGCAGAACTCGGAGGTGCCGTATGTTCGGTACTTGATCGGTCGGATCGTGAAGATGTATGACTACATCAACCGCGTTGTGCTAATGCTTCCGCTTACGGTCAACGAGGGTACGTGGACACACTCTCCCCTCTTGTAGGTATGCATCACCATGATCTTGGGTGTGCGTAGGAATTTTTTTGAAATTACTACGTTCCCCAACACAACGGCAGATGTAGTGAACGCTCATGTAGCGGCAGAAAAGCTAAGTCATGCGAAACTTTGAGCAATTCCTTTATATATATATGGTTGTTATCCCCGAAGATCTTGCCCCGTGTATGGAAAACTTGCACGCAATGGGGCCCTTCCACTATTGGCAACGCCCTTGCTCTGTTTCGAGTCCGCTCAACAGTTCGAGCGGCTGCGTCGAGAGCGGCGGGGTGGCCTTCTGCAATTGGCAACGCTCTCGTTCTGCCTCGAGTCCGCTCGACAGTTCGAGTGGACGCGTTAAGAGCGGTAAGGTGGTTTGGCTGGCAGTAAGCACACCTGACAGGCTATTGGGTATCCGTCCTCAAGGCGCGACAGCCTGGGATTACGCGGCGGCAAGCCTACCTGATTAACGTAGGGTGGACATACAATGGGAGATCAAACGGGAAAATAACATGCATCGTTTCAAGGTACTGCAGAGTTATATTACATCAAATAATCGCTGCGGTTCTAACTTAAGATAAAATTGTCTTGGTCTTGAACTCGCAGCGGCGATGAGAAATGGGGTGCCTAGTCCCGGCGCTGGCCCTCTATCCTCCGAACACCGTCGACACGGCTGATGACGGGCTCGATACGCTCCTCGAGCGCCACAAGGTCCACACCCTCCGGCAATCTCTCCAGTGCAGCGTCGAAGTCGAGGTTGGGGTTCCAGTATGCCATCTTGGTGAGGACCTTGGTCATGGCACCCCGGCAAAGCCTCCAGGCCTCATTGGCCAGAGAGGTCGCCCTGTTGGAGCGGAACTGCTCCACAGCTCCAAGAACGCCCTCGAACAATAGGGTCAGCTTGGCGTTGGGACTCACGTTCGGCTTCGGGGCGTACCTCACGTTTGGCATCCCCATGGCAGCCAGCTTCGTGGTGATCCTGCCGGCGACATCCTCGAGGCGGCTGATCCAGAGGTTTTCACCCTTCACGTAATCCTCGTGGTTGGCAGCGACGTTCCTCCGTAGCTGCCTCTACTCCTCCATGCCCTTGGTCAGGGTCTCCTCCCGGGCCCTGACCTCTGAAAGCATCCCCTCAAGACCCTCCAGCTTCACCTTCAGGTCTTTGACGGAGTCGTTGGCCTTGGAGAGCTGCTTAGCCTTGCCGAGAACTGCGGCCTGCGACTCAACCAGAGCACCGTTGAGCGTGTCCTTCTCCTTCACCAGCTTCAGGGCCTGTTCCTTCGGCCCATCTCGCTCCACCTCCAGCTCTTTCACCTTGCCGGCATGGACCAAGGCCTGGGCATCGAGCGCCTCCTTGTGCCTCTGCCCCAACTCCTGGGTCCGCTGCACGACAAGCTTCTCGACATCCTCATCCTTGCCATGGAGTGTCGCGGCGAGCTTCTCCTCACGAGCGGCAAGGTCCTCCTCGTGAGAGTTCAACACGGCTTGGTGCTGGTGCCAAGCGGCCTCGTCCTTGGCGGCCTGTTCCCTCGCCGTCTCTTGAGCCTTCTCGATGTTGGCCTGCTTCATGACAAGCTCCAGCTTGCGCTCGGCCAGTAGGTCCTGGGCAACCTTCGGCTCCTCATGGGCTTGGCGAAACCAAGCATGCGTCTCGGCGATGTGCCCTTCAAGGTCCGCCTCTGCCTTGTCCACCGCCGCCATCCTGGACTTGGCCTCGTCCAGGCGGGCACGGTGAAGCACCCGGAGCTTCTGGAAGTTGGCGCTCATG
The DNA here is from genome assembly GCF_018294505.1 of Triticum aestivum. Classification (NCBI taxonomy): domain Eukaryota; kingdom Viridiplantae; phylum Streptophyta; class Magnoliopsida; order Poales; family Poaceae; genus Triticum; species Triticum aestivum. The sequence continues at coordinate 407,212,187 of NC_057806.1, read as the reverse complement.
GCCCGAAGGAGCTCCTCCTCCTGGGAACCGCCGCCACTGGTGCTCGGCTCGTCAACAACCTCAAGCCTGGCGGCGGCGAGCGCCTCGTCGTCGAACACCTCCCCCTCGCTGGGCACCGTGGTGCTCACTGCCCCCTGGGAGGAGGACGAATAGGTCGTCGCTCACCTTCAGGTATTTTCCCGAGCTGGAGGCGGCCGAGGAGGAAGGCTGGTCGTCGACCGCCCCCTCCTCGACAGTGTCCTTGCCGACCTCCTCGGCAGCGGCCTTGCCGGCCTCCCCGGCAGGACCCTTGGCAGCGTCCTCATCAGCAGACTTGGCGGCCTCCTCGGTAGCGGCCTTGCCGGCCTCCCCGGGAGGACCCTTGGCGGCGTCCTCATCAGCGGACTTGGCGGCCTCCTCGGCAGCAATCTTGTTGGCCTCAGCCTCAGCATCCCTGGCGACCTCCTCGATGACGGTATCAATGTTCTCCTGGTCCGCCAAGGAAGTGCCTAGATGCCAAGAAGGAGGATGAGGAAGAGCCAAGTAAAAGTTCAAAAGAAGAAGCAAGAACAGGGACGGAAAGCGAGCAAACTTACCTGCACCAGGCTGGAAAGAGGTGGCGCCCTCCCCGCCAATGTTCGTTGCCGGGGTGGGACCACCGGCACCCAAGTTCGTCTCCTCCTCCTCCATGGGCGTGGGCTCTGTGGTGGATGCCCTTGCCGGGACGCCCCTCGGGGCGGCGTAGTCGAGAGGGGCGGCATGTTGGGGGTGGCCCTCGGTGGCTCCTCATGCTGCTGTTCTTCTCCTGCAAACCCGGCAAGATCAACATCAAAGATTCACACCCCAAAGGTCATTAATGGAGGAGTGAGTGATGGACTCACGCTGGGGGCTAAAGCGGGGGCTGCGCCGGGGGCTGCTATCCGGGCTGCTCTCCACCACCAACGGCGTACTCGAGGAGCCCGCCGGGGGCTGGCAGTTATCGGTGTCAAACCAGCGGATCTCGGGTAGGGGGTCCCAAACTGTGCGTCTAAGGCAGATGGTAACATGAGGCGGGGGACACAATGTTTACCCAGGTTCGGGCCCTCTCGATGGAGGTAATACCCTACTTCCTTCTTGATTGATCTTGATGATATGAGTATTACAAGAGTTGATCTACCACGAGATCGTAGAGGCTAAACCCTAGAAGCTAGCCTATGGTATGATTGATGTTGTCCTACGGACTAAACCCTCCGGTTTATATAGACATTGGAGGGGGCTAGGGTTACACAGAGTCGGTTACAAGGGAGGAGATCTACATATCCGTATTGCCAAGCTTGCCTTCCACGCCAAGGAGAGTCCCATCCAGACACGTGACGAAGTCTTCAATCTTGTATCTTCATAGTCCAATAGTCCGACTGAAGTATATAGTCCGGCTGTCCGAGGACCCCCTAATCGAGGACTCCCTCAGTAGCCCCTGAACCAGGCTTCAATGATGATGAGTCTGGCGGGCAGATTGTCTTCGGCATTACAAGGCGAGTTCCTCCTCCGAATATTCCATAGAAGATTTTGAACACAAGGATAGTGTCCGACTCTGCAAAACAAATTCCACATACCACCGTAGAGAGAATAATATTTCCACAAATCTAATCTACTGACACATTCTGCAGCATGGCATCATACCACGGCTCGGTCATTATTCGAACCGTTTTTCTCAACCAGCCACTACACATATTGCGAGGCAGTTTTCTTGGCACGTCTTGTCGAAGCAGAGATCGTGTCCCCTTATCACGGGATTCTCATCAATACGGGTGTGGGTAACCCAACCGCGCCATCAATTACGGCGCTTGGGGAATAAGCGGTTTTACCAGGCAAGTGGGGAGGCGCAGAATCCCTGCTGCCTTTATAAGGGGATAAGGACTCCCTTTCGCACCCATGCTTTCTTCTTCCCGATCGATTTCCCTCTGCCCAAGCTCCAGCGCCCAAGCGTTCATCTTCTCTGCCCACAAAGGCATTCCGAAAATGTCCGGATCCGGAGCAGGAGGCAAATGGGTGGCCTCTACCGTCCGGGAGAAGGATATCAAAAAGCTTCGGGAGGCCGGGTATCTGGCCAAGAAAAATAGCCATCATCTCCCGACGGCGGGACAGGTCGTCCCTACACAGAAACCCCACGAGAGGGTTGTATTCCTCCCTCACTTTGTCCGTGGGCTAGGGTTTCCCCTCCACCCGTTCGTTCGCGGCATCATGTATTATTATGGGATCGATCTTCACGATCTGTCCCCTAATTCCTTCCTCAACATCTCGACATTCATTGTCGTGTGCGAGGCTTTTCTCCGCATCTCGCCACACTTCAGCTTATGGCTGAAGATTTTTAATGTGAAGCCCAAGGTAGTGGGCGGCGAGCACGCCGAGTGCTGGGGCGCTATGGTGAGCAAGATGCCCAATGTCATATGGCCGACAGGCACCTTTAACGATTCCGTCAAGGAGTGGCAATAGCAGTGGTTTTACATCACCGAGCCGCGCGGCACGGAATGGGCCGCTACTCCCGAGTTTCGATCCGATGCCCCCCTGCAGCTTACCTCCTGGGTCAAGAAGGGCCTGAACTGGTCCTCGTCCGACGAACTGTCTGTGCTCTAGACGCGCGTTAAAGATATGGGAGACAAGAACATTGAACTTGTCAATGTAGTACAGGTGATGTTAGTTCGCCGGATCCTGCCTTGTGAACACCAGACTTGCAATCTATGGGAATTCGATCCGGCGAAGCACCAAACCCTGCGAGAGCTTTTCTGCTCCTCGCACAAGGACATCTGGAAGGTGCTTTTCAAGTCCAACAAATCATGGCCGGACTCCGCCGAAGACCGCGGGTACCAACTGTCCCGCCCTGCGAGTTCCGTAAGTCATCATACTTTTTATCCGCATAACCCAAGGGAAGTGCTTAATGTGTTTTCCACAACTCTCCTAGGGCTGGACGAAGAAGGCGGAGCGGATCCATTGTCCGGCCCTGCTGCCCAAAGAATCGGCTGTCCCACTTCTGACGAAGATGCTGGTCCCGTCGCCTTACAAGGTGCCGAAGAAGACGGCCGAGAAGGAGGCCAAAAAGACTCGGGGCGGCCTTCGTCGCCGCGGCACTTCGGACGTAATATACAAAGGCTCTGATGCCCGTTCCGCCTCCAAAGAGGACGAGGAGGAGGAGGAAGATGAATCCCCTATGGGGGGAAGAAAGAAGAGGACGGCCTCCGTACACTTGGAGGCTGAGTCGCCTAAAAGGGGAAAAGCTCCTCTTCCGGAGGAGTCCATTGCCGCCGCCGACAGCGGCCCGGCATGGGATCCCAGGGCCCAGCCCCTGGTGAATTCGTGAGTATATTCAGTCCGAATACATTTATGCGTCCACACTCATCATGGCATAATATTTTAACCTGAGCCATACTTTTTGTAGTCCGGCGAGGTCCCGTACTGAACAATCCTCATCAGAGGATTCGCTGAGCTCGGATGCTATGGAGAGCGGGACGCCCCCGAAGGCCCCTTCCTTCGAACAGGTGAAACTACAACCGGGGCTTCGTCCCAGAGGGACCCCGGCCAAGGAGGAGAGGAAAAGACCGCGAAGGTGGCGCCTGGAGGTCAAACTTCAGGAGGCGGACACATGGGGGAGAAAATTCCCATGGGAGCTGACGGCGGGGGCCATCTTGAATTCGGCTCCCAGCCGGATGCAGTTCCGGAGACCAGTACGGCTCCAGAATCAGGCAGGCAGCCTCTCTCAGCTGGAGGGGGCATACCGGCAACCTCTATCCAACCAGAGGTGTCGGATGCTTTGTTGGTGGCACTGAAGAGCGCCTCCATCGTCGATGAACACCGTGCCCTTATGGATGCGGTGATTGAGAAGATTCAGTCTGCTGAGAGTGGACTGAATGGAGCCTGTATCAGCCTTATAAAAGGTTTTGAGGTATGTTTTATGAGGTTTCGAAGAGCGTCATGGTATGGATAGTAGCCCCTGATACACTGTTCGGTGAAAGAAAAAGCCGGACAGGGGATCAAATTTATGTTCTCAAGAAGACTCATTGAATGACATCTATTTCTCTTCTGTTATAAGCAGGCGTCTGTAGCGGTTGCTGCCTCTCATACTATGGAGATCTTCGAACTGAATCAAAGTCTGGAGCGGGCCAAAGAAGAACTTGGCCAGTTGAAAATGCAGTTGAGAGATAAACAAGGTATGCACAAGTCTTGTTCGCGTTTATTGCGAATGAATTTTTAGTATGATGAAATAGGCTTCATGATTTGTGCTAGGGATGGTGATCGAAGTCGAGGCCCTTAAGATGGCTGTGGCCGAGGCCGAGAAAAAGGCAACCACATAGCAGGCTCTTCGTGAGAAGTACGAGGCCAGGGTTATTAAAGCTGAGCAGGAGCTGCAAGAGGCCGTGAGGAAATGCGAGACCTTGTAGCAGAGTTTAACGGAGAAAGAATCCGAACTCACCAAGGCGCATCAGGCCATGAGCAATGCCCGGGGGGAAACCCAAAGCGCCATGCAGGGGATCCAAGAGGCGAGGAAGATCGCGGTGGGTAAGGCTTATTCCATGTAAAGCAAGTATTTGAGGAGAAAATTATGTTTCTAATTTTGAATTCGGATTTCTCCAGGGGTATTTGCGGAGCTGCCCGCAGCATATCGGATGCTGCCCAATTCTACTGAGCTAAAGAAAGGAACACTGCGGATAAGCTCTTCTAGTCGAACTGCATAAGGCAGCAGAACCAGCCATGAAGGATTTGATTATCCGGCTATGGTCCGCTGAACCGATTCCGAGCAGCTACTTCGGGCTCGTGAAGCGACTCGTGAGTGCCTGCCCTCGACTTGATGTCATCAAGCGGCCGGTCTGTATAGAGGATGCGCGAATGGCCTTCACCCGCGCAAAGGTGCACAGGGGGAAGATGGATGCTAAAAAGCTGATGACCGAAGGGCCGCCAGAGGGGAAGGAGCACCGCAACCCCGAATTATATTATGAGAGTGTCCTGAAAGGATCCTGTCTTGCAGCGGAGCTATGTACCAAGGACATTATTTTTCCATGAATGCAAATCATGTTGTCCATTGTAATGTCTGATAAGGTCATTTATATTATTTATTGCATGTTATATAAAAGTTTATCCTCCTGCGCGGCCGTTTTATATATTAATCCTGAGAGTTCGTCAGTCGTCGACTTCTGCCCCCACGTAAGAAGTACAGGGGTGTTCAGGATAGACCTGATCACTATTTATCCCAGTTTTGGGTCCTTCGAAGGAGGTGTTCAGCACAACGAACCACGAAATCGGACTATAGGGCTTTGTCGCTCTCACTTAGCCATAGAAGCTTTAGGAAGGTAGGCGCAGCCCCTGGTGTTCGGAAGACTGCACGAGGGGCTCTATAAGCACCTGATCGGAATAAAAAACCGATCCATCGCATGCTGCATTGGTTATGGCATTATGTAGGAGAAATCCTTAAAGATTTTACAACCTCTCGAACAGCTGACCAGCTCTCGCCATATCATGACAGTCAGTTTTTGGATTTCTCTACCGAGGTGCTCGTCCGGAAGAACCGGGACACAATCGCAGTAGTTCTCCCAGTGCTACCTTATCCGATATAGCAGAACATAAGGTACCAAAATGCGGGAGCCAGGCAAACCCAACTATTGACCCAAGACAGGACTCGGAGCTAATGCATATAATGCTATAGGTTCGGGGTGCCGAACTTCCGCGAAGGTGTTCGGACTTTATTGTCGTATTATGGGTAAAACGAAGCCCCTGGCATATTTGAAGGCATATCGTGGTGTACGGATGCCACTTGATAAAAGAAGTTTAATAAGAAATAACAGCAGATAAGCGTCATATGAATTCATAAGCTGTATTTGAATAGTACGTGGATGCGTATAAGTACAGGTAATGTGACAAAGAGGAAATATGAATGTGGAACCTGCTGAGACCAGGGGGAAGAAGCTGTGTGCGGATCCAGAGTATAGCCGGATGGTCATCGTGGGGAATGTCTAAGGATTCCCTTGCGCATTCGAGCTGCCTCCGTATCGCCCGTCCTGGTCGGCGCAAAGGTGAACCTGCGAAGGAAATGTAAGAAATGTTTGTGTGCCAGAGAGCGGTTGAGCCGCTGAGTGTGGCCTGTCCTGGCCTTCGTCGGAGTGTTTAATAGAGCTCTGGACGAGCCAGGCTATCCTTCCACGAAGTAGTTCAGAGTCCCTTGATGGTGTCCGGGAGCCTGGCCGTCGACTCGAGGTTCGGCTGCAAGGTGCTGCTCGTTGCTTCTGCTGTTAAGGCAGCAGTGTACTCGTTGATGCCGAAGTAAAGTTCGTCCTTGCCATTAACCGTGATGACGCCGTGTGGATTAGGCATTTTGAGCTTACGGTAGGCATAATGTGGCACCGCGTTGAATCGAGCGAACGCGGTTTGTCCGAGCAGTGCCTGATAATCACTGCGAAAAGGGACGATTTCAAAGATTAACTCTTCGGTATGGTAATTGTCGGGTGATCCGAAGACTACCTCAAGGGCGATGGAGCCTGTACAGTTGGCTTTCGCACCTGGTATAATGCCTCTTAAAGTGGCTTTAGTGGGCTTGATCTCCGAATGATCGATGCCCATCTTGCGCACTGTGTCCTGGTAAAGCAGGTTTAAACTGTTGCCTCCGTCCATAAGGACTCGTGCGAGGTGGAACCCCTCAATTATTGGGTCGAGGACTAGTGCGGCTGGGTTGCCCTAATTGGCGTTAACCGGACGATCCGTGCGGTTGAAGGTGACCAGCCCTAGTTTATATTGTGGGACGACTGGTTCTGTTAATTCGGCATCACTAACGGTGCGTATCCGGTCTGGGTTGGGAATTTGGGTGGTGTTTACCACGTTCACCGTTTGGATTTGCGGGGGAAATTTCAATTGCCCTCCTGTGTTTGGTGATCTGGGCTCTTCATCGCCATCATCGCTTTGAGACCCCCCTTCTCTATTTTTGGCTCCTGCCCTATCGGCTTGTTTGAAGACCCAGCATTCTCTGTTGGTATGGGTGGCTGGCATCCCTGGGGTGCCTTGGATTTGGCATTGGCGATCCAGTATGTGGTCCAGACTAGATGGACCCGAATTGTTATTTTTGAGTGGCCCTTTCCACTGACCGAACTTTGAGCCACTAAACCCGGCATTAACTGTCGTATCTTCGGAGTTTTCACCATATTTGCGGCGCTTGTGTTTGTTGCGTCGTGGTTTGTCGTTGCTATCCCTGGCCTCTGATGTGCCAGGTTTGCTTGCTGTGTTGTTACTACGAGCCAGCCAGCTATCTTCGCCCGTGCAAAAGTGGGTCATAAGTGTCGTGAGGGCTGCCATGGATTTTGGCTTCTCTTGGCTGAGGTGCCGGGCGAGCCACTCCTCACGGATGTTATGCTTAAATGCCGCTAAGGCCTCTGCATCCGGACAGTCGACAATTTGGTTCTTCTTAGTTAGGAACCGAGTCCAGAATTTCCTGGCCGATTTCCCTGGCTGCTGAGTTATATGACTTAAGTCGTCAGCATCCGGCGGTCGCACATAAGTGCCCTAGAAATTGTCCAGGAATGCATCTACCAGGCTCTCCCAACTTCCGATGGAGTTTGCCGGCAAGCTATTCAGCTAATGCCGAGCCGGCCCTTTGAGTTTTAGCGGGAGATACTTGATGGCGTGTAGATCATCCCCGCGAGCCATGTGAATGTGGAGGAAGAAGTCTTCTATCCATACCGCGGGGTCTATAGTACCATCATATGATTCAATGTTCACGGGTGTAAACCCTTCTGGGAATTCATGATCCATTACTTCATCGGTGAAGCATAGGGGGTGTGCGGCGCCTCTGTGCTGGGCTATGTCACAACGTAGTTCATACGAGTCTTGTCCGCTGTATTCGGCACGACCGGATTTGCTTTTAGTGTATCCGGCGTGACGATCATCGTCACGCGTTGGGGCGCGACCCCGTGATCCGTAGATCGATCTTGTATGTCCTGCTTTGTTTTCCAATACGTCTCGTAGATCCTGCGTGTTGCCCGGGGCCTTGATGTTTTTGTTTGTCTGGCGACGAGGTGCGGGCTGGACTTCGGGCTGATATGCCCCTCTGTCTCGGTCACGAGGTGGCCGATCAGCCGCATCATACGCTGGTAATGTAGGTTTTAATGCTTCCCCCTCGAGTTGGGGTAGCAACCTCGCTTTGGGTAACTCTTGGTTGGGCGCTCAAGTTCGTATTCCTCGGCCGCCAGGACTTCAGTCCATCTATCCGCTAGCAGATCTTGATCAGCTCGAAGCTGTTGTTGCTTTTTCTTCAGGCTATTTGCTGTGGCTATAAGCCGGCGCTTGAAGCGCTCCTGCTCGACGGGATCCTCAGGCACGATAAATTCCTCGTCGCTGAGGCTCACCTTGTCTTCGGAGAGAGGCATGCAATTGTCATCCTCTGATTCTCCGTCCGCTGCCTGTTCTGGAGGGCTAGCTTGTTCATCCTCCCGCTCGAGGTCTGGCTGGAGGAGATTGTCGTCGTCTTCGGCACTATCCGGAGCGTTATTGTCTCTCGTGCCGGTATCTCTGCTTTTGCTATGGTAGGACTTAGAGCGGCGCCGCTGACGTTGGTGCTTGGATTGCTTCTTGGAGGGATTATCCTCCGTTGTCCTATCGCCATCGCCTTCTTTGGGGGTGTCCACCATGTATATATCATATGATGAGGTGGCAGTCTAGCGCCCTGTGGGCGGTGGTTCTTGTTTGTCTCCTGCATCGTCGTCCATACCATCGATGTCTTCAGAGCTGAAATCGAGCATATCGGTTAAATCATCGACAGTGGCTACGAAGTGGGTGGTGGGTGGGGAGAGAATTTCTTCGTCGCCCGCATCCCATTCTAGCCAGACATAGTTCGGCCAAGGGTCTCCTGACAAGGATAGAGACCTCAATGAGTTTAGCACGTCGCCCAGCGGTGAGTGCTGAAAGATATCCGCGGAGGAAAAATCCATAATCGGTGCCCAATCGGATTCGATAGGCATGGACGCAGGAGGCTCGGAGCCCGTGGCCGGGGACGAATCCAAGTGTCCGGCAACACGGGTCTCATAGGAAGTAAAGTCAGCATTCGGCTCTATTGCCACTGAGTGCACGACCTTTGTGGCGGGGTCCATTTACCCGTCCTCGGATGGCGCAATTTGTTCCGGATTGAGGGCCGGAGTAGTTGCAGGTGTTATCTCCCAAACACTGTCCGACGGTAGAGCTAAGTCATGCTCATCATGACTGTGCAGCGCACCTGACATGGGCTCGAATTCGTCAAAGATCAAGTCTCCATGGATGTCGGCAGTATAGTTCAAGTTTCCAAACCTGACTTGATGGCCAGGGGCGTAGCTCTTGATCTGCTCCAAATGGCCAAGCAAGTTGGCCCGCAGTACGAAGCCACCGAATATGAAGATCTGTCCGAGGAGGAAAACCTCACCCTGGACCGCATCATTGCCGATGATCGAAGGAGCCATCAAGCCTTGTGGTGAAGGCACTGTGGAACTCTCGATGAAAGCACCAATGTCGGTGTCAAAACCGGCGGATCTCGGGTAGGGGGTCCTGAACTGTGCGTCTAAGGTGGATGGTAACAAGAGGCGGGGGACGCGATGTTTACCCAGGTTCGGGCCCTCTCGATGGAGGTAATACCCTACTTCCTGCTTGATTGATCTTGATGACATGAGTATTACAAGAGTTGATCTACCACGAGATTGTAGAGGCTAAACCCTAGAAGCTAGCCTATGGTATGATTGTTGTTATCCTACGGACTAAACCCTCCGGTTTATATAGACACCGGAGGGGGCTAGGGTTACACAGAGTCGGTTACAAGGGAGGAGATCTACATATCCGTATTGCCAAGCTTGCCTTCCATGCCAAGGAGAGTCCCATCCGGACATGGGACTAAGTCTTCAATCTTGTATCTTCATAGTCCAACAGTCCGGCTAAAGTATATAGTCCGGCTGTCCGAGAACCCCATAATCCTGGACTCCCTCAGCCGCCTGTCGAGACCCTGGCCTTTTTCGCCACCCTCTGCGCCGGCTTCTCCATGTCCCTGTGGAGACAACATCAGGTCAAGGAAAGATGAGATAGGAGTAAGGTCAGGGGATAGTACGGGAGTGGGGCAAGACACTTACTCTTCCTCCGCCTCCTCCTCCACTGATTTCCTCTTCCTCCTTGGGCTGAGAGACCAAAAATCAAAGACGACCTCCGTGTCGACATCCGCGGGAGGAGGAGAAGTGGGTGGAGTCCGAGGATGCTTGGACGAAGAAGAGGCAGCCACTTTCTTTTTCTCCACCGCGGTATTCACCACCTTCTTTGCTGTCGCGGCCCTCGTCAGGCGCATGGACTCCCCCTGGATCTCCTGCCGCTACTCGGTCCTGCAAGGCCGGACCGGCTCGCGGGAGCTGGCCCGCTGCAGGACATGCCTTTTTTCCAAAGTCGGAGGGTCGTCAGCCTCGGCCTCCTCCTCGGTCGACTCGTCGACCACATCTTCAATGAGAGGGGCCCCAGTGTCGGCGTTGCTGGCCTCCCCGGCAGACCCCGCCTATCCGGCAAGCTCCTTCTCCTCTGCGGCCGCCCCGGCCTCGTCCTCCATGTGGCCAGCGTTGCCAGCCTCCCGAGCGAGCTCCGCCTCCGCCGCCCTGGCGGCAATATAATCTAGCTCCTCCTTGGTGGTATCCCGGACAAGAAATGGCTCATCATGGATGTACTTCTCCGACAGGCTGTCGAAGAACTCCTACACCTGATCCACCCCCGGCTCAACCCAGTTTGGGTCAAGACCGTGCGCGTTGAAGTCCGGCATCATGGCGATGATGTCGGTTTGGCGAGAGTTCTTCCTCAGCAGGACCACCCCCGTCGGCAACCCAAACAAGGGCCCCTTGGCGACCTTGCCGGCCTTCGTGGCCTTGCCGGTCCTCTCAGCCCTGCCGTCGCGGTGCACGTCGAGCTGGAAAAGCCTCTGGCAAAAGTGGGCGTGCCCCATCACCATGAATTTGTGATCCAAGCCAGGGCAAAGTCTCATGATGTCAGCCGCGTTCCTGAAAAGCCAGGCCGGCCTCCCCTTGTTATGCAGTGGAGCGATCCGGTGACGGATGAAATCCGCCCCAATCATCTCAAGGGTGAGCTTGGCCACGGTGAGGCGATGGATCCTGGTGGTGGCGACCGTGAGCTTCTCATCCTTGGCATCGACATCGCCCCAATCATCTCTACGAATCGGCGGCGCCTGCCGAACCCGGCAAAATTCCTGCGGGTCCTCCTCCACAATCCAGCACCACCGGCTCCGCCACTCCTCCCACCTCTCCTTCTGAGTGCCCTCCGGATATGTCCCGTTCTCCTGGCTCCTTGGGATCCAGGCGATGATACGTCTCTGTTGTAGCTATAATTTTTGATTGTTCCATGCCAATATTATACAACTTCCATATACTTTTGGCAACTTTTTATACTATTTTTTGGGACTAACATATTGATCCACAGCCCAGTGCCAGTTCTTGTTTGTTGCATGTTTTTTGTTTCACAGAAAACCCATACCAAACGAAGTCCAAACGGAATAAAAACTGACGGAGATTTATTTTGGAATATTTATGAATTTTGGGAAGTGGAGTCATTGCGAGACGACGCCCGAGGGGGGCACGAGGCAGGGGGGCGAGCCCTAGGGTGTCAGGCGCCCCCCTGACCCTCGTGGCCACCCCGTAAGGCGGTTGGTGCCCTTCTTTCGCTGCAAGAAAGCTAATATCCGGATAGATATCGTGTCCAAAATTCATCCCAATCGGAGTTACGGATCTCTGGGAATTTAAGAAACGGTGAAGGGCTAGAAAACAGAACGCAGAAACAAAGAGAGACGGAGAGACAGATCCAATCTCGGAGGGGCTCTCGTGCTTCCCATGCCATGGAGGCCAAGGACCAGAGGGGAAACCCTTCTCCCATCTAGGGACGAGGTCAAGGAAGAAGAAGGAGGAGGGGGCCTCTCTCCCCCTCGCTTCCGGTGGCACCGGAGTGCCACCGGGGGCCATCATCATCACCGCAATCTTCACCAACAACTTCACCGCCATCATCACCAACTCTTCCCCCCTCTATGCAGCGGTGTAACCTCTCTCTTACCCACTGTAATCTCTACTTAAACATGGTGCTCAACACTATATATTATTTCCCAATGATGTATGGCTATCCTATGATGTTTGAGTAGATCTGTTTTGTCCTATGGGTTATTTGATGATCAAGATTGGTTTGAGTTGCATGTTTTATTATTGGTGTTGTCCTATGGTGCTCTCCATGTCGCACAAGCGTGAGCGATCCCCTCTGTAGGGTGTTGCAATATGTTCATGATTTGCTTATGGTGGGTGGCGCGAAGCACAGACCCGAGTAAGTAGGTTGTTTGCGTATGGGATAAAGGGGACTTGATGCTTTAATGCTATGGTTGGGTTTTACCTTAATGATCTTTAGTAGTTGCGGATGCTTGCTAGAGTTCCAATCATAAGTGCATATGATCCAAGTAGAGAAAGTATGTTAGCTTATGCCTCTCCCTCAAATAAAATTGCAATAATGGTTACCGGTCTAGTTATCGATTGCCTAGGGACAAATAACTTTCTCGTAACAAAAAGCTCTCTACTAAAACTAATTTAGTTGTGTCTTCATATAAACAGCCCCTAGCTTTTATTTACGCGCTCTTTATTTTCTTGCTAGCATATCCAAAAACACCTACAAAGTACTTCTAGTTTCATACTTGTTTCCGGTAAAGCGAACGTCAAGTGTGCGTAGAGTTGTATCGGTGGTCGATAGAACTTGAGGGAATATTTGTTCTACCTTTAGCTCCTCTTTGGGTTCGACACTCTTACTTATCAAAAGAGGCTACAATTGATCCCCTATACTTGTGGGTTATCAAGACCTTTTTCTGGCGTCGTTGCCGTGGAGTTATAGCGTGGGGTGAATATTCTGGTGTGTGCTTGTTTGCTTTATCACTAAGTAATTTTTATTTGCTGTTCTTAGTTGTTTTCTATCTTTAGTTATGGGTAGGAAACGCAAAATATGAAAAAAAAATTAGTTGTACCTACTTAACCAATGGTTGAAGAACCAGTCAAAATCTATCACACTGCTAAAGCTTATTACTTGGATCGTCTTCGATCCCTATGTGCTCGTGCTGAAACCCCAACTAGCTTAGTTAAGGGCAAATCTTTAGATGAGCATGCTTGTTATGTGCGACACCGTATATCTGAAAAAGGGAAATGTTTACTGGATCAAATTCATCGTTTGCAATGCTATGCTTGGAATTTATGTGAAATTTATGATTTTACTTGTTGTTCTGAAAACCCTAAGAAACACCTTCCCTATCAATGTGAGTTTAGTGATAATGGAATGATATCTTTGTATGCTAAAGGTGTTTATAGTTACTATGATGTTCCACAAATTGAAGAATTTGTTGCTTTTAAGGGTGCTTATGAAATTGCTTCTTTGATTGAAAAGTATGGTGCTACTCTTTACAAATCTGAAAATTTTGCCATACTTAAATATTGCTATGATAATTATGCTTGTAATGCCTATGTTAAACCATATATTGAGGAATACTCCGATGCCCAAGAAGAGACTAATATTTTGCAGGAGTCTATGGAAGAAGAAATTGATGAAACTGTGAGCTCATTGGATGAAAAAGATGATGAGGAGAGCGAAGAACAAAAGGAGGAAGAGCAGATTAGCTACCCGTGCCCACCTTCTAATGAGAGTAACTCTTCAACTCATACATTGTTTAATTTCCCTTCGTGCTTACCGAAGGATGATTGCTATGATGACTATTATGATCATGTTGATTCTCTTGAAATATCCCTTTTTGATGATGCTTACTATGCTTGTGGCCAAGATGCCAATATGAATTATGATTATGGAGATGAACTTGCTATAGTTCCTTATGTTAAACATGAAATTGTTGCTATTGCACCCACGCATGATAGTCCTATTATCTTTTTGAATTCTCCCAACAACACTATATCGGAGAAGTTTGCACTTATTAAGGATTACATTGATGGGTTGCGTTTTACTATTACACATGATGATTTTGATAGATTTAATATGCATGTGCTTGCTGCTCCTACTTGCAATTATTATGAGAGAGGAACTATATCTCCACCTCTCTATGTTTCCAACATGGTAAAATTGCAAGAAACTATTTATACTATGCATTGGACTTTACTATGTGTGCATGAATTGTTCTTTTATGACATGCCAATGCATAGGAAGAGAGTTAGACTTCGTCATTGCTTGATATATGTTGCTTTGTGCTCACTACTAAATTACAAATCATTGTTAATTAAAAGTGGCTTTGATATACCTTGGGATGCGGGTGGATTCACTACTTGAGCACAACATGCCTAGCTTAATGGCTTTAAAGAAAGCGCTGCCAGGGAGACAACCCAGAAGTTTTAGAGAGTCATTTATTTCTGTTGAGTGCTTTCATATAGTTAAAAAACAAAAATAAAAAGGGGGACCCAAAACTTTTCAAAAAGAAAAGCGAAATTGAGAGAGACAAGCATTGTTGAAGTGGGGGAGCTCCTTGAACTTTGTTCATGCTCACGGAAAATTTTTGAATCTTGATTACACAAACTTTTCAACAAAAAAATTATACACTTGTACAATTCCATTTTATTATAAAAATAATGTGCCAAGGCTTGCCTTTTGGATGTTTACAATGCTTGTTGGTTTGTGCGGTGCAGGACAGAAACTTTGGCTGTAGTGCGCGATTTTACATTTTTTACTGGAACGTCAAATGGTTCTGATTATTTTTGCCGTGTCTTGCTGTACAAATTTTTTATTTTTTCCTAATTTTGGAAGAATTTTTCAAGTATCAAAAGTATGGTGAATGTTCAGATTATTACAGACTGTTCTGTTTTAGACAGATTCTGTTTTTGATGCATAGTTTGCTTGTTTTGATGAGACTATCGATTTATATCAGTGGGTTAAGCCATGAAGAAGTTATACTACAATAGACACAATGCAAAAACAAAATATGAATTGGTTTGCAACAGCACTTAGAGTAGTGATTTGCTTTATTATACTAACGGATCTTACCGAGTTTTCTGTTGAAGTTTTGTGTGGATGAAGTGTTCGATAATCGAGAAGGTCTCGATGTGAGAAGAAGGAAGAGAGGCAAGAGCTCAAGCTTGGGGATGCCCGAGGCACCCCAAGTAAATATTCAAGGAGACTCAAGCGTCTAAGCTTGGGGATGCCACGGAAGGCATCCCCTCGTTCTTCAACAAATATCGGTATGTTTTCGGATTCGTTTCATTCATGTGATATGTGCAAATATTTGAGCGTCTTTTGCATTTAGTTTTCATTTTATTTTATGCACCATGCTGGTATGAGATAGTCCTTGGTTGATTTATAGAATGTTCATTGCACTTTACTTAAATCTTTTGAGTATGGCTTTGTAGAATGCTCTTTTGCTTCACTTATATTTGTTAGAGCGTGGGCATACCTTTTGTAAAAAGAATTAAAACTCTCTTGCTTCACTTATATCTATTTAGAGAGATGACAGGAACTGGTCATTCACATGGTTAGTCATAAAATCCTACATAAACTTGTAGATCGTTGAATATGATATGTTTGATTCCTTGCAATAGTTTTGCGATATAAGGATGGTGATATAGAGTCATGCTAGTGGGTAGTTGTGCATTAGTAGAAATACTTGTGTTGAGGTTTGTGATTCCCGTAGCATGCACATATGGTGAACCGTTATGTGATGAAGTCGGAGCATGGTTTATTTATTGATTGTCTTCCTTATGAGTGGCGGTCGGGGACGAGCGATGGTCTTTTCCTACCAATCTATCCCCCTAGGAGCATGCGCGTAGTACTTTGTTTCGATGACTAATAGATTTTTGCAATAAGTATGTGAGTTCTTTATGACTAATGTTGAGTCCATGGATTATACGCACTCTCACCCTTCCATCATCGCTAGCCTCTTCGGTACCGTGCATTGCCCTTTCTCACCTCGAGAGTTGGTGCAAACTTCGCCGGTGCATCCAAACCCCGTGATATGATACGCTCTGTCACACATAAGCCTTATTATATCTTCCTCAAAACAGCTACCATACCTACCTATCATGGCATTTCCATAGCCATTCCGAGATATATTGCCATGCAACTTCCATCATCATCATATACATGACTCGAGCATTCATTGTCATATTGCTTTGCATGATCGTAAGATATCTAGCATGATGTTTTCATGGCTTGTCCGTTTTTTGATGTCATTGCTACGCTAGATCATTGCACATCCTGGTACACTGCCAGAGGCATTCATATAGAGTCATATCTTTGTTCTAGACATTGAGTTGTAATATTGAGTTGTAAGTAAATAAAAGTGTGATGATCATCATTATTAGAACATTGTCCCATGTGAGGTTATCAAAATAAAAGAGGCCAAAGAAGCCCAAATAAAAAAAGAGGCCAAGAGGCCCACCAAAAAAAGAGAAAAAAAATAAAAAATAAAAAAATAAAAAAATAAAAAAAATGAGAAAAAAGAGAGAAGGGACAATGTTACTATCCTTTTACCACACTTGTGCTTCAGAGTAGCACCATGTTCTTCATAGAGAGTATCCTATGCTTTCACTTTCATATACTAGTGGGAATTTTCATTATAGAACTTGGCTTGTATATTCCGATGATGGGATTCCTCAAATGCCCGAGGTCTTCATGAGCAAGCAAGTTGGATGCACACCCACTTAGTTTTCAGTTTGAGCTTTCATACACTTATCGCTCTTAGTGCATCCGTTGCATGACAATCCCTACTCACTCACATTGATATCTATTGATGGGCATCTCGGTAGCCCGTTGATATGCCTAGTTGATGTGAGACTATCTTCTCCTTTTTGTCTTCTCCACACAACCTCCACCATCATATTCTATTCCACCTATAGTGCTATGTCCATGGCTCACGCTCATGTATTGCATGAAAGTTGAAAAGGTTTGAGAACGTCAAAAGTATGAAACAATTGCTTGGCTTGTCATCGGGGTTGTACATGATTTGAATATTTTGTGTGGTGAAGATGGAGCATAGCCAGACTATATGATTTTGTAGGGATAACTTTCTTTGGCCATGTTATTTTGAAAAGACATGATTGCTTTATTAGTAGGCTTGAAGTATTATTGTCTTCATGTCAAATGATAGACTATTGCTTTGAATCACTCGTGTCTTAATATTCATGCCATGATTAGACATATGATCAAGATTATGCTAGGTAGCATTCCACATCAAAAATTATCTTTTTTATCATTTACCTACTCGAGGACGAGCAGGAATTAAGCTTGGGGATGCTGATACGTCTCTATCGTATCTATAATTTTTTATTGTTCCATGCCAATATTATACAACTTCCATATACTTTTGGCAACTTTTTATACTATTTTTTGGGACAAACATATTGATCCAGAGCCCAGTGCCAGTTCCTGTTTGTTGCATGTTTTTTGTTTCGCAGAAAACCCATACCCTACGGAGTCCAAACGGAATAAAAACTGACAGAGATTTATTCTGGAATATTTATGAATTTCGGGAAGTGAAATCATCACGAGACGGCGCCCAAGGGGGGCACGAGGCAGGGGGCGCGCCCCAGGGTGTCAGGCGTGCCCCTGACCCTCGTGGCCACCCCGTAAGGCGGTTGGTGCCTTTCTGTCGCCGCAAAAAAGCTAATATCCGGATAGATATCGTGTCCAAAATTCAGCCCAATCGGAGTTAAGGATCTCCGGGAATTTAAGAAACGGTGAAGGGCCAGAAAACGGAAAGCAGAAACAGAGAGAGACAGAGAGACAGATCCAATCTCGGAGGGGCTCTCGCCCCTCCCACGCCATGGAGGCCAAGGACCAGAGGGGAAACCCTTCTCCCATCTAGGGAGGAGGTCAAGGAAGAATAAGGAGGAGGGGGGCTCTCTCCCCCTCGCTTCCGGTGGCGCCGGAGTGCCACCGGGGGCCATCATCATCACCGCAATGTTCACCAAAAACTTCACCGCCATCATCACCAACTCTTCCCCCTCTATGCAGCGGTGTAACCTCTCTCTTACCCGCTGTAATCTCTACTTAAACATGGTGCTCAACGCTATATATTATTTCCCAATGATGTATGGCTATCCTATGATGTTTGAGTAGATCTGTTTTGTCCTATGGGCTATTTGATGATCAAGATTTGTTTGAGTTGCATGTTCTATTATTGGTGCTGTCCTATGGTGCTCTCCGTGTCGCACAAGCATAAGGGATCCCCGCTGTAGGGTGTTGAAATATGTTCATTGTTTGCTTATGGTGGGTGGCGAGAGTGACAGAAGCACAGACCCGAGTAAGTAGGTTGTTTGCGTATGGGATAAAGGGGACTTGATGCTTTAATGCTATGGTTGGGTTTTACCTTAATGATCTTTTGTAGTTGCGGATGCTTGCTAGAGTTCCAATCATAAGTGCATATGATCCAAGTAGAGAAAGTATGTTAGCTTATGCCTCTCCCTCAAATAAAATTGCAATAATGATTACCGGTCTAGTTATCGATTGCCTAGGGACAAATAACTTTCTCGTAACAAAAAGCTCTCTACTAAAAATAATTTAGTTGTGTCTTCATCTAAACAGCCCCTAGCTTTTATTTACGCGCTCTTTATTTTCTTGCTAGCTTATCCAAAAACACCTACAAAGTACTTCTAGTTTCATACTTGTTTCCGGTAAAGCGAACGTCGAGTGTGCGTAGAGTTGTATCGGTGGTCGATAGAACTTGAGGGAATATTTGTTCTACCTTTAGCTCCTCGTTGGGTTCGACACTCTTACTTATCGAAAGAGGCTACAGTTGATCCCCTATACTTGTGGGTTATCAGGCGACACAACCAGAAATGGCGCCTCCCTTTTGGATATGAGGATAAAAGTAGTGGCGGAAGAGCGTCGTGCTCGGATGCACTCCGGCGAAGCCCTCGCAGAGATGGGCAAAAAGGGCCATGCACGCGACAGCATTTGGAGTGAAATCCAGAAGGTGGAAGCCATAGGTGTGCATGACGTCATTGAAGAAATCGGAGAAAGGGGGGCAGAACCTATAGGAAAAGTAATCAATGAAGAATGGGTACCGATTTGGGCCGGCCTCGACGAAACCGGCAGGGATGATGCGCGTGGCACACCCCTTGGTCTTACACCCCCACAGGGGCTTGAAGTAATCCCGGAGGTGGATCACGTCGACCGTCGACAGAAAGTAGGCAAGTTGCATCCGCCGCGCCGCCAACTCACTCTCCAGCGCCTCCCTATCCCTGGCATCCTTGGCCACTCCCTTTCCCCTGCTGGTTTTGGGCGCCATGGCAGCTGGAGGGGGGGACGAATGAGGGAGTCCTGGATTAGGGGGTCCTCGAACAGCCGGACTGTTGGACTATGAGGATACAAGATTGAAGACTTTGTCCCGTGTCCGAATGGGACTCTCCTTGGCGTGGAAGGCAAGCTTGGCAATACGGATATGTAGATCTCCTCCCTTGTAACCGACTCTGTGTAACCCTAGCCCCCTCCGGTGTCTATATAAACCGGAGGGATTTAGTCCGTAGGACAACAACAATCATGCCATAGGCTAGCTTCTAGGGTTTAGTCTCTACGATCTCGTGGTAGATCAACTCTTGTAATACTCATATCATCAAGATCAATCAAGCAGGAAGTAGGGTATGACCTCCATCGAGAGGGCCCAAACCTGGGTAAACATCATGTCCCCCGCCTCCTGTTACCATCCGCCTTAGACGGATAGTTCAGGACCCCCTACCCGAGATCTGCCGGTTTTGACACCGACATTGGTGCTTTCATTGAGAGTTCCACTGTGCCGTCATCATAAGGCTGGATAGCTCGTCTCGTTGTCAAGGACAACATCACCTCTAGGGGAGCTCTGGTTGTAGGCCAAACTCTCCGACTAGGCGGTTTCGTCATGACCACCCGTTCGGCCGTTGCACCGACGATGACTTCTTGGGTCATCGAAAACAGCCTCCACGTCGGCTCGGAATTCGCCGAGCAGTTGGATCCAATGGAGCTCTCTTCCTTGAACGAGCTCTTGGATCGCATCGCCACCTTGGGAGTCACTACGGACTATAATCAGATCGGGCGTAAACCCGACCAAAGGGAGATTAACTCTCCGCCGGTCGCCCATCAGATAGCGGTGGTGGAGGAGCAACGCAGCGATTCTTCCTCTATCTTGAGGACAAACTATGTCTGGATTCCCGAGCTCTCTGAGCCGGATACCTGTCTACGGGAAGACATGTCCCAAGCCTTGAACCTAGAATCAGGCAGCGGGCCAGACCTATTGGGTAACATCCCGGAGCCCGAACTGCCAAGCTCGGAAACTCCTCCACCCCTGGGTCTCACACCGGGTCACGGTTCGGACCTAAATCCACCCACCCACCCAGATATAAGTGATCTTTCCCACATTAGACAAGACCCCCAAGAGACAGTACACCACAATTGGGCCAGATTCCTCCTTGTAATGAGCAAGGTTAAGGACTGTCACGAGGAAGACACAATTTCATTCTTTTGCAAAAATTGCACGGACAGGGGAATCCTCAACGCCATAAGTCGCCGTGACATAGCACACTTCGCTGACTTGGCAGCCATAGTACAGAAGTACTGTGCGATGGAAAGCGCCTGGAAAACCCAAACAAAATTTTGGGATCCTCCGGCTCTCACAAAACCCCCCGTCCGAACTAAAAGGGTGTACTCTCGTAAGTCACCTGATCGAATTACAAAGAAACAAAAGCCCACTACAGGGCATGGAACCGTGTTGGAGGGATGGCTTAATGGTCCATGCAAAATTCACAGTACAATGGATACCATGCCAACACACAGCCTTAGAGCATGTTGGGTACTCCGGCAGGTGGCCAAGAGCGGTGAGGATCTCCTCATCAACAATACCGCAGAGCACCATCCCATGGAAAACAACAATACAGTATTAACAGTCTTCGAGACCTTCGCCTCAAATAATAGGCGTAAGAGAGCACTCCGCAGCTTTGCGAAGTTTGCCACGTGGCAGCAATAAATCCATGGAGCGATGCGGCTATCACCTTCAATGCCTGTGACGAACCTAAAATTCCGAACAGCCCGAGCACCAGCCGCCTTGGTCCTTAGTCCAATTGTGGACGACTTCCGGCTTACTAAAGTGCTCATGGATGGCGTCAGCGGATTAAACCTCATCTATGAGGAGACTCTTCGAAAAATGGAAATAGACAAAAGCCGCATTGAGCAAAGTAGCACGACCTTGAGTGGAATCATCCCTAGTCTGGAGGCACGATGTGCTGGGAAAATCACACTAGATGTGGTATTCGGCACGCCGGAGAATTATAGGTCTGAAGAAATCACATTCCAAGTGGCCCTGTTCAATAGCGGATACCACGCCCTTCTAGGGCGGGAGGCATTCACGATCTTCCAAGCTATACCCCATTACGGGTACATGAAGCTCAAAATGCCCGGGTCCAATGGAATCATCACTCTAGCTAGTGATCCGGACATAGCACTCCGCGACGAAAATAAAACAGCCGCATTGGCCCTCGAGGCGTTATTCGAAGCCCTTGCGGCCGAAGAATTAACTGCGCTGCACTCCATAGTGGACAGGGACGACGTGATACTCGACAAAAGACCCAAGTCCACCCCTTTTAAACCAGCGGATGAAATAGGCAAATTCCAAGTCCATCCAATGGACCCTACAAAAACAGCATCCATCGGGGTACAGTTAAACCCCCACAGTAGACGCCGCGCTACGGGAGTTCTTGCGCACGAATTGGGACATCTTCACCTGGCATCCTTCAGACATGCCAGGAATCCCACGCAGGCTGGCCAAGCATAGCCTTAACATTCTGAAGGGATTCAAGCTGGTCAAGCAAATTCTTCGGCACTTCTCTGAGCCTATGCGACAAGCCATGGGAGAGGAGCTATCCAAGTTACTGGAGGCCGGATTCATTTGAGAAATAAAACATCCGGACTGGCTAGCAAACCTGGTGATGGTACCAAAGAAGGACAAATCCTAGCGCCTATGTGTCGACTTCAAGGACCT
Organism: Triticum aestivum; assembly: GCF_018294505.1. Classification (NCBI taxonomy): domain Eukaryota; kingdom Viridiplantae; phylum Streptophyta; class Magnoliopsida; order Poales; family Poaceae; genus Triticum; species Triticum aestivum. Next base: position 407,190,235 of record NC_057806.1, on the reverse strand, counting down.
TAACAAAGCTTGCCCCAAGGATCCCTTCCCCCTCCCTCACATCGATCAAATTATCCACGCTACCGCGGGACACAACTCATTGTGTTTCCTCGACGCATACTCCGGATACCATCAAATTAAGATGGCGGAGTCCGATGAAGCCACAACGACATTTATCACTCCATACGGCCCCTTCTGCTTTAACACCATGCCTTTCGGGCTCAAAAACACCGGTGCAACCTATCAACGCATGATTTAGACATGCTTGGAGACACAGATCGGCAAAACTGTGGAGGCATACATAGACGATGTGGTCATTAAAACCAGACACGTCGAATCCTTAATAGACGACTTGAGGCTCACGTTCGACAATCTTCGAACATACGACATTAAGCTCAATCCGGAAAAATGCGTCTTCGGCGTGCCTGCCGAAAAGCTCTTAGGCTTCATCCTCTCCAATAGAGGAATCGAAGCAAATCCGGCTAAAATCCGAGCTCTGTCACAGTTGGCCATCCCAACAGACCTCATGCAAATCCAGAAACTAACTTGATGCATGGCTGCCTTAAGCCGCTTCATCTCCCGATTAGGAGAAAAGGCATTGCCTCTTTATCGCCTTCTTCGACGCACCGAATACTTCGAGTGGACGGATGCGGCCACGGCCGGATTAGAAGAAATAAAAGCTGTTTTGGCCACAAACCCAATCTTGGCCGTGCCAAATGTCGGCGAACCAATGCTTTTATATATAGCGGCAACACACCAAGTTGTAAGCGCAGTGCTCGTCATCGAACGAGAGATGGACGGACATAAGGTCCCGCTTCAAAAGCCGGTATACTATGTATCCACTGTCCTCACTCCATGCAGATCACGGTACCCACATTATCAAAAGATAGCATACACGGTCTTCATGGCATCCCGGAAACTACGACACTACTTTCAAGAGTGTTCAATTACGGTGGCCTCTGAAGTACCACTCAACGACATAATAAACAACCGCGAGGCCACGGGCCGGCTTGCTAAATGGGCTATTGAGCTCCTCCCATTCGACATAATATACAAACCACGACGAGCCATTAAGTCACAAGTATTGGCTGATTTCGTCGCCAAATGGACAGAAACCGAACTCAAGAGTATGGCGTGTACTCCAATTGGATCATGCACTTTGACGGCTCTAAAATGATGGCGGGTCTGGGGGCTGGCGTCGTCCTGACATCCCCCACCGGAGATACAGTCCAATATGTACTCCAAATACTATACACAGACTCCAACAACGCAGCAGAATATGAGGCCCTGTTACATAGTCTCCGGATGGCAGTCTCCATGGGCATTCAACGCCTGGAGGTGCGTGGGGACTCGAACCTCGCAATATCTCAAATAAATGGAGACTTCGATGCCAAGGATCCAAAAATGGCGGCTTATCGCAACACCGTCCTCAAAATGTCAGCTCGGTTTGAGGGGCTTGAATTCCACCATGTGGTCCGGGAAAACAATCAGGCGACGGATATCCTCGCCCGCATCGGTGCTAAGCGCGACCCTATCCCACCTAATATCTTCTTGGAAAGGCTGTTTAAGCCATCCGTGGTATGGTAAGGAGAGACCAGTAACAATAGTCCGGACCCGGCTACAACACCATACACCGAACACTCTGACGTAATCGGAGGCTCTGCCACCGAAATAACACCTTCAGCCCACATGATTATGGTCATCATCGCCCCGTGGACAGAACCCTTCTTGGCTTACCTAACTAGGCAGGAACTACCTGAGGACCCAAACGAGGCACGCTGCATTGTGCGACGATCTAAAGCCTACAAGGTCCATGAGGGAGAGATTTATAAGAAAAGAGTTACCGGAGTCCTTCAAAGGTGCATCTCCGAAGAGGAAGGACGACAACTTTTGGCAGAAATTCATGCTGGACTTGGCGGCCACCACGCCGCAGCTCGGGCCCTTGTAAGCGAGGCCTTCCGTACAGGTTTTTATTGGCTGACAGCCCGGGCAGACGCACAGGACCTCGTTCAACGTTGCGTCGGTTGCCAACTTTTCACAAACCAAAGCCATATGCCACCTAACGCTCTCCAAACAATCCCCATCACTTGGTCCTTTGCGGTCTAGGGGCTTGATATGGTCGGACCCCTTAAAGGGGGAAGCCATAAGAAAAAATACCTATTGGTCATGGTGGACAATTTCACCAAATGGATAAAAGCCAAACCAGTTAAAACGGCCGAATCTGGACCAGTGATAGACTTCATATCCGGGGTTGTACACCGTTATGGCGTTCCCCACAATATCATCACCGATAACGGCTCGAACTATACAGCCGACGAGGTAAAACTTTGGTGCAGCAACATGGGCATCAAGCTCGATTATGCTTCTGTCTATCACCTGCAAACTAACGGTCAAGTCGAGTGAGCAAATGGTCTTATCATGAGCGGCATTAAACCCAAATTAGTGTGATCCTTGAAGGAATCCAATACGCACTGGGTAGAGGAGCTCGACTCCGTACTATGGGGGCTGCGGACCATGCCGAATCGCACTACCGGATACACACAGTTTTTATGGTGTACGGCGCACAGGCGGTACTGCCCTGCGACATAATTCATGACTCACCTAGAGTGCGCATGTATGAAGAGAAAGAGGTCGAGCTTGATCGGCAGGATAGTTTGGATGCCTTGGAGGAGGAGCGTGACGTGGCAAAAGCTAGTTCCGCATTCTATCAGCAACAGGCTCGAAGGTATCAAAGCAGAGAAGTATGGGCCAAAACTTATAACATTGGAGAACTCGTTCTACGCCTACCAGAGAAGAAAAAGAACAAGCTCAAGCCCAAATGGGAAGGTCCCTTCGTTATTGACCAAGTTCTGACCAGTGGAGCGTACCGTCTGCGGCATGGATGATGACCCACAAGTATAGGGGATCTATCGTAGTCCTTTCGATAGGTAAGAGTGTCGAACCCAACAAGGAGTAGAAGGAAATGATAAGCGGTTTTCAGCAAGGTATTCTCTGCAAGTACTGAAATAAGTGGTAACACATAGTTTTGTGATAGGATAATTTGTAACGAGCAACAAGTAACAAAAGTAAATAAAGTGCAGCAAGGTGGCCCAATCCTTTTTGTAGCAAAGGACAAGCCTGGACAAACTCTTATATAGAGAAAAGCGCTCCCGAGGACACATGGGAATTATCGTCAAGCTAGTTTTCATCGCGTTCATATGATTCGCGTTCGGTACTTTGATAATTTGATATGTGGGTGGACCGGTGCTTGGGTGTTGTTCTTACTTGAACAAGCATCCCACTTATGATTAATCTCTATTGCAAGCATCCGCAACTACAACAAAAGTATTAAGGTAAACCTAACCATAGCATGAAACATATGGATCCAAATCAGCCCCTTACAAAGCAACGCATAAACCAGGGTTTAAGCTTCTGTCACTCTAGCAACCCATCATCTACTTATACTTCCCAATTCCTTCCTCTAGGCCCAAATAATGGTGAAGTGTTATGTAGTCGACGTTCACATAACACCACTAGAGAATAGACAACATACATCTCATCAAAATATCGAACGAATACCAAATTCACATGACTACTAATAGAAAGACTTCTCCCATGACCTCATGAACAAAGGCAACTACTCACAAAGCATATTCATGTTCATAATCAGAGGGGTATTAATATGCATAAAGGATCTGAACATATGATCTTCCACCAAATAAACCAACTAGCATCAACTACAAGGAGTAATCAACACTACTAGCAACCTACAGGTACCAATCCCAGACTTGGAGACAAGAATTGGATACAAGAGATGAACTAGGGTTTGAGAGGAGATGGTGCTGGTGAAGATGTTGATGGAGATTGCCCTCTCCCTATGAGTGGAGCATTGGTAATGACGATGGCGATGATTTCCCCCTCCCGGAGGGAAGTGTCCCCGGCAGAACAGCTCTGCCGGAGCCCTAGATTGGTTCCGCCAAGGTTCCGCCTCGTGGCGGCGGAGTCTCGTCTCGAAAGGTTTCTTATGATTTTTCCCTAGACAAAAGACTTCATATAGCAGAAGATGGCCACCGGAGAGCCAACAGGGGGCCCACAAGGCAGGGGGCGCGCCCTGGGGGGGGGGGGGGGGTAGGACGCGCTCCCCACCCTCGTGGCAGGTGGTGGCCCCCCTGACGTATTTCTTCCGCTCATTATTTTTTATTATTTCCAAAAATGACTTTCATGGAGTTTCAGGACTTTTGGAGTTGTGCATAATAGGTCTCTAATATTTGCTCCTTTTCCAGCCCAGAATTCCAGCTGCCGGCATTCTCCCTCCTTATGTAAACCTTGTAAAATAAGAGAGAATAGGCATAAATATTGTGACATAATGTGTAATAACAGCCCATAATGCAATAAATATCAATATAAAAGCATGATGCAAAATGGACGTATCAACTCCCTCAAGCTTTGACCTCGCTTATCCTCAAGCGGAAGCCGATAACGATAAATATGTCCACATGTTTAGAGGTAGAGGTGTCGATAAAATAAAATACGGACATGAGGGCATCATGATTATTCTCATAACAGCAACATATATGGATATTGTCATATGATTTCTTATGCTCAAGTAATAATCTATTCACAATGCAAAAGTATGAATCAGAAACTTTATTGAGAACTAACAAACTATAATCTCAGTCATTGAAGCAATTGCAATTTATCATAACATCAGAAAGAGTCTATGTCAGAGCTTTCTAGCAAGTCCACATACTCAACTATCATTTAGTCTTTCATAATTGCTAACACTCACGCAATACTTGTGGTTACGGAGTTTTAACCGGACACAGAGAAAGATAGGGGCTTATATTTTCGCCTCCCAACCTCTCAAGGGTAATGTCAACAATAATAGTTCATGCTAACCCATATCCAATTAGATATATATATCAGGATCTTTCCAACACCCTATGCTTGCCAAAGGATAAAATGTAAAAAGGAAAGGTGAAGATCACCATGACTCTTGCATAAGATAGAAGATAATAATAAAAGATAGGCCCTTCACAGAGGGAAGCAGAGGTTGCCATGCGCTTTTATGGTTGGATGCACAAAATCTCAATGCGAAAGAACGTCACTTTATATTGCCACTTGTGATATGAACCTTTATTATGCAGTCTGTCGCTTTTATTTCTTCCACATCACAAGATCATATAAAGCTTATTTCCTCCACACCAATCAATCATACATATTTAGAGAGCAATTTTTATTGCTTGCACCGATGACAACTTACTTGAAGGATCTTACTCAATCCATAGGTAGATATGGTGGACTCTCATGGCAAAACTGGTTTAAGGGTTTTTGGAAGCACAAGTAGTATCTCTACTTGGTGCAAAGAATTTGGCTAGCATGAGGGGGAAAGGCAAACTCAACATGTTGGATGATCCATACTTTATCTCAGATATAAGAAAACATAACCCATTACGTTGTCTTCTTTGTCCAACATGAACTCTTTAGCATGTCATATTTTAACGAGTGCTCACAATCATAAAAGATGTCCAAGATAGTATATTTATATGTGAAACCTCTCTTTCTTTATTACTTCCTATTAATTTCAACGATGACCAAAGCTATGTTTGCCAACTCCCAACAACTTTTAATCATCATACTCTTTCTATGTGAAGTCATTACTCTCAATATGATCTCTTCGTTTCTTTTTATTCTTTTTTTCCTTTCTTTTTTTTATTCACTCAAGATCATGGCAAAATAATCAAGCCCTTGACTCAACACTAATCTTTATTATATATAGCTCACGGACTCGATTACATAGAGGGATCATAAAGCAAAACTCAAAACTAGATCATGCCATAAACTTTATTCTACTAGATCAAGATACTACTAAAAGGATCGAACTAAGAAAAATGGTAAAGATAGGAGGGTGATGGTGATACGATACCGGGGCACCTCCCCCAAGCTTGGCAGTTGCCAAGGGGAGTGCCCATACCCATGTGATTATATCTCCTTTATTGGTGAGGAAGGTTGTGGTGTTGTTGATGATGCGGGCTTGTCGTCCATCTTCCAAGGCATAGGCTCACCATCATAAAAGGATGATCGGGTCTCCGGGATCCTCAAATCTACAGCCAAACTCATCCTTTTGAATCTATATTCATACTCACAGTTTTGGTTTTACAGGTCATAGATTTGGGCTTGAAGGTGCTCGACCTTCTCGTGAAGCTTGAAGATGGTCTCCCTGATGTTGTTGGCATCCAGCTTGTGGTTGTTGATGAACTCCGCGATCATTATGTGGTTGGAGTTGAGTCCACGTTCCACCATCCCCTGGCACTTGAAAACTTGTTGCTCCATTGCTTCGAGCCTCGTCTCCACGCTTCCGGTCCCCTTCGGTCCCTCAACATCGCGGATGTGCAGCAACCCATCACGCATCTCAATGGTTTGAGGGTGTTGCGGCACCTCCACGAGGTAAGGATTGATGACCTTCTCGGAGAACTTGTCCTTGGGGGCACTTGGAGACATCATGATAATCTAGATCTGTCAGAAAAATAGCTCGAAACAAGAAAAGAGGATATTTGCGTGATACAGAGGTCAAAACCTTCGGGAGATTATATAATGAATTTTTACCGACCAAAATACGTATCGTGCAAGAAAACGGAGCCCGGAGAGCACACGAGGTGCCCACGAGGTAGGGGGCGCGCCCAGTAGGGTAGGGCGCGCCCTCCACCCTCGTGGAGCCCCCATGTCCTTCCCGGACTGCTTCTTATTTTTCTATTTTTCTAAATATTCCAAAACGGAGAAATATTGCCATTAGAACTGTTTTGGAGTCGGTTTACTTACCGTATCACATACCTATGCCTTTTTGGAGTCTGAAACGTTCCGGATAGTGTCCCTTATGTATTCCTTCGGGGTTACAGTTTCAATAACATTGGTTTCAACATTTATAGGATTACCTGAGATATAATGTTTTATTCTTTGATCGTTCACCACCTTCGGATTTGTGCCTTCGAAGTTGTTGATTTTTATGGCACCAGAACGATAGAGCTGCTCGATAACGTAAGGGCCTTCCCATTTGGAGAGAAGTTTTCCTGCAAAAAATCTTAAACGAGAGTTGTATAGCAATACATAATCAACTACATTAAACTCACACTTTTGTATCCTTTTGTCATGCCATCTTTTAACTTTTTCTTTAAACAACTTGGCATTATCATAAGCTTGGGTTCTCCATTCATCAAGTGAGCTAATAACAAATAACCTCTTCTCACCGGCAAGTTTGAAATCATAATTGAGCTCTTTAACATCGCAATATGCCTTATGTTCTAGTTCAAGAGGTAAGTGACATGCTTTTCCATAAACCATTTTATACGGAGACATACCCATAGGATTTTTATATGCAGTTCTATAGGCCCATAATGCATCATCAAGTTTCTTGGACCAATTCTTTCTAGATCTATTAATAGTCTTTTGCAAAATTAATTTGAGCTCTCTATTACTCAATTCTACTTGCCCACTAGACTGTGGGTGATAAGAGGTGCAATTCTATGGTTAACATTATACTTAGCAAGCATTTTACGAAAAGCACCATGAATAAAATGTGAACCACCATCAGTCATTAAATATCTAGGGACTCCAAACCTCGAAAAAATAACTTCTTTAAGCATTTTAATAGAAGTGTTATGATCAGCACTACTAGTTGGAATAGCTTCTACCCACTTAGTAACATAATCAACAGCAACTAAAATATGTGTATATCCATTAGAGGCAGGAAAAGGTCCCATATAATCAAAGCCCCAAACATCAAATGGTTCAATAACAAGTGAATAATTCATAGGCATTTCTTGACGTCTACTAATGTTACCAATTCTTTGACATTCATCACAAGATAAGACAAACTTACGGGCATCCTTGAAGAGAGTAGGCCAATAAAAACCAGATTGCAATACCTTATGTGCAGTTCTATCTCCAGCGTGGTGTCCTCCATAAGCCTCGGAGTGACACTTGCATAGGATCTGTTCCTGTTCATGCTCAGGTACACAACGTCTAATAACACCATCTACTCCTTCTTTATAAAGATGTGGGTCATCCCAAAGGTAATGTCTCAAATCATAGAAAAACTTTTTCTTTTGCTGGTATGTGAAACTAGGTGGTATAAATTTAGCCACAATATAATTAGCATAATCAGCATACCATGGAGCAGTACGAGAAGCATTTATGACATTTAATTGCTCATCAGGAAAGCTATCATCAATAGGTAGTGGGTCATCAAGAACATTTTCTAACCTAGACAAGTTGTCTGCCACGGGGTTCTCAGCTCCCTTTCTATCAAAAATATGCAAATCAAATTCTTGTTGCAAGAGAACCCATCTAATATGTCTAGGTTTAGCATCTTTCTTTTCCATAAGATATTTAATAGCAGCATGATCCATGTGAATAGTTACTTTAGAATCAACAATATAAGGTCTGAACTTATCACAAGCAAATACGACTGCTAAAAATTCTTTTTCAGTAGTGGCATAATTTCTCCGAGCATTGTCTAGAGTTTTACTAGAATATTGAATAACATTTAATTTCTTATCAACTCTTTACCCTAGAACAACACCTACACCATAATCACTAGCATCACACATAATTTCAAAAGGTAAATTCCAATCAGGTGGCTGAACTATAGGTGCAGAGATCAATGCTTTCTTAAGTATTTCAAATGCTTCTACACAATCATCATAAAAGACAAATGGTATATCTTTTAGTAATAAATTAGTCAGAGGCTGAGAAATTTTTGAGAAGTCCTTAATGAACCTCCTATAAAATCTGGCGTGACCAAGGAAACTTCTTATACCTTTGATGTCCTCGGGACATGGCATCTTTTCAATGGCATCAACCTTGGCTTTATCAACCTCAATACCTCTTTCAGAAACTTTATGCCCCAAGACAATACCTTCATTAACCATAAAGTGGCACTTTGCCCAATTCAAGACAAGATTAGTTTCTTCACATCTCTGCAAAACTCGATCAAGGTTGCTCAAGCAATCATCAAAAGAGGATCCATAGACGGAGAAGTCGTCCATGAGAACCTCACAAATCTTTTCACAAAAGTCAGAGAATATAGCCATCATGCATCTTTGAAAGGTAGCAGGTGCATTACATAAACCAAAAGGCATACGTCTATAAGAAAAAGTACCAAAAGGGCAAGTAAAAGTAGTCTTTGATTGATCATTGGCTGACACATGTATTTGAGAGAAACCAGAATAACGATCTAGAAAGCAAAAATGTGTATGTTTGGATAATCTTTCTAGCATTTGATCGATAAAAGGTAAGGGGTAATGATCTTTCTTAGTAGCCTTATTTAATTTGCGGAAATCAATTACCATCCTATAACCTGTAATAATTCTTTGCGGAATCAATTCATCTTTATCATTAGGAACGACAGTAATACCTCCCTTCTTAGGGACACAATGGACAGGACTTACCCACTGACTATCAGCAACGGGATAAATTATACCTGCCTCAAGGAGCTTTAGTATTTCTTTTCTTACCACTTCTTTCATTTTAGGATTCAGCCGTCGTTGATGATCACGAACTGGTTTGGCATCTTCCTCCAAATTTATTTTATGTTAACATAGAGTGGGACTAATGCCCTTAAGATCATCAAGAGTATATCCAATAGCAGCACGGTGCTTCTTCAGAGTTTTCAATAATCTCTCTTCTTCATGCTCTGAAAGGTTAGCACTAATAATAACATGATATATCTTCTTTTCATCAAGATAAGCATATTTTAGAGTATCAGGCAACGATTTAAGCTCAAACACGAGATCACCCTTGGGTGGAGGAGGATCCCCTAGGATTTCAACAGGCAAATTGTGTTTCAAGATAGGTTCCTGTTTAAAGAACACTTCATCTATTTCCCTTCTTTCATTCATAAACATATCATTTTCATGGTCTAGCAAATATTGTTCTAAAGGATCACTAGGAGGTACGGCAATTGAAGCTAGACCAATAATTTCATCCTTACTAGGCAATTCTTCTTCACGGTGTTGTCTACTAAATTTAGAGAAATTAAACTCATGAGACATATCACCCAAACCAATAGTAACAACATCCTTTTCGCAGTCTATCCTAGCATTAACGGTGTTCAAGAAGGGTCTACCAAATATAATGGGACAAAAGCTATCTTGTGGGGAACCAAGAACAAGAAAATCAGCAGGATATTTAGTTTTCGCACACAAGACTTCAACATCTCTAACAATTCCAATGGGTGATATTGTATCTCTATTTGCAAGCTTGATGGTAACATCAATGCCTTCTATCTCAGCAGGTGCAATTTCATGCATAATTTCTTTGTATAAGTCATGAGTTATAGCACTAGCACTAGAACCCATATCACATAAGCCATGATAACAATGATCTCCTATTTTAATAGAAATAACAGGCATGCCTACCACAGGTCTATGTCTATCTTTAGCACACAGTTTGGCAATTCTAGCAGTTTCATCACAGAAATAAATAACATGCCCATCAATATTATCAGACAAGAGATCTTTAACAATAGCAATATTAGGTTCAACTTTAATTTTCTCAGGAGGTATATAAGTTCTAATATTGCTTTTGTGAACCACAGTTGAAGCTTTAGCATGATCCTTTATTCTAATAAGGAAAGGTGGTTTCTCAACATAAGAAGTAGGAACAATCACTACAAAAAAAGACACATCCGTGACATTTTGGGCCGAACGAATTTTTTTGCCATACATATGACACTTCTATGATGATAATTGTGACAAAACCCGGTATCATCATAGATGTGGTGGGCTCCTACTTCTATGACAAAAAATCATGACAGAAAATGGGCTTTTCGTCCTGGGCGGGCCGGAGACGCAGCTGCATGACATTCTTTGGGCCGTCCATGATGGAAAAAACCGTGGTAGAAGCGAGGGGGAGGAAAATTTCGGGGAGTTCCCGGTTACGGTGGGAGGTCGGGGGCTGAGCGATGCGTGTTTCTCTTGTACACGTATGCGCGTGTGTGCGAGGCGTTGGCTCTAACTGAACCCGAGCGAGGCGTTGGGCTCTAACTGAACCCGAGCGATTGCACTACAGGCTACGCGTTACTGGAGCGATCGATCGATGGCTATTAACTGAACCCAATCGAGCGATTCCTTCGCTACTGCTGCTAACTGAAGCCGATCGATGCTGCCTCTGGATGAACAGTGAGCGTTGCGGGGGAGGGGGGGTTGGATGAACAGTTCCCGGTGGGGGTGGATGAACATGACCCCGTGGTGTTGCCTCTGGATGAACAGGACCCCGATCGATCGAGCCGGTTGGGGCTGGATGAATAGGACCCCATGGAGGGATGGATGAAAACAGGACCACCCCATGGAGGGCTGGATGAACAGTAGATGGTGGAGGGCAGGATGAATAGTAGCTCGTGGAGGGGTGGTTGAACAGGAGCCCGTGGAGAGGGCTGGTTGAACAGTAGCCAGTGGAGCAGCGCGCGGTGGAGGCTGGATGAATAGGAGCCCGTGGATGAACAATCGTAGGTGGAGGCTGGAGGAGGTCGACGGTGGATGAACAGTAGCTCGTGGAGGCTGGAGGGGGTCGACGGTAGAGATGAACAGTATCCCGTGGAGTCCCGTTTTGCGGTACGCCACACCCCTCCCGATGAACAGGACCCCCATTTCAACCGTAGGAGGTCCGTTTCGTCCGTTTTGCGGTACGACACACCCCTCTCGATCAACAGGACCCCCGTTTCGACCGTAGGAGGTCCGTTTCCTCCATTTTGCAGTATGCCAGACCCCTCCCGATGAACAGGATCCTGTTTCGAATGTGGCCGGTCGAACACAAGGCCGTTTCCTCCATTGTGCGGTACGCCAGGCCTCGTTTCCGTCGCCTGTTCTGTCCAAGCCCTCCCGATGAACACGACCACGCATTCACGACGCATTCCATTGCCTCCCCATGAACACGACAACGACGTTGTTTCTCCGTTCCAACCCAGCCATGTCAACGAGCCCTCGCCGTACGTATGCGCGAGTAGGCGTTCGAGACCTTGCCCGTATGTACACATACGTGGCCGCATTTTCTTTCTTGCACCCTGGCCGCCTCTACTACGACACGTGCGCGCCTCTACATCGACCAGTATATATGTACGTACACGTTCGCGACCAGAATGACAACGCTACATACGCTTCGACCAGGTGGGTCCCGACTGTCAGGCACTTCCTTGCCTGCGAAGATGTAGCTGGTGGGTCCCAGCAGTCAGGGGCAAACATTTTTTTTTGTGAAATACGGTGGCCCGTCCGGTGGGTCCCCGCGGTCAGGTGGAGGAATAATTATTTTGCACATAATAAGGAGGCACTTCCTTGCTATGGCCGTGGACCCAGCTGTCAGCCTCTCTACGTACAGTCCACGTCCGATGGAAGTCGTTCCTTGACCACGTTGACCACGCCGCGCCGAGAGCACCAGGGCGGTGGACGACGACGAGGCCTAGGAAGGGGACGACGGGGAGCCGGGGAAGACGGGACAGTGGAAGCCCGCGCGCGCGGAGAGGAGTACGAGGGTTCACTGGTTCGGCTGCAGTGTGAGGCTGCTGTCGCCGCAGGGCCTGGCCAGCGGTGGGAATAGTAGGGGGCGCTGAGGCCTCCGCGGCAGCACAGCCGGCCATGGGAGGCAGGAGCATGCGGCATGACCGGGCGCTGCTTTGGGCGGCTGGAGCAAGAAGACCAGAGGTTGAAGAAGCACTACGGCCGTTGGATGCACATCGTACGGTCACTGGAGCTAGAATCGTTCATATTGACTATAGTTGACAAAGGCCCCCGTCCCAGTCAACTTAGTAGGCCCACAAGTCAGCCTCCCACCATGGTGGGTCCCAGCTAGTAGGGGGGTATTCATTTTTTTTGTGTGTAATAAGGAGGCACTTCCGGTGGGTCTGAGCTGACAGCGGGGGGAACGTTTTTTTCGCGAAATACGCTGGCCCGTCCGGTGGGTCCGAGCAGTCAGGGGGGAAACGTTATTTTCGCAAAATAAGGTGGCCCATCCGGTGGGTCCCTGCTGTAAGGTGGAGGAATAATTATTTTGCGCGTAATGAGGAGGCACTTCCTTGCGGCCGCCTGGACCCAGCTGTCAGCCTCTCCATGTACAGTACTCTTCCGATGGAAGTCGGTCGTTGACCACGTTGACCACGCTGCGCCGAGAGCACGAGGGCGGTGGTCTGGACGACGGCGAGGCCTAGGAAGGGGACGACGCGGAGCCGAGGAAGACGCAGCAGTGGAAGCCCGCGCGGAGAGGAGTACGAGGGTTCACTGGTTCGGCTGCGGTGTGAGGCTGCCGTCGCCGCAGAATAACAAGGGGTGTGGGTGAGTAGAGGGATGGCCTGGCCAGTGGTGGGAGTAGTACGGGGTGGTGAGGCCTCCGCGGCATCACAGCCGGCCACGGGAGGCAGGAGCACATGACACGACCGGCGCTGCTTTGGGCGGCTGGAGCAAGAAGACCAGAGGTTGAAGAAGCACTACGGCCGTTGGATGGACATCGTACGATCACTGCAGCTAGAACCGTTTATATTGACTAAGTTGACAAAGCCCTTGGTACGCGTCAACTTAGTAGGCCCACGACTTGGATTTGGCAGAGAACATATAGCCCATTTGCGATTTGTAAGAATGTACATCCCATTTTTTAATTCTAATGGAATTTACTACAGCCCATTTACACTTTGTTAAAAGTACACCCCAACTTCTAGCTAGGACAACGATTAATAATTTCAAACAACCGCTCAAAACAGAATTAAAAAAAAAATCCCACATTTTGATGGGATCCGAAATATTTTTATCCGAAATTTCTAGTCAGGTTAAATATAATTTCAAAATAAAGTTGTATTACGTTAAAATCCAACGAAATATTGTGCGCGCAACAAGTAATGAAATTAAAATTTTCAAATTCCAAAAATAATATATTTTTCAAACTAATTACGTGTTTGGTGCATAGTAACTGTCCAGTTATTATAATCACATCCCATTTATTATTTCTGAAAATCCATTTTCTTGTTAAGCCTGATGCATACCTCCTAGGAAAGTTTGCAGCCCAGCGGGGCGGAGAATAACATGTTGACCTGGATATTGTGTACAACTGTCGGCCCAATTGCATTACTAATGTTGAAAAAAAGCTATTTTTTATACACACTGTCGGTAGGAAACAACACCTATGGGATCACAAGAATCCCTACTACGGTTGCGGGGCGCGGGGTCGTGAGAAGAGCAGATCAAACATATAGCACACGGTTCGTTTATCCAGGTTCGGGCCACGAGGATGCGTAAAACCCTACTCCTGCTTTGGTGGATTGTTTATCTGTGTTCTTGAACTAGCCATGGGGCGTGAGGAGCTCCAAAAAGCCAAATCATCGTCCTGGTCACCTCGGGCCTCCTTTTATAGGAAAGGGGTTGCCACATTGGCACACAGGAGGTGGAAAGGGTACAGTAATACGAGGTTATCCCTCGCATTACATGACAAGGCGCATTTAATGCGCCTTGCTTAGGTGTCCTTGCTTTATCGGGGACGAGGAAGAGCCCTGTCCCGTCCGTCGCTGCTCCCTCTCATGTTGACACGCGCCCTGGCCAGCGGTGCCCGCGGTGCCATGTAGGCAGGCAGGCAGCTGAGGTGGCGCAGTGGTGGGTCTCCACGAAGATCTGTATGCCGCCACGCAGGTGCCTGCCCAGCTGGTTGGGTTGGCAGCTGCATGCGAACGGCGGTGGAGGTGCGACTGGTGCGGGCCTGATGGTGGCCCCGCGGGTGCTCTTGGCAAGGGCCTTGCCGGGGCCCCGGCAAGGGTCTTGCCGTGGCGCCTGCTGTCATCCCCGGCAAGGCTCTTGCCGGGGGCCTTGTGGTCCTCCTTGGCTGGGATCCCACCAAGGATCATCACCTTCTAAAGCGTGTATCTGATCTTGAATGTCTTCACAAAGATCTGTATGCCACCACGGGGATGTCTCCCGAATCCTTGCCCCATGGGGGCAGTGGACTCAAGGGTGACTTCGCTCCGTAGGTGTGGGGCGAGCAGCCACGGTAAGGGTCTTGCCGGGTTAGCTAAAGCTGCCCCCGGCAAGGATCTTGCCGGGGGGGTCTGCTCTGTCCCCTTTGCTCTTTGTGGTCTTGGTCTTGGCGTCGTTCTGCTTCTCCTGAGCTTCAGCCTTACCTTGGCTCACCTCCCGTGCCGTGCTTGGTGTGGCGGTGCCCGTGGCTCAGACTGCCTGTGCACAGTTATAGGGGTACAAAAAGTATACCGCTTCTTTTTGTACACCGACAGGAGCCCCCGGGCCTGGGCCACACATAAGCGCAACGCGTTGTTGGGCTAGCCCAAAAACGGTGCTTGGGCAGGCGGGGCGGTTTTTGCCGCGGTAAGTTCCTTCGCGCGTTGCGCCTCCCACGCTTCCCACGCGTGGTGCGGCGTGGGGAGGTGTGTGTGACGTGGGCGGCATGCGTGGGGTTGCTTCCCGCGGGCATGCGTCACATCACAGTTAATGTGAAAGGAGGCGGCCCGCGTTTTCCCCCATAAGAGGGGATAAGCGCGGGCGCGCTGCTCACTTTCTCCTCTTCCCTCGTGCCTCTTCCAATATCAGAGACGCCGTTCCCTCTCTTCCTTCCCTCGCAAGCTTTCGCCTTCGCTGCTTCGCCACCCCCCTTCCTCAACCCTCTAGACTTCTCGGCTGCCATGGTGCCCAAATCCGCCAAGGGCAAGGGGGTGGCTAAGGGCTCTGGGACCGTGGAGCCGCCGGAGAGCGCGCTATTGGGGGACAAGACGAAGTCTGTCTTCTTCTTCCCCTCGACGGTCGATGTTCATGAGGTCCGGGCCTCCTTCAAGCCCCTGTGGGGAGTGAAGACGGGGGGAGAGAATTCGGGACACCCGGCGACGCGCGTCATTCCTGCCGCTTGCGTTGATCCTGCCCCAAATCGGTACCCCTTCTTCATTGACTACTTTTCTTGCGGGTTATGCCCTCCTTTCTCTGATTTCTTCTGCCACATTATGCACACCTTCGGTTTTCACCTCTTGGATTTTACTCCGAATGCGGTGGCGTGCATGTCTTTCTTTGCGCATCTTTGCGAGGGCTTTGCCAGAGTGCAGCCCAACACGGCGCTCTTCCGCCATTACTTCTATCCTCGAATCCAAACGGGAGGTGCCGTTGCTGGTTGTGTCACCTAGATCCCAAGATCCAAGGAGGCGTACCCGGACGGTGCCGTGAGGGAGAGGTGGGACGAATGTCGTGACCGGTGGTGCTGGATTGAAGACGAAGACCCGCCGGAATTTTGCAAGGTCTACCGAGTGCTGCCGGTCCGCGGCAATGATTGGGGTGACGTCGACGCCGCTGATGGGAGGCTTACTGTCGCCACCACCAGGATTCTTCGGCTGACCCGGGCTGGGCTCACCCTTGAGATGATCGGGGCGGACTTCATTCATCGCTGGATTGCCTCGTTGCACAATAAGGGGAGGCCAGCCTGGCTTTTTACGAATCCGGCTGACATTATGCGGCTCCGCCCTGGCCTCGACCACAACTTCACGGTGATGGCGCATGCCCACTTCTGCCAGCGGCTCTTTCAGCTGGATGTGGATCGCGACGGCGAGGTCGAGCTGACCAACAAGGCCGCAAGGGTTGCTGTAAAGGCCGGCAAGACCGTCAAGGGGCCGCTCTTCAAGTTGCCAGCGGGGGTGGTCCCGTTGTGCAATAATTCACGCCGGTCCGAGATCATCGCCATGATGCCGGACTGCAACGCGCACGGCCCCGCCCCGAGCTGGAGAGAGCCGACGGGCACAGACGTGCAGCAGTTCTTCGACACCTTGATTGAGGTGTACGTCAATGCTGACGTCGAGCGGTGGCTTGTCATGGACACCACCCAGGCAGAGCTGGACTATATCGCCACCAGGGCGAGGGAAGCATAGCTTTCCATGGAGGCCGGCAGCGCCGGGGGCATGGAGGACGAGGCCGCCACGGCCGTGGAGGAGGAGCAGTTCACTCTGTGGGCGGCGGCCACCCAGGAGGCCAACAGCGCCGACACCGGAGCTCCGCTTGTCAAGGACGCGGCCGACGACTCGTTGGAGGAGGAGGGCATGGTGGCGGGCACGACGCCAGCCAGGAGAAGAGGGCGAGTCCTGCGGCGGTCGGGCTCCGGCGAGCCGGTTCGGCCCGGCAGGGCTGCGCGGCCTCAATTGACCCTGAAGGGGTCCGGGTGTCACACAAGGGCCTCGGCAGCGAAGAGGCTGACGAAGGCCGCTGAGAAGAAGAAGGCGACGGCCCCTTCCTCATCTGGGTGCGCACAAACCCCGCCGCGTTCTTCGCCTCCTCCGGCAGGCGTCGACTCGGATGATGATGTGGAGCTCCCTTTTGATCTCGGGCCTCTCAGCCCGGAGAGGAAAAGGAAACTGGCGGAAGAGGAGGAGACGGATGACGAGTAAGTACTCCGTTCCTTACTGTCATTTCCATTTCCCAGAATTGGGTCGCTTGTTTTGACCCGCTTTTGCTTTTGTAGGGATGCAGAGACGTTGGCCCAGAGGGCGAAGAGGGCGAGGACCTCGGCGAGCGGCCAGTCCTCGGCTGGGGCTTCAAGGACACCACTGGTGGTGCTGAGCAACCCGGACAGCAGCCCCCGGTGCAGCGCCCAGCGTAAGTTCGTCACCCCCTTCTTACTCGACATGTGATAGGTGCTCGATGCTATGGCGTTGACCTTGTCAGGTTTGTAGGAGGGGAGCGTCAGCAGGAGGAGCCATAGAGGGCTACTCCCAACACACCACCCCCATCGATTACACCGCCGCGGGGGGCGTCCCCGGCAAGGGCATCAAGCACGGCGCCCACACCCATGGAGGAAGAGGGGAACTTGGGCGCTGGTGACTCTGCCACGGCACCAAATGCTGGCGGGGAGGGGACTTCTGCTTCACAGCCTGACACTGGTGAGTCGCCTATCCTTCGTCTCTGTTTTTCCCTTGTTCTTTTCTTGGCTTCATTGCTCCCATTGCTGCTGAGGCCCTCCTTCAACAGATATGGAGGACGTGGACACCATTGTCAGAGATATTGCCGAGGAGGCCGCGGCTGAGGCCGACAAAATTGCCGCTGAGGAGGCCGCCAAGAATGCTGACGAGGCCGCCGCTGATGAGGCCGCCAAGGGCGCGGCCGAGGACGCGCCGCGGGGGCCGCCAAGGCTACCGACGAGGCCTCCATCGAGGGCGCCAGCGGTGGTCCTGCCGGGGGGCCAGCAAGGCCTTCGCCGAGGAAGAGGTGATGAATGATCACCTCCCTCCTCCTCCACCTCGGGCCCCGGTAGGTATCTGAAGGTGGGGATGATCTTTTCATCCACCTCCCAGGGGCGTCAAGCCGAGCGCCCGCCGAAGGAGAAGTTTTTGATGGCGAGGTACTTGTCCGCCACCAGGTTCGAGGTTGTCGACGCGCCGGCGTTGGCGGCGATGGTTCTTCAGAAGAGCAGCTCTCCGCGCCATGGGGGACAATTTCCGGAAGCTCCAAGTGCTCTACCGCGCCCGCCTGGACAAAGTCAAGTCCAGGGCGGCAGCGGTGGACAACGCAGAGGTGGACTTCAAGGCGCGCGTCACCGAGATGCAGACCTGGTTCCACCAGTCTCGCGAGGAGCAGAGGGCCTTCTAGGAGAAATTGGCCCAGCGCGATGTGGAGCTCGCCATGAAGCTGGCCGACATCGAGAAGGCCCAGGAGAAGGCGGCGAACTTGGCTGCCGCGGCCGAAGCCGCATGGAACCAGCATCAAGCCGCCTTGGACTCCCAGCAGGAGGACCTCTCCGCGCATGAGGCGAAGCTTGCCGCAACGCTCCGCGGCAAGGACGAGGAGCTCGAGGCTCTTGTCGCGCGACGGACCCACGAGCTGGAGCAGAGGCACAAAGAGGCACTCGATGCCCAAGCCCTGGCCCATGCCGGCAAAGTGAAGGAGCTGGAAACAGAGTGGGACGAGCTGAAGGAGCAGGCCCTCAAGCTGTCTGGCGAGAAGAGCACGCTCAACCGCGCCTTGGTAGAGGCGCAAGGAGCGGTCATCAGCAGGGCTGGAGAGCTCTCCGAGGCGCAGAACTCCATCAGAGACCTCAAGCTGAAGCTGGAGGATCTCGAGAAGCTGTCGTCGGAGAGCAGGGCTCGGGAGGAGACCTTGACCCAGAGCCTGGAGGAGGAGAAGCAGCTGCGGGCGAACGAGGCCGCCTCCCACCAGGAATACGTGGCGGGCGAGAACAGGTGGATCAGCCATCTGGAGGTTCGTCGCTGGCAGGGTTACCTCGCAATTGGCCACCATGGGGATGCCAAACGTGAGGTATGCCCCTGAGCGCAGCGGGACCGTCAACGCCAAGCTGACCCAGTTCTTTGAGGGCGTCCTCGGAGCCTTGGCCTATCTCCACTCCAACAGGACGGCCACGCTGGCCGAGGAGGCCCGGCGACTTTGCCGGAGGGTCGTCACCAAGGTCCTCACCAAGGTGGCGTACTGGAATCCCGATCTTGACTTCGCGGCCGCGATGAAGAGCTTGCCGGAGGGTGCTGACCCCGCGGTGCTCAAGGAGCGCATCAAGCCCATCACCGACTGCATCGATGAAATCAAGAGGGTGGAAGGCCAGCGCCGGGATTAGGCATCCCGTTCTTCTTCGCCGCTGCGGGTTCCCGATCAAGACAAATTTTATCTTTAGTTAGGACCGCAACGATGATGTGATATAACTCTGAAGTACTCTTAATTTTCATGCATGTTATTTCCCCGTTCAATTCCTCTTTGTATGTGAGCCCTACGTCGATCGGGAAGGCTCGCCGGCGCGGAAGCCCCAAGCGGCATCTTGGGGACGGATCCCCATGGCCTGCCGGGTATGCGTGCTGCCGGACGAGCCACCTCCCCGTTCCGAACGCGGCCGCTCGATCTGTCGAGCTTGACTCGAGTCAGAACCGAGGGCATTGCCGATCATGGAAGGCTACTCTGCCACTCTCGACGCAGCCGCTTGAGCTGTTGAGCGGACTCGAAATAGGGCAAGGGCGTTGCCGATCGTGTGGAGCCCCCTGGCGTGCAGGTTTTTCATACAAAGGTGCGACATCTCCGGGGGAACAACCTCAAATAAAAAGGGTAGTATAAGCAAGGGTTCAGTGCAACTTAGCTTCTGTTCGCGATCGCTCGAGTGCCGATCTCCTGGCCTCCTTTCTTCCTTCAAGGGTCACGAAGATGAAGGAGCGACGGGCTAACTGCCAAAGCCAATTCTCGCAACTGCGCTGCCCCCTACCTGGCGCGCCAAAGATGTCGGTGGGAAACGACACCTATGGGATCACAAGAATCCCTACTACGGTTTCGGGGCGCGGGGGTCGTGAGAAGAGCGGATCAAACAGATAGCACACGGTTCCTTTATCCAGGTTCGGGCCGCGAGGATGCGTAAAACCCTACTCCTGCTTTGGTGGATTGTTTATCTGTGTTCTTGAACTAGCCATGGGGCGCGAGGAGCTCCAAAAAGCCGAATCCTCCTCCTAGTCGCCTCGGGCCTCCTTTTATAGGAAAGGGGTTGCCATAGTGGCACACAGGAGGTGGAAAGGGTACAGTAATGCGAGGTTATCCCTCGCATTACATGACAAGGTGCATTTAATGCGCCTTGATTAGGTGTCCTTGCTTTATCGGGGACGGGGAAGAGCCCTGTCCCGTCCGTCGCCGCTCCCTCTCGTGTTGACACACGCCCTGGCCAGCGGTGCCCGCGGTGCCGTGTAGGCAGGCAGGCAGCTGAGGTGGCGCAGTGGTGGGTCTCCACGAAGATCTGTATGCCGCCACGCAGGTGCCTGCCCAGCTGGTTGGGTCGGCAGCTGCATGCGAACGGCGGTGGAGGTGCGACTGGTGCGGGCCTGATGGTGGCCTCGCGGGTGCTCTTGGCAAGGGCCTTGCCGGGGCCCCGGCAAGGGTCTTGCCGGGGCGCCTGCTGTCATCCCCGGCAAGGCTCTTGCCGGGGGCCTTGTGGTCCTCCTTGGCTGGGATCCCGCCAAGGATCATCACCTTCTAAAGCGTGTATCTGATCTTGAATGTCTTCACAAAGATCTACATGCCACCACGGGGATGTCTCCCGAATCCTTGCCCCATGGGGGCAGTGGACTCAAGGGTGACTTCGCTCCGTAGGTGTGGGGCGAGCTGCCACAGCAAGGGTCTTGCCGGGTTAGCTAAAGCTGCCCCCAGCAAGGATCTTGCCGGGGGGGTCTGCTCTGTCCCCTTTGCTCTTTGTGGTCTTGGTCTTGGCGTCGTTTTGCTTCTCCTGTGCTTCAGCCTTACCTTGGCTCACCTCCCGTGCCGTGCTTGGTGTGGCGGCGCCCGTGGCTCAGACTGCCCGTGCACAGTTATAGGGGTACAAAAAGTATACCCCTTCTTTTTGTACACCGACACACACATTTAATTTTTTGTATAGATAAGGAACATTTTTTATACACACATTTAATAAATTTTAAATACATGATTAACACTTTTTAAAACATATTTTTTAGTCAACAGTGGGCTCACAGCGAGCGGAGGAGGTCACAATACACATATTTTTAAATACATGATTAACACTTTTGCAAAAACAATTAGCCCACAGCGAGCCAATTAGCTCTAGTCGGCCCACAGTGGGCCGACAGGACCCAATCAGCCCACAGTGGGCCGACAGGGGCCAGTCGGCCAGCTGTAGGCCGACTGGAATCCAATCGGCCTGCTGTGGGCCGACTAGGCCCAGTCGGCCTGCAGCGGGCCGACGGTGTGTTATTTTTGAAAAAAAATTACCCAGCGTAATATTTATGAAAATTAATAAAAAATGTATTATTTAAAAAATCGCGAAAAAAGGCCTGTGTAGTACAGTACAACCTAACATGGTTACTCAGCCCACATTCAGCGACGCCGGAAAAGCCCAAACAAGGCTTCTGTACAACTTTTTGAAATCACTGAGCTCAATTAATAACTTAAGAAAAAAGTTAGATTACAGTGGAACCTAATTAAAAGTTGTCACGAGCAAATAAATAATTCAACAGGTCCCACTTGTGCGTGTGTGTGTGTGTGTGTGTGTGAGAGAGAGAGAGAGACCCATCGGCCAATGCTCGTAAATACATCTTTCAGCCATATGCATTGTTGATGCTTAGTAAAAACTTATATAGTTGACACAATCATATAGAACATCATAGCACACTGAACTTGCATACAAAAATTTCACGCGGGCGGCACAATCAGGATGGAAGCAGTGGATCACTACGGGAAGGGCTATGTTGAAACCAACGAAGTCGTAAATAACGGTTCATCGTCTTTATCAATGACGGGAAAATATCTTGAATGTTGTGCAAAGAAAACAGACAGACAACACAATAAGTTCTGCTAGGACATTAAGTTGACGTACAGCCCTTTCTAAAAAAAGTTCAGGTACAAAATTAGAACAGGTCACAATCAAATGTACTGGCATATCAGTGCTTCACACCCATAGCTCGGATTTAACTAGTATCTGACAAGATTCAGTTCTTATCTCAAATTAGAGCACATCCAGGCAGCTAGCCCTGCCTCTTCTCCCAAAGAAGCAGTGGCCTCCGCCGCGCGATGGAGTAGGCCCTGTGCCATCCATCGTTTCGAGCAACACGGGGAAAGTCTGACGATGACTCCTCTAATGGACGTCGTCGACGGACCCTGGCACCAGCAGCGGCGGCAGAACTTCGATTGATGGATTGACCACTTCTCGACATGCACGAACACTCGATACAGGTATATCCCTAACGTGGTCCGCGGCGGCCTTGGCGGCGATGAATAGTACAACCCCGGTTCATGCACCGGTATCTCAACACCAATCACCTTCGGTATGGTGGACGGCTTCTTCATCCATGCCATAACCGTCAGAGCCCAGCTGTCTGGAGGAACAAACATACTTACGAGCTCACCTCCAAGGTAGTTGATAAGCTCGTTCATGGACTCGCTGTTCCAAGCACGTCGAGGCATGCCGTGGAAGGTAAGCTTTGTTAAAAACTCAAGCTCAGAGGGCACCGAGCCCCATCCTGGGTGCCACCGATCAAAGCTCACGAGCGCGCCATCGCAGAACAAACACCAGGAATATTTGAACACACGACTGCAGTCGAAAGTTGTCCGCAACCTGACGAAGAAATCAGCCGGTGGCGGACAAACTTCAACGAGCAAGTCACTTATTTGGATGCCGTGCGCAATGCCAAGAGCTTTGACAAGGTCATCCGGCGAGACGGGAGGCCGGTCGCCGTTGATGGTTACCATCAGCACTTCGCCGGCAAACTGGTCGTCAAGCGCCGCCATGCCAGTGTTGAGCGATAGCACGCAGCGACCGAAGGCAGGACGGACCTCAGGATCTCCGGCTCGGAGATCCGTGTTGACCGGCAACATGATAGTGCGCTTGAGTACAGGGAGTACAAGAGGGGGATTTGGTGGAACTGGAGTAGGAATTGAGATTCCAGAGGTGGGGGAGGGGCGGGAGACTGGGGATGAAAAGGTAACATGAATTTCGAGCACGCGCTAATATGCTCTCGGCGCGCAAGCACACGAAAACACCAGTGGCGCCCACATGTCAGCCTAAGAGTCCTTATTCTTTCTTTTTTGGAGAGCCCGGCCTTTTTTTAGGATCTTTTGAGAGCCCGGCCTGAGAGTCATAATTTACCTGTTTGGCATTGCGTTACTACTCGGCCCATATTCAACGACACCTCACTGGCCCAAACAAGTGTACATCATCGAAAAGACACTGAGCTCAAATTATATAACTTGAAAAAAGGAGATATACTCTGAACACTGGAGAATGGTGATGCCCTCATTTAGCCCACCAGTAGTTCGAGACAATAAACAGTTCAAAACAACGATATATATAACATTCAAACACTGACTAGTGACTACTACTGACATAAACAGCAAGACATGATAGTTCATAAGAAGTCTTGCTACACCACCAAAACGCACCCATCTGCAGCGCTCAGACTCTCATGATCCAGACGAGAATGACATTCTAAACAGAAGCAACTATTACATAGTAAAAGTGACATAGACAAGGATGACCAAATGACAAGGAATATGCATAACAAAAGAAAGAACTACCCATCCAGAACTAGCAGCAAAGACAACAAAGTCATTCGAAGAGATGATCCAACACCATCATAATTTGCAGCCCCGCTTTAGCGACCAGTGATCCGGAGACACCAGTACTCCACCCTTTCGATGCAACAGCCCAATTACCTATCAACCTGAAGGCTCGAACGACATCACTGCCTGTCATAATTGAGACATCCAAGGATCAAAGTTAATCCGGATGCCTTTGTCATTCTCACCTTCTTTTGGCTGCAGGCTGTATCATTGACAATCAGGGGAGTTTGCTCCCGAACTCCTAGGGCTCGCTGTGTAGACACAGCTTTCCATAGCAAATACAGCCTCTCTGCCATCAAGCTCCTTGCCAACGGTGATCTCCTGGTTAATCGGATAATTGAGTCTGAGAAACAGAGAGTGTGAACCAAGGCTGTTTACCCGCCTCCAACTAAAAAATCCTAAAGGCCCCAACAAGCTGGTATCCTTCTCATAGACATAACAGCCACTGCCCGGATACTCACGTATTACACGGTGATTGTATACAGTGGGGTTTTTGCAATATAACTTTTCTGGCTCATGTGTCCGAATGATCATCAGTCTTTTGCCGTCGTCTGATCGAGCGAGGAACCAGTTGTGCTTCCCTGTTTTTGGCAAAGGTGGTGTGATTACAAAGGGCAGTAACTATAGGGACACTGCATCATATCAAAAAGGACAGGCATTGTTAATGTAAGATCAGCATTGTTCAGAGTATGAGTAGGATAATGCAAGAAACAACATTGATATGTCCCTGTTGGAACTGGGAGGAAAATACCGGGAAATGTATACTGGGTTCGAAAATATAGATGTGCCATGCATGGTTATACTCATGTTATCTCGCAATCAATTCTTCACAGGAAACTACCATGTCATGCATGTTATGTAATCACGTTCTGTCCTCACAAAAAAATTCTTCAAGGTAACTAACAGACCATGCATTGTTATATACTCGTGTTCTGTGGGCAAATTTTTTGTGAGGATATTATTCTAGCCATTGATTGCTGAAGGGCGAATATAGGTATGTACACATGGTAAGCATTGCAGGATTTCACTACTTCCAAATATAGAGTTCTCCATATGCACATTTACTTCCCTAATGTATGGTTAGATGAAACCAACAGTGTGGTGCATGTTTCTACATCATGAAAATGAGGAAACTAACATGGCCATTGATACACACTCATATTTAGTAGTAGTATATAGATTACTGTAAAATAAGGATAATATCCATATATTACTAACCGTTTGATTATTCAGGGTACAAATTGGTTGTAATGACATGGTCACAATCGCATGAATTAACTCATTCCAAATATAGCTGATTTATGGCATCTCTAATACATTGCCATAGTTCTACTCAAATTCTGCTCAAACAGAGATATGCCAATCATCACAAAAAGTTCAAACAGTGTCATGGTGTCATCATTAACATGAGAGGAAACAACTTACACGCGCCGTCCCAGCAATACGTGGTGCCATCTTCTTTGTCGATCGTGTAGATGATGCCGTTGTGTTCAATAGCATCACAGAAGTGTGTATTAGCTTTGACGATGATCCACTACGAGCCGAGTTGTCTCCAGCTAAAGAAGGCACCGGCGTAAAGATAGGCGAGTCCGCGGTCGAACAAGGCAATTAGCTTGAAGTCTATGTAATTTGCATGTTGTGTGGGCACATGGCAGATTACAATCTTCTGCAAAACAAGGTCCATCCAACTGGCGTAGTAATCTAGATGACTTGGACCGCGATGGTAATACTCTATATAATCCAACGGAGGAAGGATAATCTCATGGGAGGTCTAGAAGTTCACGAGCACCAACTTTTTACCGTCTCCTCTGAAGGCAGCCATCCAGTGGGAGTTCATGCCGACCCAGTAGATACCTGCCAAGAAGTTTCGGGCGATGGTGATCAGATCGATGTCGAGGGAAATGATGTATGGCGACCCACTACATACCTGCAAAGAAGTTTCGGCTAATGGAGATCGGATTGAAGTCGAGGGGCATCATGCACGCCTCCATATCATGGTGAGCCAATCTCGCAAGACCAGATAGCAGCAAGTAGGGTGTCTTGAAAAGCTTAGGCCTTGCTTCGACGATGGCCGTGTGCA
The DNA here is from genome assembly GCF_018294505.1 of Triticum aestivum. Lineage (NCBI taxonomy): Eukaryota > Viridiplantae > Streptophyta > Magnoliopsida > Poales > Poaceae > Triticum > Triticum aestivum. Next base: position 407,164,141 of record NC_057806.1, on the reverse strand, counting down.
TGTTCCTCGAGCATGCAGCCAGCCGCAGGGCGCTCAACATATCCATACACGAACAACAGAGGTCGAGGATATCACTGGGGAGATTGCTCCAATCGTGGCTCATATGGATGCTGCGCGGTTCGCGTTCGGCCATGGTGGAGTTTGGAAGGGGGCTTGATTTACGGGGGAGAAGGATGTCGGTGTCTGGAGCGGCTAGCGAGGGAATAGTGGTACTAGGGGAGGCGAGTGAGGCGACGGTACACGGGGGCACAGTGAGATGGAGACAGAGAAGGAGATGGAGATGGAGTGGTGCTATGGGAGCAGAGAGGGAGACGAGGCGAGGCGCCAATGTGCTGTACAGCGGCGGTGACATACTGCACTGTGCACAGGGTGAGGCTGACTTTGGTAACCCGAACACGCCGCCTGGACTAGTGTCAGGCGCAGGGTGTTGCCACTTCACTGTGAGGACCGGATGAATAGTATTTTGACCATCAAATGTACCATAGTTGTACTACTACTACTACTACTAGTAGGTACATGAGTACTCTAGTATTGTATAGCGTAAATAGGTCTCCCGTGCTAGCATGCATGTTCACTTCATCGTTCGGGTATCATCCATATTGCGAGCAGAACCAAATTCTCGTGCATGCCCAATCAACGATCTGCCGCGATGCAAGCAGTGGTCGTTCTGGTGCATCAAGGACGGCATGCAGATCGTTCCACACTTGAGAAGAGGAAAAATGGAAAGGTAGAACGCGGCAGCAGAGGAAGAGAACGCTGGCTAACGAGGCTGGGAGGGGATCGAGCAGGAAGTTAATGCTCCACGCCTAAAGGTTTTGGGAAAATCTGATTTTCATAAGGTGACTTATACTCACCTAAACGGAGGGAGAATTCCTTAACCAGAGAACGTTGTGTCTCCCACTCACGCGCTCAAAAAAAACCACGACACATTTTTTTATCTATTTGCATAGGTCCCACCTATCAGGAAGGATGGGCACGTACACGAACAGGTACGACACATCAGTCTACCTGCATAGCCTTTTTGTTTTATCTACCTAGCCGTCTAATCAACTGCCTGCACGCCACTTCTCCCATTTACTCCTTCTCCATCGGGAACCGATTCTCCTCGGCTTCTTCACCTCCCTTCGTCTTCATTTGACTCCAAACCCCACTGTGTTCACATTGTTTTAACCTCTTTAAATAATCATCTACTACTTCAGTTAGACTAGCCATCTAATCCTAATTCTCCAAACCATAGCCCTCCGTTCCAGCAGTTCCAAATGGTGATAGAGATCTAGATGCAGGTTTTTAGCGTCCAACATGTCCTCGTCGAAGGCTCGATGCGCATAGTTGCCACCGTCACCGTCCACCCAAGGGTTGTTCGACAGTGGATCAACAATGTATCCAACTCCCTCGAAAAGGTAGAGACGAGGGTCATCGGTCCCGACGCAAAGTACATGGAGCGTGCCCCTGGGAAGATCCAGCACGCCGCCGTCCTTCAGCTGTGCCTCGAAGATGATGTTTTGGTGTACCACATCATACACTTGCCCTCCATACCAGGTGAGCTTCACAATTTCTTGTCTCGGGAGGACGTATACTTCGGTGGGGCAGCCATCGAAGGGTACAAACAGAAGCTGGAGCCGTACAACCTTGATTTGAATAGCATCGCTGACCTACAAACCAGAATCAAAATTCCTGTAGAAGTTTGTGATAAACAGACACCATCCCTATTCGACGTAGAAATTTTTGTTCTTGGTACAAATCTTCAGAAGGGTGACGAGACGGTGGCATTAAGGTCATCTAGATGGGAGAATTATCCCTTGATGTACGAGCGGATAAAATATGCTGCCCTCGATGCCCGTGTGAGTTTCGGGATAGCTGCAAGGTCCAAAGAGCTTGTTGCGAGGCCGTCTCCCACAGAGAATGAGAAGAAGAAGAAGAAGAAGAAGAAGAAGAAGAAGAAGAAGAAGAAGAAGAAGAAGAAGAAGAAGAAGAAGAAGAAGAAGAAGAAGAAGAAGAAGAAGAAGAAGAAGAAGAAGAAGAAGAAGAAGAAGAAGAAGAAGAAGAAGAAGAAGAAGAAGAAGAAGAAGAAGAAGAAGAAGAAGAAGAAGAAGAAGAAGAAGAAGAAGAAGAAGAAGAAGAAAAGGCTGCACCAGCAGGAGGGCATTATGGATGGTTGAACTATTTCCTCTCTTGTAAAAAATTTATTCCCTCTCGGTGTATATTGATATAGATGGACTATTTCGATGGTGTGCATGTCTTTGGAACAGAGTAGTAGCATGGGTCCACTTGACTATAAGGAAATATTTATCCGCATATATAGCTTTCTATGCTACTCCTTCCAGTGATCGGTATGCAGTGCATGTGTCCATAGACATGACAGCTTGTCCATGGAAGTTCAACTACGGCGACCATGATGTTTCATCTCGCGATTCCCACGATGCCTCTCCAACCCATGGCACCATGCCCCCTGACATGCGCCTCACCCCTCTCCGCCACACCGCCCCTCTGCCTTTGTGTGCATGACATGTGGGCCACCTAAAATGTGGCGAGCATCAAGTTTCTACCACAGCCACCCGCGATTCCCATGACGCTGCTTGAACCCATGAAACCACACATCCCCTGACCTGTGGCTCACCCCTCTTGGCCCCACTGCCCCTCTGCCTACGGGAGAATTACATGTGGACCAGTCACCTATCGGGTCCACATGTTATTGCCTCAAAGGTAGGTGCAGTAAGGCGCTGAAGCTCAGTCCCGACGGCCCTGAGAGGGAAATGTAACTCCTGCGCCAGGGCTTGTGGTGCTCCCGCGGCACGAACTCGTGCCAAACTCGAGATTTGTTTCTTTACTATACATGCATGCAACGATTTAATGGACATTGTAATCTCAACATGTGATGGGGAGCTCTAAATTTGAATTTGAAACTTATAAAACGAAAAGATTCAAAATAAATAAACTGGGAGAGAGGGAGTATATCATAGGATGTGTCCCGTACAAAATAAGTCCCCTGGTTTGTCACCGCGAAGATGCGGTTAGAAAGGAGCACAGCGTCTTCCTACTCGTACGGCAACAAATCGGCCGCAGACAAGATGGTCCGCCTTTGACCGCCACATGTAAGGTTCGTGCTATCTTATTCAATCTCACCGTGGTTCCATTGTACCGATTCATGCGGTGGCCCGTTGCATGGCTGATCCCAATGTTGGACAAAGGTTCTACGGGAACGGTGTCACCGTTGTAAATGTTGTGCAAATTGATGTTGGTACCCTCCCGTACATATGCAAGCCAATCTCCACTCGCACCGAGCCTAACCTATGAAACATTGGGCAGGGGGAGAATTAGGAAATGGACACGAAAGTAGTCTTTAGAATGCATTTACTACGTGATCAAACTCATCTTACCTGCTCATCGGAGGAAATCTGAGTGCCCCTCAACGTCGGCATCTCAAGGGGCGTCAACTTGCAACTACGGCCACGCCGCGCTGGAGAGACCCCCAAGGAAACATCCTCGGGCATTCCACGGAACATCAAGATGCATTTGTATGAGTAGTTTATCTTGTGAGAGAAAAGGATGAACGAAGGAAGGCCTCTAGAGATAGAGAGGGACACTACTACTACCAATGTGCTGGCCCGTGCGTTGAAATGGATCCAAAGTAGTAGAATAATACTTGTTCATGTGCTTGAAATATAAACACTCTAGTTTTGATATACATGTGTCAGCAGACATGACAACTTGTCCATGGAAGTTGAACCACAGCGACCATCACGTTTCTTGTTTCTACCACTGCCACACCCACACGCGATTCCCACGACGCCGCTCCAACCCACGGCACGACATCCCCTTCGCTGACAGGTGGGACCCACGCTTATGGGTCCCACATGTCACTGATAGAATGGTAGGATTGTTCGCGTCAGGGGATCCTCATGCCCCCGACGTGCCCCTCATCCCTCTCGGCCCCACTGCTCCTCTGCCTTTGTGTGCATGATATACTCCTAATATATTACTCCCTCTGTACCTAAATATTTGTCTTTTTTGAGTTTTCAAATGGACTATCACGTACGGATTATATAGACATATTCTAGTGTTTCTAGCAAGATGCCCGCGCGTTGCACGAAGTTGATGGAAAAGGTAAGCACAACTTATAAATTGACGGATGGAGTACTAGTTACAGTGATGCATATAATTAAGCAAAGGGATCCCACATGTCGGTATTGACTGGAACGAGAATGCAACAGCACAATAAGAATTAAGGCCATGATGATGCGATCGCAGTGGTGGTTACAGAAGGCAAGAAGAAAGATGGATCCACGAACGTACGACCTCTTCCTCCTCAACTTAGTGCGCCGGGCCACCGATCGGTGGCTAAGGAGCGGCGGCTTTTGTCGCGAGGTCGAGGTGCTTCTCAGCAAAGGCATCCAAGGCTTCCAGCCGGTTGAGGAAGGCCAACCTCGTAGCGTCCTCACTGGCATTGTAGATACCTATGTACATGATTTGCTCATACACGTGGATGTGTAGGTCGATGAATTCTTGCAGGGCGAGGCGCCTCGCGGCGAGCGCGACCTCCAGGTGGACATTCTTCATGGCATCGGCGGGCAGTCGCAGGGCCACCAGTGCTTGAAAGAGGTTCCGTCCATGGAGGCCGATTAGGGTGGCAGGCAATGAGGAGCCCGGGCGCGCGGGCTGGAGGAGTACGGCGATGTCGTCCGTGAGCTTCTTGATGACGGTGAACTTGTTGCTGGTGTCAACCATCATCTGGTCCAACTGAGAGTCGTAGTTGGCATCGACGGCGGCCATCCACCAGCCGGTATCCAACACCGTCTGGAGACGATCCTCGGTGCCATGCCACAGGCCATCGTCGTGGACCATTTGGCGCAGCCGCTGGCCGCTCACGCGCATCACCGCCATGGGTCTGGAGTGAGCTCTTTTTCACTTAGTGTAGGTGCTTAGGCAAATGCTTAGGTGTGTATGATGTGTTAGATGCATTGGAATGGAGGGGCGCCTTTATATGAGGGCAATGAGGGCAAACTGCGCTGCATTCACATCATGCAGCCTCTTTTCCCAGACCTCCTCCCATTACTTCCCTCATGCATTAATTGAAGGAGGATGCATTGGCCGTTCAACATATCGGGAACCGCTACTCCCTCCCTCGTCTGCTTTAAAGCTGTATCGGGAACTGCACCGCCTGCTTTCAAATCGAATACTCCCTCCGTCTAGGTGAGTATTAAGTCATCTTACGAAAAGCAAATACTCTCTCCATCCAGGTGGACATTCTTCGTGGCGTCGGCGGGCAGTCGCAGGGCCACCAGTGCTTGATACTCCCTCCATCTAGTAGTAAACACATAGGTGTGGTGCATTAACTCTCACGTTGTTTCTTAGGCTAGCCATAGTGGGAGTAACTTAGGTAGTAACTTAACACATCCCAAGACAATTTTTCTTATGTGGCAACTGTTTAATGAGGAAAGAGGTGCTTGTGGTAACATAATATCTTACTGTAACATAGCGCTTCCCGAGACAAAATGAGTCTATAAGCTAATAAATGAAGCAATCTATGACACTAGTACTATGTTACTTTGCACTATGGAGGTAGTAACTTAGACTAGTGTCATATGCATGACACTAGTCTAAGTTACTCCCCACTATGATCAGCCTTATTTTTTGACATAAATAGAGGAATCAACCAAGAAGAGATGTGGGGCTTGTATGCTTTTAATGACTTGAGACTATCAAACATGACATGCAGTGGTCAGTTTGTTGCACAAGAACAAATACAACCCACGTCAGCACACACGCATCTTATATAGCATCACATCTAATGGCTATAAAAGATGAATGAGACCAAATTATATCTCATCTAGATGAGTTCTAGCAAAACTGTATTAATAATACTTAGTCCTACTGCACCATGTATCATATATTAGTATCATGTAGTACTTTATTTATTGCCATGTATGACACATAGTACTGAACTCTCTCTCTTTCTTCATTTAATTCTATGACACCTCATCAAAATTGCTAGGGCTAGTACCATTACAACAAGCCTTAGCAAATACTCCCTCCATCCCATAATATAAGAACGTTTTTGACACTACACTAGTGTAAAAAACGTTCTTATATTATGGGACAGAGGGAGTACTAAACATTAAGTTCTCTCGTTTTCCTCTCCACCTTGGTCACCTAGACGGAGGGAGTATACTGCACGGGCTTTTCCTGCACGGTAGGCGGGGCAGTTCTGCCTAGTCGCTTCGACAGAGACGCGAGAAGACGAGGGAGTAGGCTGCTGCAAATGTAGGGTTGTGTGATTTGACAGCGAGTTACTGCTGGACAGGTGGGGCCCCGTGATTTGACTTGCCATTATCATTTTAACTGCGGCACTACGACCGGCGTGAGTCTCCTAGATTCCTGACCACCTCCATACATGTGCCTCTCCCAATGCTCCACCATGTAGTAGAGGCTGGCTCTTGCATGAGAGCCTACTTCTCCACTTTTTCCTTGCCTCTCTTTCCTCCACATATGCAAAAATGCCATGTAAAGCGCACTATTGGACTTACTTTTACTTGCTCCTACAGGTGCTTAAGCTTGCCACATAGGCATAAAGTCTGATGTGGCAAGTTATTCAAGAAGAGAGAGACTAGTTTCGTGACCCAAGGAAGAAACGGTGCTAAGCGCGTGTACCTAGGTGAAAAGACAATTTTTGGTCTATAGCTAATTAAATGAAGCAAACTTAGCAACACCATTTCATTGGAAGAGGTCACTCCTTGGCAAATGCAATAAATACTAGTACTCCCTGTGTCCCATAATATTAGAACGTTTTTGGCACTACACTTGTGTCAAAAACGTTCTTATATTATGGGACGGAGGGAGTACGAAGAAAGAGATAGACAGGAGTAATAAAATACACTTATAGCCAACCTTGTTGTAATATGAGTGACTAAATGATGACTATGTATAACATGCCAAACATCAGGTAGCCTAACGCACCGTGTTAAATCTCCAAGGGCGCGACCGCACGAGCAATGCGACGGTCGTGGTAGGCGCGACCACGATACGGGCTGCTGGCAGCCCTTGGATCTGAGATCAAACGGTCGCATGCTAAGTTGTTGAAAATTTGTAGAATAACCCTCCAGGGTAGGATATTCGCCCATAGGTCTAGAATCACGCCATGCAACCGTTCGATCTCAGATCCAAGGGCTCTCGGAAGCCCGTATCATGGGAGAATGGAAATCCACTACCCTGCCGTTCGCATGCTGGCAGTTCGCTCCTACTCGTCCCCGCACGTCCTTCAATACTACGGCGGTTCGCTCCTAGTCGTCCCGTCCATTCACATTACGGCAGTTCCACTAATCCTAACCCTCCTCCCAAATCCATGGCGTCCCAAATCTCCATGATCGGCGGTGAGTACAAGGTTAGAACCATCACCGGCAATGAGTTCAACGTCATCTACACCCGTTCTTCTGCGATGGTGAATGGATGCCTTTCTCGCTTCAGACGCATGTTCGAAAACTCAGATGATGAGTGGGTCGCTGGGCTAGATGTTGAGTACACCATAGTCCTAGGACGAGAGAAGGATCTAAAGGACGAAGAGAGGAAGAAGCCCGCCGCGATCCAGGTTTGCGTGCTTGACGTATACTTGGTCTACCACATATGCCATGCCGACGTTGAGTGCCAGGATTTTAAGGACTTCCTCGGGAGAAACCTAGTCAAATTCGTTACTGTAGACTTTGGTAACGACAAAGAAGTCCTGTGTCGGACATGCCTCGTTGTAAGCAACACCTTCGACCTCCAGAAGAATCGGCTGGTGTCCTCTCTTCAGCCTTCAATGCTGACCCTGGCAGGAGCTATGGTTCATCCTTCGTATGGTAAACTGGAGAAACCTCCATACACGTTTCATCGTCATGCATGGTAGCGGAATGTACTAGATATAGACCACATCCACTACGCTGCAATGGATGGCTACCTTTCCTTCAATATCTACAAGGGTTGGATGAAGAGCAACAGCCAAGTGTGCGGTTCAAGCAAAGAAGTATCGGCCAAGAGGAAGAGGGACAAGGACGAAGTCGAGGACGTGGACGAGGACTCCGAGTAAGGTGGCAGTGTCGTTGCTCATGGTGGTTCTAATGCAGTGTCTACCGGAATAGTTGCAAAGTTTAATTTCAGGTGTGCTTAATTTAATTTGAGGGGTGTGTTGTGCTGAGCCCCCAGCAGAACTATGTTATGTTTCTTCTTGTTACTTTAACTCTTCAGTACATACATACTAGTATTTCTTACATTTCATCTTTTAGTTGGTATAGTACTACCACTCGTTTCTTCACATTATATACGTACAATATATATGGCCAACATCATATAGCCAATAGTTTAGTTGTCAAAGAATTTCAGGGTGCTTAGTTTTGTCAAAGAATTCCAGGGTGCTTAGTTTTATTTGAGGGGTGGGTTGTGCACTTGTGCTGGACACCATTATTGTGAAAAGCCTTTTTAATAGTACTATATGCATAATTTGGCGACGAGCGCTCTCTATATGTACCACCTTTTTTTTAATTTCAAGTTTTGCTCCATGGCGCAATCCATCGATACTACTACTGTACAAAAGTGGAGTATATACATTTTTTAAAAGGCTAGAGGGCGGGGTAGTCTAGCTCGGTCGGTTTCACGAGAGACGAGGGCCTTTGTGATTTGATGGCTCATTACTGTTGTCAAATCGAATAGTACTGCGCCGCCCACTGCACGCCCGGTGCGTCCATTAAACCCCTCCGTTAAACCCGCATGCAAACCGAGAATCCTACTCTGGCCACACGTCCGTTCATGAGCGGGCCGGAATTAAACGCAACACCGGCCGAGCTCCTCCCGTCCACCCTTAGTTTAAACAAGGCCAGACGCCGGCCAAGCTCCTACCGTCCGCCCTCTATTTACACGAGGTCAGACAGATAGCGGGCAAGAATCGCACCCCTCCGCCTCTCCCCCATCTCCTCCTTCACCATTTTCTCCACTCCTCCGATGGCTTCCGATGAGCCATTCTCCGGCATACTACCTGGCTGGGTGGCCCGCCGAGCCCTTCGGATACGGGCGAGGCCGCTCGGTGCTTCACCAACCTTGCTTGGCCCGACGGAGCTAGTTGCCGCCCCAAGAAGGCGCGTGGTTCAGCAACTCGCCGCTCCAGTTCAGCTCGATGAGGAGTAGCGAGTTGCTCCACACCGACACGGCAGCGAGCACGCCGGTACGGGCGCCGTCGCTGCCGTGTCGTACCGCGCCACCAGGATCTGCGGTGGCCGCGCCTCCCGTGTCTGTGGGCGCGCCTCCCGTGCCTGCGGCAGCACCATGCAGGCAGAGACAAAAGCCGGGTGCGTGGAGAGCGACGGGTCGGTGGCTAGCTTCTCCATGTCCGCCGCCATCATCGAGGAGAAGTAGAACACGGGAGGCCGCCGCCACTTGGGACCCATGAAGGCCACCGCCGAGGCGACGACCACGGATTCAGGTGGTTTCTTTGCTGCTTCGTCTCTTTCGAGGACCTTCGTCGACCCCACAAGTGTCTGACGGACATGAGGAAGACAAAGGGATCCGCGGGCGGCCATTTAGAACTAAAATAAGTCTAGATACATCCATTTCCGGACGGAGGGAGTATTAATTATACAAGAGAGCCGGATTGGTAACTCTTAGTTCATGTAAATGTAATGAAATCCATGTTTATATGAAGATCCGGCTTTTTTATACGAAATCCTTCATGATTATATGAAATCAGTTCGTGTTTGCACGAATTTCATCTGGTTGGTTAGAGTTGTAAAAATGTATGCCGCTGGGGTTTGATGTCGTCCTCCGCTTAAGGAAGCGGGTGGAAATTTGCCGGCTGCCGTTGGAGATGCTCTTTATGCTGGAAATAAGAGAGTGACATCCAATCCATTTGAGTTAATTGCCTGTATCATTGTCCCTCTATAAAAAGTTAATTGCATGCAAAGTGTACACGTGACTTGCAGGGTGGCTACAACTTCGTACAGAAAAGTCCATCCTTAATCTTGTATTCTAAGTACTCTGTGGGTTCCACTGTCAGTACAGTGGCGAAAGAAGTATATATCAAATAAGTAGAGTAATATATAATATAAAAATATAAAGTTAAAAGACAGAATACGAACTCATGTCATCGCGTTGCGAGCATCCGACGCTAACCAGCCCAGCACATTTTTGTTGTAGACCATGCTGGAGATATATCTCCATGTCTACTCTTATATATACTCCATTCGTTCCTAAATATTTGTCTTTTTCAGATTTCAAATGGATTACCACATACGGATGTGTATGTAGACATATTTTAGAGTGTAGATTCACTCATTTTGCTCCGTATGTCTTTTCAGGAAGGGGTCAGATTTGTCCTTGATTTATTTATGAGGTATCCAGATGGCACTGGACCGCCAAGAAAAGAGGGTAACATCAAAATTATGGACTACTTTTTTGAGTATGTTGGTAAGGTCCGGTCATAGTCACTTGTTGAAACCTCTAAAAAGACAAATACTCCCTCCGTCCGGAAATACTTGTCATCAAAATGGATAAAAGGAAATGTATCTAGACGTATTTTAGTTTTAGATACATCTCCTTTTATCCATTTTGATGACTAGTATTTTCGGACGGAGGGAGTAGAAAAAGAGTTGGTGATGATGGTGTGCGTGCCATCCTGCAATATAGGCCGTCAGATTTATATCTAACGGATAGGAAAGAAACTATGGCAATTTTGCAAAAATATACCCACACATCTCTCCATGTTCGCAAATAAGGCCTTCCCTCATTCAACCTTTTCTCTCACAAGATAAACTACTCATACAAATGCATCTTGATGTTCCGTGCAACGCACGGGCAGCTAGCTAATTTCTTTTAAAATAGTTGCTGCGATAATTGGGTTGAAGTGATATATTTTATGTCTGCCCCGAATGATTTCAGATTCACTAGTAGTAACAAAGAAAAGGTTGCCTTGTTAATTAACAGAAAACAGGGCAAAAACTATCACATGAGGCCGGTAAAAACAAGGCACACTGGGTTCAGCGTCATCGTCACTACAGCTGTGCACGCGCGAGAAGTCTACATATCGAGGGGGCTACCGAGCGAGGCACCGGGACACAATGTTTGAGAGAGAAACCAATTGACAGATTATGATCAGATCGAGTTGTCACCCTTCTGCTGTCATTGTTGGGGGGAGGGAGAGAAAGACATATTGAGAGTGTGCGCGTTAGGCACAGAGGCACAACTAGCGAGTGTGTGTGTGTGTGTGTTTGAAAGAGGAGTAGATAGATTATTATCAAGAACGAGGTGCCACCCTACTCCTTCGGTGTAGGGTAGTGTGTGTGTGTGTGTTTGAGAGAGAAGCCAGTCGATAGATTAGTATCAAGATCGAGGTGTCACCCTACTCCTTCGATGTTGGGAAGTGTGGGTGTGTGGGGGGGGGGGCAGTGGCACTCACATATTTCTACTCTTATAAAAAAACAGAGTTGGTGATGATGGTGTTCCTGCCATCCTGCAATATAGGCCATCTGATTTATATCCGACGGACAGGAAGGAAACTATGGCAATTTTGCAAAAAGATACCCACACCCCTCTCCGCATTTGCAAATAAGGCATTCCCTCGTTCATCCTTTTCTCCCACAAGATAAACTTCTCATACAAATGCATCTTGATGTTCCATGCAACGCATGGGCATCTTGCTAGTAGGGAGAAGGAGTTTGTGTGACACATATCTAGCTATATTAAGGGATAGGTAGATAGCATATGTGTGAGAGACATTAGTGGCTGTGGGTGGGCGGAATTAAAGGGGTGGGCGTGTTAGACATAGAGAGCGTGTGTGTTTCTGTGTGAGAGACTTGTAGGACGGGGTAGAAAGACGAATTTAACCCTGACGGAGGGAGAGAAATACACGAAGTGCATGTGTGTGATTCCGATGCCCACAGGGAAATGAGATATGTATGCGTGTGAGAGAGATTGCACAATTCATTCACGTATCACTATCTAGCGATCGTGGACGTGCATCGCTTGAACATAAGTCAATATCTACTTCGTATCGTGGCCAAAGGTACAATATCGATTCAACGCTATAAAGATTGGACACTCACATATCACTTTTTTTTATTTAAATAAGCCTTTTTAGTTGTGCATGCCAAAGTTACAGTTATGTTTCTTCAAACAACCAATGTAGCTATCATGAACATGCACCATTGTTACTCTTGCATTCAAATTCATTAGTCTTGGATGATTTACGTTTCTATTTTGAAGTAATATATGTAATATTCATATATGAATTCAACGGGTACGCAATTTATGAAATGGAGGCTATGTAATCATATGAGGTAACACTTTTAAGTAGCTGACTACAATATCCATTTCTTTTTGTGCGCCTCTACACTAACACGTCAATGCATTATGTTTAAAGTAAATAACCAATGGCACTAAATTATCTATTTACACGAGAAATACATAGGCTGAGCGTTTGATCCCTTTTTTTGTGAACGCGCCACTACACCCGTACGATTGGCCGCGCCCGTGTGAACATCCAAGTTATCGGCGCATCATCCCGAGTTATTGTCTTTTTTCTGGGGTGGACTTCACACCAGTTATTAACTGCTGACGCGTGCCCCGTGTACACAGTCTAGCATGACCTTCCCGCTAGCACGGTCCAAAATTAGTTGAAACTGGATACGAACGATCCCGCGGGCGGCAAAATCTCCCGCCTCCTTCTAAAATTTCCGCCACCTTAGTCTTTAGCATGCGAAATCCCCCTTTTGTCCTTGGTGCACGGAGACCAACAGTTACAATACCGCCCTCATCTACATGATAGGTCGGGGATGCTTTGGTAACTTCCGGTTCCCCCACTACACGGCACCCCCATTTCCTCTCCCCCTCCCGCAAAAACGACTAACTCCACAACACCAGAGCATCTTACATCACGCCATTCGTACTTCATCGCCCTTTCTCCCCTCCCCTCTCGAAACCCTAGACTGCTCATCCACCGGCGTACCATAGCCCATTCACTGCCAGCGGCGTCCACCTCTCTGGATCTGCTTCTGCGGCCGCATCTACCCCTCCCACCTCCCCTAGAAACAAGTAGACTGCTCATCCACCATTGTACCATAGCCCATCTGGTGCCCGCCTTGTCCATGGCGCCGGATCTGCTTCGCCGGTACTCTCGTCAACCGCCACGCATCTGCAGCGGCTCATTCGTACTCCCCACCGGAGACGCTTCGTCCACACCCCCCGGAGCCGCCCCACCAATGCCCCCGTCGACAGCCTCTGATCCTCTTCGCCGACACCTTCCTCAACCCTACCAGAGCCGCTTCGCCGACACCTTCCTCAACCCTACCAGAGTAGCTTCACATATACCATTCTCAACCCTACCGGGGCCGCTTTGCCAACTCACAAGTCCACGGCCTCAGATCCGCTTCCTCGCACCCTCATCCAACCTACCGGAGCAGCTTCTGACGCCCCATCCACGGCCGCAGATCTGCATCGTCGACACCACCCTTAACCCAACCACCGGAGCAGCTTCTGACGCCCCGTCCACGGCCGCAGATCCGTATCATCGACACCATCCTTAACCCAACCACCAGAGTAGCTTCACCTACGCCCTCGTCCACAACCATAGATCCGCTTCGCCCACACCATAGTCCACCCTACCGGAGCCACTCCACAAACACCCTACTCGACGGTTCTAGATCTCCTTACCGGACCCCGACAGCCAGCGCAATGTCATCACCCTCGATGTTTCTAACCTGATTCCCACAGTCTGGAGAGATGCCAAGCACCCTCCACGTCCTAGGTACTTGTCACCTTTAAACCCGTCCAGCATCATCTGCCCGATGTACTTCAAATATACTAACCGGTCGCTGTTACCTGTTATGCAGCTGGCAAAAACTACAAGGACGATGTTTCTTCTGGATCTAATAGCTTGGCCAACCAAGATCCTGGACTGAGGCATTGCTATGATCTTGTAAGTGCGTCTCTCTCTCTTGTATGGTTTTGTGCCTGCCAACGTGCTTTGCTAGGATTTTTGACCAGTAATCCCTTTGTGCAGACAATGATTTCTACTACTGGCTGCTAAATTAGATATGTAGATGTCATACATGATACTACCTCGTACCTCCGTTCCTAAATATAAGTCTTCCTAGAGATTCCACTATAGGCTACATACGGAGCAAAATGAGTGAATCTACACTCGAAAATGCATCTATATACATCTGTATGTGGTCCATACTGGAATCTCTACAAAGACATATATTTAGGAACAGGGGCAGTACATTACACAAAATCGTAGGTGGCATGTAGGAATTCCAGTGCACTACATTAGGCTCCCTTAGAGTGCCTGCTAGTCCAGCATACAGAGTCATGGCTAGTTTATGGTACGCAGACAATCGTTAATTGGTGGTTTAAATATGCGCAAGGGATATGCAATGTAGTATCATGTAGAGATGTCTGAAACTAGCCGTGTCAACTTGCAGATAGGGTTACACAATGAAAAAGTACAAGATGTATGTGGCAATTTCATGGAACATCGCAAAAAAAAGGAGAGGCAGCGGTGAGCCTATACAGTGTGCTATGGTACGTCACTCCTCCATTGCAATCATCGTGACATGTTATTTGTATGCCAGTTCTATTAGCCAAGTTTCTTAGGGACAGTTATTACGAGTTACCCTAAGAAAATAAGCACCTGTGAATATAAGCTCCATGTAATAAGCCAACCAGTTCTTTTCATTGCGTTTTCAGCTTATCTTTGGTATGATCAATGGAAAGTCTAGATTGCATTATATTTTTTCATTTTGCTGCCCATATGGAAATTAATTTGACTTGCAAACATCACAAATTGAACCCAGTGCAGTAATTAATATGATAGGAAAATAGACCATCACTATTTGCTCAAAATGTAAATACAAAGATACCATCTACTTGGCACAATCTACTTTGGTCAATGTTTTCCATAGAGATCCCATTGCCTAATTTAAATGAAGAATGCATGACCCACATTTAAATGAAGAACAATTATTTATTGAAATTCGATGGTCCAAGTGGCTGGTTATTATCGTATAGCAGCACCACCTGAAATCATCATATAGCAGCAGCAGCAGCTCATAGCAACTCATCATACAACACCGGCAGTCTGCAATTCATCATACACCAGCAGCAGCTCATAGCAATTCATCATATAGCAGCAGCAGGAGAAGCTCATAGCAATTCATCATATAGCAGTAGCAGGAGCAGCTCATAGCAATTCATCATATAGCTGCAGCAGGAGCAACTTGTAGCAACTCATCATATAGCAGCAGCAGGAGCAGCTTGTAGCAACTCATCATATAGCAGCAGCAGCTCATAGCAATTCATCATATAGCAGTAGCAGCTCATAGCAACTCATCATACAGCAGCAGCAGCTCATAGCAATTCATCATATAGCAGCAGCAGGAGCAGCTCATAGCAATGCATCATATAGCAGCAGTAGAAGCAGCTCATAGCAATTCACCGTATAGTGGATCAGAATGAAAATTTGGCAAAAAATCAGAGGAGATCCTCACCTTGTTGGGTGAGCTCATCCTTGAACAGCACCTCAAGGCCATGGCCTGGGAGGAGGGGAGGGGGAATAAGGTGCCTTCTGCCGAAGTGTGGCATCAGCCGTAGTTGTGCAGCGCCCGCTGGAGTGGTGCGTTGGACGAATCACAGTGGAGCAGCTACTGGAGACCATGAGAATGAGGGGCATCGCCAGAGGGAGGAGAAGCCAGGGAGATTTGCCCCTACCCACCGGCCATGTAGCCTAGCTGGACATAGCATCGTCGAGGACATGGCCAGATGGGACCAGTGGCGACGGCTCGCTGGAGGAACCCTAGTGCTGCAAGCAGGGGATAGAGGTAGAGGGAAAGGGGAGAGGAGATGCAAGCGGGCAGGGAAATGAATGCTTGCGTGTTTGTTTTTACTTGAGGGTCAGGTGTGACACGGGCATCAGCAGTTGCATTTTGAGTGTAATATAGGCAGACAACAAAGTCATTTCACTATTCCCCTTCTCTTCAATTTTTAGTGAGGTTCTACCCGAAACACCCCCCCCTCCAAAGCGAAATTAGTTAAGCCCAAGCCCATAACTCAAAAATGACTTCTTTACATCTTTTATGGCTTATTTTGAGAATATGCCCTGAAAAGGCGGAATCGAACTAGCCCTTAACCTGCAATTCAATTGTGCGTGCAATGATGAATCACTCCTGCCTGCTATCTGTACATTTAGGCATCATCATACATGGCATAACCTAATACATGTGCATTCCATTGTAGAATCTGGAATATGCAATGTTTATGTTAGTTCATACGTTGCACATGATGTTTAAATGCCCCTTAAATCTGGTCAGTCAAGTGATGGTCTTTAAGCCTCCTTCTTTGCTTCTTTTCTTCATATGTAAGATTTGCTCACACTTCTGTTCAATTGCTTGTTTGCATCAGCCAGCCATACTAGGACTGTTTGCTTTGATTACTTGTTGTTCTTGACCTAACACTCTAACAGAGCTTGTCAACGATTTAAACACTAAGGGCTGCTGTAGTGGGGCCTTGTCTAACTCATAGGTGACATAAAGGTTTGGCTGTACACTACAGTAGGCTCTCCAAGAGTACCTGGAGATCCAGTTCGAAGGTATGCCTAGTTTTTACATAGTGCAGACATAGTAAATGCTCATTTCATTGTGTGCAAGTGCAAGAGATGCGACATTCATTATGTGGTGTTGTTTTGTTATAATCTCATCCTTTTGTGTTCACAGACTGGAAAGTATGCATATTTATCTTCCAAGGAGACGAGTAACTAGTTTGTGTCACCTTGCAGAGGGGGTGCAATGAAGATAAGATTGAGGATTTCCAAGTACAAGATGTTAGGAAGGAGCCTTGCAAGAGAAGTAGGAGCTGCGCTGAGCCTCTTCAACCTGCTAAGGTAAGTCACTGTATGCAACTCAACAGTTCAATTCCTTGTTTGTTTCAGGCATAGTTAATTTTCTCTTTTCAATTGCTTTATTTGTCCTCAGTTAATGAGATGCCCAAATAATCATGCCTGATGTTCGGTACTTGTATCACTATTAGTTGACATAATTAAAGGCCTTACCATTTAATTACTCTGCCGAAGTGTGCCTGAAGCTTTGAAGTCTATTAACCAACTATTATTGCATGAGGCTCACAATCTAGTTTATACTACGCTAATGATTGCATAGTTTTGCCTGCTGTAGTATGTTTGTATGAAACCCTCTGCTGTTCATTATGCTCCCTAAGACTTTAATTGAGGCACAGAATGGCCAACTGCTTGCTTACTTATACGCAACGTGCTGTCTAAATTTGTAACTTGTCTGTGTTTTCGATTGGGCCCCAACATCATGCTCCTCTGGTGAGCTAAGAGGGATTTCTGTATGCAGGCTGCACAGACTATCTTTTTTATAATTTTTAAAATATCACCTGCTTATGCTTCATGACGTGTAACATTTTTTTAAAGTGACGTGTAACATTATTGTTAGTCCTGTTTTGCCATGTAGTACAAAATAGTGTCTTGTTCGCTTCACTGTTGTAACTATATTTTTGCCCTAGTCATGTGTACTTCCAGAAACATTTCAGGATGAAGTGACATCAACACAAAGATCTGTGAGCAGTGCGGCATGGCAGTTACCGAATGATTATGGATTGGAATTGGAATGTGCTATGTTCTCGAGCATCAACTAGAGGTGGCAAGACAACGTGTACATGATTGTCAACGTATAATCAACAAGTTGAGACTGGACATGCAGGTATTAGATGCAGGAGTCAAAAAATGAAACAAGACACTGAGGTAACCATGAAGCAATTGGAGATTTTGCAGACTAGAATTTGTGCTATCTGAATCTGGCCAATCCTATTTTTCGAAGAGATTATAGTTCAAATAGAGTTAAGTTGATGCGCGTCCATGATGTATGAGTTGTATTTGCCCAGTGTATGTAATTTGCTGTCTATGTATGCTTTGTTATCACCTGTGCCGAACCATAATGCCCAGTGAGTAGAATCGGCTGTAATTCTTCATTGTATAGTGTAGGATTATTCTACCTTTCTATGCCTTGATCTCTTTGTTGTAATAGTGTAGGCTTTTTAGAGGTGATAGTATTGAGTAGGATAATTCTTTGAATATGCTATATCATTCAAACGGGGGCCAATTCGCCCGACCATGGCCCTTCACGGACCGTCGGATTCATGGGCCTTCTACGTCTCGTAGGATCCATGGGCCTTCTACATCTCGTAGGATCCATGGGCCTTCTACGTCTCGTAGGATCCATGGGCCTTGTATGTCTCATAGGATCCATGGGCCGCCGACTCATTTATTGGCTTGTACGGGCCTTTAATGGGCCGTAGACGGGCCTTTAATGGAAATCATACGTTTTATGGGCTGACCATAACGGGCCGTTAATAGGCCGTATTTGGTGATGCTATGAAATTGGCCCAGCAGACTAATGGTCCACAAACGGGCCGACTGTAACGACGGGCTGAATTTGGCCCACAAGCAGAAAATGACAGTAACGGGCCGTAAGTAACCGAATGCGGCAAATGAGCCCAAGAATAAATAGGCCCTCAGAAGGCCGAAAGTTAACTTGGGCTGGGAATAACGGGCCGTTAATGGGTATAAAGTGATACACTGTTCATTACGAGTCAGTTTCACCACGGGTCGTTAATGGGTGTAAAGTAATACATTCTTCATTACGGGCCAGTTTCAGCACGGGCCACTAATGGGCCAAGAGTTACAAAGGGCCTCATATGGGCCGAAAGACGTCATGGGCTATACATGGGCCAGAAGTGAAAATGGGCTGGAATCATATTGGACGGCCCATATGACGCTACTAGGCCTAATTCGGATAGGGCGTAACGGGCCTTGGTTTAGCGGGCTGTAAATGGGCTATATGCGAACAGGCCGTTAACAGGCTTTCCATGGGCCGGCCCGCCACCTTTTGACCAAGTCAAACGGGCCGGCCATTTAACAGGAATGGGCCTCTGTTGGGCCGTGCCAAGTGTCGACGTATCATAGGTGCCTATCTGACCGACTGACGAGCTGACACGTGTTTCGTCCGGCCAATAAGAATTTTACACGTGGAAATTTCCCATTGGTCGGGGCTGTTAACAGGTTATCGGATCCAAAACCCGACCTGATAGCTTAACGGCATTCCGTTATGGTGGATGCCACGTGTCGGTCACCCTTGACGAAAGCACTTCTTTGACGCGCGATTTATCGTCATGGAAGTGGACACTTCCGTGATGATAATTTTGGTAATGTCATGTAACACTTCTACGACAGCACAGGTATGACTATCTTGATTCTGTCATAAATTTGTCATGGATGTACATGCATGACAAATAAGCGACCTACTGTGACAAACACGTATCATCACGGAAGTGTTTTTTTTTGTAGTGAATAGGATCATTATAAGTGATAGTCTTTTCTTCAACTTTAGTAGGTGCAGCTACTTTTACTTCTATGGGAGGATGATATTTAAACCACTTCTCCTTGGGGAGATCAACATAAGTAGCAAAAGATTCACAGAAAGAAGCTACTATCTCAGAGTCAAGTCCATATTTAGTGCTAAATTTACGGAAAACATCAGTATCCATAAAAGATTTAACACAGTCAAACTTAGGTGTCATACCTGACTCCTTACCTTCGTCGAGATCCCAATCTTCAGAGTTGCGTTTAATTCTATCCAATAAATCCCATTTGAATTCAATAGTCTTCATCATTAAAGAGCCAGCACAAGAAGTCGAGCATAAAAACTTTGAATAATTATTTCTCTTGAGAGATCATGATTGGGGCATGAATATAACATTGATTTAAGCCTCCCCCAAGCTTGAGCAATGCTTTCTCCTTGGCTAGGCCAAAAATTATATATATAATTGCGATCACGATGAACAAGATGCATAGGATAGAACTTCTCATGAAATTTCAATCGTTTGTAGTTCCCTGACCCCGTATCATCACATAGCCTATACCATGTCGATGCATCTCCCTTCAAAGATAAAGGGAAGACCTTCTTCTTAATAACATCTCCGGGCACACCTCCAAGCTTAAATAATCCACAAACTTCATAAACATATATTAGGTGCTCATCAGGATGCTTTGTTCCATCTCCTGCAAAAGGATTAGCTAGCAGTTTTTCTAACATACCCGAAGGAATCTCAAAGTGAATATTTTCATTTTCATTTTCATTTTCAGTAGGTTCAGTAGGTTGAGGAGCAACTCTTTTCTCTATTGGTCGGGGTGAAGATACCCCGAACAAGCCCCTCAGAGGATTACTTTCCATAGTAACAAGTGACAGTAAATTTCAGCACACTATATAAATTTTTCCTTACCAAATTCCACCTACCAAAAGCGCTTCACTCCCCGGCAACGGCGCCAGAAAAGAGTCTTGATGACCCACAAGTATAGGGGATCTATCGTAGTCCTTTCGATAAGTAAGAGTGTCGAACCCAACGAGGAGCAGAAGGCAATGATAAGCGGTTTTCAGCAAGGTATTCTCTGCAAGTACTGAAATAAGTGGTAACAAATAGTTTTGTGATAGGATAATTTGTAACGAGCAACAAGTAACAAAAGTAAATAAAGTGCAGCAAGGTGGCCCAATCCTTTTTGTAGCAAAGGACAAGCCTGGACAAACTCTTATATAGAGAAAAGCGCTCTCGAGGACACATGGGAATTATCGTCAAGCTAGTTTTCATCGTGTTCATATGATTCGCGTTCGGTACTTTGATAATTTGATATGTGGGTGGACCGGTGCTTGGGTGCTGTTCTTACTTGAACAAGAATCCCACTTATGATTAACCTCTATTGCAAGCATCCGAACTACAACAAAAGTATTAAGGTAAACCTAACCATAGCATGAAACATATGGATCCAAATCAGCCCCTTACGAAGCAACGCATAAACTAGGGTTTAAGCTTCTGTCACTCTAGCAACCCATCATCTACTTATTACTTCCCAATGCCTTCCTCTTGGCCCAAATAATGGTGAAGTGTTATGTAGTCGACGTTCACATAACACCACTAGAGGATAGACAACATACACCTCAACAAAATATCGAACAAATACCAAATTCACATGACTACTAATAGCAAGACTTCTCCCATGTCCTCAGGAACAAACGTAACTACTCACAAATCATATTCATGTTCATAATCAGAGGGGGATTAATATGCATAAAGGATCTGAACATATGATCTTCCACCAAATAAACCAGCTTGCATCAACTACAAGGAGTAATCAACACTAATAGCAACCTACAGGTACCAATCCCAGACTTGGAGACAAGAATTGGATACAAGAGATGAACTAGGTTATGAGAGGAGATGGTGCTAGTGAAGATGTTGATGGACATTGCCCTCTCCCGATGAGAGGAGTGTTGGTGATGACGATGGCGATTATTTCCCCCTCCCGGAGGGAAGTGTCCCCGGCAGAACAGCTCTGCCAAAGCCCTAGATTGGTTCCGCCAAGGTTCCGCCTCGTGCCGGCGGAGTCTCGTCTCAAAAGGTTGCTTATGATTTTTCCCTGGACGAAAGAGTTCATATAGTAGAAGACGGCCACCGGAGAGCCAACAGGGGGCCACGAGGCAAGGGGGGGCGCCCTTGAGGGTAGGGCGCGCCACCCACCCTCGTGGACAGGTGGTGGCCCCCCTGACGTATTTCTTCCGCTCAGTATTTTTTATTATTTCCAAAAAAGACTTTCATGGAGTTTCAGGACTTTTGGAGTTGTGCAGAATAGGTCTCTAATATTTGCTCCTTTTCCATCCCAGAATTCCAGCTGCCGGCATTCTCCCTCCTTATGTAAACCTTGTAAAATAAGAGAGAATAGGCATAAGTATTGTGACATAATGTGTAATAACAGCCCAAAATGCAATAAATATCGATATAAAAGCATGATGCAAAATGGACATATCAATGCATCGGACAATCGACTCGAGCCAAACCCATGGAACGCAGCCAGACTCCGAAGTTTCTACGCCTAGTGCCGGACTCTATGTTCGCCTCCTTACCTCTGTCAAATTTTTATATATTCATTATCTGTCTTTTCTTTCTTTCTTCCCTTTTTTTCTTCAAGGCCATAAAATGCTAAAATGTGTCTTGACTACACAATCTTGACGCGCTTGCCGCACTCATGATACTTGGGGGCTTCTTATACAGAAGCTTAATATAGCTACGTTCCGGGCTCTAGGCCCCACACATGTGTTACTTTTCACATGTACCTTTTTTCGCCATTATATGCATCGATATGACTTAAGTTTTGGCCAAGCTGGGTTGTCTGGCTCTTGTGTTTATGCCCTACGTTCCCGTTAATTTGGCTAGGGCATAAGGGGAGCACCTCTGCGATTGTTACTGCCGGGTCAGCCGGATGTGTACCTCAGACTGGGTGAAGCCGAAAGCTAGTGTTCTTAAGGGAATATTCGGTCGGTGAACAAAAGACGATTTTTATCTATTGTACTACATGCCCCCAGATGTTTATATCCTGTGTCTCTTTTCACAGTTCGGACATGCACATTAATGCATGTGTACCCAGGGAAAGGAACCCTTAACGGAACTGTTCTCCCTGGAAGATGTTTCTTACTATCCATGTAATATAACATAGCTAGTTGGGTACTTGTTTGTTCAAGCACTTATGACCCCTACGCCTGGTTTCCATGCATACCCCGGTTTTTACATAACTGAGCGGGTATTCGGATACACTCCGGACTGTCGGGTCCAGAGGTCGAAGCGAAAAGGTCCGCCATGACAAATGATTTACAATCCGGCTAGGGACAATATATGTCACTTGAAGTACACGGTCACTTAGACTGACTAAATTCTTCTTCTATACCATCCAACAGGCTGTCTAGCCTACAGTCCTGTTGGGAATACTTTGCGGCTAATTCTACCTGGTCATAAACCAAACTGACGGGGATCTCTTTCCCATCAGGCCCCACAGGTCCGACCACGGCCATGTGGTTTGGGTCAGCCTTGGTATATCGCGTCTTCACCATGGCCCAGGCTTCCCTTGCACCTTGTTGGCAGGCTGATATCTTCCATAATCGGAAGCACCGCCGCCCTCCCTTGAGCTTTTCTACAAGCTCTCTCATGCCTCCTGGCAGGGAGGTGGACGGCCACAAGGCTTGGGCAATGCCCTGCATCACCTGCCGCACTTGTTCGTGCAGTTGTGAGAGCTCTGGCAGTAGATCGCCTCTAGACCCGGGCATCTCCTCCGCGGGACGACCCGTCAGCATACATACAGATATAACTCTGTCAGCCAGTTTCTTCGCCGAACTCTTCAAAAGTTCGTTCAAGCACTTACTGAAAATGCCGCGTCGAAGCCTCTTATTCTCCTTTACGGAGTCAGCAAGCTGGGCTCGAACATCTTTCAGTTGAATGCCCAGCCGGGTATTAGCATCTTCCAGATCGTTTTTCTCCCGAGTAACCCGTGTAAGCATGCGTTCGCTAGCCTTTAGCTGTCGGTTAGCACGTTGCTCATCCCCTCGCACGACCTCCGGATTCACTCCGGAGTCATCTGCAGAATCTATTGTTAGATTTGCACGCATGCCGCATACTACCTGGTAAATGACATTCTTTGCAATGGAAACAAGTGTTACCAGATGGGGCCTTCTTGGACTCCTTCACCGCGGCAACTACGGCCTGAAGCTGGGCTTTGCACTCCTCCAGCTCTTGAGACAACTGGGTATTCTTCTCCATAAGAACATATGCAAACAACGATCCTTAAATCAGTTGTGCCAACTGTTTCAAGTCTCAGGGGCTATTGATATACATAATTACTAGATTTTCTTACACGCATATCCTTTACATACTGGTCCATGGCTCTGGCAAGACCATTTTGAGCAGCTCGGATGTACACGTCTCCTGAGTTGAAGGCATCAAACACCTCTTGGGAGAAACAAGCATCATGGAGTACGGCCCGGCGACGCCTGTGATTCATGGTGCTCTCCACTTTGGAATTTGTAGCGGATAGCCAATCCGCATCCTCTATATGAGGAACATCCGGCATTGGCCCCATATTAGCGTCCGCCTCTAAGTCCGGCTCTGGAGCCCGACTGGTGGAGGCGTGGCCTACCTTACACATATGGTGTCTTGCAAGGAAGGCCGTCGGGACGCCATGCCGAACCCGCAGCAACCACGGAGCGGGGTTCTGTTTCATACCTCTGCGATGGCGTCTCAGTCCTGACCGCCTTCCTTTTAAGCCTACCCGGCTTCGGTGCCCCTTGTTGGTGAGTCACTGTGGGTTCGGCATGGCGTCCCAAGGGCCTTCCCTGTAAGACACCATATGTGTGCGGTAGGTGAAGTGCAGAAAAAGAGACCCTTCTTGGAAGTTAGGACTCCGGTTTTACTTACATGCGATGCAGGGAGTAGTCCTGGATAATCGGCTATGATGGCCACCATGGCACCTTTGCAGCTTAATTGATAGAACTTCCTGTCAATAAGCTCCACAAATGTGTCCGGATCTTCTTCGAGTCCGGGGTCGAGGGCCCGGTTAGGGTCCTCCGGTTGTGGAGGCGGGCTATGGACCTCCCTTACAGCTTTTCGCAGTTCCTGCTATGAAATGGCAAGGTAAATACTTATGACGAAGAATGCGGGAAGGTTTGGAGTAAAAAGTAGCAGCTCACCCAGCTTGGAGGGTTGTACATGGAGAATCCATCCCGTGGCTTGATGCGGATGAACTCCTCTTCCTCTCCTTTGTACAAATCGGACAGGATTTTTGCTAGAGAAACGACTGAGTGTGGTCCCTTACGACCGCAGCGGGGGGCATCGTCTTCTTCGTTGAAGTGCCACATGGGTTGCCCCCGATATTGAAGTGGCTGCACCCCCTGCATTATACATATTGACATAACCTCGATTACTATCAATCCTGATTGGGCCAGCGTCTGTATCTGACCCATCAGGTAAAGGACTTCCCTGTTATCTTCCTCCTGGGGGCTCCGAGGGCGCCAGATGCGGTGTTTCTTCAAGGGAGTGTTGTCGAACTCAGGAAGGCCCATCCGAATAGGGTCCGGAAGGGGGACATCCTCCATATAAAACCACTCTGAAGGCCAGTCTTCGGATGTCTTCTTCGGAGTATCGGACAGGTATCCGGTCCCGGCGATGCGCCATATTTCGGCTTTGCCCACTTGATAAATTGACCCCTCCTGTGTATGGGGTATGAGGCAGAATAGCCTCTTCCATAGCTCGAAATGAGCTTGGCAGCCCAAAAACAGCTTGCAAAGGGCGACGTAGCCAGCAATATGTAATATGGAGGCGGGAGTAAAGTTATGCAGCTGGAGGCCGTAGAACTCTAGGAGCCCGCGGAGGAACGGACGGATTGGAAATCCGAGCCCCCTTAATAAGTAAGGGACAAGGCATACCCGCTCCCCCATGGATGGGTTGGGAAAGCTCTCCGCTTGCTCTCCGCCGTTGTAGGTGGCGAGTCTGGCTCGAATGGGGACCATATATGCTGGAGGGAGGAATCCCTAGGTCTGTAACTCTACTAATTGGCTGTGAGGGACGGAGCACTTCTGCCAATTGCCTGGCTTAGGGTTACGGGAGCAAGAGGAGGAGCTGCGGTGGCCGGCCATGATGGGATGGATCTTTCCGGGTGCGCTCCGATGAATACTCACTGTGGGAGGATGGTATAATATGGATCTGAGGATCCCCGCCTCCTTAAATAGATGATTTACTTACATGGTTAGGGTGGCAAGTGTAAAAATGCCCCGACTTCTTGCATTCGCTCGACACGTGGAGGACAGCCATTATTAGGCGCAGAAGCCAAGGAGTGCAACATTCATGGGAAGTCGGACGCTACTCGACAGGTACTCAAATTTGGAGGAGAACCCGCCTTGCAATGCTGAAGACAATCTACGCGTCAGACTCAACGTCATTGAAGCCTGGTTCGGGGGCTACTGAGGGAGTCCTGGATTAGGGGGTCCTCGGACAGCTGGACTATATACTTTAGCCGGACTGTTGGACTATGAAGATACAAGATTGAAGACTTCGTCCCGTGTCTGGATGGGACTCTCCTTGGCATGGAAGGCAAGCTTGGCAATACGGATATGTAGATCTCCTCCCTTGTAACCGACTCTGTGTAACCCTAGCCCCCTCCAGTGTCTATATAAACCGGAGGGTTTTAGTCCGTAGGACAACAACAATCATGCCATAGGCTAGCTTCTAGGGTTTAGCCTCTATGATCTCATGGTAGATCAACTCTTGTAATACTCATATCATCAAGATCAATCAAGCAGGAAGTAGGGTATTACCTCCATCGAGAGGGCCCGAACCTGGGTAAACATCATGTCCCCCGCCTCATGTTACCATCCGCCTTAGACGCATAGTTCGGGACCCCCTACCCGAGATCCGCCGGTTTTGACACCGACGACGAAGAATCAGGAGCAATGGGGACGGCAGCGGCGAGCGAAAGCAAGAACTTGAGAAGGAAGAAGGGAGGGACGGGGTTTCCGAGATTGGAAAAAGGCACAGAGGGTAAATGGGCGTCGCGCCAGCGGTTTCTCCTTTTTTATGGGGAAGGCACGGACCGCTTCGCTACCATTTACTGCGATGTGACACGTGAGGGCAGCAACCACCCCATGCATGACCCCCACGTCACGCATGACCCCCACATTGCGTGATTCAACGCGGTTCATGGGGAAGCGCAACGGGCGAGGGAATTACCGCAGTAAAACTCCGCCCCGCGTGCCCGTGCACCGTTCTGGGCCTAGCCCAACAACGCGTTGCGCTTATGTGTGGCCCAGGCTCGGGGGCTCCTATCAGTGTATAAAAGTAGGGGCTCTCCTTTTTACCCCTTTACTTGTGCACGGGCAGTCAGAGACGCGCCCGCGGCCATGTTAAGCAGGGCAGAGGAGGGAAGCCAAAGGCGAAAGACAAGCGAAGCAACGCCAAGACCAGAGACGCAAAGAGCAGAGGGGCGAGGTGGGCTACCCCGGCGAGGCCCTTGCTGGGGCGGCCTCCGCAGCCCCGGCAAGAGCCTTGCTGGGGCAACTTGCCCGATGCCAGCAGAGCGCGCCACCCTTGGGCCCAAGGGTTCCAACGCTATCAACCACATTGTAACCAAGGCTCGGGAGGCACCTCCATGGTGGCATGCAAATCTTTGTGAAGATCATAAGCACACAAGATCAGATGAGGACCAGAAGACGACGATCCTCAGCAAGATCCTGGCCGAGGAAATCCACAAGACCCCCGGCAAGATCCTTGCCGGGGACGACCGCGATGCCACGACAAGACCCTTGCCGAGGCCCTGACAGGACCCTTGCCGAGGACACCTGCGAGGCCACGGCCAGGCCCACGTCTGCCAAGACTCCACTGTCGTTCCCATATAGCTGCCAGCCCAAACAGCTGGGCAGGCACCTGTTTGGCGACGCGCGGCCTCCAGGCCAACTCAGCAAGCACCTGCGTGGTGGCATGCAAATCTTCGTGAAGACTCTGCCATCGCGCCAGCCCAGCAGCCAGCCAACGTGGCGCTACAACGCCTCATCAGCTTGGACGCGCGTCGGATCTAGGCGAGGTGATGACAGCTGGGACGAGCTTGCATGTCGTCCCCGATACAGCAAGAAGGGCACGTCGGCAGCGCATTAAATGCATTTGTCCGACGGTGCCAGAGGATATACTTAAACACTGTACACCTTTCCACCTCCTGTGTGCCACTATGGCGACCCCTTTTGACTATAAAAGGAGGACGGAGGCGTACTGGAGGGGGATTCGGATCTTTTGAACGAGGCACGCACCACAGCTAGTTCAAGAACTCAAGAACACTCAGATATACACCAAAAGCAGGACTAGGGTATTACGCATCCTCGCGGCCCGAACCTGGGTAAATGATCTTTGTGCTGACTACCAGACCCACTCTTTAGACAACTCCGCGCCCGCCAACCGTAGAAGGGATCCCAGTGATTCCATAGGTGTCGTTTCCACCGACAACTATTGAATTCAAATGGGATTTATTGGAAAGAATTAAACGCAACTCTAAAGATTGGGAACTCGATGAAGGTAATGAGTCAGGTATAAACCTTAAGTTTGATTGTGTTAAATCCTTTATGAATACCGATGCTTTTCATGAATATAGCACTAAATATGGACTTGGCTCTGAGATAGTAGCTTCTTTCTGTGAATCTTTTGCTACTCATGTTGATATCCCTAAGGAGAAGTGGTTTAAATATCTTCCTCCCATTGAAGTGAAAGTAGTGGAACCTATTAAAGTTGAAGAAAAAACTATTACTTATAATGTTGATCCTCTTGTTCCTACTGCTTATATTGAGAAACCACCTTTTTCCTGTTAGGACAAAGGATCATGCTAATGCTTCAACTGTGGTTCGTAAGAGTTATACTAGAACACCTACACCCCCTGAACAAATTAAATTTGAATCTAGTATTGCTATGGTTAAAGATCTCTTGGTTGATAATATTGATGGGCATGTTATTTATTTCTATGATGAAGCTACTAGAATTGCTAAACCCGATATTAAAGATAAACATAGACCTATTGTCGGCATGCCCGTTGTTTCTGTAAAAATAGGAGATCATTTTTATCATGGCTTATGTGATATGGGTACTAGTGTGAGTGCAATTCCTGTTATTTTATATGAAGAAATTATGAATGATATTGCACCTGTTGAGATGGAAGATATTGATGTTACTATTAAGCTTGCTAATAGAGATACTATTTCACCAATTGGGATTGTCAGAGATGTTGAAGTCTTGTGTGGGAAAATAAAATACCCTACTAATTTTCTTGTTCTTGGTTCCCCACAAGATAATTTTTGTCCCATTATATTTGGTAGACCTTTTTTGAACACTGTAAATGCTAGGATGATTGCAAAAAGGAAATTGTTACTGCTAGTTTTGGGGATGTGTCTCATGATTTCAATTTCTCTAAATTTCTTAGACAATCCCATGATAAGGAATTGCCTAGTAAGGATGAAATTATTGGTCTTGCTTCTATTGTCGTGCCTCCTATTGATCCTTTAGAACAATATTTGCTAGACCTTGAAAATGATATGTTTATGAATGAAAGAAAGGAATTAGATGAAATTTTCTTTAATCAAATGCCTGTTTTGAAACACAATCTGCCTGTTGAAATCCTTGGAGACCCTCCACCACCCAAGGGTGATCCCGTGTTTAAGCTTAAACAATTACCTGATACTTTGAAATATGCTTATCTTGATGAAAAGAAGATATATCTTGTTATTATTAGTGCTAACCTTCCATAGCATGAAGAAAATAAATTATTGAAAACTCTGAAGAAGCACCGTGCCGCTATTGGATATACTCTTGATGATCTTAAGGGCATTAGTCCCACTCTATGTTAGCATAAAATTAATATGGAGCCTGATGCTAAACCAGTTGTTGATCAACAACGACGGTTAAATCCTCAGAAGAAAGAAGTGGTAAGAAATGAAATACTCAAGCTTCTGGAGGCAGGTATAATTTATTCTATTGCTGATAGTAGATGGGTAAGTCATGTTCATTGTGTCCCTAAGGAGGGAGGTATTATTGTTGTTCCTAATGATAAGAATAAATTGATTTCACAAAGAATTGTTACACATTATAGAATGGTAATTGATTTTCATAAATTAAACAAAGCTACTAGAAAAGTTCATTACCCTCTACCTTTTATTGATCAAATGCTAGAAAGAGTATCCAAACATACAAATTTCTGCTTTCTAGATGGTTATTTTGGTTTTTCTCAAATAGATATGTCAAAAGAGGACGAAGAAAAGACCACTTTTACTTGCCCTTTCGGTACTTTTGCTTATAGACGTATGTCTTTTGGTTTATGCAATGCACCTTCTACCTTTCAAATATGTGTGACAGCTATATTCTCTGACTTTTGTGAAAAGATTGTTGAGGTTTTCATGGATGATTTCTCCATTTACGGAACTTCCTTTGATGATTGCTTAAGCAACCTTGATTGAGTTTTGCAGAGATGTGAATAAACTAATCTTGTTTTGAATTGGGAGAAGTGCCACTTTATGGTTAATGAAGGTATTGTCTTGGGGCATAAAATTTCTGAAAGAGGTATTGAAGTTGATAAAGCTAAAGTAGATGCTATTGAAAAGATGTCGTGTCGTAAAGATATCAAAGGTATAAGAAGTTTCCTTGGTCATGTTGGTTTCTATAGGAGGTTCATTAAACACTTCTCTAAAATTTCTAGGCCTCTCACTCATCTCTTGCAAAAAGATGTCCCTTTTGTTTTCGATGATGATTGTGTAGAAGGATTTGAAATACTTGAGAAAGCCTAGATTTTTGCACCTATTTTTCAACCACCTAATTGGAATTTACCCTTTGAAATTATGTGTGATGCTAGTGATAATGTTGTTGGTGATGTTCTAGGACAAAGAGTTGATAAGAAATTGGATGTTATTCATTATGCTAGTAAAACTCTAGACAGTGCCCAGAGAAATTATGCTACTACTGAAAAAGAATTTTTAGCAGTTGTATTTGCTTGTGATAAGTTTAGATCTTATATTGTTGATTCCAAAGTAACTGTTCTCACTGATGATGCTGCTATTAAATATCTTATGGAAAAGAAAGATGCTAAGCCTAGACTTATTAGATGGGTTCTCTTGTTATAAGAATTTGATTTGCATATTATTGATAGAAAGGGAGCTGAGAACCCCGTTGTAGACAACTTGTCTAGGTCAGAAAATGTTCTTGATGACCCACTGCCTATTGATGATAGCTTTCCTGATGAGCAATTAGTTTTCATAAATGCTTCTCGTAATACTCCATGGTATGCTGATTATGCTAATTACATTGTTGCTAAATTTATACCACCTAGTTTCACATATCAGCAAAAGAAAATGTTTTTCTATGATTTGAGGCGTTACTTTTGGGATGACCCACACCTTTATAAAGGAGTAGGTGGTGTTATTAGACGTTGTGTACATGAGGATGAACAAGAATAGATCCTACACAAGTGCCACTACGAGGCCTATGGAGGACGCCACGTTGGAGATAGAACTGCACACAAGGTATTACAATCTGGTTTTTTATTGGCCTACTCTCTTCAAGGATGCTCGTAAGCTTGTCTTATCTTGTGATGAATGCCAAAGAATTGGCAATATTAGTAGACGTCGGGAAATGCCTATGAATTATTTACTTGTTATTGAACCATTTGATATTTAGGGCTTTGATTATATGGGACCTTTTCCTTCCTCTAATGGGTATACACATATTTTAGTTGTTGGTGATTACGTTACTAAGTGGGAAGAAGCTATTCCAACTAGTAGTGCATGCTGATCATAACGCCTCTATTAAGATGCTTAAAGAAGTTATTTTCCCGAGGTTTGGAGTCCCTAGATATTTTATGACTGATGGTGGTTCACATTTTATTCATGGTGCTTTCCGTAAAATGCTTTCTAAATATGATGTCAACCATAGAATTGCATCTCCATATCACCCTTAGTCTAGTGGTCAAGTAGAATTGAGCAATAGAGAGATTAAATTGATTTTGCAAAAGACTGTTAATAGATCTAGAAAGAATTGGTCTAAGAAACTTGATGATGCATTATGGGATTCTAGAAATGCTTATAGAAATCCTATGGGTATATCTCCGTATAAAATGGTTTATGGAAAAGCATGTCACTTACCTCTTGAACTGGAACATAAAGCTTATTGGGCTATTAAAGAGCTCAACTATGATTTCAAACTTGTCCCTGAGAAGAGGTTATTTGATATAAGCTCGCTTGATGAATGGAGAACCCAAGCCTATGATAATGCCAAGTTGTTTCAAGAAAAAGTTAAAATATGGCATGACAAAAGAATACAAAAGCGTGAGTTTAATGTAGGTGATCATGTTTTGCTATACAACTCTCGTTTAAGATTTTTTGCAGGAAAGCTTCTCTCTAAATGGGAAGTTCCTTACATTATCGTGGAGGTTTATCATTCTGGTGCCATCACGATCAACAACGCCGAAGGCACTAACCCGAAGGTGGTAAACGGTCAAAGAATCAAACATTATATCTCAGGTACTCCCATAAATGTTGACACCAATATAATTAATACCATAACACCGGAAGATTACACAAGGGATACCTTCCAAAACGTTTCAGACTCCGAAAAGGAATAGGTATGTGGTACGGTAAGTAAACCGACTCCAAAATGTTTTCCAATGGCAATTTTCTCCGATTTGGAATATTTAAAAAATTAGGAAAATTAAAAGTAGTCTGAAGAGTGCACGAGGAAGCGGCAAGGCAGGAGGGCGCGCCCCTGTACCTTGATGCCACCTCATATGCCCTCCGGACTCCGTTTTCTTGCACAATACTTCTTTTGGTTGGTAAAAATTCATTATATAATCTCCCGAAGGTTTTGACCGTCGTACCACGACAAAATCCTCTGTTCTTGTTTCGAGCTGTTTTTCTGACAGATCTAGATCACCATCATGTCTCCAAGCGCCCCCAAGGACAAGTTTTTTTAGAAGGTCATCAACCCCTACCTTGCGGAGGTGCTGCAACACCCTCAAACCATTGAGATGCATGAGGGGGTGCTGCACATCTGCGATGTTGAAGGGCCAAAGAAGAACGGAAGCATGGAGACAAGACTCGAAGTAATGGAGTAGCAAGTTTTCAAGTGTCAAGGGATGGGGGGACGTGGACTCAACGCTAATCACTTGATGATCATAGAATTTACCAATAATCACAAGCTAGATGCCAAGAACATTGGGGAGGCCATCTTCAAGCTTCACGAGAAAATCGAGCACCTCCAAGCCCATATCTATGACCTGCAAAACCAAAACTATGAGTTTGAATATAGATTTAAGAGGATGAGTTTGGCTGTAGATTTGAGGATCCCGGAGACTCGTTCATCCTTCTATGATGGTGATCCTATGCCCTGGAAGATGGATGACAAGCCTACAACATCAACAACTCCATCATCACCACCTCCGAAGAAAGAGACATAAATACATGGGTATGGGCACTCCCCTTGGCAACTGCCAAGCTTTGGGGAGCTGCCTCGGTATTGTGTAACATCCCAAATTTTCAAATTGGAATGTTTTACAATTATTAGTTAAGCATCTATTCATCTTGTGTGAATTGAGTGGCATTTGGAATTTTCAGAGGCATTTGAGTTTTATTTGAATTTGGATTCAACTTGGCATTGAAAGTTTACTTCAAATATCCCTGATAAATACTTGAGCAAAAGTATGAGAGGAGCTAACATGACACTCCAAAATGTCAGAAGAAATTAATGCCAAAAGTTTTGAATTAAAATTTGAGTTTTATTTGGAATTTTCAAAATAATGTTTTTTAAGTTTATGTTTTGCCTCTGGAAATATGTTCATCTTATAGGTATTGTTTTTATGAGAATTTTGATATATATATATATATGTCCTATATTAAAGTATATTTTATTTCTCTCTATATATATTTTTTCCTCTGCCTTAATTCAAAAAAAGGGAAAACCCAGGCGCCGAGCCAGCCAGCCGGCCCAGCCAGCACCGAGCCGCGGCCCACTAGCGAGCCAGCCAGCCGGCCCAGCCTCGCGTTGCGCCTGATCCCTCTCTATCTTGGTCGCCTGTCCCGCCTTACCTCTCCCTTCTCACTGACCCGCTGGCCCCACCCCTATCCCTAACCCCTCGCGCACGAAGCCGAGCCAGAGCACGCAGAGCACGTCGGCCGCTCTGATCTTCCCGTGAGCGCGTTCTGGAGCCGCCCCCTCCCGCAAGTCTTTGTCCTATAAATAGCCCTAGCTCTCCTCCCTCAAACCCCCCTAAAACCCTACTCCAAAACCCACCACAGCCCCGCCACCATCCGAACCGATCTCACTCCGCCGCTGCAGTTCATCGCCGCCATAGCCGCCGGTGAGCCACCCCTCGACCTCCAAGCTCCTCCACCCAAACCGCCTCATCCACCAGCACCTTTCTAACATCCTCTTGATGCCCAGGAACATCCGACGCTGCTGCCCTGAGCTCGTCCGCCACCCGCCGAAGCTGCAGAGCACCGGGCTCCGCTTCCACTCGACCTCGGCGTCCGTGCCGTCCCCGAGTCCCATCAACTCCTTCCCCGACCCCGGACTACTCCGCCGCACCCCCGACCACTCCTCCTTCCTCCCCGACCGCCGGAGTCGCCGCACCGCCGCCGCCCGAGTCGCCATCGTCGTCGTCCCGTTGTCGTGACCCGCTCTGAGACCTCCCCCCTCTCCATCGTCCGATCAATAATCTAGGGCCTAGATTAGATCCCGAAGGGGTAGGTTTTATTTTTTTAGATCGGTTTTACTTTCGTTTATTACGGTTTAGAGTGGTTATTTATTTTTCGCGGTTTAGTTAGACCGACCTACTCGGTTTTTATGTGTATAGATCGTACGCATTTAGTTATATAACGCCGGAGCGTAATATAGTTGTAGATCGCGCACCTTTCGGCCTAGTAGCACCTGTAGGTTTTTTTAGTTTGATTTCTCGTTCTATTTTAAAAACACAAAAGTTCCAATCTTGTAAAATATGTTTCTCTTAGGTTATTTAATATTTTTAGTTGATTCTTTTTTCTCTTGTCTAAAAAATTCCTAGAGTTTCTGTATAAAATAGTTTCGGACATGTTTTTGCTATTAAAAATTGTTTTATATTAGTTTTAGTCAGATTAGTATTTCTGCTATAAAATGAGCTAGGATTAATTTTTTTAGTGAATATTTTTCCCACTGCTTTGTTTTTCAACTGCCTAGCAGTAGGATTAATTTGGATATTTATAGATTTTATTAAAATTATTTTTACACGAAACCAACATTGTTTTAGTTTATTTGACCTTGTTGTTATTTTCTGTGTTTCTAATTACTTAAAAATTTTGTTTCCACCTCTCTGGTATTTTATTTTAGTTTTGTTTCTGTAGTTTTAGAAGGTGAACTTTTATTTACAGAAAAATAAGATTTTTATTTCTTTTTCTTACTAGTTTTGTTTTAGGAATAAAATGAGTTTTATAATAGCTTTTAATGTGTTTCTTTTTGCACAAAGTTTTTATAGTGTTTTCCCTTCTGTTAGTTAACAAAGCTTTTGTTTTGGCTCTGTTTAAGAAAAAATTGTAGAAGAAAACTATTTTTTGAGTTTGTCTTGCTTGTAGTAAAAACCTTACTTTGATTCTATGACTTCGTTGGTTTTATTGTTGGATTTCTTTGTGTGTATGATTGTGTGTTAGTATAATCTACTTGCTGTTGTAGTAGAAATTTTATGATGGTATACTTATTTGTGCTATGTTTGACTCGATAGAATTTCCAGAGTGCGAAGCTTGCTATCACGAGTCACTAGCGTTCGAAGACCGTCAGCCAGGCAAGTCATTTGATCATGTTCTACAATACCTATGGTTTATTGCATTAGTAGTATTCCTCCCCACCATGCATGCAGTAGGAGAAATTGAAGAAGTCTTGAGTAGTATCATGTGGTAGGTCCACCCAATTCCCCTTGTTACCATTTGCACGGGTCGGTGTAGTTTATTTTGCTATGCTCGTAGACGGGGTTGGTTGAGAGATTCATAAGGGAGATGTGAGAGTCAAGATGATGACAACCCCATGACGTCAAGCTCATTATGGACTTCAAAATTCACTACTGGGTGGAGGACGGTTGACGGGCACCCTGGAGCAACCAGCGGATGGCCGGGATGCATGGAGAAGCGCCATGACATCTTGCAGAAAGCTTCAGCCAGCCACGAAGAGACAGATGGATACCCCTTGACCGGAAGCTTACTTATGCAGCCGCAAGCCATTATGGGCTCTGGCTTGGTCGACCCTAGGCGTGAATCTGGCCAGACGGTGCTACAAGATGTAGAAGAACAGTAGGATTGGATGGGCACCGGCAGTGGCCTAGAGGAACTCCATGGAAGACCCTGTTTCGTTCGTACCGTCTTCAAACACCAGGCCGTGCGAGGACATAAAGGAGGGAACAATTCTTGCGGGTAAAGTGTACAAGACTCTGCAGAGTAGAGACCTAATCGATTAGCCGTGTCCCCGGTTACGGACAAATGAGCCTCTGGAATTGGAGTATTTCGGATATCTCAACACCAAATATAATTAATTAATTGATGGGTTATTGATAATTTCGGGTATGAGACATTAGTTGGCGGAACCATCTCATTAACAACCAACATTTTGTAGTAATTGCAAGCAAGTCCTTTGTTGTAGGGAAAAATTGGCTTTTTCGCAAAAACATAAAACTTAGAGCCCCACAGCCAAATTGCATATAGTGTTAGAATTATTATTGTTGTTCTCTCTATGACTTGCCGGCATATTCAAAATGCTGACCTACACGGCTACAACGTCTCATGTTGCAGAGGAGTTTTCCAACCAGGAGTGAGGCTACGATATATGCTCGGTGATTGCCCTATGGAGTCGGATGGACTCGCTTATCGTCTACGCTTCCGCAGCTTTATTTAGTTTATTTCTCATGAGTTGGCCTTCGGCCGAATTTACTATCATGTAATAAAGACTTGATATGAGAATCGTGTAATAAATTCAGGTGTGATTGAACTTTGAATCTTTTCATCAATGTACTGTGTGTGCCAACATGATCTTGGGATGATACAGCTACAAAGAGACTTGACCAATTTCGGGTCGGGTCGCTATACAGATGGTTGATACGTCCATTTTGCATCATGCTTTTATATCGATATTTATTGCATTATGGGCTGTTATTATACATTATGTTACAATACTTATGCCTATTCTCTCTTATTTTACAAGGTTTAAATAAGGAGGGAGAATGCCGGCAGCTGGAATTCTGGGATGGAAAAGGAGCAAATATTAGAGACCTATTCTGCACAACTCCAAAAGTCCTGAAACTCCATGGAAGTTATTTTTGGAAATAATAAAAAATATTGAGCAGAAGAAGTTCACCAGAGGGGGAGGGGCCACCTGGCCACGAGGGTGGGGGGGCGCGCCTAGGGCGCGCCCCCTACCTTGTGGGCCCCATGTTGGCTCTCCGATGGCCATCTTCTGCTATATGAGGTCTTTCGTCGAGAAAAAAATCATAAGCAACCTTTCGGGACGAAACTCCGCCGCCACGAGGCGGAACCTTGGCGGAACCAATCTAGGGCTCCGGCAGAGCTGTTCTGCCGGGGACACTTCCCTCCCGGAGCGGGAAATCATCGCCATCGTCATCACCAACGCTCCTCTCATCGGGAGGGGGCAATCTCCATCAACATCTTCACCAGCACCATCTCATCTCAAAACCCTAGTTCATCTCTTGTATCCAATTCTTGTCTCCAAGTCCGGGATTGGTACTAGTAGGTTGCCAGTAGTGTTGATTACTCCTTGTAGTTGATGCTAGTTGGTTTACTTGGTGGAAGATCATATGTTCAGATCCTTTATGCATATTAATACCCCTCTGATTATGAACATGAATATGCTTTGTGAGTAGTTATGTTTGTTCCTGAGGACATGGGAGAAGTCTTGCTATTAGTAGTCATGTGAATTTGGTATTCGTTCGTTATTTTGATGAGATGTATGTTGTCTAGCCTCTAGTGGTGTTATGCGAACACCGACTACATAACACTTCACCATTATTTGGGCCTAGAGGAAGGCATTGAGAAGTAATAAGTAGATGATGGGTTGGTAGAGTGACAGAAGCTTAAACCCTAGTTTATGCGTTGCTTCGTAAGGGGCTGATTTGGATCCATATGTTTCATGCTATTTCTAGGTTTACCTTAATACTTTTGTTGTAGTTGCGGATGCTTGCAATAGAGGTTAATCATAAGGGGGATGCGTGTTCAAGTAAGAACAGCACCCAAGCACCGGTCCACCCACATATCAAATTATCGAAGTACCAAACGCGAATCATATGAACGTGATGAAAACTAGCTTGACGATATTCCCATGTGTCCTCGGGAGCGCTTTTCCTTATATAAGAGTTTGTCCAGGCTTGTCCTTTGCTACAAAAAGGATTGGGCCACCTTGCTGCACTTTATTTACTTTTGTTACTTGTTGCTCGTTACAAATTATCTTATCACAAAACTATCTGTTACCACTTATTTCAGTACTTGCAGAGAATACCTTGCTGAAAACCGCTTATCATTTCCTTATGCTCCTCGTTGGGTTGGACACTCTTACTTATCGAAAGGACTATGATAGATCCCCTATACTTGTGGGTCATCAAGACTCTTTTCTGGCACCGTTGCTGGGGAGTGAAGCGCCTTTGGTAGGTGGAATTTAGTAAGGAAAAATTTATATAGTGTGCTGAAATTTACTGTCACTTGTTACTATGGAAAGTAATCCTCTGAGGGGCTTGTTCGGGGTATCTTCACCCCGACCAGTAGAGCAAAGAGTTGCTCCTCAACCTACTGAACCTACTGAAAATGAAATTATTCCATTTGAAGTTCCTTCGGGTATGTTAGAAAAACTGCTTGATAATCCTTTTACAGGAGATGGAACGAAGCATCCTGATGAACATCTACTCTATGTGGATGAAGTTTGTGGATTATTTAAGCTTGCAGGTATACCCGATGATGTTGTTAAGAAGAAGGTCTTCCCTTTACCTTTGAAGGGAGATGCATCGACATGGTATAGGCTATGTGATGATACGGGGTCATGGAACTATAAACGAATGAAGTTGGAATTTCATCAGAAGTATTATCCTATGCATCTTGTTCATCGGGATCGTAATTATATATATATTTTTTGGCCTCGCGAAGGAGAAAGCATCGCTCAAGCTTGGGGAGGCTTAAATCAATGTTATATTCATGCCCCAATCATGAGCTCCCGAGAGAAATAATTCTTCAAAAAATTTAAGCTCGGCTTTCTGAAAACAATCGCATCATGCTCGATACTTCTTGTGCTGGCTCTTTTATGATGAAGACTATTGAATTCAAATGGAATTTATTGGATAGAATTAAATGCAACTCTGAAGATTGGGATCTCGACGAAGGTAAGGAGTCAGGTATGACACCTAAGTTTGATTGTGTTAAATCTTTTATGGAGAACGATATTTTCCGTAAATTTAGCACTAAATATGGACTTGACTCTGAGATAGTAGCTTCTTTTTGTGAATCTTTTGCTACTTATATTGATCTCCCCAAAGAGAAGTGGTTTAAATATCATCCTCCCATAGAAGTAAAAGTAGCTGCACCTATTAAAGTTGAAGAAAAGACTGTCACTTATAATGATCCTATTGTTCCTACTTCTTATGTTGAGAAACCACCTTTCCCTGTTAGAATAAAGGATCATGCTAAAGCTTCAACTGTGGTTCGTAAAAGCAATATTAGAACTTATACACCTCCTGAGCAAGTTAAAGTTGAAACTAATATTGCTATTGTTAAAGATCTCTTGTCTGATAATATTGATGGACATGTTATTCAGTTCTGCGGTGAAACCGCTAGAATTGCCAAACCTTGTGCTAAAGATAAACATAGACCTGTGGTAGGCGTGCCTGTTATTTCTATTAAAATAGGAGATCATTGTTATCATGGCCTATGTGATATGGGTGATAGTGCTAGTGTTATACCGCATACTTTATACGAAGAAATTAAGCATGAAATTGCACTTGCTGAGTTAGAAGGTGTTGATACAATTAAACTTGCCAATAGAGATACTATTTCAGCAATGGGAACTGATAGAGATGTTGAAGTCTTGTGTGGGATAACTAAATACCCTACTGATTTTCTTGTTCTTGGTTCCCCACAAGATAGCTTTTGTCCCATTATATTTGGTAGACCCTTCTTGAACACCGTTAATGCTAAGATAGACTGCGAAAAGAATGTTGTTACTATTGGTTTGGGTGATATGATTCATGAGTTTAATTTCTCTAAATTTAATAGACAACACCGTGAAGAAGAATTGCCTAGTAAGGATGAAATTGTTGGTCTTGCTTCTATTGCCGTACCTCCTAGTGATCCTTTAGAACAAGATTTGCTAGACCATGAAAATGATATGTTTATGAATGAAAGAAGGGAAATAGATGAAGTATTCTTTAAACAGGAACCTATTCTGAAACACAATTTGCCTGTTGAAATCCTAGGGAATCCTTCTCCACCCAAGGGTGATCCCGTGTTTGAGCTTAAACCGTTGCCTGATAATCATAAATATGCTTATCTTGATGAAAATAAGATATATCATGTTATTATTAGTGCTAACCTTTTAGAGCATGAAGAAGAGAGATTACTTAAAACTCTGAAGAAGCACCATGCTGCTATTGGATATACTCTTGATGATCTTAAGGGCATTAGTCCCACTCTATGTCAACATAAAATAAATTTGGAAGAAGATGCCAAACCAGTTCGTGATCATCACCGACGTCTGAATCCTAAAATGAAAGAAGTGGTAAGAAAAGAAATACTAAAGCTTCTGGAGGCAGGTATAATTTATCCCGTTGCTGATAGTCAGTGGGTAAGTCCTGTCGCGCATTATGCTAGGTATGTCAACATAGTAGGTGTTGTTCTAGGGCAATGAGTTGATAAGAAATTAAATGTCATCCATTATGCTAGTAAGACTCTAGACAATGCTCAAAGAAATTATGCTACTACTGAAAAAGAATTTTTAGCAGTTGTATTTGCTTGTGATAAGTTCAGACCTTATATTGTTGATTCTAAAGTAACTATTCACACTGATCATGCTGCTATTAAATATCTTATGGAAAAGAAAGATGCTAAACC
The DNA here is from genome assembly GCF_018294505.1 of Triticum aestivum. NCBI lineage: Eukaryota > Viridiplantae > Streptophyta > Magnoliopsida > Poales > Poaceae > Triticum > Triticum aestivum. The sequence continues at coordinate 407,123,612 of NC_057806.1, read as the reverse complement.
TAGACTTATTAGAAGGGTTCTCTTGCTACAAGAATTTGATTTGCATATTGTTGATAGAAAGGGAGCTGAGAACCCCGTTGCAGACAACTTGTCTAGGTTAAAAAATGTTCTTGATGACCCACTACCTATTGATGATAGCCTTCCTGATGAGCAATTAAATGTCATAAATACTTCTCGTAGTACTCCATGGTATGCTGATTATGCTAATTACATCGTTGCTAAATTCATACCACCTAGTTTCACATATCAGCAAAAGAAAAAGTTTTTCTATGATTTGAGGCATTACTTTTGGGATGACCCACATAATTATAAAGAAGGAGTAGATGGTGTCATTAGACGTTGTGTACCTGAGCATGAACAGGAACAGATCCTACGCAAGTGTCACTCCGAAGCTTATGGAGGACACCACGCTGGAGATAGAACTGCTCATAATGTATTGCAATCCGGTTTTTATTGGCCTACTCTCTTCAAGGATGCCCGTAAGTTTGTCTTGTCATGTGATGAATGTCAAAGAATAGGTAATATCAGTAGACGTCAAGAAATGCCTATGAACTATTCACTTGTTATTGAACCATTTGATGTTTGGGGCTTTAATTATATGGGACCTTTTCCTGCCTCTAATGGGTATACTCATATTTTAGTTGCTGTTGATTACCTTACTAAGTGGGTAGAAGCTATTCCAACTAGCAGTGCTGATCATAACACTTATATTAAAATGCTTAAAGAAGTTATTTTTCCGAGGTTTGGAGTCCCTAGATATTTAATGACTGATGGCGGTTCACATTTCATTCATGGTGCCTTCCGTAAAATGCTTGCTAAATATGATGTTAATCATAGAATTGCATCGCCTTATCACCCACAGTCTAGTGGTCAAGTAGAATTGAGTAATAGAGAGCTCAAATTAATTTTGCAAAAGACTGTCAATAGATCTAGAAAGAATTGGTCCAAGAAACTTGATGATGCATTATGGGCCTATAGAACTGCATACAAAAATCCTATGGGTATGTCTCCGTATAAAATGGTTTATGGAAAAGCATGTCATTTACCTCTCGAACTAGAACATAAGGCATATTGGGCTATTAAAGAGCTCAACTATGACTTCAAACTTGCCAGAGAGAAGAGGTTATTTGATATTAGCTCACTTCATGAATGGAGAACCCAAGCTTATGAAAATGCCAAGTTGTTTAAAGAAAAAGTTAAAAGATGGCATGACAAAAGGATACAAAAGTGTGAGTTTAAAGTAGGTGATTATGTATTGCTATACAACTCTCGTTTAAGACTTTTTGCAGGAAAACTTCTCTCTAAATGGGAAGGTCCTTACGTTATCGAGGAGGTCTATCGTTCCGGTGCCATAAAAATCAACAACTTCGAAGGCACAAATCCGAAGGTGGTGAATGGTCAAAGAATCAAACATTATATCTCAGGTAATCCTATAAATGTTGAAACCAATGTTATTGAAACCGTAACCTCGGAGGGATACATAAGGGACACTTTCCAGAACGTTTCAGACTCCGAAAAGGAATAGGTATGTGGTACGGTAAGTAAACCAACTCCAAAACAGTTTTTAAGGCAATATTTCTCCGTTTTGGAATATTTAGAAAAATAGAAAAATAAGTAGAAGTTCGGGAAGGACACGAGGGCCCCATGAGGGTGGAGGGCGCGCCCCCTACCTCGTGGGCACCTCATGTGCCTTCCGGACTCCGTTTTCTTGCACGATACGTATTTTGGTTGGTAAAAATTCATTATATATTCTCCCGAAGGTTTTGACTCCTGTATCATGCAAATATCCTATGTTTTCGTTTCGAGCTTTCTCGCTGCAGATTAGATCAACATGTCTTCCCAGGATTTGGAAGGAGAAAGCTATGTGGATGATTACTTAGAAAACCCTAAGGTCTATGGAGATGTGGAGCACGATGGCTGGACTACGGAGGAAGAAGAGGACTATGAACCCAGGGGGGAAGGAGGAGACGAGCTCAGATGAATATGAAGCCCCATTACCTCAACCTGGGGACATGCATGTGGAGTTCAAAAAGTCAAGTTTCCCTGATAGGGTAAAGAAACCAAAGATCGAGTTTATCCCTTTTCGTCTCTTGCAGGAAAATAAGCAGGACCTATGCAAAAAAGATATTAACCCTGGAGTGGGAGATTAATGATTTGAGGGACCAAAATTCTGCCCTCAAACGCAAATTAAGGGAGAAGTCTATGCCATCAATTAAGTCAACATCACCACCATCCTCTTCACCAATAAAGAAGGAGACATAATCACATGGGTATGGGCACTCCCCTTGGCAACTGCCAAGCTTGGGGGAGGTGCCCCGGTATCGTATCACCATCACACTCCTATCTTTACCATTTTTCTTAGTTCGATCCTATTAGTAGTATCTTGATCTAGTAGAATAAAGTTTATGGCATGATCTAGTTTTGAGTTTTTGCTTTATGATCTCTCTTTGTAATCGAGTCCGTGAGCTATATATAATAAAGATTAGTGTTGAGTCATGGGCTTGATTATTTTGCCATGATCTTGAGTGAGTAAAAGAAAAGAAGAAGAAAAAGAATAAAAAGAAACATAGAGTTCATATTGATCTTATTGAGAGTAATGACTTCACATAGAAAGAGTATGATGATTAAAAGTTGTTCAGAGTTGGGAGACATAGCTTTGGTCATCGTTGCAATTAATAGGAAGTAATAAGGAAAGAGTGGTTTCACATATAAATATATTATCATTGACATCTTTTATGATTGGGAGCACTCATTAAAATATGACATGCTAAAGAGTTGATGTTGGACAAGGAAGACAACGTAATGGGTTGTGTTTTCTTATATCTGAGATAAAGTATGTTGTCATGGATCCTCCAACATGTTGAGCTTGCCTTTCCCCCTCATGCTAGCCAAATTCTCAGCACCAAGTAGAGATACTACTTGTGCTTCCAAATACCCTTAAACCAGTTTTGCCATGAGAGTCCACCATATCTACCTATGGATTGAGTAAGATCCTTCAAGTAAGTTGTCATCTCTAAATATGTATGACTTATTAGTGTGGGAGAAAATAAGCTTTATACGATCTTGTGATGTGGAAGAAATAAAAGCGACGGACTGCATAATAAAGTTTCATATCACAAGGGGCAATATAAAGTGACGTTCTTTCGCATTAAGATTTCATGCATCCAACCATAAAAGCGCATGGCAACCTCTGCTTCCCTCTGCGAAGGGCCTATCTTTTATTATTTTCCTCTACCTTATGCAAGAGTCATGGTGATCTTCACCTTTCCCTTTTTCATTTTATCCTTTGGCAAGCACAGTATGTTGGAAAGATCCTGATAGATATATCTAATTGGATGTAGGGGAGCATAAGTTATTATTGTTGGCATTACCCTTGAGGTAAAAGGTTGGGAGACGAAACTATAAGCCCCTATCTTTCTCTGTGTCCGATTAAATCTCCATAACCACAAGTATCGCGTGAGTGTTAGCAATTATGAAAGACTAAATGATAGTTGAGTATGTGGACTTGCTATTAAGCTCTGACATAGACTCTTTCTGATGTTATGATAAATTGCAATTGCTTCAATGACTGAGATTATAGTTTGTTAGTTCTCAATAAAGTTTTTGAGTCATACTTTTGCAATGTAAATAGATTATTACTTGAGGATAAGAAATCATATGACAATATCTATATATGTTTCTGTTATGAGAATAATCATGATGCCTTCATGTTCGTATTTTATTTTTATCGACACCTCTACCTCTAAACATGGGGACATATTTATCGTTATCGGCTTTCGCTTGAGGACAAGCGAGGTCTAAGCTTGGGGGAGTTGATACCTCCATTTTGCATCATGCTTTTATATCGATATTTATTGCATTATGGGATGTTATTACACATTATGTTACAATACTTATGCCTATTCTCTCTTATTTTACAAGGTTTACATAAGGAGGGAGAATGCCGACAGCTGGAATTCTGGGCTGGAAAAGGAGCAAATATTAGAGACCTATTCTGCACAACTCCAAAAGTCCTGAAACTCCACGGAAGTTATTTTTTGGAAATAATAAAAAATATTGAGTGGAAGAAGTTCACCAGAGGGGGGCCCACCTGGCCACGAGGGTGGGGGTGCGCCCTACCCCCTGGGCGCGCCCCCTGCCTCATGGGCCCCCTGTTGGCTCTCTGATGGACATCTTCTGCGCTATGAGGTCTTTCGTCGGGAAAAAAATCATAAGCAACCTTTCGGGACGAAACTCCGCCGCCACGAGGAGGAACCAATCTAGGGCTCCGGCAGAGCTGTTCTGCCGGGGACACTTTCCTCCCGGAGGGGGAAATCATCGCCATCGTCATCACCAATGCTCCTCTCATTGGGAGGGGGCAATCTCCATCAACATATTCACCAGCACCATCTCATCTCAAAACCCTAGTTCATCTCTTGTATCCAATTCTTGTCTCCAAGTCCGGGATTGGTACTAGTAGGTTGCCAGTAGTGTTGATCACTCCTTGTAGTTGATGCTAGTTGGTTTACTTGGTGGAAGATCATATGTTCAGATCCTTTATGCATATTAATACCCCTCTGATTATGAACATGAATATATGCTTTGTGAGTAGTTATGTTTGTTCCTGAGGACATGGGAGAAGTCTTGCTATTAGTAGTCATGTGAATTTGGTATTCGTTCGATATTTTGAAGAGATGTATGTTGTCTAGCCTCTAGTGGTGTTATGTGAACTTCGACTACATAACACTTCACCATTATTTGGGCCTAGAGGAAGGCATTGGGAAGTAATAAGTAGATGATGGGTTGCTAAAGTGACAGAAGCTTAAACCCCTAGTTTATGCATTGCTTCGTAAGGGGCTGATTTGGATCCATATGTTTCATGCTATGGTTAGGTTTACCTTAATACTTTTGTTGTAGTTGCGGATGCTTGCAATAGAGGTTAATCATAAGTTGGGTGCTTGTTCAAGTAAGAACATCACCCAAGCACCGGTCCACCCACATATCAAATTATCAAAGTACCGAACGCGAATCATATGAACATGATGAAAACTAGCTTGACGATATTCCCATATGTCCTCGGGAGCACTTTTCCTTATATAAGAGTTTGTCCAGGCTTGTCCTTTGCTACAAAAAGGATTGGGCCACCTTGCTGCACTTTATTTACTTTTGTTACTTGTTGCTTGTTACAAATTATCTTATCACAAAACTATCTGTTACCACTTATTTCAGTACTTGCAAAGAATACCTTGCTGAAAACCGCTTATCATTTCCTTATTCTCCTCATTGGGTTCAACACTCTTACTTATCAAAAGGAGTACGATAGATCCCCTATACTTGTGGGTCATCAATGGTATTCAGAGCACACGCTGACTGTAGGACGTAACCCCTAGGATCGGAAAGCCATAGGAAGAAACTATTTTATTTTATGTCCTTATTATTCCATAATTATCCCATGTTCATTTCTGACTTCCCTCCAATTTTCAACATTCTAGATGGCCGCCGAGTTCACCCCAGTTCTGCTACCGGAGTTTTGCCAGACGGATGAGATGATGCTTTTCGGCAAGAAGGTGGTTCAGATCATGAAGAAGCTGAAGGTTGCTCTGCCCTCAATCACCAGGAAGCCTACCAATGCACTTCCGACGGATACCCGCTACAGGAATGAGGTGCACATTCTAGGGAGGACCTTCAGAGGACATTCAGAGCCCATCGACTTTGAGTTTTCCGCTTTCACTTGGATCCTCGGAAGAGACATGGTGATTTACCATGCACTTGGACATATCCGAGAAGAGTACAGGGCCAAGCTCGACCCATCGGACCTCGCATGATTTCTCGCAGAGCTAGGAATGGAGATATCATCCATACTGTGGAGGACGACTCCATTATTTCATATGTCCAATACTTGGAGAGTCACATTAGGAACCAAGAAATTCAGACACGACGAAGCTCGAAGGTACACGGGAGGTTGTTGTTCCGTGAACTGGAACTGGAGGATAAAGCACGCGCAGACTTCCTTGAACATGAAGAAGAAGTCAAGGATTTTATGGATAGAATCGAGGACCTGAAGAAATATATTGCCACACTAGAGGAAAAGATGGACCAGGGAGAAGACCTCTTCCCTAGTGGAGATGATGGACCCTTCGTGAGCAATAACCAGGATTATGAAGAGAGCTCCATGGAAGGAAGCCGCAAGAGGAGGCGCCGCACCAGAGGACGCCGCACCGAAGGACGCAAGGCTAACTGATGAAGACATTTAGTCGACCGCCATGTTATTTTATTTTAATTTTTCATTGATCAGTTAGGCCGTTATTTTCAATTAGTCGTGAGATTTTGTAATCCGAGATTGAATCTTGTTTGAGATGAATGAATAAATGATTGGTGTGATTATGATTGTGCATTCATATGGGTATGCTATTTTCTCATTAGACCCTTATTCTATTCTAATTTATCATCCACTCCAAAACACCAGATGCCTCCAAGACGTGACCCCGGATTCACTTTCCCGCCGGATCTCACCTAGCTGATCCAACAACAGAATGCCCTGATGCAAATGCTCATCCAGAACCAAGGCAACAACAACAACAACAACAACAATCCACCGCCACCACCCCCTGTCGACAACCTGACCCGGTTCCTAAGGTTGAATCCGCCGGTGTTCTCTAGCAGCACCGAGCCGATTGTAGCTAATGATTGGCTCTGCAAGATCAGAAGGGAGCTAACAACTGTTGGATGCATAGATGCTGAGATGGTGCGTTTTGCTACACATCAACTGGATGGACCCGCAGCCTCTTGGTGGGATAACTACACCACCACCTATCTCATCGCCACCATCACGTGGGATCAGTTTCAGTAGGCCTTCCGCACCACTCATGTTTCAGCTGGAGACATGAGTCTGAAGAAGCGTGAGTTCCATAACTTACGCCAGGGAAATAGTACGGTGGGGCAGTACATGGATGAGTTCAGCCAGTTAGCTCGCTATGCCTCGAGTGATGTGGCCACAGATGCCGCAAAACAGGAGAAGTTCCTCGAAGGACTTAATGATGAGTTGGGAATGCAGCTGATGGTGGTCACCTTCAATAACTACCAGGAGCTGGTAGACAAGGCCATCATCCTTGAAGGAAAGCAACAACAGATTGATAGCCGCAAGCGGAAGTATAGTTAGGGGAAGTACAACTCAGGAGCTTAGCAAAAGCCTCGCTACACCCCATACCCGGGATGTCACCCCCAACACACCCATGGAGGACATAACCATGGAGGACACAACCATGGAGGACACAACCATGGAGGGAATGGGAAGAATCGCAACAACAACAACAACAACAACAACAACAACAACAACAACAACAACAACAACAACAACAACAACAACAACAACAACAACAACAACAACAACAACAACAACAACAACAACAACAACAACAACAACAACAACAACAACAACAACAACAACAACAACAACAACAACAACAACAACAACAACAACAACAACAACAACAAAAACAAAAACAACAACAACAACAACTTCAAGCCGGGAAATGGAGGCAATGGCAACCAGCACTGTCCCGCTCTGGCTCAGAAGGATCTGAGTCATATCACCTATTTCAAGTGCCAGAAAACAGGACACTATGCCACTGATTGTCCAGAGGCCAAGCGGGGAAATGGAAATGGCAATGGAAATGGAAGCTCATCAACTAAGAAGCCCAATCCTTTTCCTCATGCCCAGGTGAACCACATCGACGTGGAGGACGTCTATGATCAGCCAAACACAGTGGTTGGTAAGTTTTTATTAAATTCACGTCCAGTATTGGTAATGTTTGATTCTGGTGCAACACATTGATTCATATCAAGAATAATTGTGGAAAAGTACGGGTTGCCCACTAGAACCCTTAGAACCCCTCTTCAGGTCACTTCCCCAGGGGGAGAAATGACGGCGGGCTTAGGCTGTCATTCGACCCTCAGCATCGGAAATCATGGTTTTCCCACAGACCTCATAGTATTGGAATCCCAGGGATTGGACATGATCCTAGGACTTGTTAACGAAGTTTGAGGGAAACATCGATTGTGCCCGCAAGACAATTTTGCTCACCACCCCGGAGTAGAAGAGGATCAAGTATGTATCCTGACGCACGCTAAGGAAGATTCAGATGAATTCCCTCACATGAGTTGTTCAGGAGGAAGTGCCCTAGTGCAAGATTTTCCTGATGTATTTCTAGAGGAATTACCAGGAATGCCAGCGGACAGAGACATTGAATTTCTTATTGAGTTATTGCCCGGCACAACCCCAATATCCAAGAGACCTTATCAGATGCCCCCGAATGATTTGGAAGAGATCAAGAAGCAAATTAATGAGCTATTGGAGAAGGGATATATTCGGCCAAGCTCATCACCTTGGGGAGCCCCAGTTCTTTTGGTAGAGAAGAAGGATGGAACCCTAAGAATGGTTGTGGATTATCATTCATTGAACGACGTGATCGTCAAGAACAAGTACCCTCTGTCGATGATTAATGATTTATTTGATCAGCTAGTTGGAGGCAAAGTGTTCTCCAAGATCGATCTTCGATCAGGGTATCATCAGTTGAAGATATGTGAATATGATATACCCAAAACGGCTTTCACCACCAGGTATGGTTTATATGAATATACCGTCATGTCATTCGGATTGACTAATGCCCCTATATATTTCATGAGCATGATGAACAAGGTATTTATGGAATATCTGGACAAGTTTGTTGTGGTGTTCATCGATGACATATTGGTTTTCTCCAAGAGCGAGGAAGAGCATAAGGAACATCTGCGTCTAGTTCTGGAGAAACTCCGAGAACATCAGTTATATGCCAAGTTCAGCAAATGTGAATTTTGGCTGAAGGAAGTCGGATTCCTTGGACATGTTATTTCAGGCAAAGGAATAGCAGTCGACCCCACCAAGGTTGAATCGGATACCCACTGGCAGTCCCCCACCTCAGTCAAGGAGATCTGCAGTTTTCTCGGACTTGCAGGATATTATCGGAGATTTATTCAGAATTTCTCCAAGATTGCTAAACCCATGACTGAGCTGTTGAAGAAGGAAGCCAAGTACATTTGGACCGGGGATTGTGAAGCCAGTTTTCAGGAACTGAAGAAACGTTTGGTTACAGCCCCAGTGCTAATTTTGCCGGATATACACAAGGATTACCAGGTATATTGTGATGCTTCTCGTCAAGGACTTGGAGGAGTGCTCATGCAGGAGGGAAAAGTTATAGCTTATACCTCCAGACAGCTATGACCTCACGAGATGAATTATGCCACACACGATTTGGAGTTAGCAGCCGTAGTGCACGCACTCAAGACCTGGAGACATTTCCTTGTCGGAAATAGTTGTGATGTTTACACGTATCATAAGAGCTTGAAGTATATTTTCACGCAGAAGGAGTTGAACCTCGGGCAGAGGAGATGGCTTGAGTTGATCAAGGACTATGACATGAGATTGCATTATCACCCATGAAAGGTTAATGTTGTAGCAGATACCTTGAGCCGTAAGAGCTATGTGAACACCCTCATAGCTGGAGGACTACCTCAGGAATTAGCCACGATCTCAGAAATCTCTGACTGGAGATAGTACCAAGAAGATGTGTCGCCACCCTGGATATTCAATCAACTCTAACCGAAAGAGTCCCTGAAGCCCAGAAGACGAACAAGAAAATTGCAGAGATAAAGGAAAAGCTGAGTAACGGAAAGGCTAAAGGTTTTCGGATGAGCATGGAACTTTATGGTTTGAGGACCGTATCTATGTGCCCAATGACCCAGAGGTCAGAAAGTTAATTCTTCAGGAGGCCCATGATTCACCGTACTCGATTCAACCAGGCAACATCAAGATGTATCTGGATTTGAAGGAAAGTTTCTAGTGGACAGGTATGCAGAAGGATATTGCCGAGTACGCAGCAGTATGCGATGTTTGTCAGCGACTAAAGGCGGGACATCAGAAGCAGGCAGGGTTACTTCAACCTTTGCCGATACTCGAGAGGAAATGGGACAAACTTGGAATGGATTTTATCACGGGACTACCCAGGACCCGTTTAGGTTATGATTCTATCTAGGTAGTGGTTGATCGCTTGACCAAGGTAGCTCATTTCATTCCCGTGAAGACCACATATACCAGCGCTAAGTTAGCCAAGATATACATGACCAGGATCATATGTCTACATGGAGTTCCAAGGAGTATCTTGTCAGATAGAGGAACACAATTTACCTCAATGTTTTGGAATCAGTTGCATGAAACTTTGGGTACGAGGCTGGAGTTCAGTACAGCTTTTCATTCACAGACAGATGGATAGATGGAGAGAGTCAACCAGATTCTAGAGGACATGTCGAGAGCATGTGCGCTAGACTATGGATCTAGTTGGGATGATAATTTGCCATATGCAAAGTTCTCGTACAACAACAGCTATCAGACCAGTCTGAAGATGGCCCCTTTCGAAGCTCTATACGGAAGGAGGTGCAGAACACCATTGTTGTGGGATGGTGTTGGAGACCGAAAACTTTTTGGGCCCGACCTTATCAAAGACTCCGAAGAGAAGGTCAAGCTGATTTGAGATAGACTTAAGATAGCTTAGTCGAGGCAGAAGAGTTATGCCGATAGTGAACGCAAGGAAGTAATGTATGAAGCGGGAGACCGAGCATATCTCCGTGTGTCCCCACTTCAAGGAATCAAGAGGTTTGGTGTGAAAGGAAAATTAGCACCCAGGTTCATTGGCCCCTACAAAATCCTCGAACACAGAGGAGAAGTTGCATACAATCTAGAATTGCCAGAAGGATTGTCAGGAGTTCATGATGTCTTCCATGTTTCCCAGCTGAAGAAATTCCATGCTGAGATGGACGATATCCCTTTGAGAGAAACAATGCCCCTAGAGGCCATACAGCTTGACAGTGATCTGACTTATGAGGAGAAACCCGTAAGAATTCTCGAGACTGCGAACAGAGTTACCCGCAGCAAGATCATCAAGTTCTGCAAGGTTCTTTGGAGCCACCACTCCGAGGAGGAAGCCACCTGGGAGCGAGAAGAAGATCTCCGTCGAGACCACCCGCACCTGTTTGCTAGCCAACCTAAATCTCGAGGGCGAGATTCATCTTAAGGTGGGTAGGTTTGTAACATCCCAAATTTTCAATTTGGAATGTTTTACAATTATTAGTTAAGCATTTATGCATCTTGCGTGAATTGAGTGGCATTTGGAATCTTCAGAGACATTTGAGTTTCATTTGAATTTGGATTCAACTTGGCATTCAAAATTTACTTCAAATATCCCTGACAAATACTTGATCAAAAGTATGAGAGCAGCTAACACTGCTGCAGGATGCTGCTAACGCGACACTACGATCAGAGAACCTTTGATGAAACTGTGTGCGATGCCATAATCGCAAACGGTGGTGTAAAAAACCGTCAAAAAGGTGCAAAACGTTTGCGATGGAGAATGCATCAAACACGGTTCAGATTTTAGTTACATGTGCAATCCAGGGCATACGGTTTAGTTCAATTAACCGTTTGCGATGAGGAGGAACAAATGAAACGGGCAGCCAGATGGAGGTGTGTGCGATATACAGCATACTGTTCACTCGGATGAACTGTTTGTGATTAGGCAACACAAAATAAATAGTCAGCCAGATCAAGGTGTGTGCGATATACGACATGCGGTTCACTAGGATGAACTTTTTGCGTTGAGACATGAGAACAGAAACGGTTCAACTTAACAAGATGTGTGTGATACGCGGCAAACAGGTCTGTAATCAGAAATGTGTGTGAAGACCGATAATAACACAGACGGTTGCTGCTAATAAGACATGTGTGTTGTGTAATGGGATTGCATACAGAACAACAACATATATACACACACACACTTATAAGGACATGCTTGCATAACCAAATTAAACATCCACTTACATAGGTGGCTACTACAACCATGGCATTTGCACACACCAAAGTAAACTATTACATGCATAATTACATAGGTGGCTACTACACAGATGACATTTCCACACACCAATAAAGTAAACTATATATTACATGCATGATTAACTAGCATAAACAATCATTTGATCATCATCTACTTCTTTTGACGCTTGCTCTGCTTGTGGCTCGATCCGGGCTCATCAATTTGGGTAACGAGGCACTTCCTCATGTCAACGATCCGCTTGTGCATCTCGTAGCATGTGTACACGCTCTTGGCCGCGAACCTAAGGTGAGGTTCATCCAGTTGTCGCATCCAGGCCCTGTGCCAGGATAGGGGACTTGTTCTCTGGGCATCCTGCTTCATCTTTTCGTAGTAGGGGTTGATGATGGCCGAGGTGAGTTCGACCAGGGAGTCCTTCTTCGTGCTGCCCCAGACCCCGTAGTGGTCACGGATTTCGACAAGGTTCTTGCAGGCCAATCCCGTAACACTGAGCGCTTTTACATCGTCCATGGTTTCCACCATGGCGAACTTGTAGTCGGTGCTGTTGACAAACCTGTTGAAACGGTCGCAAGGCTCTGTGGCCATGCAGTAGTGGTAGATGAGGACATGATGGCGCACACACAACAGGGCGACGGTAATCTTTTGATGTATGCCGGGACAACTGGCCACTACTACAGGATGGTCCAAACGCGACACTACGATCAGAGACCCTTCGACGAAACTGTCTGTGATGCCATAGTCGCTAACGGTGGTGTAAAAAACCGTCAAAAAGGTGCAAAACATTTGCGATGACAGATGCATCAAACACAGTTTAGAATTTAGTTGCATGTGCGATGCGGGGCATACCGTTCAGCTCAATTAACTGTTTGGGATGAGGAGGCACAAAAGAAACAGGCAGCCAGATGAAGGCGCGTGCAATATACAGCATACAGTTCACTGGGATGAATTGTGTGTTATTAGGCAACACAATGGAAACGGTTCAACTGAACAAGATGTGTGTGATACGTGGCAAATAGGTTCGTAATCTGAAATGTGTGCGAAGACCAATAATAACACAGACAATTGCTGCTAATAAGCCGTGTGAATTGCTCTGTCTACAGTAGAATATAACATGTATATATATAACTGAAATAAACATCCAATTACATAAGTGACTATACAGATCATTCGCACACACCTCAATAAACAATTGCATGCAGGAGAAATGATCGTCTAGTCATCTACTTCTTGTGACGCTCCCGCCACTTCTATGTGTCTCGATCCCTCGTCTTTGTCAGGAAGAAGACAGTTCCTCATGTCAATGATCCTCCTGTACATCTTGTAGCTTGTGTACGCGTCCATGGCCGCGTACTTGACATGTTGTTCATCCAGTCTCTTATGCCACACATTGTGCTAGGCGTTCTTGTCCTTATTGCTCTCTTCCTTCATCTTCACGTAGTAGGGGTCGATGATGGCCGAGGCGAGGTCAACCAGGGAGTTCAGTTTGTTTTTGTTGCTGCCCCAGACCTTGTAGTGGCGCTGGATGTTGACAAGATTTGGGCATTTCAAGTCCGAAACCTTGAGCGCTTTTAGATCGTTAGTGGTGTCCACCGTAGCGAAACTGTAGTCGGAGTTGTTGATAAACCTGGAGGTACGCTTGCAAGGCCTTGTGGCAAGGTGGAAGTGGTAGACGAGGACGTCATGTCGCACGCACAACTGGGCGACGACAACCTTCTGATCGTGCCCGGCACGACCGATGGTGTACTCGAGGTCGAAGCCGACCACTTGGTACTTGTCCTCGGCAAGGAACTGCTCCATAGTTTGGATGGAGCTCTCCACCGAGACCGGATCGTTCGTGTACACCACCAAGAGGGACTTCCCCCTCACGTGGGTGTCCACTACGTGATGCATGGTGAATTTCCCGTCGTTGTCGTCGTCGGCCGCTGGGAGCGCCATTGGAGCCACAAGGAGCGCCATTGGAACCGCTGGATGTCCTTTCTGTATGTGTCCTCGTGGGTGTGCTTATTGTGTCGTGTGAGACGAGAGACGAAAGCTAAATGGCCATAGGAATAAAAGGGGGCCGGGCGGCGTGGATTCTCGGCGCATCCGCATGGCAGTTTTTGTAGCGGGTAACTGCATTGTTGCGCCACGCCCGGCGCAACCGCTTGCACATGACCGTGGGTGATCGTGCACCGTCCCCAAACACTGGTAGCACGCGTGGAGGGACGAGGGCAGATCACTCGGAGGGACGCGAGAGTAGAGCGCACGGCGGGACGCGAGCAGAGCGTGTCGCAGCCGCCTGAACCGCAAGCAACCACACGCAGGAAATGGTCGCCTACAAGCCGGCCGACAGTTGCGTCGCTGCGTAGAGAGCGGCCGTGTGGTACCACCTCCGTCTAGTCTATAGTCTCGTTTATATTCCATGCCATACTCTGCCCTCAAATTTAACCAACAAAATGTTAATGCATGTTTTAAAAATTATATAATTGGAAACTATGTTCAAATACAAATCCAACTATATAATCTTTGGCGACATGCATTTTTATTTTATTATTTAAATCATACTTATAAACCAAGACGGTGGTATAGTAGGTAATTAAATTGCAAACTTTTTTTATTAACCATATGTGTACGTGGCCTTTCGTCCTCCTCTCGTACGTCTTGTCACCCCACTGTCGCAGACGGCTTACAACGCAAGCTTGTGCAGCACGCGGGGGCGTTCTTTTTGCCAAACAGTGGTGCCAATGAATCCTCGGTGAGCCCATTCCCGTGCAACCTCGCAGGTTCCCGCGCAAGCTTCCTGCCCGACTCGGTGAAATCCCCCAAAATCCCAACACTTACCGGCCTGCTATAAAAACCCTCATGGCCGGTGAGTCCTGTGTCGCATTTTTCCCCTCCTTCCCTGTAGCTTATCTCGTATTATTCTCCCACAATCGCCAATGGCACCGGTCCGTCGTCGTGGCTCAGCCACTCCGCCGTCATCACAGGACACCAGCTGGGAGGCTACACCGCGGGGGCGGCGTAGTCCCCGGCGTAGTGTAGTGCGTGTGGCGTCCCTGTTGGGTGTGCGCGGAACACCCACCACACACTCCGCCGCCGGTGCCCGTCGGCACCTATTGCTGGCCGCCGTTGCCGCCGCATCACCATCGAAAGCCAGGGCCATCGCCCGCTCCGCCGCCGCAGCCCGAAGGTGGGAGGTGGCCGTCGTGGCCGTCACCCCACTGCCGGCCACTGTGGCCATCACCCGCTCCGCCACCGCGGCCCGAAGGTGGGAGGTGGTGGTCATGGCCGCCACCCCATCGTCGGCCGCTGTGGCCACCAGCCCACCGTCGACCGTCGGGGTCATCACCCGCTCCGCCACCGCTGCCCGAAGGCGGGAGGCAGAGGTGGATGCCCGCACGTGCGTCAGCGACCTTGCGCGCTACAGTGAGTTCCTGCGGGAGGAGGAGGAGCGCCTCGTCGAGCATGCAAAGAGACTTACCGCCACCGTGGCGGCGACACACGCCGCCTTAGAGGCGAGGAATCAGGAGATCTACGAGGAGAACCACCGCTTCGAGAGGGGTCGTCTAGAGCGGCAGAGGGCGTTCGAGGTGAGCGTCGCTGAAGCTGTATTAGCGGCAGGCACCGCATTGCGGTTGCCCAGCTCGTCGGTAGGCTCCTCCTCCTCCGCATCTTACTGAGCGCACTCAGCAGAGGAGAGGCAGCCGGAAGTAGTACACAGTCCCTCCGTGGTAGTAGTAGCAGTAGTAGTAGTAGTAGTAGTAGTAGTAGTAGTATTTAGGGGCTATTTTGTTCAATACATATGACTATAGATGTGGTGGAACTATACAACGTACTTAAAATTAGCTAGTATATATAGTTGAACTAGCTATTTCAATACGTGGTTGGCAACAATTGGGGAAAAGTTTGGTCGGTTCCGCTGTCGAGTTGAACTGTTTGTATAAATTAAGAACGACTGCTTAATCTATGAATGAAATCTATGCTTAATTACTGAATTTTAGTTGCAAAAATTAGATACTGCTAGTGATTTTTAACTTCATATTTTGAAAAATCGCAGTGTTACAAGGATTGACAAATCTTACCAAATTGTTTGTACGTGGTTGCACATGGGTCATCCAAAACAACCTTTGCATTGAAGGGATGCACAAATCCTGGGCTGCTCTCACTTTGCATACGGGTGTTCGATCTAAAACGTCTACGATCAAGAGCTGCAGAAATCCTGCTCGGCACATTTTTCTCTTGGCTTCCTGGGAAAGCTGTCGGTTTGCATACGGGTGTTCTAACTAAAATGTTTGCGATGAGTGTTTTATATTTAAAAAGCGAATTAAACTGCGGCTTGGGCACCATTAATGGAGAGGATGCGAGCAAGGTGCGCGGCCATGGAAGTCAAAGGGCTCGCTTCCCAGTGAGCCTGCGCAGCATACAGCTCGCACGCTTCCCGGTGAGCCTGCGCACTCGAGGACAGCTTGCATGCCTCTCGATCAGCCTGTGCACTCCACGGTGGTCGCACGCCTCCCGTTCAGTCAAGGTCAAGCAGCGTTCCGCACGGCACCTCCTACGGCCATTAAAACCAACACACGTGGTGTCACGTGAATGGTTAACGGAATTTTGGATTTACTAGAATTTAAAAAACAGGCATCTCAATGTTTTACCAGCAATCAACGGTGCCCTGGTGTTTGAAATTCATTCCTGTTTTTTGCATGGGACCTAAGCATGCACACAAGGACACATATTTGATTTTTCAACCAATTCATAGGCACTGGAGCATGTGCATGTAGTTCAAATTTGAATTATGCACATAAATGCATTGAAAACTCAGTTAATGCATAAAAATGTCCAAACGAACCCCGAAAAATCACAAAAATTCACACAACATTCTTGTTGTTCTATGTTGACATGAGAAAAAAATTGAAAGCAATAAGAGGCAATGAATATTGTTTCCTCCCAAAAGGTGGGACGTTCCCTACCGAAAACCATCATGCTTGTTGTGAGAAGCTCCGGTTTGTGAGAAGCACATACCCAAACCTGCCCCGAATGGGACAAAAATAGTACCACGGCATGTTGATGCCGCTCCATGATTGCATCCCAAGTTTCATGAATTTCAAACGAGTTTTGGATTTACTATAATTTAAAAATCAGGCATCTCAATGTTTTGCCGGCAATCAACGGTGCCCTGGTGTTTGAAATTCATTCCCATTTCTTGCATGGGACCTAAGCATGCACCCCAAGGACAAAGATTTGATATTTCGACCTATTTATATTCACTGGAGCATGTGAATGTAGTTCAAATTTAAATTATGCACATAAATGCATTGAAAACTCAGTTAATGCATAAAAATGTCCAAACGAACCCTGAAAAATCACAAAAATTCAGACAACACTCTTGTTGTTCTATGTTGACACGAGAAAAAAAACTTGAAAGCAATAAGAGGCAATGGATATAGTTTTGTCCCCAAAGGTGGGACGTTCCCTACTGAAAACCATCATGCTTGTTGTGAAAAGCTCCGGTTTGTGAGAAGCATATACCCAAACCTGCCCCAAATGGGACAAAATTTGTACCACGGCATGTTGATGCTGCTCCATGATAGCATGCCAAGTTTAATGAATTTCAGACAAGTTTTGGATTTACTATAATTTAAAAACCAGGCATCTCAATGTTTTGCCGGCAATCAACGGTGCCCTGGTGTTTGAAATTCATTCTAATTTCTTGCATGGGACCTAAGCATGCACCCAAGGACACAGATTTGATTTTTCAACCAATTTATATGCACTGGAGCATGTGCATGTAGTTCAATTTTGAATTATGCACATCAATGCATTGAAAACTCAGTTAATGCATAAAAATATCCAAACGAACCCCGAAAAATCACAAAAATTCACACAACACTCTTGTTGTTCTATGTTGACATGAGAAAAAAACTAAAAGCAATAAGAGGCAATGGATATCGTTTCCTCCCAAAAGGTGGGACGTTCCCTACCGAAAACCATCATGCTTGTTGTGAGAAGCTCCGGTTTGTGAGAAGCACATACCCAAACCTGCCCCGAATGGGACAAAAATTGTACCACGGCATGTTGATGCCGCTCCATGATTACATGCCAAGTTTCATGAATTTCAAACGAGTTTTGGATTTACTATAATTTAAAAATCATGCATCTCAATGTTTTGTCGGCAATAAACGGTGCCCTGGTGTTTGAAATTCATTCCCATTTCTTGCATGGGACCTAAGCATGCACCCCAAGGACAAATATTTGATATTTCGACCTATTTATATTCACTGGAGCATGTGCATGTAGTTCAAATTTGAATTATGCACATAAATGCATTGAAAACTCAGTTAATGCGTAAAAATGTCCAAACGAACCCTGAAAAATCACAAAAATTCAGACAACACTCTTGTTGTTCTATGTTGACACGAGAAAAAAAACTTGAAAGCAATAAGAGGCAATGGATATAGTTTTGTCCCCAAAGGTGGGACGTCCCCTACTGAAAACCATCATGCTTGTTGTGAAAAGCTCCGGTTTGTGAGAAGCATATACCCAAACCTGCCCCAAATGGGACAAAATTTGTACCACGGCATGTTGATGTTGCTCCATGATAGCATGCCAAGTTTAATGAATTTTAGATGAGTTTTGGATTTACTATAATTTAAAAACCAGGCATCTCAATGTTTTGCCGGCAATCAACGGTGCCCTGGTGTTTGAAATTCATTCTAATTTCTTGCATGGGACCTAAGCATGCACCCAAGGACACAGATTTGTTTTTTCAACCAATTTATATGCACTGGAGCATGTGCATGTAGTTAAATTTTGAATTATGCACATCAATGCATTGAAAACTCAGTTAATGCATAAAAATATCCAAACGAACCCCGAAAAATCACAAAAATTCACACAACACTCCTGTTGTTCTATGTTGACATGAGAAAAAAATTAAAGCAATAAGAGCAATAGATATCGTTTCGTCCCCAAAGGTGGGATGTTCCCTACTGAAAACCACCATGCTTGTTGTGAGAAGCATATACCCAAACCTGCCCCATATGGGACAAATTTTTTACCATGGCATGTTGATGCCGCTCCATGATAGCATGCCAAGTTTCATGAATTTCAGACGTGTTTTGGATTTACTAGAATTTAAAAACCAGGCATCTCAATGTTTTGTCGGCAATCAACGGTGCCCTTGTGTTTGAAATTCATTCACATTTCTTGCATGGGGCCTAAGCATGCACCCAAGGACACATATTTGATTTTTCAACAAATTTATATGCACTGGAGCATGTGCATGTAGTTCAAATTTGAATTATGCACATAAATGCATTGAAAACTCAGTTGATGCATAAAAATGTCCAAACGAACCCCGAAAAATCACAAAAATTCAACACTCCTGTTGTTCTATGTTGACACGAGAAAAAATTTGAAGGCAATAAGAGGCAATGGATATCGTTTCGTCCCCAAAGGTGGGACGTTCCCTACCGAAAACTATCATGCTTGTTGTGAGAAGCTCCAGCTTGTGAGAAGCATATACCCAAACCTGCCCCAAATGGGACAAAAAATTTACCACGGCATGTTGATGCTGCTCCATGATAGCATGCCAAGTTTCATGAATTTCAAAAGAGTTTTTGATTTACTAGAATTTAAAAACCAGGTATCTCAATGTTTTGCCGGCAATCAACGGCGCCCTGGTGTTCGAAATTCATTCTCATTTCTTGCATGGGACCTAAGCATGCACCCAAGGACACAGATTTGATTTTTCAACCAATTTATTTGCACTGGAGCATGTGCATGTAGTTCAATTTTGAATTGTTCACCTGAAATGGCTAGAAAACCAATTTAATGTATAAAATGTTCAAACGAACCCTGAATAATTCCAATTCTATTGTGACACACATATAGTTGCATGTTCACTCCAGATAAAAGGTCTAGCAATTCAAACACCGTCCATTGCCGTTGTGACCCCATTATGTAATTCAAATCAAGATGAAAAATCAAGTAGATCGCACAGAGTTTATTATGAGCAACCGTGTGAGATGCAGCACAAAATATCCTGGAGCACCGTCGGTGTATAGTACGCCTATGGCTTACGCGAGAAGGTGCGTTGGCTACAGTCCACAGCCGACGTATCAAGCACACTAGCTCGCTCCCAAATATCATTTCACAGTTCAATCGTCGCCGGTGAAAGATGGGCACATGGACCCGCGTCGTGAGGGCAAATTCGGTGGCCCACTCCGGCGAGAGCGCAGCCGCAGCCGCCATGTGCGTGCTAACAAGGTGCATGAGCGCGGCCGAAATCTGTGACCAGGCGGCAAAGGAAGCCCAAATGGTCATTGTTGCTTCTCAGGTGGCGGCATCAACATCTGCCTCGGGGATAGCAACTGGCGAGAGCGGCACAGCAGCTGTCCGTTCTGCAGCAGCGGCCTTAGCCCTGATGGAGGCCGCCCACGACCATGTCGAGGCCGCACACACCCAGCTCCTGGCGGTCACCGCACAAATCGAATGAAGCTTCTCCAACAACGGTAGGCAACCCATGGCCGAAGAGCTGGCAATCGCCAAGAACGTTCGAGCAACCATCCGTTCCTCCTCCGCATACCTTGCGACGACGGAGCCCGTCCAAGCCCAGATCGCGTCCGCCCATGCCCAGCTCGTGGCGGCCTTTTACAAAGAGATGGCGGACGCGGATGGCAAGATGCTTGCCGAGTATGGTGCAATGGATGGCATGGAGCCCCTTCGCCAGGAGACCGTCAGGCACGAGCTGGACATGGAGGCGGCGGCGGAGATCGACGAGCACCAGCCGTAGTAGTACTCTTTGTTTTGTTTAACTAAGAGCGACGGTCTTTAATTTGTTAGAGTAATGTTTAGGTCAGCTAGCTCTGTTTAATTGATGAACTTGCTCGAATAAGAAGTGTGGGTCTGTTGTAGTCTCCTTTGTGTACCCAAATTATGCAACGACGTGATGACCACTGTAACCATGGAAATTTGAACCAAAACTTTTGACGTTCAAACTCATCACACACAGGTTAAGCTATCTGAACCATTTGTGATGTCCACATATCGTACACAGTTCTAAATAAGGGACTGTGTCTGATGACACTTTGCGCGCCAGTTTTTTCGCTGAAGCAATTCCAAATTTTCGGCTTCCGCGGAAATATCTACCTCCCTGCCCCCTTCCCCTTACCAAAAGCCACATTTCCCCTCTTTCCGCCTTCCTTTCCAAGTTGAAACCTTCACTCCTTGCTTGCAGCGCCGCTTCCTCGTCGGTGACCCTCCTTCACGCTGCTCGGCCTCCTCTATCCAAGCAGGTAATCCACACCCGACCCCCATCCTCCTCCTTCTTCCACATCCCACATGCCCCGAACGCCAGCGCGAGCACGACACCTTCCATTCAAATCACCGACCCCTCCACCAAATAAGCACCGGCCTAAGCCATGGTGCACGCAGTATAGCCAGGAGCTCAAGGAGCATTTGGTAGCGGAGAAGCAAATCACGGCCGCATGCGTGGATGAGGTTGCGATGGCTTCGTGTCGACCCCCAGATCTTGAAGGAGCACCTTGCCATTTGCTAGCTATGTCGGTTAAGCATGCTTGATTTACCCGTTGTGTGTGCTGCTCTTGCCTTTCCTTCACAAATTCTAGTGAATTATGCTATCTAATTTTACCATGCAATCTGATAGTGTATATGTTCTATATGTCGTGCAGTGTGGTGCTCACTTATTAACTGTTTTGTTAGTTAGTTCTCGTCTTCAGTTAACTATTTGGTTCAATTCTGCAAATGTGATGTTCAATTCTTCAGGCTGCAATTTTGTATTGTCTTCATGTGAGACATAAATCGAATTTATCTTTACAAAATTGTGGGTGCATTCCGTTATTGTATACCATGTGAGGAATAAATTGAATTTAGCAGTAGTAAATACATGAGAAACAAATACAATTGCTACAATTGGCTGTAGTTAACTGTTTGGTTAACTGTCTAATCTTTCATTAGGAGTATGTTATATAGTGCAACGTGGTGCTCAGTTAATGTTTGGTTCATTTGTTGTGGTGTTTAGTTAACTGCTTGGTTTAACTTTGCAATGCAATCCAATTGTCGTGGGTAGAATTTTGTATTGTTGTGCATGTGAGGAATAAATCGAATTTGGCTGCACTTAATACATGAGAAACATATACAAGTGCTATATTTCCTAGTTTTTAATCACCCTTGGTTTGGGTAAATGGGTTTTCCGTGTGGCTTGAATTAATCTGATGAATATGCAATGTGCTTATTTTTCATCAACATATTTTACTAACAGCATGCGAACCCTTACTTAACCTGATGAATAACTACCTTATATGTGTTGCAGGGAAACAATGGGAAGCACTGAGGTTTACAATCAAGGTTAGCACGTGCATGGTCCGTTGTCTAATAGCACATTATTGTGCAATTGCAGGAACCATTCTAATATTTTTGGTTTTTAACAATTTAGTCTTGCACATGTAGGTCCTGCTGTCAGAGGTTTTGACCCACTGTTCGACCTTTTTGCATTGGGGAAATGAGTTGTTTATGAATATCAATCAAATCAAGGAACTCGGAAAGATTATTAGGATAAAGAAATTAGCAACAAAAAACAACAAGATCTTTGTCTGCACAATGAAGAAGACATCAGTTCACTACGAGATGGTACTAACTATTATACCTTACCTTTTTTATTCCTGTGCCCCATTTCCAATATAGAGAAGATATTTATGCACATCCTTGTTTTCAGGCCTTTCCAAAGCAGTTCACTGATGATTACCTCTCAAACCACCTCTATGGTCAGGAGGCGAGGAAGGTTTTCATACAACACCCACGGTTCAATATTGAAGTGTTCCTGAGGAGGACGAAGGACGGACGGTCAATCATCCACAGGCACTGGCCTAAAGTTGCAAAGACCTTCAACATGAATGAAGGCTCAATATTCGCCTTTCGCTTCAGCAGTTTTCCAGATGAGATGCATTTGTTTATATACCGTCTATGATGCAAAATTCGAAAGGTTCTACATGTTGCATGTGGAACTTGCTGCTGGTGCAGTTGTGTAATGGGGTAGCTGGGTGCTGAAGCTATATCATGTTGTACTCTGATGTATTTCAATTATGAAATTCTGCTTCCTTAATATGGAAATGAAATATATTGTGTGCTTAATATGAAATGTCAATTAGATTAATAAATGGCTTATGAATAATCGGATAATTAGCCTGCTAATGGCGAATTTGCCTGCTAATTGGGTTTTGCTATTGCAAACGGTTGTTGAAAAATACCGTGAGCCATGACCTCAGGCAACGCGCATAGTTTCTAGGAATAAACTGTGTTGGATCAGAACAATCACACACGTCTTTCTCTTAAAAACTGTTTGCGTTAGGCCACCTTGCGCAAATGTTTACCACATAAAAACTGTGTGTTATGGACAGCCTTTTCCACACAGTTTTTTCTATGGACCTTGTGTGATACATTCAATAACGCAAACGATTTAACGGGAAAAATTGTGTGTGATGTACCTGTGAACGGAAACATTTTCCTTGTAGCGAGTGTGTGGGATGTGCATACAAACGGAAACGTTTAGCGGGGACTGACTGTGTGGGATGTACTTGCGACCGGAAACAATTTTGCCGTATAATTGTATTTTTATAGCTCTATTGTACGTATTTCAATATTTGAGCGCTCGCCGGTCGCACACGACCTCATTTTGCCGAACGTGTGTGCCAAGAGGGCATATCCCCGACGGTTTCTGGGTCGTGTGGGAAGGACCCCCCTATCGCCCACACTCATTTGGCGGCGGTTCCAAATGCCATCGCGAAAAGGGGTTAAAAACCGTTTGTTTAGGACTAACGCGTACCAGTGGGCGGTGTACTGGAGGTCGATGTCGACCACCTTGTACTTGTCTCGAGCAAGCAACTGCTCAATGCTTTTGATGTAGACGTCCACCACGGCCGGGTCGATGGTGTACACCACCAAGAGATCCGTCTCCCTCGTGTGGGTCTCCACTCTATGCTCGCCGAACTCCATTGGAGCGCCGCTCGACATCCCCTCTCTATGTGTCGTCGTGGGTGTTCTTGTTGGGTTGTGGGGCGCGATCGGAAGGTTGAAGAGACTAAGGTTATAATGGCTGCGGGAATTAAAGGGGTAGCCGGATGGCCAGGAATATCGGCAGGCCCTGATGGCAGTTCTAATTTGCAGCGCGTAACTCCATCATGTCGTACGTAACTGCACCGCGTGGAAACGCGCGGGGTGCAACCGCATGCATATGGGGGCCCCGACGTGATCGTGCACACGCCCAACCGCTGCCAGAGCGTGCACGGAGGGACACGAGCAGAGTGCTCCGCGGTCGCCTCAACGGCAGGCAACCATATATATATGTGCATAAAGCAGTTGAACGCGCAAGGAAAAGTTGTCCACAAGCCGAGCGCGCCGACGGACGCGAGCAGAGCATACCGCGGCGCCTAACGGCGAGCACAATGCGCTGCGGCGCCTAACGGCGAGCAGAGCTTGCCGAGGGACGCGAGCAGAGGCCGGCAAAGTGATACGTGGCAAATAAGACGAACTGTGCGAGCGATGTCGGAGACATCAAGCACGAATCAGATTAGAGTTGTGTGTGCGATATGTGGCATGCATTTGATCCATCCGAGTGTTGGGTAACGCAGTAATTTCAAAAAAAATCCTACGATCATGCAAGATCTATCTAGGTGATGCATAGCAAGAGAGGGGAGAGTGTTGTCTACGTACCCTTGTAGACCGAAAGCGGAAGCGTTATGACAACGCGGTTGATGTAGTCGTACTTCTTCACGATCCGACCGATCCTAGCACCGAAGGTACGGCACCTCCGCGATCTGCACACGTTCAGCTCGGTGACGTCCCACGAACTATAGATCCAGCTGAGGTCGAGGGAGAGTTTTGTCAGCACGACGGCGTGGTGATGGTGATGATGAAGTTACCGGCGCAGGGCTTCGCCTAGGCACTCCAATGATATGACTGAGGTGGAAATCTGTGGAGGGGGGCACCACACACGGCTAAGATAATTGTCAACTTGTGTGTCTATGGAGTGCCCCCCTCCCCCGTATATAAAGGAGTGGAAGACGGGAGGGCCGGCCCTCTCTATGGCACGCCCAAGGGCGAGTCCTACTCCCAGTGGGAGTAGGATCCCCCCCATTCCCTAGTTGGAGTAGGAGAAGAAGGAAGAGGGAGAGAAGGAAAGGGGAGCCAGCCCCCCTTCCCAATTCGGATTGGGCTTGGGGGGCCCACCTTGGCCGCCTCCTCCTCTCTCCCACTAAGGCCCAATAAGGCCCATTGACTCCCCGGGGGGGTTCCGGTAACCTCCCGGTACTCCAGAAAATGCCCGAACTCATCCGGAACCATTCCGGTGTCCACACATAGCCTTCCAATATATCGATCTTTATATCTCGACCATTTCAAGACTCCTCGTCATGCCCGTGATCACATCCGGGACTCCAAACAACCTTCGGTACATCAAAACACATAAACTCATAATACCGATCGTCATCGAACGTTAAGCGTGCGGACCCTACGGGTTCGAGAACTATGTAGACATGACCGAGACTCATCTTCGGTCAATAACCAATAGCGGAACCTGGATGCTCATATTGGTTCCTACATATTCAACGAAGATCTTTATCGGTCAAACCGCATAACATGTCACATCCCTAGTTCTGGCCTGTCCTATGCCTGCTTCCATCTGAGCATCATGTTTAAATTTTTGAAACCTGAACTGAGGAATTTTGGAAGCCTCAAAAACTTAAATAAAGAGGGGCAAGAAACCCTAAAATTGCAATCAGTAAATCCAAAATGCCCTAGAAATAGCTCTGACAATTTTGGCAAGAGTTATAAATCAAACCAAAATTTTGGGACATTTCTAAGGAATTATTGGGCTCTGATTTTAAATCAATATTTTATTTGAATTTGGAGTTATATTCATAATATATAATGAATATATTTTCAAATGACCTGAGATATTTTTGTTATGTGTGGAGAAGTCCATTAAGTGACTTAAAAATATCCAGGGGAGTTTTGGCACTGTTTTCAAATTCTGTTTGAATTAAAATTCAGTGCCAATTAAATAAAACAGAACAGAAATAGGAAAAACAGAGAGAGGGAGAGAAGGCCACCTGGGCCACTTACCTGGCGCCACTTACCTGGCCCAGCTCCATCTGGCCGGCCCAGCCCACCTCCTCCCCCTTGTCATCTTCCTCCTTTGCCAGGAGGACGAACAGAGGCGAGGCGTGGCGCGCGCCCGAGAGGCCTCGGCCACCTCCTACTTCCCCCTGGCTACCTCCTGCTTCCTCCTCAACGCCCGGAGACGCCACGCACCTCCCTGCCTCTCTTCCTCACTCTCCCGCGTCCTCATCCTCTCCCCGGAACACTCTCCCCCTCCTCTGTTCTCCTCACCCGAACGGAGCCGCCGCCACCGACGAGAGCCACCGTGGCTACCGGCCACCCCACGCCTCACCGACGCCCTAGGAAGCTCCGCCCCGACCCCCTCTTCCTCCCCACTGATCCACGGCCCTCCGGAAGCCCTGCAGCGTCGCCCTCAAGCTCGCCCCCAACCTTCGGCCGCCGGCGAACTTTCGAGGGTTCGCGAGCTCCAGCCCCTCCCCGGCCTCGCCGTTGCCTCCACCAGATCCGCTGTGAGCTACTCTTCCATTCCCCCTTCTCCTCGCGCTCGTTCCCGTACTCTAGCCGCCCTAACCACCTTGCCGAGCGCTCCTCGCCGCCGGCCATGGCACCGCCGTGGCCACAGGTGTCCTAGCTCGCGTCTGAGCACGCCCTCGGGCTCGAGATGTTCCCAGGAGCCGAAAACTCCCATCGGTTCGTCCGTAGCCGCACCATAGCATCATCTTAGGCGATGCCCGAGCTCCGGTCGCCGTCTCTCTCGCCGTAGTTGCCGCTACCGGTCACCCCAGCCGCGGCCACAGCCACCGCTAGATGCGCCGCGTCGCGGACGTTCTAATGAGCCAAACCGCGCGCCAAACCATCGCCCCTAGCTCAAATCCGAGCCGCGCCGCCGTGCGGAATGGTAGCCGCCGGCGATACTTCGGCGACTGCCGACGGGGCACGCTTAATCAGTGTTAATGGCCCCACTAATTAAACCCACAGCCACTGACAGTGGGCCCCACCCCTGGTCAAACCCCAGTCAGCGCTGGATTTGACCGGGATTAGCTCCTGTGTCACTGACATGTGGCCCCCACACGTCAGGTTTGACCCGAGCCAGCCCAGTTGACCCTGCTGACGTCACAGTGACGTGGGGCTGACGCCATAAATCATTTCTGGATTTATTTTTATTCAGGAAATTCCAGAAAATAGCTAAAACTTCTAAAAATCATAGAAAATTAACCGTAACTCCAAATTAAATAATTTATATATGAAAAATTATCAGAAAAATTCAAGGAATCCATCTGTACCATTTTCATGCATGTTTGAACAATGTTTGTCCTCTGTTTTGGACAAAACGTTTAAAGGGCATTTAAATAATCACATATGGAGTTTGAATTTGAATCTTGTATTCAAACCAACTTCATTTAATCTGTTGCTAGTTGCATTAGCTCAAACCACATTCATATTGCCATGTCATGAGCATGCATCATATTGTGCATTGCATTGATTATATTTCTTCCTTGTTGCCGGTATCTGTTCCCTCCCGGTAGACGATGTTCCGACGTTGTGATCGTTGACACTGATGAAGACTCAATGTTATCTTCAGAAGTGCCAGGCAAGCAAAACCCCCTTGTTCATTCCGATAAAATCCCACTCTCTCGCTCCTGCTCTCTTTTACTGCATTAGGACAACAACGACATATTTGATACTTGCTGCGGTAGCTGAACCCTTTATCCTTTGCATGACCTGTCATTGCCACAGTAAATAGATGAAACCCACTAGCATGAGTAGGAGTTGTTTGAGCTAAGTGTGTGAACACGATTTGGTAAAGGTAGCGGTGAGAGGCCATGTAGGAGTACATGGTGGGTTGTCTCATTGCAGCCGTCCTCAGGAACTGAGTTCTGTGTTTGTGATCCATGATTCAGCTACTACCACGCATTGGGCCCGAAACCAATGGACCCTCTCGGCTTCTTAATCACCCTTGTCCTCTGTCCAGGAGTTGCAAGTAGTTTCTGGTGTTTGTAGTATGCTGGAGGCCGTGCGCAGCGCTGACCGTAGGGGTGGGCTGTGATGCGGTAGGCACGTGGCCGGGTAAACCGGGCGCCCGTTTGGTGTCACGGAACCCTGTTCACATCGTTTGGGGCTGTGAGCGAAACTCCGGCCGGATCTCCTCATGGATGGAACCCGAATAGGCGATAAACCTGGACTAGAGACTCGAGTGTTTAGGCAGGCCGTGGCCGACACCCACGTTGGGCTTCCGCTTGAAGGTTGCCGAGTACATGTCGTGTAAACGGAGGTAAGTGGTGAGAGCGTGTGTGAAGAAGTACACCCCTGCAGGGTTAACATCATCTATTCGAATAGCCGTGTCCGCGGAAAAGGACTTCTGGGTTGCTTATATCAGTTCATAGACAAGTGAAAGTGGATACTCTAAAATACGCAAGATAAGCGTGAGTGCTATGGATGGCGTTCTCGTAGGGAGACGGGAGCGGATCCATAGTGGTGTATTGATATGGTGAATATGTGGACTCGTGTGCGCCACCTCAAAAGAGTCGCTTGCAGTCGTAGTTTAGGATAGCCACCGAGTCAAAGCTGGCTTGCTGCAGTTAAACCCCACCACCCCTTTGTTGATAATGATGCATATGTAGTTAGTTCTGATGTAAGTCTTGCTGGGTACATTTGTACTCACGTTTGCCTATTTTATGTTTTTGCAGAGAGACTTCAGTCTCACTAGTAATTCCGCGTGGTCTTCGACGTTTAGCTTGTTACCTTAGCTACGATCTTGTGCCTCGGCAGGATTTGGTAGATAGTCAGGCTTCTCAGCCTTTTTCATTTATAGATGTCTGTACTCAGACATGATAGCTTCCGCTTGTGCTTTGTTTTGTATGCTCTGAATGTTGGGTCGTGAGACCCCTGTTTGTAATATCTCGCTCCTCGGAGCCTATTGAATAAATACTTGAGTCGTAGAGTCATGTTGTGATGCCATGTTGTATTTGCACATATCGAGCATATTGTGTGTATGTTATTGAAATGCTTGGTATGTGTGGGATCTGACCATCTAGTTGTTTATCTTTAGTAGCCTCTCTTACCGGGAAATGTCTCCTAGTGTTTCCACCGAGCCATGGTAGCTTGCTACTGCTCCGGAACACTTAGGCTGGCCGGCATGTGTCCTTCTTCGTTCCTGTGTCTGTCCCTTCGGGGAAATGTCACGCGATGAATACTGGAGTCATGTTAGCCCGCTACAGCCCGGTTCACCGGAGTCCTGCTGGCCCAGTGCTACAGCCTGGATTCACTCGCTGATGACCGACACGTTCGATGCTGGGTCATGGATGCCTGTCCCTGTAAGTCTGTGCCACTTTGGGTTTACGACTAGCCATGTCAGCCCGGGCTCCTTATCATATGGATGCTAGCGACACTGTCATATACGTGTGCCAAAAGGTGCAAACGGTCCCGGGCTAAGGTAAGGCGACACCCGTGGGAATACCGTGCGTGAGGCCGCAAAGTGATATGAGGTGTTACATGCTAGATCGATGTGGCATTGAGTCGGGGTCCTGACAGCGTTGGTATCAGAGCTTGACTGCCTGTAGGATTACCAAGCCAAACTGGTCGAAGTTGAGTCTAGAAATTCTTTAGTTATGTAAGGGAATTGATTGTGGGATGGAACGTAAGGCTCTTTTTACTCCTTATACCTTATGCCTTCTGATCTGAGTCATCTTATCTTTCCTGTGGGGATTAAGAACTAGGCTATATCTTCTTTCTATCAGGATCACGTGTTACTAATCAGTGGACTTATAAGATTGTTGGATTTAAGTCTCAGTTCATTTCCTACTACTTCCGTATGTTAATTGTTGATCTCGGAACCTTGGTATTGTGCTTCTGAGTGGTTATGCCACCATTTTTGTGAATGTCTCAAATCTTTTCCGAGCATTTACAGCCGTTATGCTGTCCGAGTCATCCCAGGTTTCTAAAGAGTCTGATGCATTTGCAAAATCCTTTTTCTCCGGTTTCAATGTCTGTTAGGCCAGGTTAATCACACAAATTGTTGAGCTGAGGTACTCTACTGCCTCAACCTTTATGTTGGAGTTATTATTATGACCCTAGGTGTCTCAGGGGATCATCTAGTAGTCTAGCCATGATTTATGTTCCAGTGTGATGACTCTGGCCGTCATTATCGAAAGCATCCCGTGATGCCATTTAGTTAGTAGGTATTCTATTCCTGGGTTCTTAAACCCGATATTCACCCTACTTACATCATGTTGATAGTGTTGCTAGTTCTTTTAGTATATTAGTAACCTTTGCATAGTCCTCGAGGTCTGTGGTATATCGTTCTTCCAAATACCATGAACCATTATGGCAGGAGTTTGTTGGATCAAAAGATCACAACAGGCCCTCTATGAGTTCTCCATGCTATATTGTGACTCTGCCAGCTCAACCTTTCTGCATGGGTTATCCGGAAGAATTATGTTGAACTTTGTTCGGCATACCAACCCATGTATCCACAACTCAGAAAGTTATATGTTCCTTTGAGTTGTCCCTCTTTAGTTGTCTACTGACCTTTGTCTATCAATTGATAGTCAAGAGTATGCGTGCGTTCGTTTATCGATGCCTATTACTCTTGTGGTCCGTCAAGCCATTCCATCGCGGAATGACTAGGAGAAACAAACTCCAGTACCTCTTCCCTATCCAGGATTGGGTCAAAGAAGTTGTGCTCCGCAGATCAAATTGCTAATCCAGCTTTTGTTCTGCTCTACCTTGGAGTATTACATATTTTATATCGAGATTGTTATAGGAATTGCACACCATCCTATGAACTCTTGGTACAGTGATACTTCTTGCCATCATTAGTCATTCCTCGGTCTTCGTGTTGATGCAACCGGAATACCGACAAGTGAATCGTGGCGTGTGAAATCAATACTGCTAGCAACTCTGTTGCTTGGTAGTTAAATGGACGATAACCTCATTCTCAGCGTATTGATTTTTGAATCATCCTTCTAAGACTGATCGTGCTACCTAGTCCTTATTTCGGTGGACCCTTCGATTGATGAGTTAGGATCTTGTCAAGTCCTCACTCATTTGATCATATCGTCTTGCCCTCAAAAGCAAGATTGTTCTCGAGCTTAGTAACATACCGGTGGTTCGTGACTTTCCAAATATCTTCTCGGAAGTATTACCAGGTTGTTCCCTGACTGTTATGTTGAGCTCGTGATCAAGTTGGTTTCTTGTGAACCACCTTCTCTCCAAGAATCGGTGTTAGATATCCCTGAGCTAGTTGGTTAAGCTAGACAACAACTTGGAGAGTTGGAAGATAAAAGCTTGCCTGACTTAGTTCGTTCCAAAGGGATATTCTTGTGTAGTGTGTGTTGAAGAAAGATGATATCTTCATCGATTGGTCCTTGTGATCAGTTGCTGGACCTACTGTCTTATCAATCCTTTGAATTGAGTGTGGGCTATCGTCAAATCAAATCAGTACC
Organism: Triticum aestivum; assembly: GCF_018294505.1. Lineage (NCBI taxonomy): Eukaryota > Viridiplantae > Streptophyta > Magnoliopsida > Poales > Poaceae > Triticum > Triticum aestivum. The sequence continues at coordinate 407,092,159 of NC_057806.1, read as the reverse complement.
AACGATGCTCGTAATGTTGTCTTATTCGTGGTTGATCCCTCGAGCATACACCATTACATCTTTGGTCTGACCAATGCTATCACTGTGTTCACTTAACTATGGAATTCCTTTTAAAAGGAAACCCGGATGAATTGTTGTTGAGCCCATTGACAACATCCTTATCCCCTCCATGATTTGTTGAACATTAAGCCAGTGTTGGAAACTTTTGAAAGCATTTCTTCATGCTAGTTCATGAAGCATATGTTCGGATGTAAGAAGTGACTTCCTCCAGTTCATGTGCATTTGATGCAAGTTGCCGCCGTGGATTCGAGAAAGTCAATGTTGTTTCCTTTGGAATCATCCCAAATCAGTCATGCATACGTGCGAAGTATTCTGTGGTCTGGAGACTTGCAACCTCCATTCTATATGTGTCCCTAGCACACCAAGCCACTGATTGATTTGTTCAAGGAGAAGGAGTTTCTTCATAAGAGCTAATCCGGACTTATGTAAGGACTTCGATACCCTCGTTGATGGTTCCCCCTCCTGAACTCGGTAGTGTTTTATTATAAGACTACTATGTGGTCATGCTTGTCTGGGACAACGTGTTCACATGTTTGTAGCAGAACCAGCTCATGTTTTGGAGCTTACTATCGTAGTTCATTCCCCGAGAATCTCGCAACGTCATCTCGTCGATTTGTGTTGCAAATTTCCGTTTTTCTTCCTAGACTCGATGAGTCTGGAATATCCTGACACCAACCAGATCTGAATCTCAGGCAGATATGATGGTTGGAATATTTCCCAAGAATTATAGTATTGGTCGCGCGATAACCGGTAAAGTGGATGTCGTGGCCAACACACCCAGCCGGAAGACCTGTTATTATAATATCTTGATTGATGAAGTTGGACACCTCCCCATAGGGATTTCGTAGGATTTACTCCCTAGTTGCCCCTATGGATTTCTGTGTTCCGAAGTCCGACCTTTTTACTTGATGTACTAGATATCAAACCATATCTATGAATGGGTTACACTAGCACATCAAGGAGAACATTAGAAGCGGAGTGCTAAATGTCTCTCGGTCGATCATCCAGATTTCGTTCCCTTGGCCTCGCTAAGGTGAAATCTGAGAAAATGTTATCCTCCTTTGCATGTGCATCGTCCATCACTATTCATCATGGTAGTATGTTGTGCTGTCGGCACCCTTGACACGGATGTTGATAAAACCTTGATGATTGTGGAAATGCTCAAGTTCTTGAGAGCACGCACAAGCGTTACGTGTTATCATCGGCTCTAACTAGGATTACTCTCAGTTTCCTCGGCAATGCTATGACCTCTTCAAACAGTGAATTCACTCCCTATTGTTGGGCTCTTCCCTAGTTACCAGAATCATTCCCAGCATTTGCATTTTGTTCCCAGCTTGCACCGCCAATGTGCCATTCTACCATGGGTCTCTTCCATTTCCGGTGATAAGCAAACTCATCCATTACGTTGTCTTCAACAAGGTAATCCACATCATCCAAGTCCGAGTATGCCATTCTACCGACCCCCGCCAATCGATTGATGTGACTTGCCTTAGACTGATATAGAGAGTTTCAATGATCTCTGAATCAAAGGTAATTTTTTTTGCCACTTAAGGAAATAATCTACGAATCACCCTCCTCCAGGATGTTTCGTCGTGGTATCATGGCAACTCAACTCCTCACTACGTGAACAATCGTTTACCACCTTCTTAAGTGTGGAATTGTTGTCCACCTAGTGAACCTTCGTCATCCGTTTCTTTCCACCCCTCTTGATGTGTATCTCGTGTCTCAACCCGAGAGATGGTCCTATGTCTCATTCCGTGAGTTGTTCGATCTTCGAGAAGATCGAGCCTTCTAGAGTCTCCTTCTTCCCTCCATGTCATGTTGACAGGATTTCTCAGAGCAAGACTTCGAGACAATGATGGTGATCGAATCAACGTTCATTTGAAGTGCACCCTGGATCATGAAGATTATACTAGTTTGCGTTTCCCCTTCATCTTACCCTACACTTGAATCTCGAGACGAGATTCTTGTTTAGTGTGGGTGAGTTGTCACATCCCTAGTTCTGGCCTGTCCTATGCCTGCTTCCATCTGAGCATCATGTTTAAATTTTTGAAACCTGAACTGAGGAATTTTGGAAGCCTCAAAAACTTAAATAAAGAGGGGCAAGAAACCCTAAAATTGCAATCAGTAAATCCAAAATGCCCTAGAAATAGCTCTGACAATTTTGGCAAGAGTTATAAATCAAACCAAAATTTTGGGACATTTCTAAGGAATTATTGGGCTCTGATTTTAAATCAATATTTTATTTGAATTTGGAGTTATATTCATAATATATAATGAATATATTTTCAAATGACCTGAGATATTTTTGTTATGTGTGGAGAAGTCCATTAAGTGACTTAAAAATATCCAGGGGAGTTTTGGCACTGTTTTCAAATTCTGTTTGAATTAAAATTCAGTGCCAATTAAATAAAACAGAACAGAAATAGGAAAAACAGAGAGAGGGAGAGAAGGCCACCTGGGCCACTTACCTGGCGCCATTTACCTGGCCCAGCTCCATCTGGCCGGCCCAGCCCACCTCCTCCCCCTTGTCATCTTCCTCCTCTGCCAGGAGGACGAACAGAGGCGAGGCGTGGCGCGCGCCCGAGAGGCCTCGGCCACCTCCTGCTTCCCCCTGGCCACCTCCTGCTTCCTCCTCGACGCCCGGAGACGCCACGCACCTCCCTGCCTCTCTTCCTCACTCTCCCGCGTCTTCATCCTCTCCCCGGAACACTCTCCCCCTCCTCTGTTCTCCTCACCCGAACGGAGCCGACGCCACCGACGAGAGCCACCGTGGCTACCGGCCACCCCACGCCTCACCGACGCCCCAGGAAGCTCCGCCCCGACCCCCTCTTCCTCCCCACCGATCCACGGCCCTCCGGAAGCCCTGCAGCGTCGCCCTCAAGCTCACCCCCAACCTTCGGCCGCCGGCGAACTTTCGAGGATTCGCGAGCTCCAGCCCCTCCCCGGCCTCGCCGTTGCCTCCACCAGATCCGCTGTGAGCTACTCTTCCATTCCCCCTCCTCCTCGCGCTCGTTCCCGTACTCTAGCCGCCCTAACCACCTTGCCGAGCGCTCCTCGCCGCCGGCCATGGCACCGCCGTGGCCACAGGTGTCCTAGCTCGCGTCTGAGCACGCCCTCGGGCTCGAGATGTTCCCAGGAGCCGAAAACTCCCATCGGTTCGTCCGTAGCCGCACCATAGCATCGTCTTAGGCGATGCCCGAGCTCCGGTCGCCGTCTCTCTCGCCGTAGTTGCCGCTACCGGTCACCCCAGCCGCGGCCACAGCCACCGCTGGACGCGCCGCGTCGCGGACGTTCTAATGAGCCAAACCGCGCGCCAAACCATCGCCCTTAGCTCAAATCTGAGCCGCGCCGCCGTGCGGAATGGTAGCCGCCGGCGATACTCCGGCGACTGCCGACGGGGCACGCTTAATCAGTGTTAATGGCCCCACTAATTAAACCCACAGCCACTGACAGTGGGCCCCACCCCTGGTCAAACCCCAGTCAGCGCTGGGTTTGACCGGGATTAGCTCCTGTGTCACTGACGTGTGGCCCCCACACATCAGGTTTGACCCGAGCCAACCCAGTTAACCCTGCTGACGTCACAGTGACGTGGGGCTGACGCCATAAATCATTTCTGGATTTATTTTTATTCAGGAAATTCCAGAAAATAGCTAAAACTTCTAAAAATCATAGAAAATTAACCGTAACTCCAAATTAAATAATTTATATATGAAAAATTATCAGAAAAATTCAAGGAATCCATCTGTACCATTTTCATGCATGTTTGAACAATGTTTGTCCTCTGTTTTGGACAAAACGTTTAAAGGGCATTTAAATAATCACATATGGAGTTTGAATTTGAATCTTGTATTCAAACCAACTTCATTTAATCTGTTGCTAGTTGCATTAGCTCAAAACACATTCATATTTCCATGTCATGAGCATGCATCATATTGTGCATTGCATTGATTGTATTTCTTCCTTGTTGCCGGTATCTGTTCCCTCCCGGTAGACGATGTTCCGACGTTGTGATCGTTGACACTGATGAAGACTCAATGTTATCTTCAGAAGTGCCAGGCAAGCAAAACCCCCTTGTTCATTCCGATAAAATCCCACTCTCTCGCTCCTGCTCTCTTTTACTGCATTAGGACAACAACGACATATTTGATACTTGCTGCGGTAGCTGAACCCTTTATCCTTTGCACGACCTGTCATTGCCACAGTAAATAGATGAAACCCACTAGCATGAGTAGGAGTTGTTTGAGCCCTGATGTGCCTACTCATTCATGCTTGTTTGTCATGCCTGCTACTGCTTAGAGTTGAGTCAGGTCTGATTCATCGGGGATGAATCAGAGGCGTGTGAACATGTCCTACTGTGTGTGAGCTAAGTGTGTGAACACGATTTGGTAAAGGTAGCGGTGAGAGGCCATGTAGGAGTACATAGTGGGTTGTCTCATTGCAGCCGTCCTCAGGAACTGAGTTCTCTGTTTGTGATCCATGATTCAGCTACTACCACGCATTGGGCCCGAAACCAATGGACTCTCTCGGCTTCTTAATCACCCTTGTCCTCTGTCCAGGAGTTGCAAGTAGTTTCTGGTGTTTGTAGTATGCTGGAGGCCGTGCGCAGCGCTGACCGTAGGGGTGGGCTGTGATGCGGTAGGCACGTGGCCGGGTAAACCGGGCGCCCGTTTGGTGTCACGGAACCCTGTTCACATCGTTTGGGGCTGTGAGCGAAACTCCGGCCGGATCTCCTCATGGATGGAACCCGAATAGGCGATAAACCTGGACTAGAGACTCGAGTGTTTAGGCAGGCCGTGGCCGACACCCACGTTGGGCTTCCGCTTGAAGGTTGCCGAGTACATGTCGTGTAAACGGCGGTAAGTGGTGAGAGCGTGTGTGAAGAAGTACACCCCTGCAGGGTTAACATCATCTATTCGAATAGCCGTGTCCGCGGAAAAGGACTTCTGGGTTGCTTATATCAGTTCATAGACAAGTGGAAGTGGATACTCTAAAATACGCAAGATAAGCGTGAGTGCTATGGATGGCGTTCTCGTAGGGAGACGGGAGCGGATCCATAGTGGTGTATTGATATGGTGAATATGTGGACTCGTGTGCGCCACCTCAAAAGAGTTACTCGCAGTCGTAGTTTAGGATAGCCACCGAGTCAAAGCTGGCTTGCTGCAGTTAAACCCCACCACCCCTTTGTTGATAATGATGCATATGTAGTTAGTTCTGATGTAAGTCTTGCTGGGTACATTTGTACTCACGTTTGCCTATTTTATGTTTTTGCAGAGAGACTTCGGTCTCGCTAGTAGTTCCGCGTGGACTTCGACGTTTAGCTTGTTACCTCAGCTACGATCTTGTGCCCTCGGCAGGATCTGGTAGATAGTCAGGCTTCTCAGCCTTTTTCATTTATAGATGTCTGTACTCAGACATGATAGCTTCCGCTTGTGTTTTGATTTGTATGCTCTGAATGTTGGGTCATGAGACCCATGTTTGTAATATCTCGCTCCTCGGAGCCTATTGAATAATTACTTGAGTCGTAGAGTCATTTTGTGATGCCATGTTGTATTGCACATATCGAGCATATTGTGTGTATGTTATTGAAATGCTTGGTATGTGTGGGATCTGACTATCTAGTTGTTTATCTTTAGTAGCCTCTCTTACCGGGAAATGTCTCCTAGTGTTACCGCTGAGCCATGGTAGCTTGCTACTGCTCTGGAACACTTAGGCTGGCCGGCATGTGTCCTTCTTCGTTCCTGTGTCTGTCCCTTCGGGGAAATGTCACGCTTTGAGTACCGGAGTCCTGTTAGCCCGCTACAGCCCGGTTTACCGGAGTCCTGCTAGCCCAGTGCTACAGCCCGGACCCACTTGCTGATGACCGAAACGTTCGAAGCTGGGTCATGGATGCCTGTCCCTGTAAGTCTGTGCCACTTTGGGTTTACGACTAGTCATGTCAGCCCGGGCTCTTTATCATATGGATGCTAGCGACACTATCATATACGTGAGCCAAAAGGCGCAAACGGTCCCGGGAAAAGGTAAGACGACACCCGTGGGGATACCGTGCGTGAGGCCGCAAAGTGATATGAGGTGTTACCAGCTAGATCGATGTGACATCGAGTCGGGGTCCTGACAGCGTTGGCATCAGAGCCGGACTGCCTGTAGGTTCTCCAAGCCAAACTGGTCGATGTTGAGTCTAGAAATTCTTTAGTTATATGTAGGGGAATTGTTTGTGGGTTGGAACGTAAGGCTCTTTTTTTACTCCTTATACCTTATGACATTCTGATCTGAGTCAGTCCATTCTTCCACCCCAGCTCGTATCCGAGCCCACTGACGTGCTCATCGTGATCTCAGGAGTCCGTAGCACGCCCCAGCTCCTCCTGCCGTGCTTCCTAACCCCGACCCCGAGATTGCCCGAACTCCGGCAGCCGCAAAGGAGCTCGCCGCCGGCAGCTCCGGCCACCCCAGCTGCTGTCACTTACCTCTTTAGATGCGCCTTCCTCCCAGGAACCCGTAGGAGCAAACCGCACGTCAAATGGTGCTCCGTAGCGAGCGCACGGCGCACCTCCGCTGTCGGCCGTGGTCGTCGCCGGCGACACTCCGGCGACTGCCGACGTGGCACGCCTAATTAGCACTAATGACGCTCTAAACACCCCCCCACAGCCACTGACAGTGGGCCCCGTAGTGGGTCAAAGCCCGGGTCAACGCGGGATTAGCCCCTGTGTCACTGACGTGTGGACCCCACACGTCAGGTTTGACCTGGACCGCCCGTTGACCTGCTGAGGTCAGCATGAGGTCATGCTGACGCCATAATTCATTTTCTGGAATTATTTTAATTCTAAATATTCAGGAAATTCCAGAAAATGCCTAAAACTTCTAAAAATCATAGAAAATTAACCGTAACTCCAAATTAAATAAATTATATATGAAAAATTATCAGAAAAATTCAAGGAATCCATCTGTACCATTTTCATGCATGTTAGAACAACTTATCACTACTGTTTAGGACAAATGAAGTGAATGACATTTAAATAACCCCATATGGAGTTTGAATTTGAATTTTGGATTCAAACCAACTTCATTTAATCTGGTTTTAGGTGCATTAGCCCAAAACACATTCATATTGCCATGTCATAGCATGCATCATATTGTGCATTGCATTGATCGTGTCTTTTCTGTATTTGCCGGTAATTGTCCCCTCTCGATAGACGTGACACCGATGATGCGATCGTTGACACTGACGAAGACTCAATGTTATCTTCAGAAGTGCCAGGCAAGCAAAACCCCCTTGTTCATTCCGATAAAATCCCACTCTCTCGCTCCTGCTCTCTTTTTACTGCATTAGGACAACACCGAATCATCTGTTACATGCTGCGGTAGTTGAACCCCTTTATCCTCTGCATGACCTGTCATTGCCACAGTAAATAGATGAAACCCACTAGCATGAGTAGGAGTTGTTTGAGCCCTGTTGTGCCTACTCATTCATGCTTGTTTGTCATGCCTGCTATTGCTTAGAGTCGAGTCAGGTCTGATTCATCGGGGATGAATCAGAGGTGTGTGAACATGTCCTACTGTGTGTGAGCTAAGTGTGTGAACACGATTTGGTAAAGGTAGCGGTGAGAGGCCATGTAGGAGTACATGGTGGGTTGTCTCATTGTAGCCGTCCTCAGGAACTGAGTTCTGTGTTTGTGATCCATGATTCAGCTACTACCATACATTGGGCCCTGAAATATGACCCCGCTCGACTTCTTATTCACCCTTGTCCTCTGTCCAGGAGTTGCAAGTAGTTTCTGGTGTTTGTAGTATGCTGGAGGCCGTGGACAGCGCTGACCGTAGGGGTGGGCTGTGATGCGGTAGGCACGTGGCCGGGTATACCGGGCGCCCGTTTGGTGTCACGAAACCCTGTTCACATCGTTTGGGGCTGTGAGCGAAACTCCGGCCGGATCTCCTCATGGATGGAACCCGAATAGGCGATAAACCTGGACTAGAGACTTGAGTGTTTAGGTAGGTCGTGGTCTACACCCACGTCGGCTTTCGCTTGAAGTCTGCCGAGCACATGTCGTGTGCAGACGCTAAGTGGTGGAAACATGTATGAAGAGGTACACCCCTGCAGGGTTAACATCATCTATTCGAATAGCCGTGTCCGCGGAAAAGGACTTCTGGGTTGCTTATATCAGTTCATAGACAAGTGAAAGTGGATACTCTAAAATACGCAAGATAAGCGTGAGTGCTATGGATGGCGTTCTCGTAGGGAGACGGGAGCGGATCCATAGTGGTGTATTGATATGGTGAATATGTGGACTCGTGTGCGCCACCTCAAAAGAGTCGCTTGCAGTCGTAGTTTAGGATAGCCACCGAGTCAAAGCTGGCTTGCTGCAGTTAAACCCCACCACCCCTTTGTTGATAATGATGCATATGTAGTTAGTTCTGATGTAAGTCTTGCTGGGTACATTTGTACTCATGTTTGCCTATTTTATGTTTTTGCAGAGAGACTTCAGTCTCACTAGTAATTCCGCGTGGTCTTCGACGTTTAGCTTGTTACCTCAGCTACGATCTTGTGCCTCGGCAGGATTTGGTAGATAGTCAGGCTTCTCAGCCTTTTTCATTTATAGATGTCTGTACTCAGACATGATAGCTTCCGCTTGTGCTTTGTTTTGTATGCTCTGAATGTTGGGTCGTGAGACCCCTGTTTGTAATATCTCGCTCCTCGGAGCCTATTGAATAAATACTTGAGTCGTAGAGTCATGTTGTGATGCCATGTTGTATTTGCACATATCGAGCATATTGTGTGTATGTTATTGAAATGCTTGGTATGTGTGGGATCTGACCATCTAGTTGTTTATCTTTGGTAGCCTCTCTTATCGGGAAATGTCTCCTAGTGTTTCCACCGAGCCATGGTAGCTTGCTACTGCTCCGGAACACTTAGGCTGGCCGGCATGTGTCCTTCTTCGTTCCTGTGTCTGTCCCTTCGGGGAAATGTCACGCGATGAATACTGGAGTCCTGTTAGCCCGCTACAGCCTGGTTCACCGGAGTCCTGCTGGCCCAGTGCTACAGCCTGGATTCACTCGCTGATGACCGACACGTTCGATGCTGGGTCATGGATGCCTGTCCCTGTAAGTCTGTGCCACTTTGGGTTTACGACTAGCCATGTCAGCCCGGGCTCCTTATCATATGGATGCTAGCGACACTGTCATATACGTGTGCCAAAAGGCGCAAACGGTCCCGGGCTAAGGTAAGGCGACACCCGTGGGAATACCGTGCGTGAGGCCGCAAAGTGATATGAGGTGTTACATGCTAGATCGATGTGGCATTGAGTCGGGGTCCTGACATAACAACATACGTTATTCCATTTGTCATCGGTATGTTGCTTGCCCGAGACTCGATCGTCGGTATCTCAATACCTAGTTCAATCTCGTTATCGGCAAGTCTCTTTACTCGTTTTGTAATGCATCATCCGATAACTAACTCATTAGTTACATTGCTTGCAAGGCTTTTAGTGATGTACATTACCGAGAGGGCAAAGAGATACCTCTCCGACAATCGGAGTGACAAATCCTAATTCCGATCTATGCCAACTCAACAAACACCATCGAAGACACCTGTAGAGCATCTTTATAATCACCCAGTTACGTTGTGACGTTTGATAGCACACTAAGTGTTCCTCCGGTATTCGGGAGTTGCATAATCTCATACTCATAGGAAGATGTATAAGTTATAAAGAAAGCAATAGCAATAAACTAAATGATCATAGTGCTAAGATAACGGATGGGTCAAGTCAATCACATCATTCTCTAATGATGTGATCCCATTCATCAAATCACAACTCATGTCTATGGTTAGGAAACTTAACTATCTTTGATTAACGAGCTAGTCAAGTAGAGGCATACTAGTGACAGTTTGTTTTGTCTATGTATTCACACATGTACTAAGTTTCTGATTAATACAATTCTGCCATGAATAATAAACATTTATCATGATATAAGGAAATATAAATAAAAACTTTATTATTGCCTCTAGGGCATATTTCCTTCAGTATCCCACATGCACTAGAGTCAGTAATCTAGATTACACAGTAATGATTCTAACACCCATGGAGTCTTGGTGCTGATCATGTTTTGCTCGTGAAAGAGGCTTAGTCAATGGGTCTGCAACATTCAGATCCGTATGTATCTTGCAAATCTTTATGTCTCTGATGAGGACACCACAACCATCGACAAGTCTCCAACAATTATAGGTCCAATCACAAGTAGTCGCGCCAAACTAATAAGTGACCAGGTGAACGCTAACTTAAGTTTACCTTGTAACCTTGATGACACAACTATGATTTCATCCCCATTATTGTTGGTTGAACTTAGCTATCATATGGAAGAAACCCAAAAACCTATGAGTTCTTGAAGCAACCGGTTTGAAGGAACAAGTTTGGAGGAAACAAGTTTCAAGTGAAGCTGATATTGTCAGTTTTTACCTCTGATGTTTTGGTGTTCCACACCCATGTGGTGGAGAGACGGGGCTATAGGGGTACATCAACAGAAGCTACATCAAATTATCTTTCCAATGCAAAAAACCTCACATCAATTGGAGTTGTGAGTCAATAGTTGTAGTCATTCTCGTGGAAGGTGTCCAGGATGTCAAGGCTTCGCGAATTTCCGAGGAGCTCTCCAACAACTCCCAAAGTTGACTACTTATTCCCCCAAGAAAGCCATGCAAACCTGCTTAATTTTGAAACAATTTTCACACATAGCTAAGGGGGTTGTCCCTGCTATAAAATTCCATCTCCCCCATCCTCTAGGAAACCTTTTGTCAAACCATTCAGCTATAAGCTTATGCAGCAAGACTGCTAGAGAGATCCGAGAGATCTTGCTACCTTTGCTCTTGTGAGTTTATTCGGATTCGCGAGAAGGAGCCTCTGGTTCCCCCTAGTTCGTGCTCTACGGTTCCGGCCGTTTTGCATGGATTAGTCCCAGTTTGTGGTTCCGTGATTGTTCGGACAGCGGGTTGGAGTTCTTGTGGCTTCGATTAGCCATCCCCAATGTACAGGTTGCATCCAACCTTGGCGGGTATAAAGCTAGTTATCTTGGCTGCTTGCAGCTAGTTATCCCTCCCGATTCGATCCTACGACATCAAGATCGGGCCACCCTCGGGCGTGAACTCGTTCATCGGGTTCCCACCTATCAGTCTCCCTCCTTGACTTGATCACAGATGGAATCGAAGCGTCTCTTGATGTGCTTGGTTCTCTTGTGAAATCTGGATCCCTTTGCCAAGGCAATTGCGCCAGTATTATCACAAAAGATTTTCATTGAACCCGATGCACTAGGTATGACACCTAGATCGGATATGAACTCCTTCATCCAGACTGCTTCATTTGCTGCTTACGAAGCAGCTATGTACTCCACTTCACACGTAGATCCCGCCACGATGCTCTGCTTGGAACTGCCCCAACTGACAGCTCCACCATTCCATAAAAATACGTATCCGGTTTGTGACTTAGAGCCATCCGGATGAGTGTCAAAGCTTGCATCGATGTAACCGTTTACGACGAGCTGTTTGTCACCTCCATAAATGAGAAACATATCCTTAGTCCTTTTCAGGTATTTCAGGATGTTCTTGACCGCTGTCCAGTGATCCACTTCTGGATTACTTTGGTACCTACCTGCTAAACTAATAGCAAGGCACACATCAGGTCTGGTACACAGCATTGCATACATGATAGAACCTATGGCAGAAGCATAGGGAATGACTTTTATTTTCTCTCTATCTTCTGCAGTGGTCGGGCATTGAGTCTGACTCAACTTCATACCTTGTAACACAGGAAAGAACCCTTTCTTTGCTTGATCCATTTTGAACTTTTTCAAAACTTTATCAAGGTATGTGCTTTGTGAAAGTCCAATTAAGCGTCTTGATCTATCTCTATAGATCTTGATGCCCAATATATAAGCAGCTTCACCGAGGTCTTTCATTGAAAAACTCTTGTTCAAGTATACATTTATGTTATCCAGAAATTCTATATCATTTCCAATCAATAATATGTCATCCACATATAATATTAGAAATGCTATAGAGCTCCACTCACTTTCTTGTAAATATAGGCTTCTCCAAAAGTTTGTATAAAACCATATGCTTTGATCACACTATCAAAATGTTTATTCCAACTCCGAGATGCTTGCACCAGTCCATAAATGGATCGCTGGAGCTTGCACACTTTGCTAGCATCCTTTGGATCGATAAAACCTTCTGGTTGCATCATATACAAGTCTTCTTCTAGAAATCCATTCATGCAGTTTTTACATCCATTTGCCAAATTTCATAATCATAAAATACGGCAATTGCTAACATGATTCGAACGGACTTAAGCATCGCTAAGGGTGAGAAGGTCTCATCGTAGTCAACTCCTTGAACTGGTCGAAAACCTTTCGCAACAAGTCGAGCTTTGTAGACAGTAACATTACCGTCTGCGTCAGTCTTGTTCTTGAAGATCTATTTATTCTCTATGGCTTGCCGATCATCAGGCAAGTCAACCAAAGTCCACACTTTGTTTGCATACATGGATCCCATCTCAGATTTCATGGCCTCAAGCCATTTTGCGGAATCTGGGCTCATCATCGCTTCCTCATAGTTCATAGGTTCGTCAAGGTCAAGTAACATGACCTCCAAAATAGGATTAGCGTACCACTCCGATGCAGATCTTACTCTGATCGACCTATGAGGTTCGATAGTAACTTGATCAGAAGTTTCATGATCATCATCATTAGCTTCCTCACTAGTTGGTGTAGGAATCACTGGAACTGTCTTCTGTGATGTACTACTTTCCAACTCGGGAGAAGGTACAATTACCTCATCAAGTTCTACTTTCCTCCCACTCACTTCTTTCGAGAGAAACTCCTTCTCTAGAAAGGATCCATTCTTAGCAACGAATATCTTGCCTTCGGATTTGTGGTAGAAGGTGTACCCAACAATCTCCTTTGGGTATCCTATGAAGACACATTTCTAATAAAGTACGATTACGACGTTCGGACACACCATTATGTTGTGGTGTTCCGGGTGGCGTGAGTTGCGAAACTATTCCGCATTGTTTCAAATGAAGACCAAACTTGTAACTCAAATATTCTCCTCCATGATCAGATCGTGGAAATTTTATTTTGTTGTTACGATGATTTTCCACTTCACTTTGAAATTCTTTGAACTTTTCAAATATTTCAGACTTATGTTTCATCAAGTAGATATACCCATATCTGCTCAAATCATCTGTGAAGGTTAGAAAATAACGATACCCGCCGCGAGCATTAACACTCATCAGACCACATACATCAGTATGTATTATTTCCAACAAGTCTATTGCTCGCTCCATTGTTCCGGAGAACGGAGTCTTGGTCATCTTGCCCATGAGGCATGATTCGCAAGCATCAAGTGATTCATAATCAAGTGATTCCAAAAGCCCATCAGCATGGAGTTTCTTCATGCGCTTTACACCAATATGACCTAAACGGCAGTGCCACAAATAAGTTGCACTATCATTATTAAACTTATATCTTTTGTCTTCAATACTATGAACATGTGTATCACTACTATCAAGATTTAGTAAAAATAGACCACTCATCAAGGGTGCATGACCATAAAAGATATTACTCATGTAAATAGAACGACCATTATTCTCTGATTTAAATGAATACCCGTCTCGCATTAAACAAGATTCAGATATAATGTTAATGCTCAATGCTGGCACCAAATAACAATTATTTAGGTCTAAAACTAATCCCGAAGGTAGATGTAGAGGTAGCGTGCCAATGGTGATCACATCGACTTTGGAACCATTTCCCACGCGCATCATCACCTCGTCCTTAGCCAATCTTCGCTTAATCCGTAGCCCCTATTTCGAGTTGCAAATATTAGCAACAGAACCAGTATCAAATACCCAGGCGCTACTGCAAGCATTAGTTAAGTACACATCAATAACATGTATATCAAATATACCTTTCACTTTGCCATCCTTCTTCTCCGCCAAATACTTGGGGCAGTTCTGCTTCCAGTGACGAGTCCCTTTGCAATAGAAGCACTCAGTCTCAGGCGTAGGTCCAGACTTGGGTTTCTTCACTTGAGCAGCAACTTGCTTGCCATTCTTCTTGAAGTTCCCCTTCTTCCCTTTACCCTTTTTCTTGAAACTAGTGGTCTTGTTGACCATCAACCCTTGATGCTCTTTCTTGATTTCTACCTCGCAACCTTTAGCATTGCGAAGAGCTCATGAATCGTCTTATCCATCCCTTGCATATTATAGTTCATAATGAAGCTCTTGTAGCTTGGTGGCAGTGATTGAAGAACTCAGTCAATGAAACTATCAACTGGAAGATTAACTCCCAGCTGAGTCAAGTGATTGTGGTACCCAGACATTCTGAGTATATGCTCACTGACAGAACTATTCTCCTCCATTTTGCAGCTATAGAACTTATTGGAGACTTCATATCTCTCAATCTGGGAATTTTCTTGAAATATTAACTTCAATTCCTGGAACATCTCATATGCTCCATGACATTCAAAACGTCATTGAAGTCCCGGTTCTAAGCCATAAAGCATGGCACACTCAACTATTGAGTAGTCATCAGCTTTGCTCTGCCAGACGTTCATAACATCTGGCGTTGCTCCTGCAGCGGGTTTGGTACCTAGCGGTGCTTCCAAGACGTAATTCTTCTGTGCAGCAATGAGCATAATCCTCAAATTACGGACCCAGTCCGTGTAATTGCTACCATCATCTTTCAACTTAGCTTTCTCTAGGAACGCATTAAAATTCAACGGAACAACAACACGGGCCATTTATCTACAACAACATAGACATGCAAAATACTATCAGGTACAAGTTCATGATAAATTAAAGTTCAATTAATCATATAACTTAAGAACTCCCACTTAGATAGACATCCCTCTAATCAACTAAGTGATCACGTGATCCATATCAACTAAACCATGTCCAATCATCACGTGAGATGGAGTAGTTTTCAATGGTGAACATCACTATGTTGATCATATCTACTATATGATTCACACTCGACCTTTCGGTCTCAGTGTTCCAAGGCCATATCTGCATATGCTAGGCTCGTCAAGTTTAACCCGAGTATTCTGCATGTGCAAAACTGGCTTGCACCCGTTGTATGTGAACATAGAGCTTATCACACCTGATCGTCATGTGGTGTCTCGGCACAACAAACTGTCGCAATGGTGCATACTCAGGGAGAACAGTTATACCTCGAAATTTAGTGAGAGATCATCTTATAATGCTACCGTCGAACTAAGCAAAATAAGATGCATAAAGGATAAACATCACATGCAATCAATATAAGTGATATGATATGGCCATCATCATCTTGTGCCTTTGATCTCCACCTCCAAAGCACCGTCATGATCACCATCATCACCGGCTTGACACCTTGATCTCCATCGAAGCATCGTTGGCGTCTCGCCAACTATTGCTTCTACGACTATCGCTACCACTTAGTGATAAAGTAAAGCAATTACATGGCGATTGCATTTCATACAATAAAGCGACAACCATATGGCTCCTACCAGTTGCCGATAACTATGTTACAAAACATGATCATCTCATATAACAATTTATATAATCACGTCTTGACCATATCACATCACAGCATGCCCTGCAAAAACAAGTTAGACATCCTCTACTTTGTTGTTGCAAGTTTTACGTGGCTTCTATGGGCTTAGCAAGAACCGTTCTTACCTATGCATCAAAACCACAACGATTTTTCGTCAAGTTTGCTGTTTTAACCTTCAACAAGGACCGGCCGTAGTCACACTCGATTCAACTAAAGTTGGAGAAACAGACACCCACTAGCCACATGTGTGCGAAGCACGTCGGTAGAACCAGTATCGCGTAAGCGTACGCATAACGTCGGTCTGAGCCGCTTCATCCAACAATACCGCCGAATCAAAGTATGACATGCTAGTAAGCAGTATGACTATTATCACCCACAACTCTTTATGTTCTACTCGTGCATATAACATCTACGCATAGACCTGGCTCGGATACCACTGTTGGGTAACGCAGTAATTTCAAAAAAAAAATCCTACGATCACGCATGATCTATCTAGGTGATGCATAGCAACGAGAGGGGAGAGTGTTGTCTACGTACCCTCATAGACCGAAAGCGGAAGCGTTTACAACGCGGTTGATGTAGTTGTACTTCTTCACGATCCGACCGATCCTAGCACCGAAGGTATGGCACCTCCGTGATCTGCACACGTTCAGCTCGGTGATGTCCCACGAACTCTTGATCCAGCTGAGGTCGAGGGAGAGTTTTGTCAGCACGACGGCATGGTGACAGTGATGATGAAGTTAAGCACTGCAACGATATGACCGAGGTGGAAATCTATGGAGGGGGGCACCGCACACGGCTAAGACAATTGTCAACTTGTGTGTCTATGGGGTGCCCCCTCCCCCGTATATAAAGGAGTGGAGGAGGGGAGGGACGGCCCTCTCTATGGCACGCCCAAGGGGAGTCCTACTCCTAGTGGGAGTAGGATTCCCCCCTTCCCTAGTTGGAGTAGGAGAAGAAGGAAGAGGGAGAGGGAGAGAAGGAAAGGGGGGCCGGCCCCCCTTCCCAATTCGGATTGGGATTGGGGGGCGCACCCCCACCTTGGCCGCCTCCTCCTCTCTCCCACTAAGGCCCAATAAGGCCCATTGACTCCCTGGGGGGTTCCGGTAACCTCCCGGTACTTCGGAAAATGCCCGAACTCATCCGGAACCATTCTGGTGTCCAAACATAGCCTTCCAATATGTCGATCTTTATTTCTCGGCCATTTCGAGACTCCTCGTCATGCCCGTGATCACATCCGGGACTTCAAACAACCTTCGGTACATCAAAACTCATAAACTCATAATACTGATCGTCATCGAACGTTAAGTGTGCGGACCCTATGGGTTCGAGAACTATGTAGACATGACCGAGACTCATCTCCGGTCAATAACCAATAGCGGATACTAGATGCTCATATTGGTTCCTACATATTCTACGAAGATCTTTATCGGTCAAACCGCATAATAACACACATTGTACCCTTTGGCATCGGTATGTTACTTGCCCGAGATTCGATCGTCGGTATCTCAATACCTAGTTCAATCTCGTTACCGGCAAGTCTCTTTACTCGTTCTATAATGCATCAACCCGTAACTAACTCATTAATTACATTTCTTGCAAGGCTTATAGTGATGTGCATTACCGAGAGGGCCCAGAGATACCTCTCCGACAATCGGAGTGCCAAATCCTAATCTCGATCTATGCCAACTCAACAAACACCATCGGAGACACTTGTAGAGCATCTTTATAATCACCCAGCCACATTGTGACGTTTGATAGCACACTAAGTGTTCCTCCGGTATTCGGGAGTTGCATAATCTCATAGTCATAGGAACATGTATAAGTTATGAAGAATCAAAAGCAATAAACTAAACGATCATAGTGCTAAGCTAACGGATGGGTCAAGTCAATCACATCATTCTCTAATGATGTGATCCCGTTCATCAAATGATAACTCATGCCTATGGTTAGGAAACTTAACCATCTTTGATTAACGAGCTAGCCAAGTAGAGTCATACTAGTGACACTTTGTTTTGTCTATGTATTCACACATGTACTAAGTTTCCGGTTAATATAATTCTAGCACGAATAATAAACATTTATCATGATATAAGGAAATATAAATAACAACTTTATTATTGCCTCTAGGGCATATTTCCTTCACCGAGCTGTTTGTGATGGAATAAGCTGTGTGTGTTGTGGGCAAACGCTTGCTATATAACCTTAAATTTAACCAAAAAAGTGTTAATGCATGTTACAAAAATTGTATAGATGGAAACCTATTTCAAGTACGACTCCAACGATATAATCTTTGGCGACATGCATTCGTATTTTATTAGTTAAATCCAACTTATAAACCAGGACGTGGGTATAGTAGGTAATTAAATCGCAAACGTTTTTTTTATTAACCGTATGTGTACGTGTCCTTTTTTCCTCCTCTCGCACGTCTTGTCACCCCGCTGCCACAGACGGCTTACATCGCAAGCTTGCGCTGCGCGCGGGGGCGTTCTTTTGGCCAAACGGTGGCGCCAATGAATCGTCGGTTCCCGTGCAAGCTTCCCGCCCAAGTCGGTGAAATCCCCCAAAATCCCAATGCTTACCGGCGTGCTATAAACACCCTCACGGCCGGCGAGTCTTGCGTCGCATTTTCCACTCCCTCCCTGTAGCTTATCTCGTCTTCTTCTCCCACAATCGCCAATGGCACCGGTTCGTCGTCATCGCTCAGCCAATCCGCCGTCATCAGAGGACAGCTCCAACTTGGAGGCTACACCACAACGGCGGCACAGTCCCCGGCGTAGTTGTTGGGTGTCCTTGTTGGGTGTGCACGGAACACCCACCACACGCTCCGCCGCCGCTACCCGTCGGCAACTGTTGCCGGCCGCCATTGCCGCTACACCGCCATCGAAAGCCAGGGCATCTCCCGCTCTGCCACCACGGCCCGAAGGCGGGAGGTGGCCGTCATGACCGCCACCCCACTGCCGGCCACCTGGCCATCACCCGCTCCGCCACCGCAGCCCGAAGGCGGGAGGTGGTGGTCGTGGCCGCCACCCCATCATCGGCAGCCGTGGCTGCCAGCCCACCATCGACCGTCGGGATTATCACCCGCTCCGCCGCCGCGGCCCGAAGGCGGGAGGCGGAGGTGGAGGCCCGCACGTGCGTCAGCGACCTTGCGCGCTACATTGAGTTCCTGCAGGAGGAGGAGCGCCTCGTCGAGCACGCAAAGAGCCTTACCGTAGCCGTGGCCGTAGCACACGCCGACGCAGAGGCGAGGAATCAGGAGATCTACGAGCAGTCCGGACGCTTTGAGAGGGATCGTCTGGAGAGGCAGGTGGGCGTTCGAGCTGGCGAGCGTCGCTAAACGTGCAGCAGCATCAGGCAACGTATTGCATTTTTCCAGCTCGTCGGTAGGCTCCTCCTCCTCCTCTGCCTCTTATTAAGCGCGCTCGGTAGAGGAGAGGCTGCCAGAAGTAGCACAAAGCCCCTCCGTGGTAGTAGTATTTAGGGGCTATTTTGTTCAGTTCATCTTACTATGATGTGTGGTCGAATTGTACAACGTACTTAAAATTAGCTAGTATATATAGTTGAACTAGCTATTTCAGTACGTGGTTGGCAACAATTGGGGAGAAGTTTGGTCGGTTCAGCTGTCGAGTTGAACTGTTTGCATAAATTAAGAACGACTGTTTAATCTATGAATGAAATCTATGCTTAATTACTGAATTTTAGTTGCAAAAACTAGATAGTGCTAGTGATTTCTAGCTCATATTTTAACAAATCGCAGTGTTACAAGGATTGACAAATGGCAACGTTACTAGATCAACAAATCTAAATCTTTCCATTTTGACAAATGGCAACATACCCGATATGACAGATGCAAATCTTACAAAATTGTTTGTACGTGGTTGCACACGGGTCATCCAAAAAAACAGTTTGCGTTGAAGGGATGCACAAATCCTGCGCTGCGGATTTTCCCCTGACATAAGGGGGAAGCCCATAACTCTCACTTTGCATACGGGTGTTCTATCTGAAATGTTTGCGATCAAGAGCTGCAGAAATCCTGCTCGGCACATTTTCCCTTGGCTTCCTGGGGAAGTTGTCGGTTTGCATACGAGTGTTCTAACTAAAACGTTTGAGATGAATTTCAGACGAGATTTGGATTTACTAGAATTTAAAAACAAAGTATCTCAATATTTTGCCGGCAATCAACAGTACCCTAGTGTTTGAAATTGATTCCCATTTCTTGCATGGGACCTAAGCATGCCCCGAAGGACATAGATTTGATTTTTCAACCAATTTATATGCACTAGAGCTTGTGCATGTAGTTCAAATTTGAATTATGCACATGAAATGCCTAGAAACCCCAGTTAATGTATAAAAATCCAAAATTAAACACAACACTCTTGTTGTTCTATGTTGACACTAGAAAAATTTAGAAAGCAATAAGAGGCAGCGGATATCGTGTCGTCCCCAAAGGTGGCACGTTCTCTACCGAAACCATCATGCTTGTTGTGAGAAGCTAAGGTTTGTGAGAAGCTTAGACCCAAACCTGCCCCAAATGGGACAAATTTTTTACCATGGCATGTTGATGCTGCTCCATGATAGCATGCCAAGTTTCATGAATTTCAGACGAGTTTTGGATTTACTAGAATTTAAAAACCATGTATCTCAATGTTCACGGCCGAGTGACGGTGGCAGGGTATTTGATATTCATTCCCATTTCTTGCATGGGACCTAAGCATGCACCCAAGGACAAAGATTTGATTTTTCAACCAATTTATATGCACTGGAGCATGTGCATGTAGTTCAAATTTGAATTATGCACCTGAAATGCCTACAAAACCAAGTTAATGTATAAAAACGTCCAAACGAAACCTGAATAATTCCAATTTTTTGACGACACACCTATAGTTGCATGTTCACTGCAGATAAAAAGTTCTAGCAATTCAAACACCATCCTTTGTAGCTGTAACCCCATTACGTAATTCAAATCAAGACAAAAATTCAAGTAGATCGCACACAGTTTATTTTCACCAACCGTGTGAGATGCACCACAAAATATCTTGGAGCACCATCGGCGTATAGTATGCCTATGGCTTACACGAGAAGGTGTGTCGGCTAGAGTCCACAGCCGGCCTGTCAAGCACACTAGCTCACTCCCCAAATATCATTTCACTGTTCAATCATCGCCGGTGAAAGATGGGGACGTGGAGTCGCATCGTGAGGGCAACTTCGACGGCCCACTCCGGCGAGAGCGCGGCCGCAGCCACCAGGCGCGTGCTAGCAAGCTTCGTGAGGGCGACCGTAATCCGCGTCCGGGCGGCCAAGGCAGCCCAAACGGCCGGTGTTGCTTCTCAGGCGGCGGCAGTAGCATCTGCCTCGGGGATATCAACTGGCGAGAGCAGCATAGCAGTTGTCTGTTTCACAGCGGCGGCCTTAGCCCTGATGGAGGCCGCCCACCACCATATCGAGGCCGTCCATGCCTAGCTCGTGGCGCTCACCGCACAAATGGAAGGAAGCTTCTCCGACAACGGTCGGCAACCCATGGCCGAAGAGTTGGCAATCGCCGAGAGAGTTCGAGCAGCCATCCGTTCCTGTGCGGCATACCTTGCCATGACGGAGCCTGCCAAAGCCCAGATCGCAGCCGCCCACGCCCTGCTCGTGGCTTCCTATTCCAAAGATATGGTGGAATCGGATGGCGAGATGCTTGCCGAGTATGGTGCGATTGATGCCATGGAGCCCCTTCCCCAGGAGACCATCGGGTGCGGGCTGGACATGGAGGCGGCGGCGGAGATCGACGAGCACCAGCTATAGTAGTACTCTTTGTTTTGTTTAATTAAGAGCGCCGGTCTTTAATTAGTTAGAGTAATGTTTAGGTCAGCTAGCTCTGTTTAATTGCTGAATTTGCTCGCTTAAGAAGTGTGGGTGTGATGTAGTCTCCTTTGTGTACCCAAATTATGCAATGACGTGGATGACCACTGTAACCATGGAAATTTGAACCAAAAATTTTGACGTTCAAAGCTATCTGAATCTTTTGTGATGTTCACATATCGTACACGATTCTGAATAAGGGACCGCGTCTGATGACACTTTGCGCGCCAGTTTTTTGGCTGAAGCGATTCCAAATTTTCAGCTTCCGCAGAAATATCTACCTCCCCGCCCCCTCCCCTTTACCAAAAGTCACATTTTCCCCCTTTCCACCTTCCTTTCCAAGTTGAAACCTTCACTCCTTGCTTGCAGCGTCGCCTCCTCACCGACGACCCTCCTTCATGCTGCTCAGCCTCGCCTATCCAGGTAGGTAATCCACACCTGACCCCCATCCTCCTCCTCCTTCCACATCCCACATGCCCCGACCACCAGCGTGAGTGCGACACCTTCCACCCAAATCACCGACCCCTCGACCAAATAAGCGCCGGCCTAAGCCATGGTGCACGCGGTATAGCCAAGATCTCAAGGAGCATTTGGCAGCGGAGAAGCAAATGCGGTCGCATGCGCGGATGAGGTCACGATGGCTACCATTCGTGTCGACCCCCAGATCTTGGAGGAGCACCTCACCGTCGAAGCCACCGTTGACGCCTCGCGCGCCGACGCCGCGACGCGGTTGGCTGCTTTAAACGATAGTTCGTGGCATTTTCTCGAGGCCATCGTTTGCTAGCTACTGCCTTTCCTTAACAAATTCTAGTGAATTGTGCTATCTACTTTTACCATGCAATCTTCTGCTATAGTGTATATGTTCTATATGTCGTGCATTGTGGTGTTCAGTTAACTGTTTGGTTTAATTCTGCAAATATGATGTTCAGTTCTTCAGGGTGCAATATTTCCAAGTTGTTAAGCATGCTTGGTTTGGTTAACTGTCTGATCTTCTGTTACAAGTATGTTATATTGTTTATATTGTGCAATGTGGTGCTCAGTTAACATTTGGTTCATTTGTTGTGGTGTTTAGTTAACTGCTTGGTTCAATTCTGCAATGTGATATTCAATTGTTGTGGCTGCATTCTGTTATTGTATTCCATGTGAGAAATAAATCGAATTTGGCTGTACTAAATACATGAGAAACAAATACAATTGCTATATTTCCAAGTTGTTAAGCATGCTTGGTTTGGTTAACTCTCTGATCTTCTATTAGCAGTATGTTATATTGTGCAATGTGGTGCTCAGTTAATGTTTGGTTCATTTGTTGTGGTGTTTAGCTAACTGCTTGGTTCAATTCTACACTGCGATGTCCAATTTTCGTGGGTAGAATTTTGTATTGTTGTACATGTGAGGAATAAATCAAATTTGGTTGTACTTAATACATGAGAAACATATACAATTGCTATATTTCCTAGTTCTTAATCATGCTTGGTTTGGAAAAATGGGTTTTCCATGTGGCTTGAATTAATCTAATGAATCTGCAATGTGCTTATTTTTCATCAACATATTTTACTGATAGCATGTGAACCCTTACTTAACCTGATGACTAACTACCTTATATGTGTTGTAGGGAAACAATGGGAAGCACTGAGGTTTACAATCGAGGTTAGCATGTGCATGGTCCATTGTCTAATAGCACATTATTGTGCAATTTCATAACCATTCTAATATTTAGGTTTTTAACAATTTGGTCTTGCACATGTAGGTCCTGCTGTTAGAGGTTTTGATCCACTGTTCGACCCTTTTTGCATATGGGGAAATGATCTGTCCATGAATATCAGTCAAGTCAAGAAACTCGGAAAGATTGTTAGGATAAAGAAATTAGCGACAAAAAACAACAAGATCTTTGTCTGCACAATGAAGAAGACATCAGTTCACTACAGGATGGTACTAACTATTATACCTTGCCTTTTTTATTCCTTTGCCCCATTTCCAATATAGAGAAGATATTTATGCACATCCTTGTTTTCAGGCCTTTCCAAAGCAGTTCACTGATGATTAGCTCTGAAACCACCTGTATGGTCAGGAGGCGAGGAAGGTATTCATACAACACCCATGGTTCAATATTGAAGTGTTCCTAAAGAGGACGAAGGATGGACGGTCAATCATCCACAGGCACTGGCCTAAAGTTACAAAGACCTTCAACATCAATGAAGGCTCAATATTCGCCTACTTCTTTAGCGGTTTTCTAGATGAGATACATCTGTCTATGTACCATCTATGATGCTAATTTCGAAAGATTATAGATGTTGCATGTGAAATTTGGTCCTGGTGTAGTTGTGTAATGGGGTAGCTGAGTGCTGAAGCTATATGATGTTGTACTCTGATGTATTTCAATTATGAAAATGAAATATATTGTGTGCTTAATATGATATGTCAATTAGATTACGAAATGGATTATGAATAATTGGATAATTAGCCTGCTAATTGGGTTTTTCTATTGCACACGGTTATTGAGAAAACACCATGTGCGATGCAATCAATAACGCACACAGTTTCTAGGAATAAACTGTGTTAGATTAATAAACAATCATACACGACATCCTCTTGAAAACTATTTACGTTAGGCCACCTAGCGTAAACGTTTACCACATAAAAACTGTGTGTGATGGACATCCTTTGCCACACAGTTTCTTCTACGCACCGTGTGTGATGCATTCAATAACGCAAATGATAAAATTATTAATATCGTGTCCAATGGCAACGCTATCACAAACGACTGAACGGGACAAATTGTGTGTGATGTACCTGTGAACGGAAGCGTTTCCCTTGGAGCGACTATGTGGGATGTACGTACGAACAGAAACGTTTAGCGGGGACTGACTGTGTGGGATGTACTTGCGACCGGAAACAATTTCGCTGTATAATTGTATTTTTTTAAGCTCTACTGTATGTATTTCCGTATTTGAGCGCTCGCCGGTCGCACACGACCTCATTTTGTCGAGCGTGTGTGCCATGAGGGCATATCCCCGACGGTTTCTGGGTCATGTGGGAAGGACCCCCCCCTATCATCCACACTAACTTGGCGACGGTTCCGAAGGCCGTCACGGGAAGGGGTTAAAAACCGTTTGTTTAGCAGCTCGCTATACTAGTGTAACATGACACTCCAAAATGTCAGAAGAAATTAATGCCAAAAGTTTTGAATTCAAATTTGAGTTTTATTTGGAATTTTCAAGAAAATGTTTTTTTAGTTTGTCTTTTGCCTCTGAAAATATCTTCATCTTATAGGTTTTGTTTTTCTGAGAATTTTGATATATATATATGTCCTGTATTAAAGTATATTTTATTTCTCTCTCTCTCTATATATATATATATATTTCCTCTTCCTTAATTCAAAAAAAAAAGGGAAAACCCCAGGCACCGAGCCGCGGCCCACTGGCGAGCCAGCCAGCCGGCCCAGCCTCGCGTCGCGCCCGATCCCTCTCGATCTCGGTCGCCCGACCCGCCTCACCTCTCCCTCTCTCACTGACCTGCGGCCCCACCCCTATCCCTAAACCCTCGCGCAAGAAGCCGAGCCAGAGCACGCAGAGCACGCCGTCGCTCCGATCTCCCCGTTAGCGCGTTCCGGAGCCGCCCCCTCCCGCAAGTCTTTGTCCTATAAATATCCCTAGCTCTCCTCCCTCGAACCCCCCTAAAACCCTACTCCAAAACCCACCATAGCCCCGCCACCATCCGAGCCACTGCAGTTCATCGCCGCCACAGCCACCGGTCAGCCACCCCTCGACCTCCAAGCTCCTCCACCCGAACCGCCTCATCCACCCGCACCTTTCTAACATCCTCTTGATGCCCAGGAAAGCCCGACGCCGCTGCCCAGAGCTCGTTCGCCGCCCGCCGGAGCTGCAAAGCACTGGGCTCTGCTTCCACTCGCCCTCGACGTTCGCGCCGTCCCCGAGCTCCATCAACTCCTTCCCCGACCCCGGACTTCTCCGCTGAACCCCCCGACCACTCCTCCTTCCTCCCCGATCGCCGGAGTCACCGCACCGCCGCTGCCCGAGTCGCCGTCGCTGTGACCCGTTGTGAGAGCCCCCCCCCCCTCTCCAACGTCCGATCAATACTCTAGAGCATAGATTAGATCCCGAAGGGGTAGGTTTTATTTTTTTAGATCGGTTTTACCTTCAGTTTATTACGGTTTAGAGTGGTTATTTATTTTTCGCGGTTTAGTTAGACCGGCCCACTTGGTTTTTATCTTTTTAGATTGTACGCGTTTATTTAAATAACGCCGGAGCATAATATAGTTGTAGAACGCACACCTTTCAGCCTAGTAGCGCCCGTTAGTTTTTTTAGTTTTTTTTCGTTCTGTTTTAAAAACAGAAAAGTTCCAATCTTGTGAAATCTGTTTCTTTTAGGTTATTTAATATTTTTAGTTGACTATTTTTGCTCTAGTCTAAAATTTCCTAAAGTTTCTATATAAAATAGTTTCGGCCATGTTTTTGTTATTAAAAATTGTTTTATATGAGTTTTAGTCAAATTAGTATTTCTGCTATAAAATGAGCTAGGATTAATTTCTTTTAGTGAATCTTTTTGCCACTGCCTTGTTTTTACATTGCCTAGAAGTAAGATTAATTTGGATATTTATAGATTTTATTAAAATTAGTTTTACATGAAAACAACATTGTTTTAGTTTATTTCACCTTGCTATTATTTTCTGTGGTTCTAATTACTTAAAAATTTGTTTCCACCTCTGTGGTATTTTATTTCAGTTTTGTTTCTATAGTTTTAGAAGGTGAACTTTTATTTACAGAAAAATAAAATTTTTATTTCTTTTTCTTACTAGTTTTTTTAGGCATAAAATGAGTTTTATAATAGCTTTTAATGTGTTTCTTTTTGCACAAAGTTTTTATAGTGTTTTCCCTTCTGTTAGTTAACAAAGCCTTTTGTTTTGGCTATGTTTAAGAAAACAATTGTAGAAGAAAACTATTTTTTGAGTTTGTCTTGCTTGTAGTAAAAACCTTACTTTGATTCTATGACTTCGTTGGTCTTATTGTTGGATTTCTTTGTGTGTATGATTGTGTGTTAGTATAATTTACTTGCTATTGTAGTAGAAATTTTATGATGGTATACTTATTTGTGCTATGTTTGACTCGATAGAATTTTCGGAGTGCAAAGCTTGCTATCACGAGTCACTAGCGTTTGAAGACCGTCAGCCAGGCAAGTCATTTGATCATGTTCTACAATACCTATGTTTTATTGCATTAGTAGTATTTCTCCCCATAATGCATGCACTAGGAGATATTGAATAAGTCTTGAGTAGTATCATGTGGTAGGTGAACCCAATTCCCCTTGTTACCATTTGCCCGGGACGATGTAGTTTATTTTGCTATGCTCGTAGACGGGGTTGGTTGAGAGATTCATAAGGGAGATGTGAGAGTCAAGATGATGACAACCCCATGACTTCAAGCTCAAGATGGACTTCAAAATTCACTACTAGGTGGAGGACGGTTGACGGGCACCCTGGAGCAACCAGCGGATGGTCGGGATGCATGGAGAAGCGCCATGACATCTTGTGGAAAGCTTCACCCATCCACGAAGAGACGGATGGATACCCCTTGACCGGAAACTTACCTGCGCAGCCGCAAGCCATTATGGGCTCTGGCTTGGTCGACCCTAGACGTGACTCTAGCCGGACGGTGCTATGAGATGTAGAAGAATGGTAGGATTGGATGGGCACCGGCAGTGGTCCAGAGGAACTCTATGGAAGACCCTGTTTCGGCCGTCACATCTTCAAACACCAGGCCGTGCGAGGACGTAAAGGAGGGAACGATTCTTGCGGTAAAGTGTACAAGACTCTGCAGAGTAGAAACCTAATCGATTAGACGTGTCCCCGGTTATAGACAAATGAGCCTCTGGAATTGGAGTATTTCAGAAATCTCAACACCGAATACAATAAATTAATTGATAGGTTATTAATAATTTTGGGTATGAGACACTGGTTGGCGGAACCATCTCATTAACAACAAACATTTTGTAGTAAGTGCAAGCAAGTCCTTTGTTGTCGGGAAAAATTGGCTTTTTCGCAAAAACATAAAACTTAGAGCCCCACAGCCAAATTGCGTATACTGTTAGAATTATTATTATTATTCTCTCTATGACTTGCCAGCATATTCAAAATGCTGACCTACACGGCTACAATGTCTCATGTTGCAGAGGAGTTTTTTGACCAGATTGAGGCTACGATCTACGCTAGGTAATTGCCCTATGGAGTCGGATGGACTCGCTTATCGTCTACGCTTCCGCAGCTTTATTTAGTTTATTTCTCATGAGTTGTCCTTCGGCCGAATTTTTTATGATGTAATAAAGACTCAATATGAGAATCGTGTAATAAATCCAGGTGTGATTGAACTTTGAATCTTTTCATCAATGTACTGTATGTGCCAGCATGATCTTGGGATGGTACAGCTACATAGAGACTTGGCCGATTTCGGGTCGGGTCGCTACATATCGTATCACCATCACACCTTTACCTTTATTGTTTTCATTAGTTCGATCATTTTGGTTATATCTCGATCTAGTAGAATAAAGTCTTTAGTATGATCTAGCTTTGAGTTTTGTTTTGAGATCTATCCATGTAATCGAGTCTGTGAGTTATATATAATAAAGAGTAGCTTTGAGTTGAGGGCTTTGCTTTCTTGCTTTGATCTTGAGGGAATAAAATAAGAGAAGAATAAAAGAAATAAAAATATCATATAATGATCTTATGGAGAGTGATGACTTCACATATAAAGAGTATGTCGCATGAAACTTGTTGATAGTTGATAAACATAGTTTTGGTCATTGTTGCAATTAATAGGAGGTAATAAAGAAAGAGAGGTTTCACATATAGTATCTTGGACATATTTTGTAATTGTGAGCACTCCTTAAAATATGACATGCTAAAAAGTTGATGTTGGACAAGGAAGACAACATAATGGGTTATGCTTTGTTATATCCGAATAAAAGTTATATTGTCATGGATCCTCCAACATGTTGAGCTTGCTTTTCTCCCTTATGCTAGCCAAATCCTTTGCACCAAGTAGAGATACTACTTGTGCTTCCAAACATTCATTAAACCAATTCTGCCATGAGAGTCCACCATACCTACCTATGGATTGAGTAAGATCCTTCAAGTAAGTTGTCATCGGTGCAAGCAATAAAAATTGCTCTTTAAATATGTATGATCTATTAGTGTGAAGAAAATAAGCTTTATACAAACTTGTGATATGGAAGGAATAAAAGCGACAGACTGCATAATAAAGTTCTTTATCACAAGAGGAAATATAAAGTGACATTCTTTTGCATTAAGATTTCGTGCATCCAACTATAAAGGCGCATGACAACCTTTGCTTCCCTCTACGAAGGGCCTATCTTTTACTTTTATCTTCTACCCTTATACAAGAGTCATGGTGATCTTCACCTTTCCTTTTTATACTTTTTCTTTTTGGCAAGCACTATGTGTTGGAGAAAGATCCAGATATATATATACCCACTCGGAAATAGGTTATCATAAAGTATTATTGTTGACATTACCCTTGAGGTAAAAGGTTGGGAGGCAACACTATAAGCCCCTATCTTTCTCTGTGTCCGACTGAAGCATTGAACTCATAAGTATCGCATGAGTGTTAGCAATTGTGAAAGACTAAATGATAGTTGAGTATGTGGACTTGCTGAAAACCTCTTGAATTGACTCTTTTCGATGTTATGACAAATTGCAATTGCTTCAATGACTGAGATCATAGTTTTTTAGTTTTCAATGAAGTTTGTGATTCATATTGTACCTTGTTAATGAATTGTTACTTTGGCATAAGAAATTATATAACAATATATGTTGTTGTTCTAAAGATGATCGTGATGCCCTCATGTCCGTATTTTATTTTATCGACACCTCTATCTCTAAACATGTGGACATATTTTTCGATTTCGGCTTTTGCTTGAGGACAAGCGAGGCCTAAGCTTGGGGGAGTTGATACGTCCATTTTGCATCATGCTTTTATATTGATATTTATTGCATTATGGGCTGTTATTACACATTATATCACAATACTTATGCCTTTTCTCTCTTATTTTACAAGGTTCACATGAAGAGGGAGAATGCCGACAGTTGGAATTCTGGACTGGAAAAGGAGCAAATCTGAGAGACCTATTCTGCACAACTCCAAATGTCCTGAAACTTCACGGAGAATTATTTTAGAATATATAAAATATATTGGGCGTATAAAGCACCAGAGGGGACCCACCAGGCATCCACAAGGGTGGGGGCACGCCCCCTGCCTTGTGGGCCACCTGGCAGGCCTCCGGTGCCCATCTTCTTCTATATGAAGGATTTTACCTGGAAAAAATAAAAAGGAAGCTTTCAGGACGAAGCGCCGCAGTCTCGGGGCAGAACTTGGGCAGAACCAATCTAGGGCTCCGGGGGAGCTGTTCTGCCGGGGAAACTTCCCTCCCAAAGGAGGAAATCAAAGCCATCGTCATCACCAATGATCCTCTCATCGAGAGGGGGTCAATCTCCATCAACATCTTCACCAGCACCATCTCCTCTCAGACCCTAGTTCATCTCTTGTATCCGATCTTTGTCTCAAAACCTCAGATTGGTACCTGTGGGTTGCTAGTAGTGTTGATTACTCCTTGTAGTTGATGCTAGTTGGTTTATTCGGTGGAAGATCGTATTTCATATCCTTAATGCTATTCATTACTCCTCTGATTATGAACATGAATATGCTTCATGAGTAGTTACGTTTGTTCCTGAGGACATGGGAGAAGTCTTGTTATAAGTAATCATGTGAATTTGGTATTCGTTCGATATTTTGATGAGATATATGTTGTCTTTCCTCTACTGGTGTTATGTGAACGCCGGCTACATGACACTTCACCATGATTTGGGCCTAGGGGAATTCATTGGGAAGTAATAAGTAGATGATGGGTTGCTAGAGTGATAGAAGCTTAAACCCTAGTTTATGCGTTGCTTCGTAAGGGGCTGATTTGGATCCATATGTTTCATGCTATGGCTAGATTTATCTTAATTCTTCTTTCATAGTTGTGGATGCTTGCGAGAGGGGTTAATCATAAGTGGGAGGCTTGTCCAAGCAAGGACAGCACCTAAGCACCGGTCCACCCACATATCAATTTATCAAAGTAACGAACGTGAATCATATGAGCATGATGAAAACTAGCTTGACAGTAATTCCCATGTGTCCTCGGGGGCGCTTTGCTTTATATAAGAGTTCATCCTGGCTTGTCCTTTTGTACAGAAAGGATTAGGCCACCTTGCTGCACCTTAGTTACTTCTATTACTTGTTACCCGTTACGAATTATCTATCACACCACTATCTGTTACCAACAATTTCAGTGCTTGCAGAGAATACCTTGCTGAAAACCGCTTATCATTTCCTTCCGCTCCTCGTTGGGTTCGACACTCTTACTTATCAAAAGTACCATGATAGATCCCCTATACTTGTGGGTCAGCACTGAAGGAAATATGTCCTAGAGGCAATAATAAAGTTGTTATTTTATATTTCCTTATATCATGATAAATGTTTATTATTCATGCTAGAATTGTATTAACCGGAAACTTAATACATGTGTGGATACATAGACAAAACATTGTGTCCCTAGTAAGCCTCTACTAGACTAGCTCGTTATTCAAAGATGGTTCGGTTTCCTAACCATAGACATATGTTGTTAGTTGATGAATGGGATCACATTATTAGGAGAATGATGTGATGGACAAGACCCATCCGTTAGCTTAGCATATTGATCGTTCAGTTTTATTGCTATTTCTTTCTTCATGTCATATACATATTCCTTTGACTATGAGATTATGCAACTCCCGGATACCGGAGGAATACCTAGTGTGCTATCAAACATCACAACGTAACTGGGTGATTATAAAGATGCTCTACAGGTATATCCGAATGTGTTTGTTGGGTTGGCATAGATCGAGATTAGGATTTGTCACTCTGAGTATCGGAGAGGTAT
Organism: Triticum aestivum; assembly: GCF_018294505.1. Taxonomy (NCBI): domain Eukaryota; kingdom Viridiplantae; phylum Streptophyta; class Magnoliopsida; order Poales; family Poaceae; genus Triticum; species Triticum aestivum. Next base: position 407,060,683 of record NC_057806.1, on the reverse strand, counting down.
CTCTGGGCCCTCTCCGTAATGCACATCATAATAAGCCTTGCAAGCAATGTGACTAATGAGTTAGTTGTCGGATGATGTATTACAGAACGAGTAAAGAGACTTGCCGGTAACGAGATTGAACTAGGTATTGAAAGTGCAACTATCCCTGGGTGGTTTTGGTAATTCCTAACAACATATAGCTCATTGAGCTAACATTATTCCAAGATTAATATTTCAGGAAAAGTCAATGGACGGCATGGCATGGATGAGGAAAGTGGATCCCTCAAAATTATAAGGACAAAAGATTGGCTCAAGCTTCAAGATCAAGACTCTATTTTTTATATTTTAGTGATCCAAGATCACATTGAGTCTATAGGAAAAGCCAATACTATCAAAGAGGGATGAGGTGTTGCTTAATGAGCCTCTTGCTTCATGTGCTTAGTGATATGCTCCAAAACCCTCAACTATCTTCCCACATCCACACATGACCTAAACCAAAAGTCAAACTCGGCCCTACCGATTCTTTCTATCCGGCGCCACCGAGTTTCACATGTCATAGCCACTACCACAAACCCTAGCAATTCGGTTTCACCGATAGGGATCTCGGTCTCACCGAGATGGGATTGCAATTTCTCTGTTTCCCTTCGTAACATTTTGGTCTAACCGAAGTGAGTGATCGGTCCCACCGAGATTGCAATGTAAATTCTCTGTTTCCCTTTCGTAACATTTCGGTCTCACCGAAAAGAGCGAATCGGTCCCACCGAGTTTACCTGACCAACTCTCTGGTTAGCTTATTACCAAAATCGGTCCTACTGAGTTTGTGTAATCGGTCACACCGAGATTACGTTATGCCCTAACCCTAACCATATCGATCCTACCGAGTTGCATCTCAGTCCCACCGAATATCCTAACGGTCACTAGGTTTGCTAAATCGGTCTGACCGAGTTTAACGATTCGGTCCCACCGAGTTTGGCAGATTGTGTGTAAAGGTTAGATTTTGTGTGGAGGCTATATATACCCCTCCACCCACTCTTCATTCGTGGAGAGAGCCATCAGAACATGCCTACACTTCCAATACACATTTTCTGAGAGAGAACCACCTACACTTGTGTTGAGCTCAAGATATTCCATTCCAACCATATGAATCTTGATCTCTAGCCTTCCCCAAGTTGCTTTCCACTCAAATCTTCTTTCCACCAAATCCAAGTCCTGTGAGAGAGAGTTGGGTGTTGGGGAGACTATCATTTTAAGCACAAGAGCAAGGAGTTCATCATCAACACACCATTTGTTACTTCTTGGAGAGTGGTATCTCCTAGATTGGCTAGGTGTCACTTGGGAGCCTCCGGCAAGATTGTGGAGTTGAACCAAGGAGTTTGTAAGGGCAAGGAGATCGCCTACTTCATGAAGATCTACCGCTAGTGAGGCAAGTCCTTCGTGGGTGATGGCCATGATGGAATAGACAAGGTTGCTTCTTCGTGGATCCTTCGTGGGTGGAGCCCTCCGTGGACTCGCGCAACCATTACCCTCCATGGGTTAAAGTCTCCATCAACGTGGATGTACGATAGCACCACCTATCGGAACCACGCCAAAAACATTCGTGTCTCCAATTGCGTTTGAGTCCTCCAAACCCTTCCCTTTACATTCTTGCAAGTTGCATGCTTTACTTTCTGCTGCTCATATACTCTTTTGCATGCTTGCTTGAATTGTGTGGAGATTGCTTGACTTGTGCTAAGATAGCTAAAATCTGCCAAGAACTAAAATTGGGAAAAGGATAGATTTTTATTCGGTCAAGTAGTCTAATCACCCCCCCCCCCTCTAGACATACTTCCGATCCTACAAGTGGTATCAGAGCTTTGGTCTCCATTTGCTTTGATTTCCATAGCTTTTGGTGATCATAGCCTTGGTTTCACAACCTAGGAGAGTATGGCGTCTAGCGAGGGAAATTACCACCGTAGAGGTCCTTACTTTGATGGTACTAATTTTGCTAGTTGGAAGCATAAGATGAAAATGCATATTCTTGGACATAACCCCGCCGTTTAGGCTATTGTGTGTGTTGGTTTGCAAGGTGACTTCTTTGATGGGAAAGAACCAAACCGTGAAGCTACCACGGAAGAGTTGAAGATGCTGCAATACAACGCTCAAGCTTGTGATATCCTCTTCAATGGATTGTGCCCCGAAGAATTCAACAAAATCAGCCGTCTTGACAATGCAAAGGAAATTTGGGATACTCTGATTGATATGCACGAAGGTACCGACTCCATCAAGGAATCCAAATTGGATGTGCTTCAAAGTCAACTTGACAAGTTCAAAATGAAGGATGGTGAAGGTGTCGCTGAAATGTACTCTAGGCTTGCCCTTATCACAAATGAGATTGCCGGCTTAGGGAGTGAAGAGATTACCGATAGATTCATCAGCAAGAAGATCCTAAGAGCCTTGGACGGAAAATATGATACCGTGTGCACATTGATCCAAATGATGCCCAATTACAAAGATCTCAAGCCAACCGAAGTCATTGGAAGAATTGTTGCTCATGAGATGTCACTCAAGGATAAAGAGGAACTTCACAACAAATCAAGTGGTGCTTACAAAGCCTCCTGTGAAGCCCCCACATCATCAAGTGAGAAACAAACCTTCAATGAAGAATTGAGCTTAATGGTAAAGAAATTCAACAAGTTCTACAAGAGTAGAAGCAAAGATATAAGCTCCAAGTCAAGGTCCTACAATGACAAAAGATCTTCTAGTCGAGAGCGAAACTGCTAGAATTGTGGAAGGCCCGGACACTATTCCAATGAGTGTACGGCTCCCTACAAAAGAAGAGAAGATTCTCCCAAGAGAAGGAGTAGAAGAGAAGAATCACCATCTAGAGAAAGAAGGAGTAGAGATGATCATTATGAACGAAGATACTCATGGAGAAGCAAGGATTCGGAAAGAAAGGACAAGTCATCAAGGAGCTAGACAAAACGAAGACATCAAGCTCATATTGGTGAATGGGTATCCGGCTCCGACTCCGACAACCACTCCGAGAGAAGTTATCACTCCGATTCCAAATATACTCAAGATGAAGGAGTTGCCGGTCTAGCACTTGTGTCAACCAACTCCTATGACATATTTGACTCACCAGATGAAGGAGTTGGAACATGCTTCATGGCTAAAGGCCCAAAGGTATCACACCCCGAGTATGTTGATTTCAATAGTGATGAAGATGACTTGTTAGGTGATGATGATTTACTTGTTGACAACTCTAGTGATGAATACTATGATGAAACGTCAATTAATCATGCTAATCAAGATAAAATGAATGACAATTATAAGGAGAAAATTGAGTCTCTAACTAAAGAACTAAACACTCTTAAGTTAGCTCATGAAACTATCTTAGGAGATCATCGAGAACTTTTAAGGACACATGAGAAATTACGCTTTGAAAAGCTCAACCTTAAGCAAGAGCATGAGTTCTTAAAATCAATCAATGATGATCTTCGTAAGAAAAGTTCTTCTTACATTGCCAAGCGTTTACTCTTATCCACTTACATGCCTCAAGTCAAGTCTACTAATAAGAACAAGAAAGATTCCTCTTCTAGTAGTAACAATGATCATGCTAAATCCAATATTGTTGCTTCTAGTAGTTCTCTTGATTCCACTAATGATTCTCTTAGCCAAGTTACACTTGAGCAAGAAAATAGCTTATTGAAGGGAATTATAGAGAAAGGAGTTTACAAGAGCCTTGCCGGAAGTAAGCAATTCGAGGAAATTGTACGCAAGCAAGGAAGGCACCGGAAGAATCAAGGTGTTGGTTTTGAACGAAAGTTCAATGCCAATGGATTTGAATGGGAAGAAGATCAATACCCCAAGACGAAGTTTGTTCCTCAACAAGAGAAGTATGATCCCACTTCTTTCAAAGGGACACAAGCTCAAGATGATCTTCCACCACAAGACCACAAGCAAAAAGGCAAGGACAAGCTTCAAGAGGAAATTGATGCATTTGAAGAAGCTCCTAAGACCTTAGTCAAGTGGATTCCCAAGACTACTTCAAGTTCCACTTCATCAAGTACAACTACAACACCAAGGATTCCCATCAAGATGGTGTGGATCCAAAAGAAGAAGAACTAGAGAGTTCTTGAGGGTGACTCCGCCAACATATTTCACTCTCATTATCTTGGCAAGAACAAGTGCAATCAACTTGCACATCTTGCACTAGTTCAAGGAGTCACAAACCCTCTTGTTGGTAAGACAAGGGACAAGGTAACCTAAAAGCTTTCATAGACATCATCTTGTGTGTGCATCACTCTATGTCTATGGATATCCTTGTTTGTTCCTTGTGGGACTAACCGGTGTAGGTATTGAAAGTGCAACTCACTCCAATGGATAGCTCCAAAAGATCTACATCAACATTGAGCATCCACATCTTCAACATCTACATGAAGTCATCATCGACAAAAACCAAGGTTAGTTCATCCCTCTTAGGGGGGATATCACATCTAGGGGGAGCTTTACTCTAAGACTTGAGCTAAAGCAACTCTAATGGTGTAAACACAACAATGCTTTATGTAAAAGTGGTAACCCCACTTGTGCTTAAACGATGAGTATGACCTATGATCAAATGTTCTCATTTGACTCCTAAGTCAATATACTCATATATAGATGACCTAGTCATCGCAAATTGCTTGATAGATGCTAGAATTGGTTGTGCATGCTTTGCCACATATTTCAATTGCCATTTTATTGTGTGAGCATGTTGATTGCATATTTTACTCATTCGAGGACATCCACTTGTTGTTTTGATTGATTGGTTTTCTTTTCTCTTGCCAAGTGGATGGACAAGAATGCCTAAGAACCCTCTCTATCTATCTATGCTTTTCTCGTCTCAAACTCTATTCATGCTACATCACAAAATTTGATCAAGTCAGATTCAAACCACTCTGTGTGAGGAGCACTCGGACTCCCCGATTTGTCATAGACTTAAACTTCCAAAACTTCTTTGTGCTTTTCGGTCTGACCGATTCCTACATTTCGGTCATACCGAGATCACTAAGTCGATCTATGTTTTCACCTCGGTGCAACCGATTTGAACTTTTCGGTCACACTGAGTTGCTATAGCTGTCAACAGTTATGCATCTCGGTGCCACCGAGTTGTTCCACTCGATCACACGGAAAGGGTCGGGCTATATATACTCACGGGCAAAATTTTGGAAATTTCTCCGAAACCTCTTCGCCTGCGCATAGCTCGCTCTGCCTCCTGGGTCTCCGGATCATCCTCCTCATCGCCAGCCGCCTCCTATTCCTGGTCTCCACCGCCGTCAACGGATTTTGTCTCCGCCGTTGCTGCCGTAGCGAGTTCACCGCCGAACTAGGGTATGGACTCGATCACAGTGCTATCCCCGTCTGATTCCTAGCACATTGTGTTCATTATGATTCTTGCTACAATTGAAACACTCCTATCCAGTCAAAAAAATTCTTAGAATAGATGCAATTCGAAAATTTGGGTTTAGGTTTCCGTCGAAATCATCTCGGACCCACCGGGTTGCAGAAATCGGTGCCACCGATTCGGCCACGGCCATTGCACATGTGGTTCTCGGTCTGACCGAGAACTGCAAATCGGTGTGACCGACTTCAGGACTTTGTGAAACCCTAGCAGTCTCGGTGCCACCGAACTGTGACTTGGTCTGACCGAGTTCACTAGTTTTGGTTCCAAAAGCTGCTTCGGTATCACCGAGTTTGCAAATCGGTTGATCCGAAATGCTTTCTGTAGAAAACTAAAACTAAGTTTTTGACTCATTCTTTTGCAAAAATCTCTGCATTTTGTGATGCTCATCCACTCTATCTCATCTATAATCTATTCACAGGGTCAGCAGTCAGAGTTTGCAACATGTCTGATCAGAGTGACAACCAGAACAAATCAGAGGAGCAGCTTCACATGAGTGAGGGCACTAGTCCCTCTAGTAGCTCTGATGAGGGTAGCAGGAGCACCCCAAGCAACTTGCCTAAAGCTGCCACTAGAGCTAGCAGGAAGAGAACTTCTGAGTCTGAGGATGAAGACTATGTGGCAAAGGAGGAAGCCACATCCAAGAAGAAGGTGCTCAAGAAAGAATATGGCTCTGCTGCAGCCACAAAGCCTGGAATGCAGAAAAAGGCACCTGCAAGGAGAGTTCCCACATCTAAGCCTAGGAAGGCTATAACTGAAGAAACCATGAAGTTTACCATGGAATCTGAAGAGGAAGCAGGTGGCCAAGACAAGAAGAAGAAGAAGAGAGCCAGAACTACTACTGCCAGAGTTCTTGGCAAACCCTCCATGAGGAGAGACTCTGAGGGAGAAGAAGAAGAAGAGGTTGCTGCACCAGCACCCAAGGCACAGAAGCTTATGGGTGATGCCATAAGGATAGGGGCTGCTTCATCCAAGCCCAAAGAGGCACCCAAGGCTTCATCCAAGCCCAAGAGTGCACCAAAGAGGAACACTAGGAACATATCTGCTGCTGAGAAGAACAAGGCCCCAGTGCCTGATGTTGCTGCTGAAGAAGAAGAAGAAGGACAAGTTCTCGGGAAGCTCAAGCCCAAGATTCCAGACCACAACGATGCTCATCCTGTGGCTGAGGACATGAAAATCAGGAGAGATTCAGGGCTGAGGAAATGGAAAGAGGAAGATCCATATGCTTCAAGGAGAAGAACTGCTGTGGATTACAGGTTCCACACAAAGGAACAGCAAGATTTCTATGAGACAGTGCTGCTGGATAAGAAACCCATAGTGTGTGACATGAGATGGGTTGACTGGGAGTATATCAAGGAAAACGAAGAACACTATCCTGGAGTGCTTGACAGCGTCAAAGCTTGTGGAGTTGTAGACTTTGTTGGGCAGAAGCTCACAAAGTGGAATGAGGAGCTCATTATGCAATTCTACTCCACAGCACATTTCTATACAGATGGTAGGATAGTTTGGATGTCAGAAGGCACTAGATACCAATCTACAGTTGCAGAATGGGCTCGGCTGATTAATGCCCCAGAAGAGTAGGAAGATGACTTGGATATCTATGCCAAGAAGAAGATGGGTCACAATTCCATGTCAAACATGTACAAGGAGATCCCAGATAAAGCTCTTGAAACTTTCAAGTTTGGATCAGTTCACTTCCTTCTGTCAGGGCTGCCTACAATCAACTGGATTCTAAGGCACACTCTCTTGCCCAAGTCAGGTGATCACAAGATGATCAGAGGCCATGCAATAAACTTGCTTCACATATTTGATGTGCCACAGAAGTTCAAGGTGATGAGCCTCATAGTTGAGACCATCAAGAGAACAGCAGTTGATCAGAAGAGGAGCTGTGGATATGCCCCACAAATTCAGGAGTTGATTAACTCGAAGATGGGCACAGGCATATATCTGTTGGATAAGGAACACCTGCCCATCCATCCAGACTTTGAGGATAATCAAGTTGTGATGAATGAGAATGAACCATCATCTGCACAAGCACAAGCAAAGAAGGAGAAGGCAAAGATGGAGAAAGCTGCCAGGATGCCAACTCAAGAGGAGGCATCTGAGTACTTTTTGAAGAACAAGCAAGAGCAGCTCGGTTACCTGATTGCATCAACTCTGAGGATTGAGAAAGGACTGACCACCCTGACTCAAAACCAAGAGAGCCTGGGAAGAATCATGGAACAAAAGTTCTATGACCTAGATGTGAAAGTAACTGAGATTCAGTCTGCTGTGGAGCAACTACAGGATGATATGCAGGACAGGAAGGGCAAGACCACAACTGATGCATTTGCCAGAGTGCCCAGAGCTCAGAGATCATCTGCAGTGACAGTTCCTGACACCAGAGCCACCACTTCTGCACCAGCTACAGCCTCAGTTCCACCAGCTCCAGCTCCTACCCCAGCAGCTCCAACTACATCTACTGAAGCTTTCGTCCTTGGCGTCATCCGGACTCCACCAACTGAAGACCAAGCCTGAGAGTCGTTTAGTGCTATGCATTTTCTATGAACTTTTTGGTAACTTGTTGCCAAAGGGGGAGAAAAATGTATAGATCATAGGCTTCGAGAGAGAGAGAGTTTGCATTTGTTCTCTCTTGTCTTCTTGGTTGAACTTTATTTGCTTTCGAGTGCTTGAGATACTATGCCTTAATCTGTGAGACATTGATGATCATGTGTTTGATCATAAGCTACACTTAATGCTTGTTGGATGTTACTATCAGTTTATCCTTATTTTGATCATTCACTTTGCTTGGTGATGAGTGCATGTATTTAATTCTTATCATTTTGAGCGCTCCACCAAGATGTATGTGACATGAAAGAGTAACCCATGATCCTAACTCCTTGTGCATTTGCAGTCCAAAGCAAATCTTAAAATATGCACAAATTTAGGGGGAGCTCTTGCTTATCACATACTTCTCAAAGCGATGATATATTTCTCTCTTATTATCATTTGTTGAAGCTTTGATCTATATGTTGTCATCAATTACCAAAAAGGGGGAGATTGAAAGTGCAACTATCCCTGGGTGGTTTTGGTAATTCCTAACAACATATAGCTCATTGAGCTAACATTATTCCAAGATTAATATTTCAGGAAAAGCTCAATGAATGGCATGGCATGGATGAGGAAAGTGGATCCCTCAAAATTATAAGGACAAAAGATTGGCTCAAGCTTCAAGATCAAGACTCTACATTTTATATTTTAGTGATCCAAGATCACATTGAGTCTATAGGAAAATCCAATACTATCAAGGAGGGATGAGGTGTTGCTTAATGAGCCTCTTGCTTCATGTGCTTAGTGATATGCTCCAAAACCCTCAACTATCTTCCCACATCCACACATGACCTAAACCAAAAGTCAAACTCGGCCCTACCGATTCTTTCTATCCGGCGCCATCGTGTTTCACATGTCATAGCCACTGCCACAAACCCTAGCAATTCGGTTTCACCGATAGGGATCTCGGTCTCACCGAGATGGGATTGCAATTTCTCTGTTTCCCTTCGTAACGTTTCGGTCTAACGAAGTGAGCGATCGGTCCCACCGAGATTGCAATGTAAATTCTCTGTTTCCCTTTCGTAACATTTCGGTCTCATCGAAAAGAGTGAATTGGTCCCACCGAGTTTACCTGACCAACTCTCTGGTTAGCTTATTACCAAAATCGGTCCCACCGAGTTTGTGTAATCGGTCACATCGAGATTACCTTATGCCCTAAACCTAACCATATCGGTCCTACCGAGTTGCATCTCAGTCCCACCGAATATCCTAACGGTCACTAGGTTTGCTAAATCGGTCCGACCGAGTTTAACGATTCGGTCCCACCGAGTTTGGCAAATTGTGTGTAACGGTTAGATTTTTTGTGGAGGCTATATATACCCCTCCACCCACTCTTCATTCGTGGAGAGAACCATCAGAACATGCCTACACTTCCAATACACATTTTCTGAGAGAGAACCACCTACACTTGTGTTGAGCTCAAGATATTCCATTCCAACCATATGAATCTTGATCTCTAGCCTTCCCCAAGTTGCTTTCCACTCAAATTCTTTCCACCAAATCCAAATACTGTGAGAGAGAGAGTTGAGTGTTGGGGAGACTATCATTTGAAGCACAAGAGCAAGGAGTTCATCATCAACACACCATTTGTTACTTCTTGGAGAGTGGTGTCTCCTAGATTGGCTAGGTGTCACTTGGGAGCCTCCGACAAGATTGTGGAGTTGAACCAAGGAGTTTGTAAGGGCAAGGAGATCGCCTACTTCGTGAAGATCTACCGCTAGTGAGGCAAGTCCTTCGTGGGCGACGGCCATGATGGAATAGACAAGGTTGCTTCTTCGTGGACCCTTCGTGGGTGGAGCCCTCCGTGGACCCGCGCAACTGTTACCCTCCGTGGGTTGAACTCTCCATCAACGTGGATGTACGATAGCACCACCTATCGGAACCATGCCAAAAACATCCGTGTCTCCAATTGCGTTTGAATCCTCCAAACCCTTCCCTTTACATTCTTGCAAGTTGCATGCTTTACTTTCTGCTGCTCATATACTCTTTTGCATGCTTGCTTGAATTGTGTGGAGATTGCTTGACTTGTGCTAAGATAGCTAAAATCTGCCAGGAACTAAAATTGGGAAAAGGATAGATTTTTATTTGGTAAAGTAGTCTAATCACCCCCTCTAGACATACTTCCGATCCTACAGGTATGAAGATACCGACGATCGAATCTTGGGCAAGTAACATACCGAATGACAAAGGGAATTACGTATGTTGTCATAATGGTTCGACCGATAAAGATCTTCGTAGAATATGTAGGAGCCAATATGAGCATCCAGGTTCCGCTATTGGTTATTAACCGGAGAGGTGTCTCGGTCATGTCTACATAGTTCTCGAACCCGTAGGGCCGCACGCTTAACGTTCGATGATGATTTAGTATTATATGAGTTATGTGATTTGGTGACCTAATGTTGTTCGGAGTCCTGGATGAGATCATGGACATGACGAGGAGTCTCAAAATGGTTGAGAGGTAAATATTGACATATAGGACGATGGTATTCAGACACCGGAAGTACTCTGGAGGGTACCAGGTACTTATCGGGTCAGCGGAAAGGAGTTTCGGGCACCCCCGGCAAAGATATGGGTCTTATGGGACAAGTGAGGGAACACACCAGCCCTGGTGCACCCTTATAGTGGCCAGCCCTATGAGGAGGAGAAGGAAAGAGGGGAGGGCAAGGAAAGTGTGGATTAGGATTCCTACTTCCTTCCCTCTCCCCCCTTTTTCCTTCCACCTCGGTTATATATGGCAGGGGGCGCGGCTCTTGGGAGGGACTCCAAGTAGGATTCCTCCTACTTGGGGCGCCCCCCTTGGCTGCTCCCTCTCCCTCCCACCTATATATATGAGGGGGAGGCGCCTAGAACACACAACAACATCTGTTAGCCGTGTGCGGCGCCTCCCATCGTAGATTACACCCTCGGTCATATTCTCGTAGTGCTTAGGCGAAGCCCTACGCGGATCACTTCGCCATCACCGTCACCACACTGCCGTGCTGATGGAACTCATCTACTTCCTCGACACTTTGCTGGATCAAGAGTTCGAGGGACATCATCGAGCTGAACGTGTGCAAAACTCGGAGGTGCCTTATGTTTGGTGCTTGATCGGTCGAAACAAGAAGTTCGACTACATCAACCGCGTTGTCAAACGCTTCCGCTTTCGGTCTACGAGGGTACGTAGACACACTATCCCCCTCCCATTTCTATGCATCTCCTAGATAGATCTTGCGTGAGCATAGGAATTTTTTTTGAAATTGCATGCTACGTTTCCCAACAGTGGCATCAGAGCCAGGTTTATGCGTAGATGATATGCGCGAGTAGAACACAAAGTGTTGTGGGCGGTGATAGTCATACTGCTTACCACCAATGTCTTATTTTGATTCGGCGGTATTGCTGGATGAAGCGGCCTGGACCAACCTTGCATGACCACGTTCATGAGACTGGTTCCACCGACAGACATGCAACTAGTTTTGCATAAAGGTGGCTGGCGGGTGTCTGTTTCTCCAACTTTAGTTGAATCGAATTTGACTGCGGCCGGTCCTTGTTGAAGGTTAAAACAAAAAACTTGATAAATCACCGTTGTGGTTTTGATGCATAGGTAAGAACGGTTCTTGCTAGAAGCCCATAGCAGCCACGTAAAACTTGCAACAACAAAGTAGAGGACGTGTAACTTGTTTTTGTAGGGCATGTTGTGATGTGATATGGTCAAGACATGATGTGATATACGTTATTGTATGAGATGATCATATTTTGTAAAAGTTACTGGCAACCGGCAGGAGCCTTATGGTTGTCTCTTTATTGTATAAAATGCAAACGCCATGTAATTGCTTTACTTTATCACTATGCATTAGTGATAGTTGTACAAGCAATAGTTGGCGAGACGACCACGACGCTATGATGGAGATCAAGGTGTCAAGCCAGTGATGATGGAGATCATGATGGTGCTTTGGAGATGGATATCAAAGGCACAAGATGATGATGGCCATATCATGTCACATGTTTCTATTGCATGCAATGTTTATCTTTTATGCATCTTATTTTGCTTAGTACGGCGGTAGCATTATAAGATGATCCCTTAACAAAATTTCAAGGTATAAGTGTTCTCCCCGAGTATGCACCATTGCGACAGTTCGTCGTGTTGAGACACCACGTGATGATCGGGTGTCATAGGCTATATGTTCACATACAATGGGTGCAAGACAGTTTTGCACATGCGGAATACTCGGTTTAAACTTGACGAGCCTAGCATGTACGGACATGGCCTCGGAACACTGGAGACCAAAAGGTCGAACGTGAATCATATAGTAGATATCATCAACATAGAGATGTTCACCATTGGTGACTACTCCATCTCACGTGATGATCAGACATGGTTTAGTTGATTTAGATCACGTGTCATTTAGATGACTTGAGGGATGTCTATCTAAGTGGGAGTTCTTAAGTAATTTGATTAATTGAACTTAATTTATCGTGAACTTAGTCCTTATAGTATTTGTGTATCTATGTTGTAGATCAATAGCTCGCGTATAGCTCCCCTATTTTATTTTTTGATATGTTCCTAGAGAAAACTAAGTTGAAAGATGATTGTAGCAATGATGCGGACTGGGTTCGTGATCTAAGGATTATCCTCATTGCTACACAGAAGAATTATGTCCTTAATGCACTGCTAGGTGACAGACCTATTGCAAGAGTAGATGCAGACGTTATGAATGTTTGACAAGCTCGGTATGATGACTACTTGATAGTTTAGTGTGCCATGCTTTACGGCTTAGAACCTGGACTTCAAAAACGTTTTGAATGCCACGGAGCATATGAGATATTCCAGGTATTGAAATTGGTATTTCAGACTCATGCCCATGTCGAGAGGTATGAGACCTCTATCAAGTACTTTTCCTACAAGATGGAGGAGAATAGCTCAACCAGTGAGCATGTACTCAGAATGTCTGGGTACTACAATCATTTGAATCAAGTGGGAGTTAATCTTCCAGATAAGATAATGATTGACAGAGTTCTCTAGTCACTATCACCAAGTTACTAGAACTTCATGATGAACTATAATATGCAAGGGATGACGAAAATGATTCCCATGCTCTTCGCGGTGCTGAAATCAGCGAAGGTAGAAATCAAGAAAGAGCATCAAGTGTTCATGGTTAACAAGACCACTAGTTTCAAGAAAAGGGCAAGGGAAAGAAAGGGAACTTCAAGTAGAATGGTAAGCAAGTTGCCACTCCCGTGAAGAAGCCCAAAGCTAGACTGATGTCGCTTGAAGCTACGTCGGTATTTCCTCAAAGAGGAAGGGATGATGCAGCACAGCGGCGGTAGGTATTTCCCTCATATATGAAACCAAGGTTACCAAACCAGTAGGAGAGCCAAGCAACACAACGCAAATAGCCCCTGCACACAGATATCAAATCCTCGCAACCCGACGTGTTAAAGGGGTTGTCAATCCCTTCCAGGGTACGGCGCCTCAAGATAGGCAAACGCACATGAGATAAATTGTAGTAGATTGAAAGATAGATCACAAATAAAATAAATAGAAATAAAATGCAGCAAGGTATTTTTGTATTTTTGGATTAATAGATCTGAAAATAAATGCAAGAGAAAAAGTAGATCGCAAAGGCAAATATATGAGAAAGAGACCCGGGGGCCGTAGGTTTCACTAGTGGCTTCTCTCGAGAAAAATAGCAAACGGTGGGTAAACAAATTACTGTTGAACAATTGACAGAACTTCAAATAATCATGAACATATCCAGGCAATGATAATTATATAGGCATCACATCCAAGATTAGTAGACCGACTTCTGCCTGCATCTACTACTATTAGTCCACACATCGACCGCTATCCAGCATGCATCTAGTGTATTAAGTTCATCGACAAACGGAGTAATGCAATAAGAACGATGACATGATGTAGACAAGATCTATCTATGTAGAGATAGACCCCATCATTTTATCCTTATTAGCAACGATACATATGTGTCGGTTCCCTTTCTGTCACTGGGATCAAGCACCGTAAGATCGAACCCACTACAAAGCACCTCTTCCCATTGCAAGATAAATAGATCAAGTTGGCCAAACAAAACCCAAATATCAGAGAAGAAATACGAGACTATAAGCAATCATGCATATAAGAGATCAAAGAAACTCAAATAAATTTCATGGATATAAAAAGATAGATCTGATCATAAACTCAAAGATCATCGATCCCAACAAACACACCGCAAAAGAGTTACATCATATGGATCTCCAAGAGACCATTGTATTGAGAATTCAGCGAGAGAGAGAAAGCCATCTAGCTACTAACTACGGACCCGAAGGTCTACAAAGAACTACTCACACATCATCGGAGAAGCACCAATGGAGGTGGTGAACCCCATCCGAGATGGTGTCTAGATTGGATCTGGTGGTTCTGGACTCTGCGACGGCTGGATGAATATTTCGTCGATGCCTTTAGGGTTCTGAAAATATTGGGGTATTTATAGAGCAAAGAGGCGGTCTGGGGGGCACCTGAGGTGGGCACAACCCACCAGGGTGTGCCTGGGCCTCCTAGCGCGCCCTGGTGGGTTGTGCCCCCCTCGGGGCACCCCCAGGCGCAGCCAGGGCCCGTTGTGTTCCTTATAGCCCATAAAAATTCTCTGTAAAGTTTCGGGGCATTTGGACTCCGTCTGATATTGATTTTCTGCGATGTAAAAAACATGGAAAAAACAGCAACTGGCACTTTGCACTATGTCAATAGGTTAGTACCAAAAAATGATATAAAATGACTATAAATGATTATAAAACATCCAAGATTGATAATATAATAGCATGGAACAATCAAAAAATATAGATACGTTGGAGACGTATCATAGACCCAAACTTGAAACTGAGTGCTTCTACTGCAAAGGAAATGGTCACTGGAAGTGGAACTGTCCCAAAAACTTGGCGGATCAGAAGGATGGCAAAGTGAACAAAGGTATATTTGATATACATGTTATTGATGTGTACTTTACTAGTGTTTGTAGCAATCCCTAGGTATTTGATACCGGTTCAGTTGCTAAGATTAGTAACTCGAAATGGAGTTGTAAAATGAACAGAGACTACTTAAGGGCGAGGTGACGATGTGTGTTGGAAGTGATTCCAAGGTTGATAAGATCACCATCGCATACTCCCTCTACCTTCGGGATTAGTGTTGAACCTAAATAAATGTTATTTGGTGTTTGCGTTGAGCATGAATATAATTGGATCATATTTATTGCAATACGGTTATTCGTTTAAGTCAGAGAATAATTGTTGTTTTGTTTACATTAATAAAACTATCTATTGTCATACACCCAATGTGAATGGTTTATTGAATCTCGATCATAGTGATACACATATTCATAATATTGATGCCAAAAGATGCAAAGTTGATAATGATAGTGCAACATATTTGTGGCACTGCCGTTTAGGTCATATTGGTGTAAAGCGCATGAAGAAACTCCATGCAGATGGACTTTTGGAATCAATTGATTATGAATCATTTGATACTTGTGAACCATGCCTCATGGGCAAGATGACTAAAACTCTGTTCTTCGAAACAATGGAGCGAGCCAATAACTTATTGGAAATAATACATATCGATGTATGCGGTCCAATGAGTGTTGAATCTCGCAGCGTGTATCGTTATTTTCTAACCTTCACAGATGATTTGAGCAGATGTGGGTATATCTACTTAATGAAACACAAGTCTGAAACATTTGAAAAGTTCAAAGAATTTCATAGTGAAGTGGAGAACCATCGTAACAAGGAAATAAAGTTTCTACGATCTGATCGCGGAGGCGAATATTTGAGTTATGAGTTTGGCCTTCATTTAAAACAATGTGGAATAGTTTCACAACTCACGCCACCTGGAACACCACAACGTAATGGTGTATCCGAGCGTCGTAACCGTACTTTATTAGATATAGTGCGATCTATGACGTCTCTTACTGAATTACCACTATTTTTTTGGGTTTATGCATAAGACACAGCTGCATTCACGTTAAATAGGGCACCGTATAAATCCGTTGAGATGACATCGTATGAACTATGGTTTGGCAAGAAACCTAAGCTGTCGTTTCTTAAAAGTTGGGGTTGCGACACTTATGTCAAAAGGCTTCATCCTGATAAGCTCGAACCCAAATCGGAGCAGTGCGTCTTCATAGGATACCCTAAGGAAACAATTGGGTACACCTTCTACCACAGATCCGCAGGAAAGATTTTTGTTGCCGAGAATGGAACCTTTCTAGAGAAGGAGTTTCTCTCGAAAGAAGTGAGTGGGAGGAAAGTAGAACTTGATGAGGTAATTGTACCTTCTCTTGAATTGGAAAGTAGCACATCAGTGAAACCTGTTCCGGTGATGCCTACACTAACTAGAGAGGAAGCTAATGATGATGATCATGAAACTTCAAATCAAGTTACTACTGGACCTCGTAGGTCGAACAGAGCACGTTCCGCACCAGAGTGGTACAGTAATACTGTCCTGAAAGTCATGTTATTAGACCATGGTGAACCTATGAACTATGAAGAAGCTATGATGAACCCAGATTCCGACAGTTGGTTTGAGGCCATGAAATCTGAGATAGGATCCATGTATGAGAACAAAGTGTGGACTTTGGTGGACTTGCCCAATGATGGCAAGCCATTGAGAATAAATGGATCTTCAAGAGGAAGACGAACACTGATGGTAGTGTTACTATCTACAAAGCTTGACTTGTCGCAAAAGGTTTTCGACAAGTTCAAGGTGTTGACTATGATGAGATTTTCTCACTCGTAGCGATGCTTAAGTTTGTCTGAGTCATGTTAGAAATTGCCGCATTTTATGAAATCTGGCAAATGGATGTCAAAACTATATTCCTTAATGAATTTATTAAAAGAAGAGTTGTATATGATGCAACCAAAAAGGTTTTTTCGATACTAAAAATGCTAACAAAGTGTGCAAACTCCAGCGATCCATCTATGGACTGGTGCAAGCATCTTAGAGTTGGAATATACACTTTGATAAGGTGATCAAAGCATATGGTTTTATACAGACTTATGGTGAAGCCTGTATTTACAAGAAAGTGAGTGGGAGCTCTGTAGCATTTCTGATATTATATGTGGATGACATATTATTGATTGGAAATTATATAGAATTTCTGGATAGCATAAAAGGATACTTGAATAAGAGTTTTTTCAATGAAAGATGTCAGTGAAGCTGCTTACATATTAGGCATCAAGATCTATAGAGATAGATCAAGACGCTTGATAAGACTTTCAATGAGCACATACCTTGACAAGATTTTGAAGGTGTTCAAAATGCATCAGTCAAAGAAGGAGTTCTTGTCTGTGAGTACATACCTTGCAAGGTGTGAAGTTGAGTAAGACTCAAAACCCGGCCACGGCAGAAGATAGAGAGAGAATGAAAGTCATTCCCTATGCCTCAGCCATAGGTTCTATAAAGTATGCCATGCTGTGTACCAGATCTATTATATACCCTGCCATGAGTTTGGCAAGGGGGTGCAATAGTGATCTAGGAGAAGATCACTAGACAGTGGTCAAAATTATCCTTAGGTACCTAAAGAGGACTAAGGAAATGTTTCTCGGTTATGGAGGTGACAAAGAGTTTATCGTAAAGGGTTTGACACTGATCCGGATGACTCTGAGTCTCAATCTGGATACATATTGAAAGTGGAAGCAATTAGCTAGAGTAGCTCCATGCAGAGCATTGTAGACATAGAAATTTGCAAAATACGTACGGATCTGAATGTGACAGACCCGTTAACTAAACTTCTCTCACAAGCAAAACATGATCACACCTTAGTACTCTTTGGGTGTAAATCACATAGCGATGTGAACTAGATTATTGACTCTAGTAAACCCTTTGGGTGTTGGTCACATGGCGATGTGAACTATGGGTGTTAATCGCATAAAGATGTGAACTGTTGGTGTTAAAACACATGGCGATATGAACTAGATTATTGACTCTGGTGCAAGTGGGAGACTGAAGGAAATATGCCCTTGAGGCAATAATAAAGTTGTTATTTTATATTTCCTTATATCATGATAAATGTTTATTATTCATGCTAGAATTTTATTAACCGGAAACTTAATACATGTGTGGATACATAGACAAAACACCATGTCCCTAGTAAGCCTCTACTAGACTAGCTCGTTAATCAAAGATGGTTAAGTTTCCTAACCATAGACATGTGTTGTCATTTGATGAACGTGATCGCATCATTAGGAGAATGATGTGATTGACAAGACCCATCTGTTAGCTTAACATATCGTTCAGTTTTATTGCTATTGCTTTCTTCATGTCATATACATATTCCTTTGACTATGAGATTATGCAACTCCTGGATACCGGAGGAATACCTTGTGTGCTATCAAACACCATAACATAACTGGGTGATTATAAAGATGCTCTATAGGTATCTCCGAAGGTGTTTGTTGGGTTGGAATAGGTCGAGATTAGGATTTGTCACTCCGAGTATCGGAGAGGTATCTCTGGGCCCTCTCGGTAATGCACATCATAATAATCCTTGCAAGCAATGTGACTAATGAGTTAGTTGCAGGATGATGTATTACAGAACGAGTGAAGAGACTTGCCGGTAATGAGATTGAACTAGGTATGAAGATACCGAAGATCGAATCTCGGGCAAGTAACATGTCGATTGACAAAGGGAATTACGTATGTTGTCATAACGGTTTGACCGATAAAGATCTTTGTAGAATATGTAGGAACCAATATGAGCATCCAAGTTCCGCTATTGGCTATTGACCGGAGAGGTGTCTCGGTCATTTCTACATAGTTCTCGAACCCGTAGGGTCCGCCCGCTTAACGTTCGATGACGATTTAGTATTATATGAGTTATGTGATTTGGTGACCGAATGTTATTCGGAGTCCCGGATGAGATCACGGACATGACGAGGAGTCTCGAAATGGTCGAGAGGTAAAGATTGATATATAGTACGATAGTATTCGGACATCGGAAGTGTTCTGGAGGGTACCGGGTACTTATCGGGTCACCGGAAAGGAGTTTCGGGAACCCCCGGCAAAGATATGGGCCTTATGGGCCAAGTGAGGGAACACACCAGCCCTGATGTGCCCCTATAGAGGCCAGCCCTATGAGGAGGAGAAGGAAATAAGGGAGGGCAAGGAAAGTGTGGATTAGGATTCCTACTTCCTTCCCTCTCCCCCCTCTTTCCTTCCACCTCGGTTATATATGGCAGGGGGCGCGCGGCTTGGGAGGGACTCCAAGTAGGATTCCTCCTAGTTGGGGTGCCCCCCTTGGATGCTCCCTCTCCCTCCCACCTATATATATATGAGAGGGGCAGGCGCCTAGAACACACACTACTAGGAAAACGGCTATAGATGAAATGGACACTAATGGCGCACCACGTGTGTGGTGCGCCATTAGAATATAGCAATGGCCCACCACATACAGGTACGCCATCAGTAATATATTACTAATGGCGCACCTGGTGTGCGGTGCGCCATTAGAAGTTTTGAAAAAAAAAATGTTACTAATGGCGCACTGTGGGTGTGGCGCGCCATTACTAGTTGACATAGTAATGGCGCACCACACCCATGGTGCGCCATTACTAAGTTTTTTTCAAAAAAATTCAAAAAAAAATTCAAATTTTTTTATTTTTTTTTTCAAAACTAGTAATGGCGCACCGTGGGTGTGGTGCGCCATAACTAGTTTAACTACTAATGGCGCACCACCCCACGGTGCGCCATTACTAGTTTGCCCGGCTTCCACCGAATGCACACCCCCCCCTGTGGACCGCCTTTTCAGTTTTAAAAAAAAATAAAACAACTGATAAAAATGTCAAAAAATAAAAGAAAATAAGTTTGCCATGTGATATGTGGTCTAGTTGTTGGGAAAATTTACAAATATAAATTTCAACTTTATTTGCAAAATCTCTCTTAAAATTTGTAAAATGGGCATAACTTTTGCATAGAACTCGGATTAAAAAGTTTTATATATGAAAAATCATCTACTCGAAAAGTTACATCCGAATTTAACAGGGGGAACCCCGTTAAACAGCAAGGAGATGGTATTGGTGTCAATACCTGAAAAGGTGGAAATATAATTCCCAAGTACTCAAAACTACAACTAGCTCTCCTGAATTTTTATTTTTTTATGTAATGAGTACAAAATCACAGATATAACACAAACCACAAATATATAGAGCATAGTACGATGGCAACACTTCCATTTTGTGAGAAGAGAAAACACAATACCGTAATGATGGCAACACTCCCAGCGGCAGCGGCATCAGGAGGTGAACATAGAGCCATGGTTTTTTAGTCGTTGTATAGTCGCCGACTAATCGCCAAGTCGTTTTCCAAAAATCAGGGCGACTCGCGACTATACAACGACTTTCGTTGACTAATCGCCAAGCCGCAGGGCTCGCGGCGACTCGCCAAGTCACAACTGAAAAACCTTGCATAGAGCTGAGTGAGCTCTACTAAGCGTCGACACTCAACAGCGCACCGGCAAATCTAGTTGGTTGCTAGCGCAGTGTATTTTGCAGTGGTCAGAGGAGGCAAGGGTCGGAGGCATGGTCTGGGCGACACAGCAGCATCCCGACGGCCAGGGCCAGAACTGGCCGGTGTGGAGGCCGGAGCCTGGAAGGAAGGGTCGAAGGGAGGATGGCGCCATGGCGAGGTCGCGAGAAGGCAGCCAGAGCCGTGGAGCAGGCAGCAGGAAGCGTGTATTTAGCGGCGAGGAGGCTGTGCGATCTCCGCGGGGAAGGGCCGAAGATGGGACTTGGGAGCCTGGAAGGGGGATGGGCGCTGGCTCTCCAACGCGAGATCTGAGTTGCGCGAGTTGTTGGTGGCGGCGTAGCCGGCTGGCAGTTGCTGCTCCTAGTGGCGTGCCAAACCTCGAGACTTGGATCGATCGTAACTAGGCCGAGTAGGCTAAGAAGCAAAGGATAGGTATAAAAAATAATCACGAGATTCCTGGGCGGGCCATGGCCCGGTTCAGCCGCAACGAAGCTCCGCCCCTGCCCACCGGTACCTTCAGATCTGTGGCGGTCAACGCCATAGCGGGACGCTCCTCGGGCAGATCTACAAGAACTATACTGCCGGCCTGGAGTCTACGGAGAACAGTCACTGGAGCAGGGCTGCGATGCACCGTACTTCCCATCAGTCAGATCAGCTCACCAGACCAGTTTGCCGTCACATGTCGAAAGAGGCCGACCATAGAAGTCAGCTACCATTGCACCGTCTCTGCCATGGAGATATTCGCAAGGATGACCGGCGCTCAGGGCCTCCCCCTCCTCCGTCCACAGGCGTCGCAGAAGCCAGGGAGATTCCGCCGGATGGCCGGTGTTCGGGCCACACGTGGCGCAGAAGCCGGCGGGACACGCCCGTGCGCGTCAAAACCCTCCGCCGAGGGAGCATCTCCGGTTGGGGTTGCGGCGGCGGCGCCCTAGTCTAGGTCTCGAGAGGCGTGAGAGATGAGAGATGAGGGGAACGGACGGGGTCGCGGTATGTGTGCGAACCACAAAATTTAGCCATATACGGGAAACAACCCTGTAACTGCATGCGGGAAAGGTGGCACGGTGGACCCGTGCACCCCGTTAAACATTTTCAAAATCCCCAAAAACCTAACACAAAAAAAGTTACGGGGCTTTCAAGATCTAGAGGCAAAAAAATTCCAAAAAAAAAGGTTTTCAAATTTTTTGAATTTTTTTTTCAAAAAATGATACGTAATATGACCGTGAAGTTTGAAATATTTTTCAAAATTTCATCATAGTCATGAACATGAACAAAGTCCTAGACATCAACAAGGTATAATAGGATTGATATGCTAGATATATCAACAAGTGCCTGTGAAGTGAGCTGTTGCTGGGGTTGGATAGAACTCTGAAGTTAAGCGTGCTTGGGCTGGAGTAGTGTTGAAGTTAAGCGTGCTTGGGCTGGAGTAGTGTGAGGATGGGTGACCTTTTGGGAAGTTTGACCACGGAGTGCAATTTGACCTAAGATTAAGCATATTGACCCGAGATTAAGACATAATGACCTGAGATTAAGAAAAAAACGAAAAAAAAATTGAAATTTTTTGAAAAAAAATTAAAAAAATCGGAAAAAAAAATTGAAAAAAAAATTGTTACTAATGACATACCAGATACTAATGGCGCACTGTGGGCCATACGAATGGCGCACCACAGGTGCGCCATTAGAAAAAAATTCTAATGGCGTGATGCTAGTGGCGCACGAGTAGTGCGCCATTAGTAGCGAAAATAGGTGCGCCACTAGCAGCCCTTTTTCTAGTAGTGACACACCAACATTTGTTAGCCGTGTGTCGTGTCCACTGTAATTATTTTAAAGCACCTATCCCCCCCTCTAGAGATTAAGATTAACCATGTGTAGAGATGTATAACGTACCCAACTATATCTAGGAGTTGAACATGGAGGTAGTATAACATATACAACTATACATAGTATCTAGCCAAATGCAGACCTAATTTGATTAGTTAACAGCAAGGAGATGGTATTGGTGTCAATACCTGAAAAGGTGGAAATATAATTCCCAAGTACTCAAAACTACAACCAGCTCTCCTGAATTTTTATTTATTTATGTAATGAGTACAAAATCACATATATAACACAAACCACAAATATATGGAGCATAGCACGATGGCAACACTTCCATTTTGTGAGAAGAGAAAACACAATACCGTAATGATGGCAACACTCCCAGCGGCAGCGGCATCAGGAGGTGAACATAGAGACATGGTTTTTTAGTCGCTGTATAGTCGCCGACTAATCGCCAAGTCGTTTTCCAAAAATCAGGGCGACTCGCGACTATACAGCGACTTATGGTGACTATACAGCGACTTTCGTCGACTAATCGCCAAGCCGCAGGGCTCGCGGCGACTCGCCAAGTCGCAACTGAAAAACCTTGCATAGAGCTGAGTGAGCTCTACTAAGCGTCGGCACTCAACAGCGCACCGGCAAATCTAGTTGGTTGCTAGCGTAGTGTATTTTGCAGTGGTCAGAGGAGGCAAGGGTCGGAGGCATGATCTGGGCGACACAGCGGCAGCATCCCAACGGCCAGGGCCAGAACTGGCCGGTGTGGAGGCCGGAGCCTGGAAGGAAGGGCCGAAGGGAGGATGGCACCATGGCGAGGTCGCGAGAAGGCAGGCACAGGTGGAGCAGGCAGCAAGAAGCGTGTATTTAGCGGCGAGGAGGTTGTGCGATCTCCGCGGGGAACGGACGAAGATGGGACTTGGGAGCCTGGAAGGGGGATGGGCGATGGCTCTCCGACGCGAGATCTGAGCTGCGCGAGTTGCTGGTGGCGGCGTAGCCGGCTGGCAGTTGTTGCTCCTAGTGGCGTGCCAAACCTCGAGACTTGGATCGATCGTAACTAGGTCGAGTAGGCTACGAAGCAAAGGATAGGTATAAAAATAATCACGAGATTCCTGGGCGGGCCATGGCCCGGTTCAGCCGCAACGATGCTCCGCCCCTGCCCACCAGTACCTTCAGATCTGTGGCGGTCAACGCCATAGCGGGACGCTCCTCGGGCAGATCTACAAGAACTATATTGTCGGCCTGGAGTCTACGGAGAACAGTCACCGGAGCAGGGCTGCGATGCACCGTACTTCCCATTAGTCAGATCAGCTCACCAGACCAGTTTGCCGTCACATGTCGAAAGAGGCCGACCATAGAAGTCAGCTACCATTGCACCGTCTCTGCCATGGAGATATTCGCAAGGATGACCGGCGCTCAGGGCCTCCCCCTCCTCCGTCCACAGGCGTCGCAGAAGCCAGGGAGATTCCACAGGATGGCCGGTGTTCGGGCCACACGCGGCGCAGAAGCCGGCGGGACACGCCCGTGCGCGTCAAAACCCTCCACCGAGGGAGCATCTCCTGTTGGGGTTGCGGCGGCGGCGCCCTAGTCTAGGTCTCGAGAGGCGTGAGAGATGAGAGATGAGGGGAACGGACGGGGTCGCGGTATTTGTGCGGACCACAAAATTTAGCCATATACGGGAAACAACCCAGTAACTACATGCGGGAAAGGTGGCACGATGGACCCGTGCACCCCGTTAAACATTTTCAAAATCCCCAAAAACCTAACACAAAAAAAGTTACCGGGCTTTCAAGATCTAGAGGCAAAAAAATTCAAAAAAAAGGTTCTGAAATATTTTTAAATTTTTTTTTCAAAAAATGATACGTAATATGACCGGGAAGTTTGAAATATTTTTCAAAATTTCATCATAGTCGTGAACATGAACAAAGTCCTAGACATCAACAAGGTATAATAGGATTGATATGCTAGATATATCAACAAGTGCCTGTGAAGTGAGCTGTTGCTGGGGTTGGATAGAACTTTGAAGTTAAGCGTGCTTGGGCTGGAGTAGTGTGAGGATGGGTGACCTTTTAGGAAGTTTGACCACGGAGTGCAATTTGACCCGAGATTAAGACATAATGACCTGAGATTAAGAAAAAAAACGAAAAAACTTTTGAAATATTTTCAAAAAAAATAAAAAAAATCTTAAAAAAAATTTGAAAAAAAGTTGTTACTAATAACATACCAGATACTAATGGCGCACCGTGGGCCATACTAATGGCGCACCACAGGTGCGCCATTAGAAAAAAATTCTAATGGCGTGATGCTAGTGGCGCACGAGTAGTGCGCCATTAGTAGCGAAAATAGGGGCGCCACTAGCAGCCCTTTTTCTAGTAGTGACATACCAACATTTGTTAGCCGTGTGTCGTGTCCACTGTAATTATTTTAAAGCACCTATCCCCCCTCTAGAGATTAAGATTAACCATGTGTAGAGATGTATAACGTACCCAACTATACCTAGGAGTTGAACTTGGAGGTAGTATAATATATACAACTATACATAGTATCTAGCCAAATGCAAACCTAATTTGATTAGTTAACAGCAAGGAGATGGTATTGGTGTCAATACCTGAAAAGGTGGAAATATAATTCCCAAGTACTCAAAACTACAACCAGCTCTCCTGAATTTTTATTTATTTATGTAATGAGTACGAAATCACATATATAACACAAACCACAAATATATGGAGCATAGTACGATGGCAACACTTCCATTTTGTGAGAAGAGAAAACACAATACCGTAATGATGGCAACACTCCCAGCGGCAGCGGCATCAGGAGGTGAACATAGAGACATGGTTTTTTAGTCGTTGTATAGTCGCCGACTAATCGCCAAGTCGTTTTCCAAAAATCAGGGCGACTCGCGACTATACAGCGACTTATGGTGACTATACAGCGACTTTTGTCAAGTCGCAGGGCTCGCTGTGACTCGCCAAGTCGCAACTGAAAAACCTTGCATAGAGCTGAGTGAGCTCTACTAAGCGTCGGCACTCAACAGCGCACCGACAAATCTAGTTGGTTGCTAGCGCAGTGTATTTTGCAGTGGTCAGAGGAGGCAAGGGTCCGAGGCATGATCTGGGCGACACAGCGGCAGCATCCCAACGGCCAGGGCTAGAACTGGCCGGTGTGGAGGCCGGAGCCTGGAAGGAAGGGCCGAAGGGAGGATGACGCCATGGCGAGGTCGCGAGAAGGCAGGCAGAGCCGTGGAGCAGGCAGTAGGAAGCGTGTATTTAGCGGCGAGGAGGCTGTGCGATCTCCGCGGGGAAGGGCCGAAGATGCGACTTGGGAGCCTGGAAGGGGGATGGGCGCTGGCTCTCCGACGCGAGATCTGAGCTGCGCGAGTTGCTGGTGGCGGCGTAGCCGGCTGGCAGTTGCTGCTCCTAGTGGCGTGCCAAACCTTGAGACTTGGATCGATCGTAACTAGGCCGAGTAGGCTACGAAGCAAAGGATAGGTATAAAAATAATCACGAGATTCCTGGGCGGGCCATGGCCCGGTTCAGACGCAACGAAGCTCCGCCCCTGCCCACCGGTACCTTCAGATCTGTGGCGGTCAACGCCATAGTGGGACGCTCCTCGGGCAGATCTACAAGAACTATACTGCCGGCCTGGAGTCTACGGAGAATAGTCACCGGAGCAGGGCTGCGATGCATCGTACTTCCCATCAGTCAGATCAACTCAGCAGACCAGTTTGCCGTCACACGTCGAAAGAGGCCGACCATAGAAGTCAGCTACCATTGCACCGTCTCTGCCAAGGAGATATTCGCAAGGATGACCGGCGCTCAGGGCCTCCCCCTCCTCCGTCCACAGGCGTCGCAGAAGCCAGGGAGATTCCGCAGGATGGTTGGTGTTCGGGCCACACGCGGCGCAGAAGCCGGCAGGACACGCCCGTGCACGTCAAAACCCTCCGCCGAGGGAGCATCTCCGGTTGGGGTTGCGGCGGCGGCGCCCTAGTCTAGGTCTCGAGAGGCGTGAGAGATGAGAGATGAGGGGAACGAACGGGGTCGCGGTATGTGTGCGAACCACAAAATTTAGCCATATACGGGAAACAACCCTGTAACTGCATGCGGGAAAGGTGGCACGGTGGACCCGTGCACCCCGTTAAACATTTTTAAAATCCCCAAAAACCTAACACAAAAAAACTTACGGGGCTTTCAAGATCTAGAGGCAAAAAAATTCAAAAAAAAGGTTCTGAAATTTTTTAAAATTTTTTTTTTCAAAAAATGATACGTAATATGACCGGGAAGTTTGAAATATTTTTCAAAATTTCATCATAGTCATGAACATGCACAAAGTCCTGGACATCAACAAGGTATAATAGGATTGGTATGCTAGATATATCAACAAGTGCCTGTGAAGTGAGCTGTTGCTGGGGTTGGATAGAACTCTGAAGTTAAGCGTGCTTGGGCTGGAGTAGTGTGAGGATGGATGACCTTTCGGAAAGTTTGACCACGGAGTGCAATTTGACCTGAGATTAAGCATATTGACCCGAGATTAAGACATAATGACCTGAGATTAAGAAAAAAACGAAAAAAAATTGAAATTTTTTGAAAAAAATTAAAAAAAACTGAAAAAAAATTGTTACTAATGACATACCAGATACTAATGGCGCACCACAGGTGCGCCATTAGAAAAAAATTCTAATGGCGTGATGCTAGTGGCGCACCAGTAGTGCGCCATTTGTAGCGAAAATAGGTGCGCCACTAGCAGCCCTTTTTCTAGTACTGACACACCAACATTT
Source organism: Triticum aestivum (assembly GCF_018294505.1). Taxonomy (NCBI): domain Eukaryota; kingdom Viridiplantae; phylum Streptophyta; class Magnoliopsida; order Poales; family Poaceae; genus Triticum; species Triticum aestivum. The sequence goes on along the minus strand of NC_057806.1, from coordinate 407,033,626 downwards.
GTTAGCCGTGTGCCGTGTCCACTGTAATTATTTTAAAGCACCTATCCCCCCTCTAGTGATTAAGATTAACCATGTGTAGAGATGTAGAACGTACCCAACTATATCTAGGAGTTGAACATGGAGGTAGTATAACATATACAACTATACATAGGATCTAGCCAAATGCAGACCTAATTTGATTAGTTAACAGCAAGGAGATGGTATTGGTTTCAATACCTGAAAAGGTGGAAATATAATTCCCAAGTACTCAAAACTACAACCAGCTCTCCTGAATTTTTATTTTTTTTATGTAATGAGTACAAAATCACATATATAACACAAACCACAAATATATGGAGCATAGTACGATGGCAACACTTCCATTTTGTGAGAAGAGAAAACACAATACTGTAATGAAGGACAAAATAAAAAAACAAATATCATCAACCCAGAGAAAACATATGAAGTAAGATAACAGAAAACCTACATATTTATTAATAGAGAATAAATAGGTACCCAAAATCTTAAATTATTAAGAGATAAGAAGTACAAATGTTTATTTCGAAATGACACACAATAATAGGCATGTAACACCAACACGACTTAACTATCAATTATACAAACTCCAATTGCATTTTGCAACTATGAAGAAGGATAGAAACATGAAACATGTCCGACAATTTTTTTAATAACAAAAACTGTATTTTCAAAGATAATTTTAAAATAGCAACACAATTATGTGGATAATTCTAGTTATGTTTCTACTATTTACGAGAGTAAGAAATAATCAAGGTCAGGCCATCAATTTATACTAATTTTTTACTTACAAATATTAGAATTGTATAGCATGATCTCGAAAAGCTTATTTTGTAATGTTGTAGAATCGTATGCATATAACAAAAAAAGAGCCTAAATAAGAATGAGAAACATTAGAAATTTTAATAATGATGATGATGATACAATGAACACCCAATTACATGGTTAATTATGTTAGTTACCTTTACACACAAACATTTCAATTTATCTTGTAAAAACAATGTAATTCTCTACAAGTAACTTCACTTATCCATAAAATCATTCATCATCCACGGTTTGTCCAGACTCCTCGAAGCAAAATATCATTCTCAGCCCCTTAGTGGTGGCAACAATAGCAACACAGTTCCATTGTTAATGCTACAAGCCTTATGTTTCAAAATATAGAACATAAAGAAAAAAAATTCAAATGTCAAGCTTTGCAAATTTGACCAAGTTTGCAGAGAAAAATATCTACATCTACAATGTCAACATGTTAAATTCATGATATACAATGTGAAAAATATTTTCATATTATATTTATTTTGTATTGTTGATGCTTGTATTTTTCGCTATAAACTTGGCCAAACATTGCAAAGTTTGACTTAAGAAAAGATATGTATGTACTATATTTTGAAATAGTAAAAAGTCAACATGTTAAATTCATGATTTTGAGAAGTATACTAAAGTTTCAATGACAAACATTTGAATTGTATATCACAAATTGCAAAACATTTTTAAAATACCATAAAAGCGTAGACTTGTACCAAATACAACTAAATGTTTATAATTATTCTACTACCCAGTCAATTACATAGTTAATTCTACTAGTTCATCTAGATAAGACACGAATATGTTGAAGACACCATATTGCCATACGATACTCTCAACTGCAACCCTTCACATATCTAAACATTGTGCTATTTTATCGCAATCAATCTCCTCAGGCAACAGCCTTACTGGTGCTACCACAGCACACAAATCAATAGAGCTTCGCCTGATCCAAACTAAATCATGCAAGCTGAGGTCGCCATACTGCATCAGGTATCTGCGCTTACTCTGGATTATCATCAGGCAAGACCACCCTAAACCGTTAGCAAATCGAGTAGATCCAGGCAGCATCACCAGCTAGAGAACTCGGTTGGGATGGGTTAGCAAACAAGTTACTACTAAGAGACTCATCTTCTACCTTATTATGCCTTGTTTCAATGATCTCCATACACTAAAATGCACTTTTCAAAAAATATTATGCGTTAGGAACAAAGGAAAAATATATCTTTATCATGTATGTCTACATATGAATTGATAATAAAATGCATTAATGTTGCTCAATTCATAACAAAAGCATGCTGCTCTGGAGATATTTAGAAACTACCCAGCGGCAGTGGCATCAGGAGGTGAACATAGAGCCATGGTTTTTTAGTCGCTGTATAGTCGCCGACTAATCGCCAAGTCGTTTTCCAAAAATCAGGGCGACTCGCGACTATACAGCGACTTAGGGTGACTATACAGTGACTTTCGTCGACTAATCGCCAAGCCGCAGGGCTCGCGGCGACTCGCCAAGTCGCAACTGAAAAACCTTGCATAGACCTGAGTGAGCTCTACTAAGCGTCGGCACTCAACAGCGCACCGGCAAATCTAGTTGGTTGCTAGCGCAGTGTATTTTGCAGTGGTCAGAGGAGGCAAGGGTCCGAAGCATGATCTGGGCGACACAGCGGCAGCATCCCGACGGTCAGGGCCAGAACTAGCCGGTGTGGAGGCCGGAGCCTGGAAGGAAGGGCCGAAGGGAGGATGGCGCCATGGCGAGGTCGCGAGAAGGCAGGCAGAGCCGTGGAGTAGGCAGCAGGAAGCGTGTATTTAGCGGCGAGGAGGCTGTGCGATCTCCGCGGGGAAGGGCCGAAGATGGGACTTGGGAGCCTGGAAGGGGGGATGGGCGCTGGCTCTCCGACGCGAGATCTGAGCTGCGCGAGTTGCTGGTGGCGGCGTAGCCGGCTGGCAGTTGCTGCTCCTAGTGGCGTGCCAAACCTCGAGACTTGGATCGATCGTAACTAGGCCGAGTAGGCTACGAAGCAAAGGATAGGTATAAAAAATAATCACGAGATTCTTGGGCGGGCCATGGCCCGGTTCAGCCGCATCGAAGCTCTGCCCCTGCCCACCGGTACCTTCAGATCTGTGGCGGTCAACGCCATAGCGGGACGCTCCTCGGGCAGATCTACAAGAACTATACTGTCGGCCTGGAGTCTACAGAGAACAGTCACCGGAGCAGGGCTGCGATGCATCGTACTTCCCATCAGTCAGATCAACTCACCAGACCAGTTTGCCGTCACACTGTAACACCCCGGATGTAACTTTCCCAATTTGTACTCCAACTCTTGCCGTTTCCGGCGTTAAGTTATATTTATTTCCTCGGGTTCGGGTTTTGTCTCCGTGTGTTGTTGTCGTTGTCATGCATCTCATATCATGTCATCATGTGCATTGCATTTGCGTACGTGTTCGTCTCATGCATTCGAGCATTTTCCCCGTTGTCCGTTTTGCATTCCGGCGCTTCGTTCTCCTCCGGTGGTCATTTCTACCATTCTTTCATGTGTGGGGATTAAACATTTCTGGATTGGACCGAGACTTGCCATGCGGCCTTGGTTTACTGCCGGTAGACCTCCTGTCAAGTTTCGTATCATTTGGACTTCGTTTGATACTCCAACGGTTAACCGAGGGACCGAAAAGGCCTCGTGTGTGTTGCAGCCCAACACCCCTCCAATTTGGCCCAAAACCCACCTAAGTCTTCTCCATCATCTAGATCGTTCGATCACGATCGCGTGGCCGAAAACCGTACCTCATTTGGACTCTCCTAACTCCCTCTATGGCTATAAATAGACCCCTCCCGAAAAATCCGGATCCTCCCCCGTCCAAACCCTAAAAATCCACCGCGCCGCATCGGACTTTGTCCGCCCCACGCCGGACAAATCTCGCCGCCGCCGCCAGCCACTCCTCGCCCGACACGTGGCGCGCCGCCACCCGCTCCCGCGCTGGCCCGCTCGGCCCGGGGAGAGCCCCCGTGGCCCAGCCACCCGCGCCGCCTCCTTGCGCCCGGCGCCGCCGCCTCCCTCGACTTCGGTGGCCGGCGCCGCCGCACGCCATTGCCGCCTGGCGCCGCGCCTCCTCTCGCCAACTCCGCCGCCTTCTTCCCACGGTCTGGCCACCACCGCCACCGCAAGCCGCCGCCCGAGCTCACCGGCCAGTCGCCGCCCGCGCCGCCCGCGGCCGCCCCGGCCTCCGTGCTCGCCGCCGCCGCCTCCTCTCCGGCCGGCCTCCTCTCCCTCGTTGCCGACCAGCCCTCCGGCGAACTCCGGCGAACAGGGCATCTCCGGCGATCTCGGATCCCACCTCGGTTCGCACGCCGGTCAAACCCTAGATCTGAGGGTTGTTTTTTTCTTCTAAGTCCCTGATATTTTCAGTTCAAGTGCTCATGTTCGTAGCCCCGTAACTTTGCATCTGTAGCTCCGATTTATGCATATAGCATATCAAAATGTTCATCTCAGAGTGTACATCATTTATTTCCATTGCATCATTTTCATTTGAGTTCATCTTGATGCCCGAAATGCTGTTAGAAGAGGGCTACTTGAGATAATTGTCAGATCTGCTACTCCATTTAGCTTTTTGTCATTTTTGCCATGATTAATGTGTGCATGATATGCCCTGATGCTCTACATGTGTTTTGTTAAGGGTTTTGTCATCTTTCCAAAGGTGCAACCCATGTATTTTTGTGATGTGTGTGGTGACTTGTGCAAGCTTGCAAAGTGGTGCACTTGCTAATTCTGTTTTCAGGGACTTAGCATTTCCACTAAGTCCTTGAGCTGTTTATCTCATGATGCCATATGTTCATGTTGTTTCCTATTAATCTGTGCCTCTTTTGAGTATGACCAGTAAGGATGTTTTGTTAACATTGTAGTGCTCTATCCATCCATGCCTTTGTTTTCAATTATGGTGAATCCTAGCTTGAGTCAACCGAGCTCTACTTTTGCTACTTTGTGAATCTGGGCAGATTGTCAACTTGTTTGCAATTTTGCCGATGATGTTGTAGTTGATCCGTGCATGCTATGCTATTGTTCTTGACATGTCTAGCTTGCATTTTGTACCTTCTTGATGAGTGTATGCTTGTCTTGCCATGACTTGCACCGTAGTGAGTGCATCGAGCTCGTAAACTTGCCTACTTGAGTTATATTTCAGCATGTGTCAGTTTTTCACTAAGTCTGAAAACTGATTATGTTTTTGCTATGTTCACATGCTTGCAATTGTATTTTCTGATCTCTTTTGGCTCAAGGTCACTAAGGGACTTTTGTTAAGCTCTTTTAGTAGCTCCATTCCATGTTTTACTTTCCCATGTTCAGAACCTATAGCATGTAGTTTTGTTGCTCCGAAGAGGGCTACCTGATCTGAAATTCCAGACAAGTGTTAATTTCACTAAGTCTGAAATCTGTTTGCCATATGCATTTTTGCCATGCTTGTTTGAACCTGTTAATGGATGAATTGGCCGTACCTCATTGCTAGACTTTTGTTAAGCATCTTGTGTGCATCCCTTGCATGTATTTTGGTGTCATGTTTGGGTGCTGTAGCATGTTCATCTCATTGCATTTAGATGGCTATTTGTTGTAAATCGCAGACCTGTGTCATTTTTGAATCGCTTGCCATTTCCAAACCGTAACTCCGATTCCGGCGTTCTTTATATCGTTTTCAAGTGATTTCATCTCATCTTTCCAGTGGCACACTTGGATTCCCAAGTTGAGGCCAGGTTCATGCATTTCCTGTCACATCTTGCATATGCATCCCGCATCGCATCCCGCTTAGCATACCATCTTTGCATTGCGTTGTTTGAGTTTGCACGTGGTTGATTGTATCCTTGTTGCTTGTTTGTCTTGTTTGGGTAGAGCCAGGAGACGAGTTCGCTGACGAGGAGCCCGTTGAGTTGCTTTCGAGGATCCAGTCAACTTTGACAACTATGCAGGCAAGATGATCATACCCTCGAAATCACTACTATCTTTGTTATGCTAGTTTGCTTGCTCTTTTGCTATGCCATTGCTACGATGCCTACCACTTGTTTTCAAGACTCCCATATTGCCATGTCAAACCTCTAACCCACCTTATCCTAGCAAACCGTTGATTGGCTATGTTACCGCTTTGCTCAGCCCCTCTTATAGCGTTGCTAGTTGCAGGTGAAGATTCAAGGCCGTTCCTTGTTGGGACATTTATTTTACTTGTTGGGATATCATTATATTGCTATGTTATCTTAATGCATCTATATACTTCATAAAGGGTGGAAGGCTCGGTCTCTCGCCTAGTGTTTTGTTCCACTCTTGCCGCCCTAGTTTCCGTCCTATCGGTGTTATGTTCCCGGATTTTGCGTTCCTTACGCGGTTGGGTTATAATGGGAACCCCTTGATAGTTCGCCTTGTTTAAAGCTTTTTCAGCAATGCCCAACCTTGGTTTTACCATCTGCCACCTAGCCTTTTTCTTTCCCTTGGGTTCTGCAGACTCAAGGGTCATCATTATTTTAACCCCCCGGGCCAGTGCTCCTCTGAGTGTTGGTCCCACCGAGCGATGTCCGGGGCTACCAGGGGCAACTCTGGGCTGGCCTACCCGACGTCTGGCTCATCTGAGTGTGCCCTGAGAACGAGATATGTGCAGCTCCTATCGGGATTTGTCGGCACATTCGGGCGGTGTTGCTGGTCTTGTTTTAACCTATCGAAGTGTCTTGAATTACTGAGATACCGAGTCTGATCGGAATGTCTTGGGAGGAGGTCTATTCCTTCGTTGACCGTGAGAGCTTGTCATGGGCTAAGTTGGGACTCCCCTGCAGGGATTTGTACTTTCGAAAGCCGTGCCCACGGTTATGGGCAGATGGGAATTTGTTAATGTCCGGTTGTAGATAACTTGAACCTTAAGTTAATTAAAATGAATCAACTGAGTGTGTTACCGTGATGGCCTCTTCTCGGCGGAGTCCGGGAAGTGGACACGGTGTTGGAGTAATGTTTGCGCAGGTTGTTCTCTAGTTTCTCGCCCGCGCTTTGCCTCCTCTTCTCGCTCTCTTTTGCGTATAAGCTAGCCACCATACTTGCTAGTCGCTTGCTGCAGCTCCACTCATATTTTACCTTGCCTTACCTATAAGCTTAAATAGTCTTGATCGCGAGGGTGCGAGATTGCTGAGTCCCTGTGGCTCACAGATTACTATTATACCAGATGCACGGCCTAATGATTCCCCTCCAGGAGACACATTTGAGCTCAAGTGGGAGTTCGACGAAGACTCTCAACGTTACTATGTTTCCTTTCCCGATGATCAGTAGTGGTGCCCAGTTGGGGGTGAACGGGACCGTTGTCGCATGTTGGGTTCTCTTTTATTTTGGCGCCGTAGTCGGGCCATGAGTGTTTGGATGATGTAATGTTATTTATGTACTTGATTGACGTGGTGAGTGTAAGTCAACTATGTTATCTCCCTTTTATTATTCATATTACATGGGATGTTGTGAAGATTGCCTAACTTGCGACATATGCCTTCAATGCGATTATGCCTCTAAGTCGTGCCTCGGCACGTGGGAGATATAGTCGCATCGAGGGTGTGACAAGTTGGTATCAGAGCCTTCCCCGACCTTAGGAGCCCCATTGCTTGATCGTTTTTAGCGGCCGAGTTGTGTCTAGAAAAATGTTTTGAGTCTTTTAGGAATTATATATCAGAGAGATTAGGAATTCTTTTTACTTCCCAGTCTCCTCATTGCTCTGGTAAGGCATCCTAATGTAGAGTTTTGACTCTTCTCTTCTCAAATTTCATGAAAAAAAATTTAGGATCACGCGGGTATCTTGGAATCGTTCCGATGGTTTTATGATGAGAACATTGTCTTGGTGCCTCCTGTCAGGGGTTTAGTGGAAGTGTCCCAGGGAGTTGAGCTCTGAGGTGTTGTCATCATAATTTTATCGTTGCAGTTCTGGAATACCTGAGTTTAGTACGCCGACATCGAAAATCTCTTTTATGCAGTTCGTTGGTGAGATAACCTCGACGCCATCCAGTACTGGGGCGGGAGTTCGGGAGTATCGCCATAACTTGTATAACGGATGCTTTTCGAAGGTTGAGGTAGATGGTTTCCGAAGGTTTCTTGGTTATGTGTTGAAGGATGGATACAGCTGGATGTAGGATTTGCTAGTTTGGGTGAGATATTATGCTTCCCCTGTATCCCCAACACCTGATTGCATAACCGGAAAGGTTCGGGAGTTTCATAGGTGGGAATTCTAGTAGCTCTAGTTCTTCTTCCACGGATATTGGTTTGAGATTGGGATTTCTTACCGATTATTCGTTCTTGATCCGTACCTTGTTGATTATTTCTCTACCTTAATTCTACGTGGCTTCTCAATTTATGGATATGTGACCATTTCAAGAGGAATGCATTCGTTCATTTTGTTCGGATGTGAAGACTATATGTTGCAATTTTCATTCCGTTGGATTCAGCTTCAATATTTGTCTATCATTGTGCTAATGGTGGTCAACCTCTTCAGGATGGCTCCTCCAACGCGCATGACTCCGAATCCTGATCCGCCACCACCTCCACCTCCTCCGGAGGCATGGCAAGCTGTGATGGCCGCAACCAATGCAAACACACAGTTGATCATGCAAATTCTTCAAGAGCGCAATCAAGGCAACCAAGGGAATCAAGGCAGCAATCAGAATCACTTTGCTTCACTCAACCAGTTCCTTGCTAACGGGCCAAAGACTTTCAGCAATTGTGTTGAGGCAACCGATGCTGACGATTGGCTAGTGGATCTGTGCAAGCATTTCGAGTGTAGTAACGTTAGGCCTGAGGACTTTGTTAAGTTCGCTTCCTTCCAACTCAAAGATCAAGCTGCAGAATGGTTCCAGCAGTACAAGGATTCCAGAGGTGGACATGTTATCACTTGGGATGATTTCCGTCGAGATTTCCGAGCTCATCATATTCCCCAGAGCGTGGTTGAAAGCAAGCGTGAGGAATTCCGCAACCTGAAGCAAGGCTCTTTATCTGTCTATGACTACAACAAGTTGTTCTAGAAGCTCGCCCGCTTTGCCAAGCAGGACGTCCCTGATGAGAAGAGCATGATATATCAGTTCAGGGGTGGTCTCAGAGAAGAAATTCAGCTAGCTCTTGTCCTCTTAGAGCCCTTGAGATACGATGAGTTTTACAACATGGCACTGAAGCAAGAGGCTGCTCAGTTGAGGTGTGATGCTTCCAAGAAGCGAGTCAGAGATGTTACTCCTTCTTCCTCTACTCAAGTGGCCAAGCAGCAGAAGTATTGGCTTCCTCCTCCTCCGTTCCATTAGCCGTATCACCAGAAGAGCAAAGGTGGAAGTGGTTCTTCCCACCCACCCAACCCTGGCTTTCAGCACAAGACTTCGTCTCAAACTCCAAGATCGAGTGCTCTGTATCACCGTCCGCTTTCAGAGGTCACGTGCAACAAGTGCCAATAGAAGGGTCACTATGCCAACAAGTGTTTCAACCAGAGGCGTCTTCCTCCTCCTCCTCCTGTGAGATCGGCAAGTACAGCTGTGGTCAAGCATAACCCCAAGTCCGCCAAGGTCAACTTGATGAATGCAGCTCAGGCAGAGGACTCACCAGATGTGATCATGGGTAACCTTCCTGTTAATGATATTCCTGCAAAAGTTCTTTTTGACACGGGTGCATCGCTTTGTTTCATCTCGAGACCATTTGTTTCTAAGCATGAGTTGCCTTTGCAAGATTTGCCTAGATAGTTATCTGTTGTTTCTCTGGGTAAATTCATGAATGCAAGCGCTATTGCCCCAGATGTTTCTATCACATTGGGCGATTACAAGTTTCTTTCTTCTCCTATGGTGCTTGGTAACTCAGATATTGATCTTATTCTCAGAATGGATTGGCTTTCTAAGCACAAGGCTCAGCTTGATTGTGCAGCCAGGCAGATTCAATTGACTCATTCGTCTGAGGATGTAATTGTCTTTGCCGCTCGTGATGATACCATCCGTCTGTTTTCTCTCAATGAGAAGGGTGAACTGGATGCTATCTCTCAAATTCCAGTCGTTTGCGAATATCAAGACGTCTTTCCAGAAGAGCTTCCAGGAATGCCTCTGCACCGGCCAGTTGAATTCGTTATTGATCTTGAGCCTGGCACGGAACCTGTGTGCAAACGTCCTTACAAGCTCGGACCTGAAGAGTTGAAGGAGCTGAAGAAGCAACTCGATATTCAAGAGAAAATGGGTCTCATCCGGCCTAGTTCTTCTCCGTGGGGTTGTGGTGTTCTTTTTCTGAAGAAGAAGGATGGAACGGACCGACTTTGTGTTGATTACCGTCCAGTGAACAAGAAGACCATCAAGAACAAATATCCACTTCCCAACATCAATGAGCTGTTCGAACAACTCAAAGGTGCCCAAGTATTCTCCAAGCTTGATCTCCGTATGGGTTATCATTAGATTCGAATCCGTGAGCAAGATATTCCCAAGACGGCTTTCAGGACAAGCTTTGGTTCATATGAATACACTGTCATGTCTTTTGGTCTCGTCAACGCTCCTCCGACGTTCTCTCGCATGATGAACTTCATCTTCAACGCCTACACCAATGACTTCGTTTTGGTCTATCTCGACGACATTCTGGTTTTCTCCAAGAACAAGGAAGATCATGCCAAGCACTTGCGTTTGGTTCTTGATAAGCTCAGAGAACATCAGTTCTACGCCAAGTTCTCCAAGTGTGAATTTTGGCTCGATGAGGTTCTTTATCTTGGTCATATCATCTCTGCCAAGGGCATTGCCGTGAATCCTGAGAAGGTGTCTGCAATTGTGAATTGGGAACCTCCTCAGAACGTGAAGCAACTCCGTAGCTTCCTCGGTCTCGCAAGCTATTGCCGAAGATTCGTTGAAAACTTTTCTAAGATCGCGAAGCCTCTCTCAAATCTTCTCCAGAAGCACGTCAAGTACGTTTGGTCTCCGGAGTGTGACATTGCTTTCAACACTTTGAAAGAGAAATTGATCACTGCTCCAGTTCTGACTCCGCCTGATGAATCCAAGCCGTACGAGGTCTTTTGTGATGCCTCTCTCCAAGGTCTTGGCGCAGTATTGATGCAAGAGAAGAAAGTTGTTGCTTATACATCTCGCCAGTTGAAGCCTAATGAGAAGAACTACCCCACTCATGATCTCGAGTTGGCGGCAGTTGTGCATGCTCTTTTGACTTGGAGACATCTTCTATTGGGAAGAAAAGTGGACATTTTCACTGATCACAAGAGTCTCAAGTACATCTTCACTCAGCCTAATCTCAACCTCAGGCAAACTCGATGGGTCGAAATGATTCAAGAGTATAATCCGAGTATCGAGTATACTCCAGGCAAGGCCAATGTGATTGCTGACGCATTGAGCAGGAAAGCTTACTGCAACAGTCTGATTCTCAAGCCTTATCAACCCGAGCTTTGTGAAGCTTTCCGCAAACTTAATCTGCAAGTTGTTCCTCAAGGTTTCCTCGCCAACCTTCAAGTCTCTCCTACCTTGGAAGACCAGATTCGCCAAGCCCAGCTTCTTGATGCTATGGTGAAAAAGGTGAAGATTGGGATTGCCAAGAGTCAGCCCAAGTACAAGTGCTACCGCCTTGATGACAAGGACACTCTCTTCTTCGAGGATCGTATTGTTGTACCCAAAGGTGACCTCCGTAAAGTGATCATGAACGAGGCTCACAATTCTCTCCTCTCCATCCACCCTGGGAGCACGAAGATGTATCAGGACCTCAAGCAAGCTTATTGGTGGACTCGAATGAAGCGCGAGATTGCTCAATTCGTGAATGAATGTGATGTCTGCAGAAGAGTGAAGGCAGAACACCAAAGGCCAGCAGGTCTCCTCCAACCTCTTGCCATTCCAGAATGGAAGTTTGACCACATTGAAATGGACTTCGTGACTGGGTTTCCAAAGTCCAAGCGTGGCAATGATGCTATATTCGTTGTCATCGACAAACTCACCAAAGTGGCTCACTTTCTGCCTATCAAAGAGTCGATCACTGCAGCTCAATTGGCGGAACTCTATACCTCTCGTATTGTCTCTCTGCACGGTATTCCACAAGTGATCTCTTCAGACCGTGGCAGCATCTTTACCTCGAAGTTTTGGGATTCTTTTCAGAAGGCCATGGGCACGAACATCCGCTTCAGCACAGCTTTCCATCCTCAAACTAGCGGTCAAGTCGAGCGTGTCAACCAGATTCTTGAAGATATGCTCAGGGCTTGTGTGATCTCCTTCGGCATGAAGTGGGAGGATTGTCTTCCTTATGCTGAATTCTCCTACAACAACAGTTTTCAAGCAAGTTCGGGCAAGGCCCCATTTGAAATTCTGTATGGCAGGAAGTGCCGTACCCCTCTCAACTGGTCTGAAACCGGTGAACGTCAGCTTTTGGGTAATGACTTAATCACAGAGGCAGAAGAAATGTGCAAAGTCATTCGTGATAACCTCAAAGCAGCCCAATCCCGCCAGAAGAGCTACTATGATAGTAAGCACCGTGATTTGGCTTTCGAGATCGGAGATCATGTTTACCTCCGCGTCTCTCCTATGAAAGGTACTCGTCGCTTCGGTATCAAAGGGAAGCTTGCCCCTAGATACGTGGGACCTTTCAAGATTGTCAGCAAGAGAGGCGACCTCGCCTATCAACTCGAGCTTCCTTCAAACTTTGCAAATGTTCATGACGTGTTCCATGTCTCTCAGCTTCGAAAGTGCTTCAAGACTCCTGACCGCACCGTCAACTTCGAGGACATTGAGCTCCAAGAAGATCTCTCTTATCGTGAGCACCCAGTTGCTATTCTTGAAGAGACTGAACGCAAGACTCGCAACAAGTCAATCAAATTTCTCAAAGTCAAGTGGTCACACCATTCCGACCGTGAAGCTACCTGGGAACGCGAGGATCACCTCCGTTCTGAGTACCCGGCGTTCTTTCAGTCCTAGATCTCGGGACGAGATCCTTTCGTAGTGGTGGAGTGTTGTAACACCCCGGATGTAACTTTCCCAATTTGTACTCCAACTCTTGCCGTTTCCGGCGTTAAGTTATATTTATTTCCTCGGGTTCGGGTTTTGTCTCCGTGTGTTGTTGTCATTGTCATGCATCTCATATCATGTCATCATGTGCATTGCATTTGCATACGTGTTCGTCTCATGCATTCGAGCATTTTCCCCGTTGTCCGTTTTGCATTCCGGCGCTTCGTTCTCCTCCGGTGGTCATTTCTACCTTTCTTTCATGTGTGGGGATTAAACATTTCCGGATTGGACCGAGACTTGCCAAGCGGCCTTGGTTTACTACCGGTAGACCGCCTGTCAAGTTTCGTATCATTTGGACTTCGTTTGATACTCCAACGGTTAACAGAGGGACCGAAAAAGCCTCGTGTGTGTTGCAGCCCAACACCCATCCAATTTGGCCCAAAACCCACCTAAGTCTTCTCCATCATCTAGATCGTTCGATCATGATCGCGTGGCCGAAAACCACACCTCATTTGGACTCTCCTAGCTCCCTCTATGTCTATAAATAGACCCCTCTCGAAAAATCCGGATCCTCCCCCGTCCAAACCCTAAAAATCCACCGCGCCGCACCGGACTTTGTCCGCCCCGCGCCGGACAAATCTCGCCGCCGCCGCCAGCCACTCCTCGCCCGACACGTGGCGAGCCGCCACCCGCTCCCGCGCCGGCCCGCTCGGCCCGGGGAGAGCCCCCGTGGCCCAGCCGCCCGCGCCGCCTCCTTGCGCCCGGCGCCGCCGCCTCCCTCGACTCCGGCGGCCGGCGCTGCCGCACGCCATCGCCGCCCGGCGCCGCGCCTCCTCTCGCCAACCCCGCCGCTTTCTTCCCGCGGTCCGGCCACCGCCTCCACCGCAAGCCGCCGCCCGAGCTCGCCGGCCGGTCGCCGCCCGCCGCCCGCGGCTGCCCCGGCCTCCGTGCTCGCCGCCACCGCCTCCTCTCCGGCCGGCCTCCTCTCCCTCGTCGCCGACCAGCCCTCCGGCGAACTCCGGCGAACAGGGCATCTCCGGCGAGCTCGGATCCCACCTCGGTTCGCGCGCCGGTCAAACCCTAGATCTGAGGGTTGTTGTTTTTCTTCTAAGTCCTTGATATTTTCAGTTCAACTGCTCATGTTCGTAGCCCCGTAACTTTGCATCCGTAGCTCCGATTCATGCATATAGCATATCAAAATGTTCACCTCAGAGAGTACATCATTTCATTCCATTGCATAATTTTCATTTGAGTTCATCTTGATGCCCGAAATGCTGTTAGAAGAGGGCTACTTGAGATAATTGTCAGATCTGCTACTCCATTTAGCTTTATGTCATTTTTGCCATGATTAATGTGTGCATGATATGCCCTGATGCTCTACATGTGTTTTGTTAAGAGTTTTGTCATCTTTCCAGAGGTGCAACCCATGTATTTTTGTGATGTGTGTGGTGACTTGTGCAAGCTTGCAAAGTGGTGCACTTGCTAATTCTGTTTTCAAGGACTTAGCATTTCCACTAAGTCCTTGAGCTGGTTATCTCATGATGCCATATGTTCATGTTGTTTCCTATTGATCCGTGCCTCTTTTGAGGATGATCAGTAAGGATGTTTTGTTAATATTGTAGTGCTCTATCCATCCATGCCTTTTTTTGCAATTATGGAGCACCCTAGCTTGAGTCAATCGAGCTCTACATTTGCTACTTTGTGAATCTGGGCAGATTGTCAACTTGTTTGTAATTTTGCCGATGATGTTGTAGTTGATCCGTGCATGCTATGCTATTGTTCTTGCCATGTCTAGCTTGCATTTTGTACCTTCTTGATGGGTGTATGCTTGTCTTGCCATGACTTGCACCGTAGTGAGTGCATCGAGCTCGTAAACATGCCTACTTGAGTTATATTTCAGCATGTGTCAGTTTTTCACTAAGTCTGAAAACTGATTATGTTTTTGCTATGTTCACATGCTTGCAATTGTATTTTCTGATCCCTTTTGGCTCAAGGTCACTAAGGGACTTTTGTTAAGCTCTTTGAGTAGCTCCATGCCATGTTTTACTTTGCCATGTCCAGAACCTGTACCATGTAGTTTTGTTGCTCTGAAGAGGGCTACCTGATCTGAAATTCCAAACAAGTGTTAATTTCACTAAGTCTGAAATCTGTTTGCCATATGCATTTTTGCCATGCTTGTTTGAACCTGTTAATGGATGAATTGGCCGTAGCTCAGTGCTAGACTTTTGTTAAGCATCTTGTGTGCATCCCTGCCATGTATTTTTTGTCATGTTTGGGTGCTGTAGCATGTTCATCTCATTGCATTTAGATGGCTACTTGCTGTAAATCGCAGACCGTGTCATTTTTGAATCGCTTGCCATTTCCAAACCGTAACTCCGATTCCGGCGTTCTTTATATCGTTTTCAAGCGATTTCATCTCATCTTTCCAGTGGCACACTTGGATTTCCAAGTTGAGGCCAGGTTCATGCATTTCCTGTCATATCTTGCATTTGCATCCCGCATCGCATCCCGCATAGCATATCATCTTTGCATTGCGTTGTTTGAGTTTGCACGTGGTTGATTGTATCCTTGTTGCTTGTTTGTCTTGTTTGGGTAGAGCCGGGAGACGAGTTCGCTAACGAGGAGCCGTTGAGTTTGCTTTCGAGGATCCAGTCAACTCTGACAACTGTGCAGGCAAGATGATCATACCCTCGAAATCACTACTATCTTTGCTATGCTAGTTTGCTCGCTCTTTTGCTATGCCATTGCTACGATGCCTACCACTTGTTTCAAGCCTCCCAAATTGCCATGTCAAACCTCTAACCCACCTTGTCCTAGCAAACCGTTGATTGGCTATGTTACCGCTTTGCTCAGCCCCTCTTATAGCGTTGCTAGTTGCAGGTGAATATTGAAGGCCGTTCCTTGTTGGGACATTTATTTTACTTGTTGGGATATCATTATATTGCTATGTTATCTTAATGCATCTATATACTTGGTAAAGGGTGGAAGGCTCGGCCTCTCGCCTAGTGTTTTGTTCCACTCTTGCCGCCCTAGTTTCCGTCATATCGGTGTTATGTTCCCGGATTTTGCGTTCCTTACGCGGTTGGGTTATAATGGGAACCCCTTGATAGTTCGCCTTGTTTAAAGCTTTTCCAGCAATGCCCAACCTTGGTTTTACCATTTGCCACCTAACCTTTTTCTTTCCCTTGGGTTCTGCAGACTCAAGGGTCATCATTATTTTAACCCCCCGGGCCAGTGCTCCTCTGAGTGTTGGTCCCACCGAGCGATGTCCGGTGCTACCAGGGGCAACTCTGGGCTGGCCTACCCGACGTCTGGCTCATCTGAGTGTGCCCTGAGAACGAGATATGTGCAACTCCTATCGGGATTTGTCGGCACATTAGGGCGGTGTTGCTGGTCTTGTTTTAACCTGTCGAAGTGTCTTGAATTACCGAGATACCGAGTTTGATTGGAATGTCTTGGGAGGAGGTCTATTCCTTCGTTGACCGTGAGAGCTTGTCATGGGCTAAGTTGGGACTCCCCTACAGGGATTTGAACTTTCAAAAGTCGTGCCCACGGTTATGGGCAGATGGGAATTTGTTAATGTCCGGCTATAGATAACTTGAACTTTAAGTTAATTAAAATGAATCAACTGAGTGTGTTACCGTGATGGCCTCTTCTCGGCGGAGTCCGGGAAGTGGACACGGTGTTGGAGTAATGTTTGCGCAGGTTGTTCTCTAGTTTCTCGCCCGCGCTTTGCCTCCATACTTGCTAGTCACTTGCTGTAGCTCCACTCATATTTTACCTTGCCTTACCTATAAGCTTAAATAGTCTTGATCGTGAGGGTGCGAGATTGCTGAGTCCCTGTGGCTCACAGATTACTATTACACCAGATGCAGGGCCTGATGATTCCGCTCCAGGAGACGTGCTTGAGCTCAAGTGGGAGTTCGACGAAGACTCTCAATGTTACTATGTTTCCTTTCCCGATGATCAGTAGTGGTGCCCAGTTGGGGGTGAACGGGACCGTTGTCGCATGTTGGGTTCTCTTTTATTTTGGCGTCGTAGTCGGGCCATGAGTGTTTGGATGATGTAATGTTATTTATGTACTTGATTGACGTGGCGAGTGTAAGCCAACTATGTTATCTCCCCTTTATTATTCATATTACATGGGATGTTGTGAAGATTGCCTAACTTGCGACATATGCCTTCAATGCGATTATGCCTCTAAGTCGTGCCTCGACACGTGGGAGATATAGTCGCATCAAGGGTGTGACACACACGTCGAAAGAGGCTGACCATAGATGTCAGCTACCATTGCACCGTCTCTGCCATGGAGATATTCGCAAGGATGACCGGCGCTCAGGGCCTCCCCCTCCTCTGTCCACAGGCGTCGCAGAAGCCAGGGAGATTCCGCACGATGGCCGGTGTTCGGGCCACACGCGGCGCAGAAGCCGGCGGGACATGCCCGTGCGCGTCAAAACCCTCCACCGAGGGAGCATCTCCGGTTGGGGTTGCGGCGGCGGCGCCCTAGTCTAGGTCTCAAGAGGCGTGAGAGATGAGAGATGAGGGGAACGGACGGGGTCGAGGTATGTGTGCGGACCACAAAATTTAGCCATATACGGGAAACAACCTTGTAACTGCATGCGGGAAAGGTGGCACGGTGGACCCGTGCACCCCGTTAAACATTTTCAAAATCCCCAAAAACCTAACACAAAAAAAAGTTACGGGGCTTTCAAGATCTAGAGGCAAAAAAATTCAAAAAAAGGTTTTGAAATTCAAAAAAAAGGTTCTGAAATTTTTTTTTTAACTTTTTTTCAAAAAATGATACGTAATATGACTGGGAAGTTTGAAATATTTTTCAAAATTTTATCATAGTCATGAACATGAACAAAGTCCTAGACATCAACAAGGTATAATAGGATTGATATGCTAGATATATCAACAAGTGCGTGTGAAGTGAGCTGTTGCTGGGGTTGGATAGAACTCTGAAGTTAAGCATGCTTGGGCTGGAGTAGTGTGAGGATGGTTGACCTTTTGGGAAGTTTGACCACGGAGTGCGATTTGACCTGAGATTAAGCATATTGACTCGAGATTAAGACATAATGACTTGAGATGAAGAAAAAAATGAAAAAAAAATGAAATTTTTTGAAAAAAATTAAAAAAAATCTGAAAATAAAATTTGAAAAAAAATTGTTACTAATGACATACCAGATACTAATGGCGCACCATGGGCCATACTAATGGCGCACCACAGGTGCGCCATTAGAAAAAAATTCTAATGGCGTGATGCTAGTGGCGCACCAGTAGTGCGCCATTAGTAGCGAAAATAGGTGCGCCACTAGCAGCCCTTTTTCTAGTAGTGACACACCAACATTTGTTAGCCGTGTGCCATGTCCACTGTAATTATTTTAAAGCACCTATCCCCACCTCTAGGGATTAAGATTAACCATGTGTAGAGATGTATAACGTACCCAACTATATCTAGGAGTTGAACATGGAGGTAGTATAACATATACAACTATACATAGTATCTAGCCAAATGCAGACCTAATTTGATTAGTTAACAGGAAGGAGATGGTATTGGTGTCAATACCTGAAAAGGTGGAAATATAATTCCCAAGTACTCAAAACTACAACCAGCTCTCCTGAATTTTTATTTTTTTATGTAATGAGTACAAAATCACATATATAACACAAACCACAAATATATGGAGCATAGTACGATGGCAACACTTCCATTTTGTGAGAAGAGAAAACACAATACCGTAATGAAGGACAAAATAAAAAAAACAAATATCATCAACCCAGAGAAAACACATGAAGTAAGATAACAGAAAACCTACATATTTATTAATAGAGAATAAATAGGTACCCAAAATCTTAAATTATTAAGAGATAAGAAGTACAAAAGTTTATTTCGAAATGACACACAATAATAGGCATCTAACACCAACACGACTTAACTATCAATTATACCAACTCCAATTGCATTTTGCAACTATGAAGAAGGGTAGAAACGTGAAACATGTCCGACAATTTGTTTTAATAACAAACACTGTATTTTCAAAGATAATTTTAAAATAGCAACACGATTATGTGGATAGTTCTAGTTATGTTTCTACTAGTTACGAGAGTAAGAAATAATCAAGGTCAGGCCATCAATTTATACTAATTTTTTACTTACAAATATTAGAATTGTATAGCATGATCTCCAAAAGCTTATTTTGTAATGTTGTAGAATCGTATGCATATAACAAAAAAAGAGCTTAAATAAGAATGAGAAACATTAGAAATTTTAATAATGATGATGATGATACAATGAACACCCAATTACATGGTTAATTATGTTAGTTACCTTTACACACAAACATTTCAATTTATCTTGTAAAAACAATGTAATTCTCTACAAGTAACTTCACTTATCCATAAAATCATTCATCATCCATGGTTTGTCCAGACTCCTTGAAGCAAAATATCATTCTCAGCCCCTTAGTGGTGGCGACAATAGCAACACAGTTCCATTGTTAATGCTACAAGCCTTATGTTTCAAAATATAGAACATAAAGAAAAAAATTCAAATGTCAAGCTTTGCAAATTTGACCAAGTTTGCAGAGAAAAATATCTACATCTACAATGTCAACATGTTAAATTCATGATATACAATGTGAAAAATATTTTCATATTATATTTATTTTGTATTGTTGATGCTGGTATTTTTCGCTATAAACTTGGCCAAACATTGCAAAGTTTGACTTAAGAAAAGATATGTATGTACTATATTTTGAAACAGTAAAAAGTCAACATGTTAAATTCATGATTTTGAGAAGTATACTAAAGTTTCAATGACAAACATTTGAATTGTATATCATAAATGGCAAAACATTTTTAAAATACCATAAAAGCGTAGACTTGTACCAAATACAACTAAATGTTTATAATTATTCTACTACCCACTCAATTACATAGTTAATTCTGCTAGTTCATCTAGATAAGACACGAATATGTTGAAGACACCATATTGTCATACGATACTCTCAACTGCAACCCTTCACATATCTAAACCTTGTGCTATTTTATCGCAATCAATCTCCTCAGGCAACAGCCTTACTGGTGCTACCACAGCACACAAATCAATAGAGCTTCGCCTGATCCAAACTAAATCATGCAAGCTGAGGTCGACATACTGCATCAGGTATCTGCGCTTACTCTGGATTATCATCAGGCAAGACCACCGTAAACCGTTAGCAAATCGAGTAGATCCAGGCAGCATCACCAGCTAGAGAACTCGGTTGGGATGGGTTAGCAAACAAGTTACTACTAAGAGACTCATCTTCTACCTTATTATGACTCGTTTCAATGATCTCCATACACTAAAATGCACTTATCAAAAAATGTTATGCATTAGGAACAAAGGAAAAATATATCTTTATCGTGTATTTCTACATATGAATTGATAATAAAATGCATTGATGTTGCTCAATTCATAACAAAAGCATGCTGCTCTGGAGATATTTAGAAACTGCCCAGCGGCAGCGGCATCAGGAGGTGAACATAGAGCCATGGTTTTTTTGTCGCTGTATAGTCGCCGACTAATCGCCAAGTCGTTTTCCAAAAATCAGGGCGACTCGCGACTATACAGCGACTTATGGTGACTATATAGTGAATTTTGTCGACTAATCGCCAAGCCGCAGGGCTCGCGGCGACTCGCCAAGTCGCAACTGAAAAACCTTGCATCGAGCTGATTGAGCTCTACTAAGCGTCGGCACTCAACAACGCACCGGCAAATCTAGTTGGTTGCTAGCGCAGTGTATTTTGCAGTGGTCAGAGGAGGCAAGGGTCGGAGTAATGATCTGGGCGACACAGCGGCAGCATCCCGACGGCCAGGGCCAGAACTGGTCCGTGTGGAGGCCGGAGCCTAGAAGGAAGGGCCGAAGGGAGGATGGCGCCATGGCGAGGTCGCGAGAAGGCAGGCAGAGCCATGGAGCAGGCAGCAGGAAGCGTGTATTTAGCGGCGAGGAGGCTGTGCGATCTCCGCGGGGAAGGGCCGAAGATGGGACTTGGGAGCCTGGAAGGGGGATGGGCGCTGGCTCTCCGACGCGAGATCTGAGCTGCGCGAGTTGCTGGTGGCGGCATAGCCGGCTGACAGTTTCTGCTCCTAGTGGCGTGCCAAACCTTGAGACTTGGATCGATCGTAACTAGGCCGAGTAGGCTACGAGGCAAAGGATAGGTATAAAAAATAATCACGAGATTCCTGGGCGGGCCATGGCCCGGTTCAGCCGTAACGAAGCTCCGCCCCTGCCCACCGGTACCTTCAGATCTGTGGCGGTCAACGCCATAGCGGGACGCTCCTCGGGCAGATCTACAAGAACTATACTGTCGGCCTGGAGTCTATGGAGAACAGTTACCGGAGCAGGGCTGCGATGCACCGTACTTCCCATCAGTCAGATCAACTCACCAGACCAGTTTGCCGTCACACGTCGAAAGAGGCCGACCATAGAATTTAGCTACCATTGCATCGTCTCTGCCATGGAGATATTCGCAAGGATGACCGGCGCTCAGGGCCTCCCCCTCCTCCGTCCACAGGCGTCGCAGAAGCCAGGGAGATTCCGCAGGATGGCCGGTGTTCGGGCCACACGCGGCACAGAAGCCGGCGGGACACGCCCGTGCCCGTCAAAACCCTCCGCCGAGGGAGCATCTCCGGTTGGGGTTGCAGCGGCGGCGCCCTAGTCTAGGTCTCGAGAGGCGTGAGAGATGAGAGATGAGGGGAACGGACAGGGTCACGGTATGTGTGCGGACCACAAAATTTAGCCATATACGGGAAACAACCCTGTAACTGCATGCGGGAAAGGTGGCATGGTGGACCCGTGCACCCCGTTAAACATTTTTAAAATCCCCAAAAACCTAACACAAAAAAAGTTATGGGGCTTTCAAGATCTAGAGGCAAAAAAATTCAAAAAAAAAGGTTTTGAATTTTTTAAAAAAAAAATTCAAAAAATGATACGTAATATGACCGGAAAGTTTGAAATATTTTTCAAAATTTCATCATAGTCATGAACATGAACAAAGTCCTAGACATCAATAAGGTATAATAGGATTGATATGTTACATATATCAACAAGTGCCTGTGAAGTGAGCTGTTGCTGGGGTTGGATAGAACTTTGAAGTTAAGCGTGCTTGGGCTGGAGTAGTGTGAGGATGGGTGACCTTTCGGGAAGTTTGACCACGGAGTGCGATTTGACCCGAGATTAAGACATAATGACTTGAGATTAAGAAAAAAACGAAAAAAAAATCTGAAAAAAATTGTTACTAATGACAAAATTCTATATCTAGTAGTGACACACCAACATTTGTTAGCCGTGTGCCATGTCCACTGTAATTATTTTAAAGCACCTATCCCCACCTCTAGGGATTAAGATTAACCATGTGTAGAGATGTATAGCGTACCCAACTATATCTAGGAGTTGAACATGGAGGTAGTATAACATATACAACTATACATAGTATCTAGCCAAATGCAGACCTAATTTGGTTAGTTAACAGCAAGGAGATGGTATTGGTGTCAATACCTGAAAAGGTGGAAATATAATTCCCAAGTACCCAAAACTACAACCAGCTCTCCTGAATTTTTATTTTTTTTATGTAATGAGTACAAAATCACATATATAACACAAACCACAAATATATGGAGCATAGTACGATGGCAACACTTCCATTTTGTGAGAAGAGAAAACACAATACCGTAATGAAGGACAAAATAAAAAAACAAATATCATCAACCCAGAGAAAACACATGAAGTAAGATAACAGAAAACCTACATATTTATTAATAGAGAATAAATAGGTACCCAAAATCTTAAATTATTAAGAGATAAGAAGTATAAAAGTTTATTTCGAAATGACACACAATAATAGCATGTAACACCAACATGACTTAACTATCAATTATACCAACTCCAATTGCATTTTGCAACTATGAAGAAGGATAGATATGTGAAACATGTCCGACAATTTTTTTTAATAACAAACACTGTATTTTCAAAGATAATTTTAAAATAGCAACACAATTATGTGGATAGTTCTAGTTATGTTTCTACTAGTTACGAGAGTAAGAAATAATCAAGGTCAGGCCATCAATTTATACTAATTTTTTACTTACAAATATTAGAATTGTATAGCATGATCTCCAAAAGCTTATTTTGTAATGTTGTAGAATCGTATGCATATAACAAAAAAAGAGCTTAAATAAGAATGAGAAACATTAGAAATTTTAATAATGATGATGATGATACAATGAACACCCAATTACATGGTTAATTATGTTAGTTACCTTTACACACAAACATTTCAATTTATCTTGTAAAAACAATGTAATTCTCTACAAGTAACTTCACTTATCCATAAAATCATTCATCATCCACGGTTTGTCCAGACTCCTCGAAGCAAAATATCATTCTCAGCCCCTTAGTGGTGGCAACAATAGCAACACAGTTCCATTGTTAATGCTACAAGCCTTATGTTTCAAAATATAGAACATAAAGAAAAAAAATTCAAATGTCAAGCTTTGCAAATTTGACCAAGTTTGCAGAGAAAAATATCTACATCTACAATGTCAACATGTTAAATTCATGATATACAATGTGAAAAATATTTTCATATTATATTTATTTTGTATTGTTGATGCTGGTATTTTTCGCTATAAACTTGGCCAAACATTGCAAAGTTTGACTTAAGAAAAGATATGTATGTACTATATTTTGAAACAGTAAAAAGTCAACATGTTAAATTCATGATTTTGAGAAGTATACTAAAGTTTCAATGACAAACATTTGAATTGTATATCATAAATTGCAAAAAAAAATTAAAATACCATAAAAGCGTAGACTTGTACCAAATACAACTAAATGTTTATAATTATTCTACTACCCACTCAATTACATAGTTAATTCTGCTAGTTCATCTAGATAAGACACGAATATGTTGAACACACCATATTGCCATACGATACTCTCAACTGTAACCCTTCACATATCTAAACCTTGTGCTATTTTATCGCAATCAATCTCCTCAGGCAATAGCCTTACTGGTGCTAGCACAGCACACAAATCAATAGAGCTTCGCCTGATCCAAACTAAATCATGCAAGCTGAGGTCGCCATACTGCATCAGGTATCTGCGCTTACTCTGGATTATCATCAGGCAAGACCACCCTAAACCGTTAGCAAATCGAGTAGATCCAGGCAGCATCACCAGCTAGAGAACTCGGTTGGGATGGGTTAGCAAACAAGTTACTACTAAGAGACTCATCTTCTACCTTATTATGCCTCGTTTCAATGATCTCCATACACTAAAATGCACTTATCAAAAAATATTATGCGTTAGGAACAAAGGAAAAATATATCTTTATCGTGTATTTCTACATATGAATTGATAATAAAATGCATTAATGTTGCTCAATTCATAACAAAAGCATGCTGCTCTGGAGATATTTAGAAACTACCCAGCGGCAGCGGCATCAGGAGGTGAACATAGAGCCATGGTTTTTTAGTCGTTGTATAGTCGCCGACTAATCGCCAAGTCGTTTTCCAAAAATCAGGGCAACTCGCGACTATACAGCGACTTATGGTGACTATACAGCGACTTTTGTCGACTAATCGCCAAGCCGCAGGGCTCGCGGCGACTCGCCAAGTCGCAACTGAAAAACCTTGCATCGAGCTGAGTGAGCTCTACTATGCGTCGGCACTCAACAGCGCACCGGCAAATCTAGTTGGTTGCTAGCGCAGTGTATTTTGAAGTGGTCAGAGGAGGCAAGGGTCGGAGGCATGATCTGGGCGACACAGCGGCAGCATCCCGACGGCCAGGGCCAGAACTGGCCGGTGTGGAGGCCGGAGCCTGGAAGGAAGGGCCGAAGGGAGGATGGCGCCATGGCGAGGTCGCGAGAAGGCAGGCAGAGCCGTGGAGCAAGCAGCAGGAAGCGTGTATTTAGCGGCGAGGAGGCTGTGCGATCTCCGCGGGGAAGGGCCGAAGATGGGACTTGGGAGCCTGGAAGGGGGATGGGCGCTGGCTCTCCGACGCGAGATCTGAGCTGCGCGAGTTGCTGGTGGCGGTGTAGCCGGCTGGCAGTTGCTGCTCCTAGTGGCGTGCCAAACCTCGAGACTTGGATCGATCGTAACTAGGCCGAGTAGGCTACGAAGCAAAGGATAGGTATAAAAAATAATCACGAGATTCCTGGGCGGGCCATGGCCCGGTTCAGTCGCAACGAAGCTCCGCCCCTGCCCACCAGTACCTTCAGATCTGTGGCGGTCAACGCCATAGCGGGACGCTCCTCGGGCAGATCTACAAGAACTATACTGCCAGCCTGGAGTCTATGGAGAACAGTCACCGGAGCAGGGCTGCGATGCACCGTACTTCCCATCAGTCAGATCAACTCACCAGACCAGTTTGTTGTCACACGTCGAAAGAGGCCGACCATAGAAGTCAGCTACCATTGCACCATCTCTGCCATGGAGATATTCGCAAGGATGACCGGCGCTCAGGGCCTCCCCCTCCTCCGTCCACAGGTGTCGCAGAAGCCAGGGAGATTCCGCAGGATGGCTGGTGTTCGGGCCACACGCGGCGCAGAAGCCGGCGGGACACGCCCGTGCGCGTCAAAACCCTCCGCCGAGGGAGCATCTCCGGTTGGGGTTGCGGCGGCGGCGCCCTAATCTAGGTCTCGAGAGGCGTGAGAGATGAGGGGAACGGACGGGGTCGCGGTATGTGTGCGGACCACAAAATTTAGCCATATGCAGGAAACAACCCTGTAACTGCATGCGGGAAAGGTGGCACGGTGAACCCGTGCACCTGCCGCATGGGATTTCAGAACGGTTGGTCTGGGTTTGTAGAGCCGGACCGTATGCACCGAGTCTACCTACTGGACGCGTTTGTGGGGTATAAGAGGATGACATAACACTAACTTTGAAGTTAGTGACGGCGTGACTGTAGAAAGTGTATGTGTCATCCTTTATCGAGTGTATGTGTCATCCTTTATCGAGAGCGACAGGTCATCCTTCCGATCTTTTTACATATATACACGTTTTTACATATTATCTTTACCAAGCATGTTGAAATAGTTCTCAGCAAGCTTATCTGTCAGCTACTACAAGGCTGATTGTTCTCAACACGGCTGGATGGTGGCAAACAATGTACAATCTGTTTTACATACAATTTTGCTCATCTCTTACATCATAATATGATACTCCCTCCGTCTCATAATGTAAAATGTTTTTTTAACACTTACACGGAAAAGATACTCAACTCTTAGGGCATTTTAGCGCGCGCAGGACGTTTTCGCGCGCTCCAGCAGAGGCGGAAAGCTAGCAAGCGTGGGAAAAGGCGGGAGCTCTCGCGCTAGATTTGGCGCACCGCGTCCAGCGCGTCTATAAAATTGCAGCGCCCTCTGCCGCTCTCTCGTTGCTCCCTCTACCGCTTTCTCTCCTCGCCGCCGACACGCCGCCACCACGCCACCATGCCGCCGTGCCGCCGGGGAGCTTCGGGCTACCGCGGCGTCCGCGTGCGTCCGTCCGGCACCTACTCCGCCGAGATTCGATCCGGCGACGTGCGCCTTGGCCTCGGAACCTTCGACACTGCCCAGGAGGGCGCCCGCGCGTACGACGCCGCGGCGTGGCGCCTCCGGCGGTCCCGTTGGGACATGAACTCCCCGGACGTGGCAACGCGGGAGCGGGCGCAAGAGTTGGCGCCTCCCCCACGGCTTATCATCGCGAGAACCGGAGGCGGGAGCGCCGTCTCAGCCTGGCTGAGATGGACGAGGAAGCCATGACGATGTGGCGCCAACGCTTCCCGCAAGACGTCATCAACGAGCAACAGTTCTTCGCCGAGAGGAGGGCGGAGAGGGAGGAGCGAGCAGCCTATCGCGAGGACAAGCGAACATAGAAGGCGGGCGCTAAATTCAACATCGCGCTAGGAGATGCGTCGTCCTGGGACTCCAACGACGAGCAGTTCCTTGACGCCTACGCTCAGACGTCGGAGGAGGACATCACCAAGGCAGAGTCCGAGTCGGAGAATGACGGGTAGTAGTAGTTTTTTGTTTTATCTATCTATCATAGGATAAAGCTATGAACTATCTATGCACTATTTTATATCATAGGAGCAGGCTATGTGACGGAGCTATCTCACATTTGTACCATCGAAGCCAAATGTGTATCAAATTGTAGTTAAAAAAAGATGAAATATAGCGTGCCTGCTGGAGCGGCTCGGGCGCGCTTTTATTTTGCGGCGGCCGCTGAAGCTAGCGCACCGCGCGCGCAAAAGCTAGCTCACCCGGCGTTGTATTCTGATTTTTAGCAATCGCGCCGGGCGTTGGGCGGCTGTTGGGGATGCTCTTAAGCATGTGTGGTCAGATTGAGAAAAGAAAATTACACTTGAACAACTGCAAATGAAGAAACATACATGATTTCATTCTTTGAACATGTCTCTGAATCTTATAACAGTACAAAATGAAATGGCAGAACTAGGCCACTAGAAAAACATAAGACTGTGAGTAACTCCTTGTTTCTACACATCAAAGGCGACAAAAGTCATAAATCAAGACAGCAACGTTGCAGGTTCACGCAGTCGAGCTTGTTTCTTCAACTTGTTGCGGAAACTTCTTTTTCTACTGAACGCCCTCTCCTGATTATACCAAGAAAAAAGGTTATTTTCTGTAAGAATTTCTGTACAACATGAAGTAACACTGCATGACATGATGATGAGTAGAACAGAGAAGAGTCTTACCACTGGCTGGGCCAGCTCCTCCGCTTGACGAACTGCTCTCACGAGATCACAGTTTGCATCTGTATATAGGCTAGTCACTATTCCAGATTGGCCAGCTCTAGCTGTGCGACCCACCCTGTGCAAAAAGTCCACAGCGCAAGCAGCAAACTCGGCCTGCAGGTATAGGTAGAAGCGTTAAAAAGAACTTCTGACGAGATGATGCAAAGGAGCGTGAGTATCTTAACGTAGGGTTTAGACTTCATCATAGTAGTAATAACTATAAACATTTTTCTAAGAATACTAGTATTCCACATATATAGCAGGTGTGCATAATGCATGACTTTTTGCGCCATCATGTGTACAGATTTTGAAGTATTGTGCTGACACCACAAGTAGATACGATAGGAAGTTCAATGCTACTTGTGACAGACAAGCAACAGCAGTGCAGCGCCAGACATGCAGACATTTCAAAAGGCGAGGTCTAACCGTACCTGAATAACATGGGAAACATTTGGCACATCAAGCCCACGAGCGGCAGCATCAGTACAGACGAGCACGCCACCATTCTCCCGGAAAGATTGTAAATTGGCTGTCCTTTCCTCCAGGGAGCTCTCACGGTGGTACAAGATGCATGGAATACCAACTCTCCGCAATATGTCAGAGACTGAATTAGCAGCGTCGACGGTGTTCGTGAACACCATAGTTCGATTTGGACCAAGTTCTGGGTCAACTTCACTCTTCAGGCCATACTTTACTGCATCCAGAAGCGCATCAACTTGTGTATCAGTAGTAACCTCTATCCATCTTCTCTCCAGTCTGCATATATGGTACACTGTGTATCAAATGTAGTGAAGGTGCGAATAGGAAGGTACAATAAGAAACAAATATGAGATTTTTGGAAAAAACTGCGACTAACAAACCCGGCAATAGTGAGAAATCTCTCCAAGCGGAAGAATACTAGCTTATTGTAAGACATAGTGCATACCTAGGGTTGTGACGGTGCAGATAAGCACCACTAACCCACACAGCACTAGGAAACATACGTTTCAGCACACCACCAGCAGTTTTTTTTCCACTCTGAGGGAGGGTGGCAGCAACAAAGACATATTGCTTGCTGCGCCTATAAACTTTTCTAACCCTTCTCCAATCCCTGCGTGCTCCTACATGAGCATTCTCAACCTTGACTGCTCCATCTTGAATATGACCATCTTCATTTTCATCATCAATATCACTAATTTCAGCACTCTCAGAACCCGAATCCTCATGATATTCATCAGAACCTTCGAGCGCTACTTCTTTTCCAGAATCTTCCGCCCTTGAAAGTAACTTCTCATCAAACCGCAGCATGTGGATGAGACGAATGATCTGATTTTCAAAACTTCCGCAAAGTAGCATGTCTGCCTCATCAAATACCTGTTCAAAATCAGCTAGTTTTAGGACTCCCTGTCTCAAGGTCAAAGACTGTAATTCAAACACTTGCTATAAGACAAAAAAGCCAACAGAAATGCAAATGTAGAAAACGATAAGAAACAAGAAAAAAATACACAGAAAATTACAGCTTAACTTAGAGAGTTGAAACCATTCAAAATACTTTCTTCTCCAAATTGCAGGAAAGCACAAAATTCTAGCCTAACCTTGCCAAGTATATCCAGCAACTCAAGATTAAATAAAAGATAGGATGGAACAACAAGATTTCTAATCTGGCTATGCCAAAGATGTCTGCACACACACAAAAAAGTCCCGCTAGAGTACTTACGATGTATTTTACACTGCGTAGGAACTTCTCCCTCCGCCTCCTCTCTGGGTCATAATCGAATAGATAATTCAAAAGAGCGGCTGGAGTGGCTACAAGAATATCTGGGCGAACTGCTGGCCAACCCTGTGAAGATACAATATAAATCAAAAACCATAAAATAAGCACATGTTGTGCCAGAATATGTTTTATTAATCTAACAGTGTTTTAGAAATATGAACATAACGAAAGACCCATGTTTAGTTAAGTCCTTAGACCCAAAGTGTAAATTGGGGAATATACCACTACAGAAATGATGAAGTATTGAAACAGACATTCAGTTGTAGAATGTGACATATGTAGTCTCATGTTATCCATACGGAAAACAAGAAGATGTGATGAGTTTACCAAGCTATCAAGTACTGTATCATATATGACAGAAAGGCAGACCATACCTTTGGCCCACAAACTGCAGCAGCACGCTTAAGTGGTTCACCAGATACATCAAGTAATGAATTAGCCATTGAAACAACTTGCTCACACAGCATGACATTAGGACAGAAAACCAACACTATGTTATCTGTTCTCGCAGCAATGTTTTCAGAATGACCATCTTCTGTGGAGGAAGATTTGGTGCACAGTTTTTCAATCAGTGGAACCAGGTAACCATGTGTTTTGCCACTGCCAGTCTCTGCCGCAACAATTACATCGTTCGATGTAAGAACATGTGGTATACAAGCTGCCTGCATTGCAGCAGTTGACATTTTAGGAAAGTATTCATTTGTCGCAACACAATGCTCTAACAAAAGCAATATAGAATAATATATGGAACTCTACTAGCACACAAGTTCCAGCAAGAACAGTACATTAGCACCAGACAAGCAAACTGGAGAAGGGGCACAAGAAAATACTGAATCCAATTTCATTTAGCTAAATTGTTGTCGGTAATTTTGTAGAAGAACTATGTCAGTAATTTTGCAAAGACAAGCAATTGATTCGATTACGGCGGCATCAGCTGCTGGCTTGAGAGCTACAGGCAGCCAGACCCTCCACAGCACGGCGTCTTCCCTGCAGAGTTTCAGCAGACGGAGGATCGATGGCGGCACACCCTGGAAGACAACCGCGTTGTGGCGCTTCCACAATTGCCAGCAGCAAAGTAGCAGAAAGGTGGGGCCTGTTCGCGTTGGCACCGAGCATGGGGGAGACAGCAGGTGGAGTGACCTGACGGAGGCAACATCCCGTTGATTCAGACCTACAAATTCCCAGAACCGACGAGCAAAAGGGGCAGCTGAAGATGAGAGGATCAGCCGTCTCGAGGGGCGAAGTGCAGAGGGGTCAGCCAGCGCCTGCCGATGCGATGATGTGCTTCCGCAGGAGCACGTCTCTCGTGTGTATCTGAGCCTGAACCAGGAGCCAGGCAAAGAAACGGACCCGGCTGGGGGCGTAGTTCTTCCACACGAAGTCGACGAAGGGCACCTGCACGCCACCAAGGTGACTGAGCTGTAGACGCCGGCCGAGGAGAGCAGTGCGTCCTTCGCGCAGCCATGGCAAAGGGTCCGCTCGTCGGGGGCCACCGACAGGCCCACCTCCTGAAGGATGGGCAGCAGGGCGCCGCGCTCCCGGGCGCCGGCGTGGTTCAAACGGGGTACAAACACGCCATAGAGCCAAATGCGATGACGGGTGACGGAAACCGCGGGCATGGTGGTGTGGGAGAAGAGCGAGCTCATCTGCACAGACAGAGCACCGCCGGGCGGCCACGAGTTCAGCCAGAACGCGGTGGTGCACCCGTCGCCGATGGAGACGCGGAAGATCGCTCTGTACACCAGCATGAGCTGGTCCAGAGAGGACCAGTGAGGGCCTGGGAGAGAGGACGCCGCCACCAGGGTTAGCAGTGAGCGTCCGAGCTCAGTCCACACCCAGCGGGCCCAGGACGCGTCCTGACGTGAGTGTAGGCGATGTAGCAGCTTCATCAGGAGGCAGCGGTTTTGG
Organism: Triticum aestivum; assembly: GCF_018294505.1. Taxonomy (NCBI): domain Eukaryota; kingdom Viridiplantae; phylum Streptophyta; class Magnoliopsida; order Poales; family Poaceae; genus Triticum; species Triticum aestivum. The sequence goes on along the minus strand of NC_057806.1, from coordinate 407,002,434 downwards.
ACTGGCAGTGCACGCACCCCGAGCCCGCCTTCCTCCTTGGAGCGGACCATCCTATCCCAGGCCACCAGGCATTGGGCTCCCGACGCCTTGTCCGACGCGGTCCAAAGGAGCGACGCAGGGCGTTGATTGCACAGAGAACCAACGGAGGGAGCTCCATCGCCGCCATGGCGTAGGTGGGCAACGCGTCCAGCACAGCATTGAGCAGGACAAGGCGCCCTCCGAAGGAGAGCAGTTGCGCTCACCAGCCGGAGAGGTAGCGCTCGGTGATGAGCGAGAGGAAGTCGTCCATTGAGAGCTTGCGGTTGGAGAGCGGCAGACCGAGGTAGACTTGAGGAAAGCTCCCAACGCCGCAGCCCAGCACCTGAACCATGTCGCGTAGGTCATTGTCCTGAACATGCATGGGCACCACCGTGCTCTTGTGAAAATTGATGATCAGCCCCTTCGCGACCGCAAAGTCGTCCAATATGTCCTTTAGGCACCTAACCACACCCAACTCAGTTCGCATGATGATGAGGGTATCATCGGCGTACTGAAGGGCAAGCGGTGGGGCGCCATCAACCAGAGGGTGCATCATCACTCCATCCTGCTTGATCTGCTGTTGGAGGACATCCGCCACGAGCAAGAACAGGTAGGGGGCATCCACAGCTACTTATATATAACTAATCACCACATATAGTTTAGGCATGTGATGTAGAAAGCTAAAATCTTCACAACAGCTAGCAGCGCACATGAATTCTGCACTAGAAAGGACTTCCGTGTTTCCAAGAGACAGGGGGTGGACCGATAGGTTATTTAACATTGGACTGAAGAATATTACAAGCTCAGACTGCTCGATCACTTAACATGAACGGAGACCGGGCCAAATCATCCCTATACGGCAACTGTACATGAAAACACATAGGAGGTTCGATCTACCAAATGAAAAGCTGACGCTGAAAAGGTATATGAAAACATTGCAACGCGGGCTCAGGCATTTCGTCGAGCACGCAGTGTGCAGAGACCAGTAGCGGCGAGTTGCAGCAAGAGTTACCTGGACCAGCGAGGGTCTCTCGAGCCCAGTGCCGTGCAAGGCGGACGCGACGCGGTCGGAGATGCCGAGGGACTTCCAGGACGTGCTGTCCTCGGCGAAGAAGCCGTCCGTGCCCGCGCTGGTGTTGTCGGCCTCGGCGGCGGCGGCGGTGGCGAGCGAGCGCGGCTTCGAGGCGGTGGAGAGGAGGCGCCACGGGCGCGCCGGCGCAAAGAGTAAGAGGCGGCGGGTGGCGGGAGAGGAGCAGGCGATGGACGGGAGCGCGAGGCGGAGCGCGAGCGGCGCATGGCGGAGGTGGCTCAGCGCCATCGTGTCGTTCGCGACTTGAGATAACTCGAGAGGTTCACAGTTCACTCGACATTTTGGCTTACGCAACCTAGGAGGTTCACTACAGTTCACGAATTCGAATTTTTACGTGTTTACCTACAAATGTTTTTTGTTTAAGTTGTGTACCTCATTATTTCTAACTCCCTATGTATGCAGCTTCAAAAAAAAACCTCCCTATGTATGCTAAAAATACAAATGTGTCAAATTATTAAAAAACAGACATGTTCAAAATTAGCGAAATGATTGTCGTCAGATGAGGCAAATCTTTGTGGTCATCTAACAAACCGACTTTGTTCTCCTCTTCTTATTTAATGAGATAAGGCAAATCTTTTGCCTCCGTTTCAAAAAAATATTTTTTTTTAGAGTACGCACATTGCGTACCTTAGCTTTATAGAAGAAAGAGAGTTATACACAATAAATACAAACGATATGCACCGCCACACGCGGCAGGCACATCCACCCCACCACTCCACACACTAGGCAACTACTCTATACCATATTGCTCTCCTCTTCCTCTTGCCGATGCCAAGAGCGTGATCTCTCGATGAATTAGATCGGCCGCCCCTCACTCATTGACGATGTTGTTGTTGTGAAATACCTTGTCGTTCCTCTGTTTCCAAAGGTTTCAAAAGACGGACGTGCAGAGTGTATCGAATCCTCTCCGGTATCTCTTGTCTATGCGTTTTCTGGCAGCCACCCACCAGTCTCCTAACGTGTCTTCCCTGGTCGGTAGCAATGCTAGGTGATGCCAATCCGCCTAAAGCACAGAAACCACACTTGTCTCGCGTAAACACATTGCAGGAGGATATGATCCACCTTGTCTTCCTCCTGGTCGCATAGGAAGCAAGACGAGCTGTGGTCTTGCAGTCCATGTCTCTGTCGACAATTCGATGTCCATACCCTGTATTGAAGGGCAAGCCACATGAAGAGTTTACAGGTGAGTATGGCCCAACTACGCCAGACAGCCGAGGCACATTGGAATCGGACTCCCCCTTCGCACATCATTTTGTAAGCAGATTTTTCCGAGTACTTGCCGCTCGCATCCCATTGCCAGATCGGGCTATCCTCGGTGTCGGGGACAAGCTCCATTTGCACCAAGACTTCCCACAGTCGGATGAACTGCAAAAGCTCCTCTGTATTCATCTCACCCACGATATCTTGTGTCCAGGCATGTAAATGTAGGGCCTCCTTAACCTTCCTCATGTTAACCACCTGCTGCCGGACCTTCTTGACAAGTAACGGGGCAATCTCCTTCACGCATGAACCGTTGACCCAACGATCTCTCCAGAACAGAATCCGAGAGCCTTCCCCAACTTCCCATCTGACCAAACTGTCAAAAGCCATCATAACTTGCTTGTCTGTGCTGTAGTTGAGACCTTGCCAAGGCCGCGAGCTGTCCGTGCGCTTCAACCACTCCCACCTTAATCTGAGAGCTACCCCCTGTTTGTATAGATCCACCATGCCTAGACCTCCCAGCTGTTTGGGCCGGCATACCCATCGCCACGCAACCGTGCATTTGCCGCCCTGAATCTCTTCTGTCCCTGCCTAGAAGAACGCACGACATCCTTTGTCCACTCTCTCCAGCGCCCACTTCGGGGCTTCCGCCACGATCAGGTGATGAGTGGGCCTAGCACAAAAAACCTGGTTCACCAGAATGAGGTGCTCGGGCCTGGTTACAAGGCCTCTCTGCCAGCCTGGCATCATCTTTAGCACGATATCCACAATAGGCTGCCATTCCGATCGCGAGAGCTGTTTGATCCCCAACTGCAGCCCCAGGTACCTAATGGGGAAAGTCTCTAATTTCCATGGCAGGGACTGCCGCACCAGTTCCTCCTCTGCATCCTCCGATCTGATCATAACGGTCGAGGATTTGGCGAAGTCAACCTTGAGGCCCGATGCCTCCCCGAAGATTCTGAGTGCCTCCTGAACAAACCACAGATCCGATCTCCATGGCCTTATGAACATAACAACATCATCAGCATACAGAGAGAGCCTCTGAATCGGAGCGAGGTTAGGGATTTTGCTGATTGCATTTATCTCCTGGGCCTTCATTACCATAGCAGTGAGAACATCCATCGCAATGACGAAAAGCAAGGGCGACATGGAGTCCCCCTGCCTCAGTCCACATGCATGCATAAACTTCCTACCAGCACATCTGTTAACTACCACTTTTCGAACTTGCCGTCCTAAGCAGAGTAGCAATCCATGATCTCCAAGTGCTTGAGAAACCCTTGGCGCGCAACACTTCGAATAAGAACGACCAGGACAAAGAGTCGAAGGCGCGCGAGATATCCAGCTTCAGCATCACTCCCTTTATCTTCCTTTTGTGAAGATTTCTCGCAAGTTGCCTGACCAGTAAGAAGTTATCATGGATATTCTGGCCCCTAATGAACGTCAATTGGTTTGCATGCACCAACTCTCCCATGCGCGGGCATAGCCGAGATGCAAGAAGTTTCGACGCTAACTTCGGAATGCTATGAACCAGGCAGATCGGCCTAAAGTCGTTGATATGGCAAGCCTCCGGCCTTTTAGGGATCAGGGTGATAAGGGCCTAATTTAACCTTCCAAATCATCTCCCATTGTTGAGGAAAAGCTTGTTCAACGATGCCATCATGTCACCTTTCACAATCGCCCATGCTCTCTGAAAGAAAATATCAATGAACCCGTCTGGCCCCGGCGTGCGATTCGAGGGCATGTCCTTCACCACTTTCCAAATCTCCTCTTCCTGTAAGACCAAATCTTGGTCAGCCAGATCGATTGGCTCAATGCCCAGATAGTCCAATTCTAATGTGTGCTCACGTGAGCCACAACTCCCCAACAGTTTGCTGTATGCCTCGAAAAAAGCCTCCTCTTTGGCCGCTTGGTCCGTGATGGTGGTTCCTGCCACGGAGATCGCAGGAATGAAGTTTTTCAGCTTCCATCCATTGGCCACCATGTGAAAGAGCTTGGTGTTGGCATCTCCCTCCTGCAGCCATCTCAACCGCGACCGTTGTCTCATAATCGTTCGTTCCAGGGAAGCTAATCCAAGTACCAGGTGCTTCAGAGTTCTACGCAACCATCTCTCCTCTTCTGTGAGCACACGAGACTCCTGATGTCAGGTGAGAGAGGATGGGTATAAAATTATCTCTATCTCTAATTCTCTATTATTTATAAAGAAGCGGCTTACATTTTTTAGGGACATCCAACTTATTGTAACAGGACAACCATTGTCATAGGATGTAATCCATGTAATTAAATCCCATATTATCTATTCCTTGTATGGTCTGTCACCAATCAAATGGCACATACTTAATGTTGTGCCAAAGTAAAATCATCATCACGTACATTCTACCCCTCGCATGTCATGAGGTCCTGCCCCTCGCGAGTCACGATCTTCGACCTCAACTGTGATTTGTAGCAGCAAATCATTGCCGCCCAACCCTAGCTTCGATAACCGCGCCACATCCTCGATGGAGTGTCCTTTCTCCCTGATGTCTATTGGCTACGGCACAACCATCGCCCTCGACACGTTGTATGTGTTGATGCCCCAGCCCTAACTCTGGTTGCCGCTCTCGACTAGGTGTCTCTGCACCGCTCCAGTGTTCGTGCTCTACTCTGTCCTCCATTGACGCCAGCCATTTCTTCGTTGCTCATCGTCCTGCCCAACACGCTTTCTGTTGCCTCCACTTCCGGAGATGGGGTGTCTGCGCCACGATATCCGCCCAGCCCAGTTGCACCATCGGTCGCATATGCGGCACCCATAAGTAGAGCAAGTCACCAAGGTATTGCTGATAATTTTAGCAACTCTACCGAAAGGGATTACTGAAAAAGGGTTTCCCCTGCTTTATATTATAAAGCAACCATCACTGGTTACAACCGAGAGACCGATACAAACACACACCACCACCGCACCGAACACACACACCCAAGGCAAGATACAACGGTGCCGGGCACCGACACACCACACCACTGACAACCAAGAAAACTATAGATGAGCGAGGAAGACCGCTTGGAGCCGACGGAGATCTCCACCATGAGCATCCATAATAAAGAGGCGAGCTGGACAACAACGAAGCCAGGACTCCAAAGCGGTGCCTCCCAGAAGGATACGACCATGGATAGCCACCATTGCTCAATCCCGAAGATCAGGTTTTCAACCGGAGCAAGATGATAGAAGAGGGAACACCGCGACGGAGCCTTCAGGAAGGATACAGTGTCAAGGGCCGCAGCCACTGTCGGCCGGTCAAAGGACTGGACAAGTGGTGTACCCCGACGCTCACCCCCTCTGACTGTGTCCTAGACTAGGGGGTGCTAACCTAGTCGGCCCATGCTCCTCGGGTTGGGCCGATGGGCCCTCATTCGTGATCAAGGTGGACTCCGGAGGCTGTGTGTAGGAGGCATGATCGAGACTACCTCCACCGAAGACTTGACGTATAGTCCAAGATCTCTCCTGCCGCCTTGCTCCTAGATACCGACCTTGTAACCCTAGATACCTACCTGGCGTGTATATAAGCCGTAGGGTTTAGCCCGTAGAGGGGACATCAACGCAATATCATTCACCTAGCCCTAGAGTTAGACCATATATTACGATCTCGAGGTAGATCAACTCTGCACTTGATACATCTCCATTAATATAAACAAGAGTAGGACATAGGGTTTTACCTCCATCAAGAGGGCCTAAACCTGGGTAAAACATTGTCTCTCTGTTCTTGTTACCATCTATCCGAGATCCACAGCTCGGGACCCCCTACCCCGAGGTCTGCCGGTTTTGACACTGAAACTGGTGCTTCATTGAGAGTTTTGCTGTGTGATCAACAAAAGGATCGATGGCTCATCTGCACATCAACTGCACCAATGGCCATGGGAGTGTTTATGCCCCCGACTAGCTTTTTGTGTTCAGCAACATGGTCTTTTGCGCCGACTCGATGGGCCATCTGGCTATTGACACCAGATTTTGGCACGGTCAAGAACTTGATTAAGATGTCCTCAAATGGAGAATTGATCTACTTGAAAAAGTTCCATATCGTCGACATGAACGTCTTTGAAGTTCGGGCCATCTCCATCCAATCTCATCTCAAGGGCTGAAACTATGCTCAAAGTACTAAGATTTTGTATTCAGATTATTGTTCGGCCAATTAAGACACCAAGACGGCCCCATATGAGAAAAGTTTCTACATGGATTGTCTTTGCCTTGTCGAAATTTTTGATTTTGATGTAAAAATGGTCTTAATCCGAGGTCGTATGCAAAAGTTAGAGCTGAAAATGCGCGACCGCATCAGGATGGCCGGACACTCCAGGAATAATCATCTGGTTTTTGGATTTCTCTAAGGATGGCCGGACACTCCAGGGATAATCATCCGGCGGGTTTTGGATTTCTCTGTTGCAGACTTTGGAAAACAGCCAAAAAACCCTCAAGATTGCTTCTGATAAAAAATGTTCAACATAAAAATTGTTCGTCTCGTCAAGACAGTCAAGATTGATTTTGGGATCGTTTCCATCTGAGGTCGTTTACCACCTCAAAAAAGATCCGCAAGGTGCAGCCAGTTTGTGACGCCCCCAATTCAATCATACACGCAAATGTGTATGATCAAGATTAGGGACTCACGGAAAGATATCACAACACAACTCTAGACACAAATTGAAATAATGCAAGCTTTATATTACAAGCCAGAGGCCTCGAGGACTCGAATACATAGCTCGATACACAAGAGTCAGTGGAAGCAACAATATCTGAGTACAGACATAAGTTAAGCAAGACTGCCTTAAGAAGGCAAACACAAAAGCAACAACGATCAAAGAGACAAGGCCTCCTGCCTGGGACCTCCTAACTACTCCTGGTCGTCGGAGGTCTCCACGTAGTAGGCATCCTCGGGGTTAGTAGCAGTAGTCAGCGTGGCAGCATCTGGCTCCTAGGATCTACCATCTGATTGCAGCAACCGGGTATATGGGGAAAAGAAGTAGCAAAGCAACCGTGAGTACTCATCCAAAGTACTCAGAAGACTTACATCAGATCTATACTAAATATGCATCAGTATCAAATGGAAGGGTTGTATTTGTGGATTGAACTGCAGAATGCCAGAAGAGAGGGGAAAGCCTAGCCTATCAAAGACTGTCATCTTCAAGCATCTTCAAGCACCTTGCAGCATTCAGAAGAGTACATAATAGCATTTTATAATTATCAAACATGTTGTAGCATTAATGCCCAGAGATCCTTCCTCGACTCCTTGCGAGAAAGCAATCCCGAAGCCAACATAACCATCTCATGTATCAGATATCCATTTCTAGTTGTAATAGATCAAAATACAACTCTGAGCGTCCATTACCGTGGACACGGCTATTCGAATAGATAAACCTCCCTGTAGGGGTGCACCACATTACCCAACACGCTTGATTACTCTGGCCGGACACACTTTCTTGGGTCAACGTCTGGCCTCGGAAGATCAACACGTCGCAGCCCTACCTAGGATCAGCAGAGAGGTCTAAAGGAAATATGTCCTAGAGGCGATAATAAAGTTGTTATTTATATTGCCTTATATCATGATAAATGTTTATTATTCATGCTAGACTTGTATTAACCGGAAACTTTGATACATGTGTGAATACATAGACAAAACACAGTGTCCCTAGTAAGCCTCTACTAGACTAGCTCGTTAATCAAAGAGGGTTAAGTTTCCTAACCATAGACATGAGTTGTCATTTGATGAACGGGATCACATCATTAGGAGAATGATGTGATGGACAAGAACCAACCATTAGCTTAGCATAATGATCGTTAAGTTTTATTGTTATTGCTTTCTTCATGACTTATACATATTCCTTTGACTATGACATTATGCAACTCCCGAATAGCGGTATTAAACCTTGTGTGCTATCAAACATCACAACGCAACTGAGTGATTATAAAGATGCTCTACAGGTATCACTGAAGGTGTTTGTTGGGTTGGCATAGATCGATATTAGGATTTGTCACTCCGAGTATCGAAGAGGTATCTTTGGGCCCTCTCGGTAATGCACATCATGATAAGCCTTTCAAGCAATGTGACTAATGAGTTAGTTGTGGGATGATGCATTACGGAACGAGTAAAGAGACTTGCCGGTAATGAGATTGAACTAGGTATGAAGATACCGACGATCGAATCTCGGGCAAGTAACATACTAATGACAAAGGGAATGACGTATGTTGTCATTATGGTTTGACCGATAAAGATCTTCATAGAATATGTAGGAACCAATATGAGCATCCAGGTTCCGCTATTGGTTATTGACTGGAGAGGTGTATCGGTCATGTCTACATAGTTCTCGAACCTGTATGGTCCACACGCTTAACGTTAGATGGCGATTTGTATTATATGAGTTATGTGATTTGGTGACCGAATGTTGTTCAGAGTCCCGGATGAGATCAAGGACATGACAAGGAGTCTCTAAATGGTTGAGAGGTAAAGATTGATATATTGGATGATAGTATTCGGACACCGGAAGTGTTTTGGAATGTATCAGGTACATATCGGAATACCGGGAGGGTTACAGGAACCCCCCGGGGGAAGATATGGGCCATATGGGCCATAGAAGGGAGGCACACCAGCCCGCATAGGGGTGGTGCACCCCCCACAAGTGAGGAGTCTGAATTGGACTAGGGGAGGGGGCGGCGCCCCCCCTTTCTCCTCCCACTCTCTCTCCTTCCCCCTTTCCCCTCTGGTAAAAGGAAGGGGGCGAATCTACTAGGAGCCCAAGTAGGACTCCTCCTACTTGGGGCGCGCCTAGGGCCAGCCTCCTCCCCTCTCCCTCCTTTATATACGGGGGTGGGAGCGCCTCTAACACATATCAATTGATCCAAGCCGTGTGCGGCGCCCCCTCCACAGTTTACGCCTCCGGTCATATTCACGTAGTGCTTAGGCGAAGCCCTGCGCGGATCACTTCACCATCACCGTCACCATGCCGTCGTGCTGACAAAACTCTCCCTCGACACTTTGCTGGATAAAGAGTTTGAGGGATGTCGTCGAGCTGAATGTGTGTAGAACTCGAAGGTGCCGTACGTTCGGTGCTTGATCGGTTGGATTGAGAAGACGTTCGACTACATCAACCGCGTTAAGCTAATGCTTCCGCTTTTGGTCTAGAGGGTACGTGGACACACTCTCCTCCTCTCGTTGCTATGCATCTCCTAGATAGATCTTGCGTGAGCGTAGGAATTTTTTTGAAATTGCATGCTACGTTTCCCAACAGTGGCATCCAAGCCAGGTCTATGCGTAGATGATATGCACGAGTAGAACACAAAGAGTTATGGGTGATGATAGTCATACTGCTTACCACCAACGTCTTATTTTGATTCAGTGGTATTGTTGGATGAAGTGACCCGGACCAACTTTACATGACCACGTTCATGAGACCGGTTCCACCGACAGACATGCAACTTGTATTGCATAAAGGTGACTGGCGGGTGTTTGTTTCTCCAACTTTAGTTGAATCGAATTTGACTACGGCCGGTCATTGTTGAAGGTTAAAACAGCAAACTTGACGAAACATCGTTGTGGTTTTGATGTGTAGGTAAGAACGGTTCTTACTAGAAGCCCGTAGCAGCCACGTAAAACTTGCAACAACAAAGTAGAGGACGTCTAACTTGTTTTTGCAGGGCATGTTGTGATGTGATATGGTCAAGACATGATGTGATATACGTTGTTATATGAGATGATCGTGTTTTGTAAAAGTTAACGGCAACTGGCAGGAGCCTTATGGTTGTCGCTTTATTGTATGAAATGCAATCGCCATGTAATTGCTTTACTTTATCACTATGCGTTAGCGATAGTTGTAGAAGCAATAGTTGGCGAGACGACAACGACGCTACGATGGAGATCAAGGTGTCAAGCCAGTGATGATAGAGATCATGACGGTGCTTTGTAGATGGAGATCAAAGGCACAAGATAATGATGGCCATATCATGTCACATATTTTGATTGCATGTTATTTTTATCTTTTATGCATCTTATTTTGCTTAGTACGGCGGTAGTATTATAAGATGATCCCTCACTAAAATTTCAAGGTATAAGTGTTCTCCCTGAGTATGCACCGTTGCGACAGTTCGTCATGCCGGGACACCACGTGATGATTGGGTGTGATAAGCTCTATGTTCACATACAATGGGTGCAAGACAGTTTTGCATGTGCGGAATACTCAGGTTAAACTTGACGAGCCTAGCATGTACAGACATGGCCTCGGAACACTGGAGACCAAAAGGTCGAACGTGAATCATATAGTAGATATGATCAACATAGAGATGTTCACCATTGAAAACTACTCCATCTCACGTGATGATCGGACATGGTTTAGTTGATATGGATCACGTGATCATTTAGAGGACTCGAGGGATGTCTATCTAAGTGGGAGTTCTTAAGTAATATAATTAATTGAACTTAATTTATCATGAACTTAGTCCTGATAGTTTTTGCATATCTATGTTGTAGATCAATGGCCCATGCTACCGTTCCCTTGAATTTTAATGCATTTCTAGAGAAAGCTAAGTTGAAAGATGATGGTAGCAACTACACGGACTGGGTCCGTAACTTGAGGATTATCCTCATTGCTGCACAGAAGAATTATGTCCTTGATGCACCGCTAGGTGAAAAGCCCCTTCCCGCTAATGTAGACGCTTTGAACGTCCGGCAGACGCAGTCTGATGATTACTGTATAGTTCAGTGTGCCATGCTCTACGGCTTAGAATCGGGACTTCAAAGATGTTTTGAACGTCATGGAGCATATGAGATGTTCCAAGAGTTGAAGTTGATATTTCAAGCAAATGCCCAGGTTGAGAGATATGAAGTCTCCAACAAGTTCTATACCTGCAAGATGGAGGAGAACAGTTCTGTTAGTGAACACATACTCAGAATGTTTGGGGTATCATAACCACTTGACTCAGCTAGGAGTTAATCTTCCAGATGATAGTGTTATTGACAGAGTTCTTCAATCACTGCCACCAAGCTACAAAGGCTTCGTGATGAACTATAATATGCAAGGGATGGATAAGACAATTCCCGAGCTCTTCGCTATGCTCAAAGCAGCAGAGGTAGAAATCAAGAAAGAGCATCAAGTGTTGATGGTTAACAAGACCACTAGTTTCAAGAAAAAGGGCAAGGGAAAGAAGGGGAACTTCAAGAAGAATGGCAAGCAAGTTGTCACTCCCAGGAAGAAGCCCAAGTATGGACCCAAGCCTAAAACTGAGTGTTTCTACTGCAAAGGGACTGGTCGCTGGAAGCAGAACTGCCCCAAGTATTTGGCAGATAAGGATGGCAAAGTGAACAAAGGTATATTTGATATACATGTTATTGATGTGTACCTTACTAATTCTCGTAGTAGCACCTGGGTATTTGATACTGGTCCTGTTGCTCATATTTGCAACTCGAAACAGGGGCTACGGATTAAACGAAGATTGGCTAAGGACGAGGTGATGATGCCCGTCGGGAATGGTTCCAAGGTCGATGTGATCGCCGTCGGCACGCTACCTCTACATCTACCTTCAGGATTAGTTTTAGACATGAATAATTGTTATTTGGTGCCAGCATTGAGCATGAACATTAGATCTGGATCTGTTTGATGCGAGACGGTTATTCATTTAAATCAAAGAATAATGGTTGTTCTATTTATATAAGTAATATCTTTTATGGTCATGCACCCTTGAAGAGTGGTCTATTTTTATTGAATCTCGATCGTGGTGATACACATATTCATAATATTGATGCCAAAAGATGAAAGTTGATAAGTATAGTGCAACATATTTGTGGCACTACCGTTTAGGTCATATTCACTACAGGAATCAGGCACTTTGCCATCAGCCATGGCTGACGGCAAAGGCATGGATGGCTGACGGCAAAGACCTTTGCCGCCAGCCAGCAGATGGCAACAGGTCCGGCTGAATAGGCTACGTCAAAAGCTGCAAAGGGCTTTGCCGGCTGCTAACCGGCGGTAAAGAGCCTGGATGGCACACGTGGCAGTTCAGGTCTATTAAGTGGTTAATGGTGTGCTTTGCTGTCATCCAGCTGACGACAAAGGCCTTTGCATCGTTGTCGTCAGCCAGCGGACGGCAAAGATGCAAAGGCCTTTGCCGTCTGCTGACTGATGGCAAATCTGCTAAATAGGTCAGCCCCCACACCCCATGTTGCACAGGTAGCTGCCACATGTCCTCTTTGCTGTCCGCTGGTGGACGGCAAAGACCTTTGCCGTCAGCCAACGGACAGCAAAGTGGCTATATAGCCCCTGTTTTTCCTGTTTTTTTTCCTAAATTCAATCAATTTGACAGAATTTCACATATCTTAACATAATTTCACCTTTCCTATTTTTTTCCTGTTTTTCCTGTTTTTTCACCATATCAACAATACGTTTCCAACAACATATACACATTTCCAACAACATGAACATATATATACAAGTTTCCAACAATATTTCCAACAAGTTTGCAACAAGTTTCCATAATAAAAAGGAAGCACAAGCACAAGTAAAAGTTTGCAACAAGTTTCCATCAATGCTAGCTGCTTCCTCATCTCAAGCAAATCTGCAAATTAGGAAAGGTGAGAGTTAGAAGAAGAAGAAGGCTAGCTAGAAGAAAAAGAAGAAGCAGCTATAGATCATTATTGAGCTAGCAAAACACTTGGGAAAACTTACCATAATCCGAGAGGTGAAGGACCGGTCGGGGTTGCGCCACCGCGAGACGGAGAAGGATCGGTCGATCCTTTGTGGGAGGCGTGCTGCACGAAAGATCATTTGCAATGTTTAGTTAGCATGATGCAACTGAAATGTGAATACTAGTAACTAATGACCATTCAAATGAAATTCACCGTGTCCGCTGTAGCAATCTGGGGCATTGGTGGAGGGGTCTGGCCGGTTTTCTCACACACAGACTGCACATTTTGTTTTCACGAGTCAGTCATATTAGTTAGTAATGAAATGAACATCACATGCATGATTTGGTTAGTATGCGGGAGAAACTTACCACGAGGAGCTCCTATAGGGCCCGGTGACCCGCGTCGTTCTGGTTCCTCTCCACCTCCAACAGAATAGCCGTCCTCTCCTCCATCTCCCTCACCTTCTCGTCCGCCTACCTGCTTGCCTCCGCCATAAGCTCCTTGGCCCTAGCCTCGATAGCGAGCTCCATTGGTCGTGGTCGAGGCCTCATCTCGGGAAGAGACTTCGTCTGGCGCTTCTTGATCTCCGGGAGACTTCTAGGACAACATATGAGTCCATCCCCAATGGCTACTGAGCCATGTTTCCTCCCATCACCAGATAGCATCATGAGCTTAGGATCAAAAGGACTCTGGATCGGGTTGAACTCCTCACCTTTCATCTTCTTCCCCCAGTCTTTGTACCTCACAAGCTTGTCGTGGGAGGAGATGTTGGTGAAGCTCTCTGGATGATCGAGGTCATCCTCCAAGAATGCCTTGGCCTTCTTGTACGGGGCACTATGGGCCATGGCATAGAGGTCGTACAACGGCGGCACCTCCTTCTTGTTGTGTCGCGCCTGAAAGAGAGGAACAGGGTAAATTAGTAGCTAAAGCTAGCATGAATAATGAAATTGCATGAATCGTTAAGGGTTCGAACCACATACCTAGTGATCCCCGTACTCAAACAGGTTGGAGCTCCCTTGATGGTGCGACACACCTTGCATCTGGGCACGCTTGTCCCTGTTCTTGTGGTGGACGGCTAGCCATTGGGAAGAGCACCACTCATCCACCAACCTCTACCAATAGTCCATCTTATCCGCACACCATCTCGGGGGCACCTAATTTAGACAAAGAGAAATTTCAGCGCTACGCCTACGAATCAAATCAAAGAAACTAGTACGATGCCTTAAGAATAGGTAATTACCTTCATGTACTTTTCCTTACTCAGATACTTGGCGCGGCACTTCTTCTTCTCCCTCCTCATGTTAGTCGAGGCGTAGTAGTCTCTAACACACTACACCCTAGCCTCGTGCCATAGGTTCTGAAGTAGGCGCTTGCACTCGGCTTCGAGAACCATAGCCACGTCTGCCTCGTGTTCCTCAAGACACCTGTAGAAGGTCTGCAATCAAACAAGACAACACTGATTAGTACAATCACTAGGTATTGTTTATTTTCAATTCTACAAAGGAGAAATTACCCAAAACCACCGTCTCACAATGTCGTCCACCGTCTCACACACGACACCGTCGACCATCTCCCCTAGCGGGGCCGGGGCAGCCTTGTACAGCTCCCAGGTCAGTGCTAGCTGTGGAAGCTCACCCTCACCAGGCAACGTGACCCACCCCGGGAAGTGGTGCCGGACTAGAGTACCAAGGACCTGGTTGGGCCTCCGGACCTTATCTGCGTGTATCCAACCCCTGCAGTATGACAAGGCCAACACATTAGATATTAATTTGAACAAACATGAAAGCAAAAGGTTAAAAAAGACTAAATGCACTTACTTCTCCCCGTTAAGCTGAATCAACCACCTCTGGTCGCGGGTCGACGGCACGAACGGTAGCTTAGTACCACCACACTGGTAGACCTTCTTGCCCTCCTCAACCAGCTCGCCCTCGCTGTAGCTATCCTCAGATAAGGTCTCCTCGACAGCATCACCATGGTCACTAGTCTCCCTAGTCACGTGTGACGAAGACTCTGGGACCGGAGTTTCCTGGGAGGAAGACTGTGGGACCCGAGTGTCCTGGGAGGGAGACACTGGGACCCGAGGCTCGGCGACCAGAGGCTCATCAACCCGAGGCTCGGAGACCAGAGGCTCATCGACCCGAGGCTCGTGGACCGGAGTCTGACACGGGTCCAGGTTAGACGGGTCCACCTGAGACGGAGCACTCAGGTGGTCCGGAGACTCAGCGGGGGGGGGGGGGGGGGGGGGTGGCGGCGAGGAAGGCAGAACAACCTTCCTACCTCTCCTAGCGCCCCGTCCACTTCTACCTCCACCCCTCTTCTTCCCTCGACCTCCTCTCCCGGCCGAAGAAGAAGCGCCTGCCGAAGGTGCTGGGGGTGTATGCATGCTGTCTACCAGCACTCTCCGAAGGTTCTAGGGTGCAATAACAACACCCCTCCCACACGCCGAGGTAGGAGGCTTGGAGCGCTCTCGACCCAAGCCCACCATCTGTCAACACCTGCAATGACAAAGAGTAAACGAAATTAGTACAACATAAACATAATAAAAAATTAGTGTGTATCATCATCATGAACATAATAAAAAATTAAATACCTAATAACATTAACTAATTAATATCGGGGTGTCGGTGTCAGGGGTGCCGTGTCAGGATCTCGGGTTGTCGTGTCAGGGGTCGGGGTGCCGGTGGTGTCGTGTCGGGGTGCTATGTCGGGGTCGGGGTGCCCCTCGGCAACCCTCAACCATCGGTAACCCTCGGGGGTCGCGGTGTCGATGCTGTCGTGTTGAGGGTCGAGGGGTCGGGGTGTCGGGATGTCGTGTCGAGGGTCGAGGGGTCGGGGTGTCGGGGTGTCGTGTCGAGGGTCAAGGGGTCGGGGTGTCGGGGTGTCGTGTCGAGGGTCGAGGGGTTGGGGTGTCGTGTCGAGGGTCGAGGGGTCGGGGTGTTGGGGTCAGGGGGTCGGGGTGTCGGGGTCGGGAGGGCAAATCCTCGACCCCTCGGCGACCCTTGACCCCTTGACCCTCGACACGACACCCCGACACCCCGACCCCTTGACCCTCGACACGACACCCCGACACCTCTTCTTCTTTTACTTCTTTTTTTCATCTTTCTTGTTTATTCTTAAAAAAACTACCTAAACTAATTAAACTAAATAACCTAAACTAATTAAACCTAAACTAATTAAACTAAATAACCTAGACTAATTAAACCTAAACTAACTAAACTAGAAAACCTAAACCAATTAAACATAAACTAACTAAACTAAACAACCTAAACTAATTAAACCTAACTCATTAAACTAAATAACCTAAACAAATTAAACCTAAACCTAAACTAATTAAACCTAAACTAACTAAACTAAAAAACATAAACTAATTATACCTAAACTAATTAAACTAAATAACCTAAACTAAAAAAAGAAAAAAATAGAAAAAGGGAGATGGGGTGGGGGGCTCACCATGGGGCCAGGGAGGGGGCGGCGGCGACGGGGCGCGGTCGCGACGGGGCGGGGAGGGGCGGCGACGGGCAGCGCTCCACCGGCGGCTACAACGAGGAGGGGGCTGCGGGGAGGCTCGGGAGGGGGCAGCGACCAGGCGGGGGGTGATGGGGCGGCGACGGAGAGATGGTGGGCTGGTGGGGCGGCAGGGCCGTGGGGCGACGGGGCGGCGGCGGTGCTCGCTGGGCGGAGAGGAGAGGAGAAAGAGATAGGGCGATGGAGGGGACGCGGGCCGTTAAGTTATTTTGAAGCTTTGTCGTTTGTCTCGCCTTTGCCGTCTGCAAGCTGAGGGCAACGGATGCTTTGTCGTCCGCTGGCAGACGGCAAAGAGGGCCCCCGTTAGGTCTTACTCGCCAGTGGGCCCGACACCCTCTTTGCCGTCAGCTAGCGGACGGCAAAGAAGCTTTATCGTCAGCTAGCGGACGGCAAAATGCTGGCTGATGGCAAAGCCTTTCTTTGCCGTCCGCTGCCTCTTTGCCGTCTGCTTTCCGCTAGCTGATGGCAAAGCCATTCTTTACCGTCAGCTAGCTGATGACAAAGATGGGGTGGACGGCAAATCTTCTGATTCCAGTAGTGATTGGTGTAAAGCGCATGAAGAAACTCCATGTGAATGGACTTTTGGAATCACTTGATTATGAATCATTTGATGCTTGTGAACCGTGCCTCATGGGCAAGATGACTAAGACTCCATTCTCCGGAACAATGGAGCGAGCCACTGAATTATTGGAAATAATACATACTGATGTATGCGGTCCAATGAGTGTTGAGGCTCGCGGCGGGTATCATTATTTTCTGACCTTCACAGATGATTTGAGCAGATATGGGTATATCTACTTAATGAAACACAAGTCTGAAACATTTGAAAAGTTCAAAGAATTTCAGAGTGAAGTGGAAAATCATCATAACAAGAAAATAAAGTTTCTACGATCTGATCGCGGAGGTGAATATTTGAGTTATGAGTTTGGCCTTCATTTAAAACAATGTGGAATAGTTTCACAACTCACGCCACCTGGAACACCACAGCGTAATGGTGTGTCTGAACGTCATAACCGTACTTTACTAGATATGGTGCGATCTATGATGTCTCTTACCTATTTACCACTATCGTTTTGGGGTTATGCATTAGAGACAGCTACATTCACGTTAAATAGGGCACCATCTAAATTCGTTGAGACGACACCGTGTGAACTGTGGTTTGGCAAGAAACCTAAGCTATCATTTCTTAAAGTTTGGGGTTGCGATGCTTATGTGAAAAAGCTTCAACCTGATAAGCTCGAACCCAAATCGGAGATGTGTGTCTTCATAGGATACCCAAAAGAAACTGTTGGGTACACCTTCTATCACAGATCTGAAGGCAAGATATTTGTTGCTAAGAATGGATCCTTTCTAGAGAAGGAGTTTCTCTCGAAAGAAGTGAGTGGGAGGAAAGTAGAACTTGATGAGGTAATTGTACCTTCACTAGAATTGGAAAGTAGTTCATCACAGAAAACAGTTCCCGTGATGCCTACACCAATTAGTGATGAAGCTAATGATGATGATCATGAAACTTCAGATCAAGTTACTACTGAACCTCGTAGGTCAACCAGAGTACGCTCCACACCAGAGTGGTACGGTAATCCTGTTTTGGAAGTCATGTTACTAGACCATGACGAACTTACGAACTATGAGGAAGCGATGATGAGCCCGGATTCCGCGAAATGGCTAGAGGCCATGAAATCTGAGATGGGATCCATGTATGAGAACAAAGTGTGGACTTTGGTTGACTTGCCCGATGATCGACAAGCCATAGAGAATAAATGGATTTCAAGAAGAACACTGACGCTGATGGTAATGTTACTGTCTACAAAGCTTGACTTGTTGCGGAAGGTTTTCGACAAGTTCAAGGAGTTGACTACGATGAGCCCTTCTCACCCGTAGTGATGATTAAGTATGTCCGAATCATGTTAGCAATTGCCGCATTTTATGATTATGAAATCTGGCAAATGGACGTCAAAAATGTATTCCTTAATGGATTTCTTAAAGAAGAGTTGTATATGATGAAACCAGAAGGTTTTGTCGATCCTAAAGGTGCTAACAAAGTGTGCAAGCTCCAGCGATCCATTTATGGACTGGTGCAATCATCTCGGAGTTGGAATATACGCTTTGATGAGGTGATCAAAGCATATGGCTTTATACTGGAGAAGCTTGTATTTACAAGAAAGTGAGTGGGAGCTCTGTAGCATTTATAATATTATATGTGGATGACATATTGTTGATTGGAAATGATATAGAATTTCTAGATAGCATAAAAGGATACTTGAATAAGAGTTTTTCAATGAAAGACCTCGGTGAAGCTGCTTATATATTGGGCATCAAGATCTATAGAGATAGATCAAGAGCTTAATTAGACTTTCACAAAGCACATACCTTGATAAAGTTTTGAAGAAGTTCAAAATGGATCAGTCAAAGAAAGGGTTCTTGCCTGTGTTACAAGGTGTGAAGTTGAGTCAGATTCAATGCCCGACCACTTCAGAAGATAGAGAGAAAATGAAAGTCATTCCCTATGCCTCAGCCATTGGTTCTATCATGTATGCAATGTTGTGTACCAGACTTGATGTGTGCCTTGCTATAAGTCTAGCAGGGAGGTACCAAAGTAATCCACGAATGGATCACTGGACAGCGGTCAAGAACATCCTGAAGTACCTGAAAAGATCTAAGGATATGTTTCTCATTTATGGAGGTGACAAAGAGCTCATCGTAAATGGTTACATCGATGCTAGCTTTGACACTGATCTGGATGACTCTAAGTCACAAACCGGATACGTATTTTATATTGAATGGTGGAGTTGTCAGTTGATGCAGTTCTAAGCAAAGCGTCGTGGCAGATCTATGTGTGAAGCGGAGTACATAGCTGCTTCAGAAGCAGCGAATGAAGGAGTCTGGATGAAGGATTTCATATCTAATCTAGGTGTAATACCTAGTGCATCATGTCCTATGAAGATCTTTTTTGACAATATTGGAGCAATTGCCTTGGAAAAGGAATCCAGATTTCACAAGAGAACCAAACACATCAAGAGACGCTTAAACTCCATCCGTGATCAAGTCAAGGAGGGAGACATAGAGATTTGCAAAATGCATACGAATCTGAATGTGTCAGACCCGTTGACTAAGCCTCTTCCATGAGCAAAACAAGATCAGCACCAAGACTCCATGGCTGTTAGAATCATTACAATGTAATCTAGATTATTGACTCTAGTGCAAGTGGGAGACTGAAGGAAATATGCCCTAGAGGCAATAATAAAGTTGTTATTTATATTTCCTTATATCATGATAAATGTTTATTATTCATGCTAGAATTGTATTAACCGGAAAATTGATACATGTGTGAATACATAAACAAATACAGTGTCCCTAGTAAGCCTCTACTAGACTAGCTCGTTAATCAAAGATGGTTAAGTTTCCTAACCATAGACATGAGTTGTCATTTGAATGATGTGATGGACAAGACCCATTCGTTAGCTTAGCATAATGATTGTTAAGTTTTATTGCTATTGCTTTCTTCATGACTTATACATATTCCTTTGACTATGACATTATGCAACTCCCGAATACCGGAGGAATACCTATCAAAGTCACAACATAATTGAGTGATTATAAAGATGCTCTACAGGTATCTCCGAAGGTGTTTGTTGGGTTGGCATAGATCGAGATTAGGATTTGTCACTTTGAGTATCGAAGAGGTATCCCTGGGCCCTCTCGGTAATGCACATCATCATAAGCCTTGCAAGCAATGTAACTAATGAGTTAGTTGCGGGATGATGCATTACGGAACGAGTAAAGAGACTTGCCGGTAATGAGATTGACCTAGGTATGAAGATACCGACGATCGAATCTCGGGTAAGTAACATACCGATGACAAAGGGAATGACGTATGTTGTCATTATGGTTTGACCGATAAAGATCTTCGTAGAATATGTAGGAACCAATATGAGCATCTAGGTTCTGCTATTGGTTATTTACCGGAGAGCTGTCTCGGTCATGTCTACATAGTTCTCGAACCCGTAGGGTCCGCACGCTTAACGTTCGATGACGATTTGCATTATATGAGTTATGTGATTTGGTGACCGAATGTTGTTCGGAGTCCCGGATGAGATTATGGATATGACAAGGAGTTTCGAAATGGTTGATAGGTAAAGATTGATATAATGGATGATAGTATTCGGACACCGGAAGTGTTTTGGAATGTATCGGGTACATATCGGAGTACCGAGGCGGTTACCGGAACCCCCCGGGGGAAGATATGGGCCAATGGGCCATAGGAGGGAGGCACACCAGCCCACATAGGGGTGGTGCGACCCCCACAAGGGAGGGGTCCGAATTGGACTAGGGTAGGGGGTGGTGCCCCCCTTTGCTTCCCCCTCTCTCTCTCCTTTCCCCTTTCCCCCTCCGATAAAAGGAAGGGGGGCGAATCCTACTAGGAGCCCAAGTAGGACTCCTCCTACTTGGGGCACGCCTAGGGCCGGCCTCCTCCCCTCTCCCTCCTTTATATACAGGGGTGGGGGCGCCTCTAACAAATATCAATTGTTCCAAGCCGTGTGCGGCGCCCCCTCCACAGTTTACGCCTTCGGTCATATTCACGTAGTGCTTAAGTGAAGCCCTGCGCGGATCACTTCACCATCACCGTCACCACGCTGTTGTGCTGACAAAACTCTCCCTTGACAATTTGCTGGATCAAGAGTTCGAGGGACGTCATCGAGCTGAACGTGTGCAGAACTCAGAGGTGCCGTACGTTTGGTGCTTGATTGGTTGGATCGAGAAGACGTTCGACTACATCAACCACGTTAAGCTAACGCTTCCGCTTTTGGTCTACGAGGGTACGTGGACACACTCTCCACCTCTCGTTTCTATGCATCTCCTAGATAAATCTTGCGTGAGCTAAGGAATTTTTTTGAAATTGCATGCTACGTTCCCCAACAAGGTCCCCGCCGGTCTACATCCTAACCGCTCCGGGGTCTTGGGCCCATCACCCACTACACACTGGGTTGTTGTGTGTAGGGTGAATACCAGCACCACCCGTGTAGTGGATGGCATGATCCAACCATGCCGCAATGATGAACTGGACGTCTGACAAAGCTTCGGCTGATACTGCGACGCCGAGTGCCCATAACTGTGCCCGCGTGGTGGTTAGTGCGTAAAGGCCAGTGGCCAACTCAGATCTAATACCCAAACCCTTAGAGTATTAGGAGCTCGCGGAGACGAGGAGAGACTTGCGATCATGTGACCCCATCGACCCGTCTCGAGGAAATACGGCAAGGCCCAGGCCCAACCCTCTCTCTCTAGGGCGGTCTACCTGCCCGGCCGTGCCTCATAATTATCTCGCGGGTGCTCTCCAGGCCCGCCCGACTTTCACATCAACTAGCGGGTACCCCTCAGGGCCGCCCGACTTCAACAATGGTCTCAAGTAAAGTCCAGGTAACCGTGTATCCATAACATCAAGGGGAATCCGAGAAATCACCCTTGATGGAATCCACCTGATGTAATTGTCAAGGCAAATTTAAGAGGAATCACCCTCGAGGTTCACACTTGAGGATTTGCATGACAGAGTCATATTAGGAGTGGTGAAGGAGGAATCACCCTCGATGACCGCGACCGAAATAGCTACACTATAGAGTTATCATCAGGAGTGCGTTACGAGGTATCACCCTTGGCACTCGATAGTAGCTCCATAGAGTCGAGCAACAAAGGGTATGTGATGTGATGTGTCGGGCTCTGGACGTCGATCTCGTTGATCAAGTCATCGGTCATCAAGCGAGGCAACTGGGACAAGGTGAGGGTCACTAGTGGATCACCAACCAACCTATACTAACCAGTTTAGGATAAGCAAGTAAGGTATAATGAGCATGTTACAAAAGCAGGCTATGCATCAGAATTGGAGCAATCAATTACAGTAGCAAAATCTAATGCAAGCATTAGAGAGAATAGAATGGGCGATATCAGAATGATCAAGGGGGGTTTGCTTGCCTAGAAGCTCTGTTGAAAAGGAAGAAGGGTCGTCGGTGACATAATCGATCACAGTGGCATCAGCAGCGGTCTCGGGGTCTACCAAAGAAAGTAAATGCAGAGCAAACAGATGCATGACAGGACAACAGGCAGACCTAGGGGTGTTCTAACGCGGTGTTAGGTAATACGATGAAGGGGGAAAACATTCGGGAATATTTTCCCGAAGTTTGCATTTTTCGGACAGGTGAAACAGAGGGGGGCGATTGCATGATCGCTATGCTAGGGGCGTGTGACAGACGAATGGACTGTGTATTCGGATTTATCTCGTCTTTTTGAGAAACTTTCATGTATAAAACTTTTTCATACAAGCTATGGATTAATTTATATGATTTTTCAAATTTTAATAATATTCTAAAATTACTATTATTTAAAATAAATTCAAAAGAGAATTAATGCATCAGCATGATGGCACACTGACGTCAGCAGTCAACCAACTAGTTGACTGGTCAAACTGACGCCCGGGACCCACCTGTCATTGAGAGTGGGGATTAACAGCGGTTAAAACTAATCTCAATTGGCTAATTAATTTACTGGGCCCCACACGTTAGTGTGTAATTAGGTTAAACTAATTAGATTAATTAATTAGAGAGGGTGTGGGCCCCATATGTCAGCGACTGGGCCCTGCCCAGTCGGCGTTGACTACGGTCAAAGGGACCAGCCGAGCCCCAGGGTCCCACCTGGCAGTGACCCTGGGGGTGGGGCAGGCAGGCCATGTTGGCAGGGCGCCGCCGGAGAGGGTGCGGCGACTTAAATCGCGGTAGAAGGGGCGCGGGGCTCGCCAGAAAATGGGCTATAAGCCCCCATTTGGGGCGCGGCCGGTGGCTTTCGAGTGCGGGCGACGGGCCGCGGCTATTGGTGGCAGTGGGAGCGACCGAGGTGGCCGGAGCCGGCCGCTGCTGCGAGGGCAGGCGGCGGCGGTGATCGGGCTTCGACGGGGACGGCGCTGCGGCGTGCAAACATGCATACTAGAGGGCTAGGGCGGGTCTATGGGACGCGGTGATCATGGCGGTGGCACGCACGGGACCAAAAGGTTATAGTGGCCACGCCGGAGACGAGAGTGGGCGGCGGCAAGGTTGGCTACAAAGGGGGGGGTGAGCTATGGCCTAGGGAAGAAGCAAGGGAGAGATAGAGGGGGGAAGCGCTGCTCACAGCAGCCCTGCAGAGGTGCTAGAGTGGGCTCGGGGGAGAGCTCGCCGGAGCGAATCGTCGACGGAGTCCGCCGGGGCCGAGGAGGAAGCTGGTGGCGGGGAAGGCATCGCGGGGGCGTTTGGCGTCCTGCGGCTTGTCGGGGGGACGTAGTCAAGGGAGGTGGAGTGCTTGGACACGTCGGTGAGGCAAGAGGTTGACGGTTGCCACGGCGGTGTGAGGTGGCCGGCGACAGGCGCGTCGCGCATGGGTGGCCGACGCGGATCTAGGGGAGAGGGGAAGGCGGAGAGTGCGAGGGGAAGCATGAGGGGGCAAGTGGGGGAGGGGGCCAAAGGAGGCGGGGCGCTGGAGGCCTTATCCTCGTCGGGGCGTCGCCGGCGAGGTGGTCGGGGACGACCATGTCATGTAGCGGTGCGGTCGGGGGCACAGGGGTGAGGAGCGACCGGGGGGGAGCTCGGCCGGCCCAAGTGGGCGGCCGGCTGGCTGAGGCCTAGTTGGGCCACAGCCCAGGGGGTTGCCCCTTTTATTTTTTTGTTTTCTCCAAGTTTTAGTTTAGTTTTAGTTTTATTAAATGTAAAACTAGCTCCAGAATTAGTGTTGCCAATCACTGCCACAAAAAGTTTCGCACAATAATAAACAGTTTACATTTGTTTATTAATTAAAAAGCATTAAAACAATTGTTTTAGCCACTATTTTATTCATTTAAAGCAATTAAACATTTTATAAAAAGATGATTTCTCCACCAATAGTACCAAATGATTATTTAAAACAACTTGAACATTTTAGTTTGCATGGTTGACAAAATTTAAATTTTGACTTTAAACTCGGTTTTGAATTTGAATTGTGATTTGGATCAAGCGAATATTAGCAACAATAATATGATGACATGGCACCATTAGCAGGGGATTACTATAGCATAATTATACGGGAGTTACAATTCTCCTCCACTACAAGAAATCTCGTCCCGAGATTTAGGAGGTATAAGGAAACAGTTCAGGGTATTCATCACGCAGGCGATCCTTGCGTTCCCAAGCGGCTTCGTCTTCAGAGTGATGCGACCTTTGGACCTTGAGGAACCTTATCGCCTTCTGACGTGTGCGGTGTTCAGCTTGGTCGAGAATGCGGACCTGATGCTCTTTATAGGAGAGGTATTGTTGCAATTCAAGCACTTCATGACCCACTGCTCGGATTGGGTCCTTGAAGCAGCGGCGGAGTTGTGACACGTGGAACACATCGTGAACCTGAGAAAGGTTCGATGGAAGCTCCAACTGGTATGCCATTTTCCACGCCATTCGAGAATAGTGAATGGACCAATATAACGAGGAGCTAGCTTGCCCTTGATCCCGAAGTGGTGTGCACCCTTCATTGGTGTAACTTGAAGATAAGCCTTTTCGCCAGGTTGATAGACCATGTCTTTATGATGACGGTCATACTGACTTTTCTGACATGACTGAGCAGTCTTGAGATTCTCGCGAGTGATGCGGACTTGTTCTTCGCTATATTGGATAATATCCGGACCAAAGAGTGGCCGTTTCCCAGTTTCTGACCAGTGCAGAGGGGTTCAGCACTTTCGTCCATATAACACTTCGAAGGGGGCCATCTTCAGACTAGCCTGATAGCTATTATTGTAAGATAACTTAGCATACTGGAGAGATTCCTCCCATTTCATGCTGAAGGAAATTACACAAGCTTGAAGGATGTCTTCCAGAACTTGATTGACGCGTTCACCTTACCCTTGCGACTGAGGATGAAATGCAGTACTGAATGACAAATGAGTTCCCATAGCTTCTTGGAAACTTGCCCAGAATCTTGAAATGAATAAGCTGCCATGGTCTGAGCTGATAACCAGTGGAATACCGTGAAGTGAAACAATTCTGGACATATAGAGGGTTGCTAGCTGACTAGCAGTGCTCGTTTCTTTGACGGCCAAAAAATGCGCAACTTTAGAAAGTCGGTCAACGACGACAAGAATAGCATCATTACCTTTCTGCGATTTGGGAAATCCAGTGACGAAGTCCATTTCAACATGGTCCCATTTCCATTTAGGTATAGAGATAGCTTGCAGAGTTCCAGCAGGACTTTGATGTTCTTCTTTGATACGACGGCAAACGTCACATTTAGCAACATAGCGAGCAATGTCTTGCTTCAAATTTGACCACCAGAATCTCTGACGAATGTCTTGGTACATCTTGGTACTACCGGGATGAATAGACAAAGGCGTATCATGAGCTTCTTCCATAACCTTCTGAGTCCTATCTAGGTTGTCTTCCGTGGGTACCATGATGTCTACTACACAACCTTCTTCTTGTAGACGTTGTTGGGCCTCCAAGTGCAGAGGTTTGTAGAACAATAGAAAATTTCCCTCAAGTGGATGACCTAAGGTTTATCAATCCGTAGGAGGCGTAGGATGAAGATGGTCTCTCTCAAGCAACCCAGCAACCAAATAACAAAGAGTCTCTTGTGTCCCCAACACACCCAATACAATGGTAAATTGTATAGGTGCACTAGTTCGGCGAAGAGATGGTGATACAAGTGCAATATGGATGGTAGATATAGGTTTTTGTAATCTGAAAATATAAAAACAGAAAGGTAGCAAGTGATAAAAGTGAGCACAAACAGTATTGCAATGCTAGGAAACAAGGCCTAGGGTTCATACTTTCACTAGTGCAAGTTCTCTCAACAATAATAACATAGTTGGATCATATAACTATCCCTCAACATGCAACAAAGAGTCACTCGAAAGTCACTAATAGCGGAGAACAAACGAAGAGATTATGGTAGGGTACGAAACCACCTCAAAGTTATTCTTTCCAATCAATCCGTTGGGCTATTCCTATAAGTGTCACAAACAACCCTAGAGTTCATACTAGAATAACACCTTAAGACACAAATCAACCAAAACCCTAATGTCACCTAGATACTCCAATTTCACCTCAAGTATCCGTGGGCATGATTATACGATATGCATCACACAATCTCAATTCATCTATTCAAACAAACACATAGAACCTCAAAGAGTGCCCCAAAGTTTCTGCCGGAGAATCACGACGAAAACATGTGCCAACCCCTATGCATAGGTTCATGGGCGGAACCCGCAAGTTGATCACCAAAACATACATCAAGTGAATCACGTGATATCCCATTGTCACCACAGATACGCACGGCAAGACATACATCAAGTGTTCTCAAATCTTTAAAGACTCAATCCGATAAGATTACTTCAAGGGGAAAACTCAATCCATTACAAGAGAGTAGAGGGGGAGAAGAAACATAAGATCCAACTATAATAGCAAAGCTCGCGATACATCAAGATCATGCCAAATCAAGAACACGAGAGAGACAGAGAGAGATCAAACACATAGCTACTGGTACATACCCTCAGCCCCGAGGGTGAACTACTCCCTCCTCGTCATGGAGAGCGCCGGGATGATGAAGATGGCCACCGGTGAGGGTTCCCCCCCTCCGACAGGGTGCCGCAACAGGGTCCCGATTGACTTTTGGTGGCTACAGAGGCTTGCGGCGGCGGAACTCCCGATCTATTCTCTGTTCTGGAAGTTTTAGGATACGTAGGTGTATATGGGTGAAAGAAGTACGTCGGTGGACCAAAGGGGGGGCACGAGGCAGGGGGCGCGCCCTAGGGGGTTGGGCGCGCCCCCCACCCTCGTGGGCACCTCCCTTCTTTCCTGACGTGCACTCCAAGCTTTTCCGGTAGCTTTCCTTCCAAAAATAACTTCTCCAGTTGATTTCGTTCCGTTTCACTCCGTTTGATATTCCTTTTCTTCAAAACACTGAAATAGGCAAAAAACAGCAAATCTGGGCTGGGCCTCCAGTTAATAGGTTAGTCCCAAAAATAATATAAAAGTGGATAATAAAGCCCAATATTGCCCAAAATAGTAGATAATATAGCATGGAGCAATCAAAAATTATAGATATGTTGGAGACGTATCAAGCATCCCCAAGTTTAATTCCTGCTCGTCCTCGAGTAGGTAAATGATAAAAAAGATAATTTTTGATGTGGAATGCTAGTTGGCATAATTTCATTGTAATTCTTCTTACTTGTGATATGAATATTCAGATCCGAAAGATTCAAGACAAAAGTTCATATTGACATAAAAATAATAATACTTCAAGCATACTAACAAAGCAATTATGTCTTCTCAGAATAACATGGCCAAAGAAAGTTATCCCTACAAAATCATATAGTCTGGCTATGCTCTATCTTCACCACACAAAGTATTTAAATCATGCACAACCCCGATGACAAGCCAAACAATTGTTTCATACTTTTGACATTCTCAAACTTTTTCAATCTTCACGCAATACATGAGCGTGAGCCATGGACATAGCACTATATGTGGAATAGAATAGTGGTTGTGGAGAAGAAAAAAAGAGCGGAAGATAGTCTCACATCAACTAGGCGTATCAACGGGCTATGGAGATGCCCATCAATAGATATCAATGTGAGTGAGTAGGGATTGCCATGCAACAGATGCACTAGAGTTATAAGTATATGAAAGCTCAACAAAAGAAACTAAGTGGGTGTGCATCCAACTCGCTTGCTCACGAAGACATAGGGCATTTTGAGGAAGCCCATCATTGGAATATACAAGCCAAGTTCTATAATGTAAAATTCCCACTAGTATATGAAAGTGACAACATAGGAGACTCTCTATCATAAAGATCATGGTGCTACTTTGAAGCACAAGTGTGGTAAAAGGATAGTATCATTACCCCTTCTCTCTTTTTCTCTCATTTTTAATATTTTTTAATAATTTTTTATTTGGGCCTTTTCTCTTTTTTATGGCCTCTTTTTTTCTTTTTTCTTTTCGTCCGGAGTCTCATCCCGACTTGTGGGGGAATCATAGTCTCCATCTGTCGACGTTCTGGGAACGGGGGTCCCCAGACCTGCCTGCCTGCGGCCTGCAGCGTGGCTCAAAGGGGGGGCCCAGCACGGCCCATCTTCATCAACACAGACCCAAGACCCTCGCGAGGGGCCAAGCCTCGCGGGGCGGACGACACGGGGCTTCCTCAAGCATGGCCTCATCAGGCTGGCTCACGAGGAGGCGGAGAGATCAAGGCAGGGTACCTCACGAGGTGCTCATGACGCAAGCCATGAAGACCAAGGGCGCCAAGCGGGCGCCAGCCCGCGCAGTGTCCTCCTTTCCTCTTTGGTGCAAAGGGAGCAAGCGCAGGCGAGAGCATCAAGCAAAGGCACCCGTTTCGGTGCAACGAGACCAAGACCAGTCCAACGGCCGGGAGGAAGTCATTGTGGAGCCCAAGCCAGCATCACCACCAGAGCCTTTGGCAGGCGAGGACCAACTTTAGTCAGGATAAGTGTACCAGATGTTCCCCTTCAAAATGGCCAATTGTTGGCGCCCTTCCCGCTCAATATTTGGGGAGAGGCCCAGGGCCTTTGCCTATAAATAGGACTAGCCACCCCCAGGGTAGAGGCAATCAGATCTAGAAACAAGAGACAGACAGAGAGAGAGAGAGAGAAGGACGACTGAACTCCTCCTAGCAGTTCATCGCTCCCGCCAAGAACAGACACTCGCGAGGCTGTTCTTCCTTGTATTGCTTATCATCATCAGCCCAAGAGGCAATCCACCACACCACACACTAGAGTAGGGTATTACACCACATCCGTGGCCCGAACCAGTATAAACCCTGTGTCTCTTGTGTTGTTCTTTCCATAGCTTAGATCTTTGCGAGGCGGAGGGGCGCAGGTAGGTAGAAGGCGTAATCTCCATGCGCACCCCAAAGTTCGAACCTCAAGGGTCTGCCGGAACCCGAAATCTGACATTTGGCGCGCTAGGTAGGGGTGCGCCGGAATTCGACTTCCACCGCCCCGTTCTCCTCCGACCATCGCGTCCATGTATGACGCTCGTCGGGCCTGCGCCGAGCGCCGAGCCGCTCTCGCTTCCCGTGTCGCCCAGACGGCCCCTATCGGCGGGCGTCCTTGCTGTTCCCCGTCACCCGCCGTCAACGCCGCCACCGGCCCGGCGGGGGACGAGCAGCAAGCGTCGTCCCAGCATCCGTCCGTGCGGCAAGACGGCCGCACCGCTACACCAACACCCCTGGTCGTCGCGGCCCTCCTGGGCGGCTCGCAGGCGCCGCCTACAAGTCACCACGTCAAGCCGTTCATCCGCTGGGTCAGTGCCGCTTCCGCACGGCAGGGGGCTCTCCCGGACCGGGCGGCGCCCAAGGCCGGCCTGACCTTCAGCTCGAAGGACCACCCCTCCAACTCGGCCTGCTCGGGTGTGCTCCCCATGCTATGCACCCCGACCATCTGCCAGGTGGCCGTCACCAGGACTCTCATCGATGGTGGTGCGGGCCTCAGCGTGCTCTCGATTGAGGCCTTCAACCTCCTCTGCATACCCCTGGAACGACTACAACCCAGCCGGCCCTTCTCAGGCGTTGGGGGCGGATCATCCAGCTCCTTGGGACAGACCCGGCTCCCAGTAACCTTCGGCACCTACGACAACTTCCGCACGGAGCTGATCAACTTCGACATCGCCCCCATCGGCCTCCCTACAACGCCATC
The DNA here is from genome assembly GCF_018294505.1 of Triticum aestivum. Taxonomy (NCBI): domain Eukaryota; kingdom Viridiplantae; phylum Streptophyta; class Magnoliopsida; order Poales; family Poaceae; genus Triticum; species Triticum aestivum. The sequence goes on along the minus strand of NC_057806.1, from coordinate 406,972,280 downwards.
CTCGGCTACCCAGCGCTGGCCTAGTTCATGGCTGCGACGCACCCGGCGTACAACCTCATGAAGATGCCCGGAAGCAGCGGTGTCCTCACCGTGCACGGGGATACTGGAGACGCGCTGCGAGTGCTCAAGCTCGCCTTCAAGACGGCGGCGGCGGTACAGCCCGCCGGCTCGGAGACCCCCGAGCCCAAGGGGGCTGCACCCGCCAAGAAGAAGCAGTTGTTCACCCAAGACAAGGCAGAAACCAAGAGATACCCGTCGATGAGGACGGGTCCACCAAGGCCACTTTCACCATAGGTGCCAACCTTGAGCCCGAGCAGGAGGAGGCCCTAGTCAAGTTCCTGCGTGCGAACAAGAAGGTATTCGCTTGGGAGCCTGACTAGTTGGCGGGGATCCCTAGGAGCGTAATCGAGCATCACCTCAACGTGTGCCCCAATGTGCGCCCTATGAAGCAGAAGGCAAGGCGGCAGTCCACAGAAAAGCAGGCCTTCATCGTCCAAGAGACCCGCAAATTAGAAGCTGCTGGGGTCATTCGCGAGGTCCGATACCCGGATTGGTTGGCCAACCCTGTCGTTGTGCCAAATAAGGGAGGGAAGGAACGCATGTGTGTCGACTTCACCAACCTCAACAAGGCATGCCCGCAAGATCCGTTCCCGCTCCCCCGCATCGACCAGATCGTCGATTCCACCGCAGAGTGCGACCTGCTATGCTTCCTGGATGCCTTCTTTGGGTATCACCAGATCAAGATGGCAGTAGAAGACGTCGAGAAGACAGCCTTGCTAACCCCATGCGGGGTGTACTGCTACACATGCATGCCATTTGGGTTGCGTAACGCAGGGGCGACCTTTCAGCGGCTGATGCACATCACCTTGGGCCCGCAGCTCGGGAAGAATGTTGAGGCTTACGTCGATGACATTGTGGTGAAGTCTCGGGAGGCCAAGACCCTGATACAAGACCTAGAGGAAACCTTCGCGAGCCTCGACGTGGTAAATCTACGGCTCAACCCAGAGAAGTGTGTGTTCGGAGTCCCCTCAGGCAAGCTCTTGGGTTTCCTCGTGTCCCATTGAGGCATCGAGGCTAACCCGGAAAAGGTCAAGGAGGTCTAGGACATGAGCCCGCCAAAGACCCTCAAAGAAATGCAGAAGCTCACTGGGCGCGTGACCGCGCTAGGGCGCTTCATCTCCAAGTTGGGGGAGCGAGCGCTGCCCTTCTTCCAGCTAATGAAGAAAAAGGGGCCCTTTGAATGGACTGAAGAGGCCCACAAGGCATTCCAAGATCTCAAGAGATACCTGACCAGCCCTCTGGTCATGGTGGCTCCGCGCCCTCAAGAGCCCCTGGTGCTTTACCTCGCCGCCACTCCTTACTCTGCTAGCGCAGCCCTGGTGGCGGTTAGGGAGCAGCATTGAATCAAAACCATGGCAGTAGCCCGGGACAAGGCAAAACAGGAACAAGCAAGGCCCACAGAAACCGCCACCGCGGCTGAGGAGGATCAGCCGCCGCAGAGGAGTGCACCGGAGGCGGAAGAGGCCCCTCCCCCAGATGGCCAGCCTCAGGAGGCCTCATCGCCTTAGGAGGCGCCATGGTCTCCGGAGGGCACCACCAGCACTGACGCACCCAACCTCGTTGAGCACCCAGTGTACTTTGTCAGCACGGTGTTGCGGGACGCGAGGGCACGGTACCCCATGCCTCAGAAGCTCCTCCTCACGCTACTGGTGGCCTCGCGCAAGCTGCGGCACTATTTCCAGGGTCACCCCATCAAGGTCGTCTCGTCATACCCCTTGGAGAGAGTGCTCAGGAGCCCTAACTCAGCCGGAAGGGTCGCCGAGTGGAACATAGAACTGCAAGCATTTCAGCTCGAATTTAGCACGACCAGGGTCATCAAGGGAGTAGCATTAGCGGATTTCATGGCAGAATGGACGGAGGCACCATGCCTCAAGGCCGACGAGGATCGGTCCCTCTCCCTGGGGAGCGAGGCACCAGAAGGCTGGGTCATGTACTTCGATGGGGCATTCTCCAAGCATGGCGCTGGGGCTGGGGCGGTGCTGATGTCGCCCACTCAGGACAAGCTTTACTACGCTGTACAGCTCTGTTTCCAGCAAGGTGAAAAGGTCTCCAACAACATAGCGGAGTATGAAGGTTTGATAGCGGGCTTGAAGGCCGCAGCTGCCCTGGGGGTGAAGCGCCTCACAATCAAGGGCGATTCGCAGCTCCTTGTCAATTTCTCCAACAAGGTATACGAGCCAAAAGATGAGCACATGGAAGCCTACCTTGCGGAGATTCGCAGGATGGAGAAGCAGTTCTGGGGGTTGGAGTTGCAGCACGTGCCCCGTGGCACCAATCAGGAGGCCGACAACATCGCCAGACGGGCGTCCAGGCGGTTACCTCAGGAGCCTGGCATCTTCGAGGAGCAGCTCTTCAAGCCCTCAGCCCTGCCGTCATTGTCGAACACAGCTCAGCCTCAGGAGGAACTTCCCCAGCCGCTTGCCTTAGGAGCCCCGGTCTGCGGCCCGGCCTCAGGAGCACGCCTGCTCCTGACGATGGAACCTCAGGAGGGGTGCTGGATCACGGAGCTCCGGAGTTACTTAACACAAGGGACCTTGCCGGAGAAGGGGGAGGAAGCGGAGCGTGTGGCACGGCAGGCCACAGCGTACTCCATCAGGGATGGAGAGCTCTACCGGAAGCGACCAAATGATGTATCCCTGCGCTGCATCTCCAGGGAGCAAGGAAAGGAACTGCTGGAAGACATACACGGCGGAGACTATGGACATCATTCATCATCACGGACCCTCGTCGGCAAGGCATTCCGCAGTGGGTTTTATTAGCCCACCGCACTCAACGACACTATCGAACTGGTAAAGGCTTGTGAGGCCTGCCAATTTCACGCCAAGCAGATCCATCAGCCGGCAGGAGGCCTGCAGACTATACCCCTTTCGTGGCCGTTCGCAATCTGGGGGCTGGACATCCTGGGCCTGTTTCCTCGGGCGCCAGGGGGCTACCGCTACCTCTATGTCGCCGTGGACAAGTTCACCAAGTGGGCTGAAGTAGAGGCCATCCGCACCATCCCCGCGGGTTCCGCGATCAAGTTCATCAGGGACATCGTGAGCCGGTTCGGGGTGCCGAACCGCATCATCACAGACAACAGTTCGCAGTTCACCAGTAACCTCTTCAAAACATACTGTGCTAACCTTGGAACGCAGATATGCTACGCTTCGGTGGCGCACCCATGAAGCAACGGCCAGGCCGAACGAGCCAACGCAGAGGTCCTGAGGGGCCTCAAGACCAGGACGTTCAAGAAGAAGCTGGAGGCCTGCGGTAGAGGTTGGTATGATGAGCTTCAGTCCCTGTTGTCGTCCATCCGCACAACCACGACCAAGCCGACTGGAGAGGCCCCGTTCTTCCTGGTCTACGGAGCCGAAGCGGTCCTCCCTCACGAGGTCAGACATCGCTCCGCACGGGTCCTGGCGTTCGACGAGGCGCAACAGGACGCCATGCGGGGGATGGACCTCGTGCTGGGGGAGGAACGTCACCGAGAAGCCGCGCTGCGAGCGGCGAGGTACCAACAAGCACTGCGATGGTATCACTGCCGCAACATCCGCCCCAGAACTCTCGAGGTAGGAGATCTCGTGCTCAGGCGGGTTCTCTCCAGGGAGGGACTGCACAAGCTCTCTCCCATGTGGGAGGGCCCGTTCAAGGTTGTTCATGTTTCCAGGCCTGGCTCCGCGCGCTTGGAGACTCAGGAGGGGGACCCGGTCCAGAACGCATGGAACATCCAGCACCTCCGGAGGTTCTACCCCTAAAAAGGCCCAGAGCCTGTGAAGAAGGCGAATGCCTATGAAGATTATCCTTTTTGGAAAAGGCCCAGAGCCTGTGAAGAAGGCGAATGCCTGTGAAGATTATCCTTTTTGGAAAAGGCCCAGAGCCTATGAAGAAGGCGAATGCCTGTGAAGCTGTCGCGTTTTGGAAAAGGCCCGGAGCCTGTGAAGAGGGCAAACGCCCGTGAAGCTCGCTTCCCCCAAGAAAGGCCCGGAGCCTATGAAGAAGGCCAACGCATGTGAAGCTCGCCGCCCGTGACACTCTCACGTAATAATGAGTTGGGGCTGTACACGCCCCAGAGTCTCAGGAGCGCTGGCCACAGGCCCTGGGGCTCCCTCCCACGCCCAGTGGCAGCACTTAGCTCCGCGCTGGTGAGAAGACGTCGAAGACTAGATTAGGTGTCGGACGCGGCTTTTTCATTTGCTTTCCGCAGTTGGCTTGTTCATTCTCATTCGAAGTTTTGTTGAAGCTGTTGCCGTCTTTGACTTATGGTTCTTCGACTTTTCGCTCTCCTGCCTCGATTTCTCTTATGCAAGGCCTCGCGAGGGGGGGGGGCAGCCGAGCGTCCTCGTGAGTGTTTTTGTCGTAGCCGTTTAGAGGTTTCGCGACCTGGGTCCATTACAGGAGCAGCCCTCCAGTCCGTGCCCCACGGGCACCGCGACACGAACACAGGGCTCGGGTCGGTCACCCCCCCCCACGGCTGGGGCCGGGAACTATCTACACGCGCGCACGTAGCCGGAAGGCACGATAACGGAAGCAAAGCGATGATTAACAGCAATAACCCAAACACGCCCCCGCGGGGCTCCACGCTACTGTCTTTTTACGCAGGACAAAGGAAAAGAGAGAGCAAATCAGGCGCAGCTCGCCTCACACCGGCCTGCAGGGAAGACTCGAGCTGCCTCCAGCGCTCAGGCAGACTCCCTCTCGTGCTTCACCAAGGCGCGACGGTGGGCAGGCGCGCTACCACCGTCCAAGCAGGTGCGATGGCGTGGAGGCCGACCGCGGCCACCGCTAGAAGAGTCGCCGCCTGAAGAAGAACCGGTGAAGCTTGGGGGACCCTGAGCGCCGCCAATCCCGCGAGCGCTGTCTTCTCCATCATCGCCGGGGCTAGGTCCCCGGCTGCGGTCGTCGTCCTCAGGGCAGCACCCTGTGCGGCGACCATCTTCCCCAAACACCCTCACATAGAGGGTGGCATCGCCGTCAAACCTGAAGTGCAGGGTGCACCGACGGCTCAGGCCACGCGCGCGGGCAAACGTCTACCAACCGCGGGTCAAGGCCAGGCTCCCAGCTGCGGAGACCTCTAGTGAAGCCCATGAGGCCCGGCTGCAGCAGCCGTCTGCCTGAAGCCAGAGACCGCCCGGGGCGCCGGCCGGGAGCTCGCCAAGGAGGAGGCGAGGGAGATGAAGCCGGGTGCTAGTCGGCTCCGCCGACCACACAACGAACTCCGGCAGCACCTCAGCAGTGCAGAAGCATGGCCTAGGGGGACGCACGACTGAAGCGTGCCCCCCGGCCGCAGCTGTCCGCCCGTCGCCGTGCTGGAAATCATCTCCACGGTCGCGGGGAGCTGCCGTGATGGCCGCAGGATGTTTGCGAGGGTGCCCTCGGCCGCGCTTGGGCGGGGGAGAGGCAGGCTCAACCTGGCGAGCCTTCCCCTTCTCTGCGGCTGAGAACCTCCTTGACGGAGCCATGAAGAAGAAGGAGAAGCAAGGAGAGATGGACTAGAAGGGCACGCGTTGTTCCGTACTTATAGCCGGCGAAGGCCAACCATCGACCTCCATGATCACAGGTAATCATGACCCGTTTTGCATGCAGGGACTTGTCTAATCCGTGCAGTTACCGAGGCATCATGGGGAAGTGGAGATGCCCACGTCCAATCAACCGCCATGCGGTGCCCAAGGTTGCAGGCTGTTAGGGCCTGCGGCGCTTCGCCCTTGCCCTTTCGCCTCTCTGCACGGCCAAGTCCGGGCGCGCCTTGGGCCCGGGGGCTACTGTCGGCGTTCTAGGAACGGGGGTCCCCAGACCTGCCTGCCTGCCTGCGGCGTGGCTCAAAGGGGGGGGCAGCACGGCCCATCTTCATCAACACAGACCCAAGACCCTCGCGAGGGGCCAAGCCTCGCGGGGCGGACGACACGGGGCTTCCTCAGGCACGGCCTCATCAGGCTGGCTCACGAGTAGGCGGAGAGATCAAGGCAGGGTACCTCACGAGGTGCTCATGACGCAAGCCATGACGACCAAGGGCGCCAGGCAGGCGCCAGCCCGCGTAGTGTCCTCCTTTCCTCTTTGGTGCAAAGGGAGCAAGCACATGCGAGAGCATCAAGCAAAGGCACCTGTTTCGGTGCAACGAGACCAAGACCAGTCCAACGGCCGGGAGGAAGTCATTGTGGAGCCCAAGCCAGCGTCACCACCAGAGCCTTTGGCAGGCAAGGACCAACTTTAGTCAGGATAAGTGTACTAGATGTTCCCCTTCAAAATGGCCAATTGTTGGCGCCCTTCCCGCTCAATATTTGGGAAGAGGCCCAGGGCCTTTGCCTATAAATAGGACTAGCCACCCCCAGGGTAGAGGCAATCAGATCTAGAAACAGGAGACAGAGAGAGAGAGAGAGAGAGAGAGAGAGAGAGAGAGAGAGAAGGACGACTGAACTCCTCCTAGCAGTTCATCTCTCCCGCCAAGAACAGACCCTCGCGAGGCTGTTCTTCCTTGTATTGCTTATCATCATCAGCCCAAGAGGCAATCCACCACACCACACACTGGAGTAGGGTATTACACCACATCGGTGGCCCGAACCAGTATAAACCCTATGTCTCTTGTGCTGTTCTTTCCATAGCTTAGATCTTTGCGAGGCGGAGGGGCGCAAGTAGGTAGAAGGCGTAATCTCCGCGCGCACCCCAGAGTTCGAACCTCAAGGGTCTGCCGGAACCTGAAATCCGACACCATCATCCTTTCCTCACTGGGACAATGCTCTAAAATGATGATCATCACACTTTTATTTACTTACAACTCATGAATTACAACTCGATTCTTAGAACAAAATATGACTCTATATGAATGCCTCCGGCGGTGTACTGGGATATGCAATGAATCAAGAGTGACATGTATGAAAGAATTATGAATGGTGGCTTTGCCACAAATACAATGTCAACTACATGATCATGCTAGCAATATGACAATGATGGAGCGTGTCATAATAAACGGAACGGTGGAAAGTTGCATGGCAATATATCTCGAAATGGCTATGGAAATGCCATGATAGGTAGGTATGGTGGCTGTTTTGAGGAAGGTATATGGTGGGTGTATGATACCGGCGAAAGGTGCGCGGTATTAGAGAGGCTAGCAATGGCGGAAGGATGGGAAAAAGTGCGTATAATCCATGGACTCAACATTAGTCATAAAGAACTCATATACTTATTGCAAAAATCTAGAAGTTATCAAAGCAAAGTATTACGTGCATGCTCCTAGGGGGATAGATTGGTAGGAAAAGACCATCGCTCGTCCCCGACCGCCACTCATAAGGAAGACAATCAATAAATAAATTATGCTTCGACTTCATCACATAACGGTTCACCATACGTGCATGCTACGGGAATCACAAACTTTAACACAAGTATTTCTCAAATTCATAACCACTCAACTAGCATGACTCTAATATCACCATCTCCATATCTCAAAACAATTATCAAGGATCAAACTTCTCATAGTATTCAACACACTCATAAGAATTCTTACAAATCTTTTATGCTTAGCATATTAGGATTATTTAAACAAATTACCATGCTATTTAAGACCCTCAAAATAATCTAAGTGAAACATGAGAGTTCATCTATTTCTTCAAAATAAAACTACCCCCATGCTCTAAAAGATATAAGTGAAGCACTAGAGCAAACAACAAACTACTCCGAAAGATATAAGTGAAGATCAATGAGTAGTCGAATAATTATGCAACTATGTGAAGACTCTCCCATTTAATAATTTCAGATCTTGGTATTTTAGTCAAACAGCAAGCAAAGCTAAAGAAAATAAAATGACGCTCCAAGCAAAACACATATCATGTGGTGAATAAAAATATAGCTCCAAGTAAAGTTACCGATGAACGAAGACGAAAGAGGAGATGCCATCCGGGGCATCCCCAAGCTTAGATGCTTGGTTATCCTTGAATATTACCTTGGGGTGCCTTGGTCATCCCCAAGCTTAGGCTCTTGCCACTCCTTATTCCATAGTCCATCGAATCTTTACCCAAAACTTGAAAACTTCACAACACAAAACTTAACAGAAAACTCGTGAGCTCCGTTAGCGAAAGAAAACAAAACACCACTTCAAGGTACTGTAATTAACTCATTCTTTATTTATATTGGTGTTAAACCTACTGTATTCCAACTTCTCTATGGTTTATAAACTATTTTACTAGCCATAGATTCATCAAAATAAGCAAACAACACACGAAAAACAGAATCTGTCAAAAACAGAACAGTATGTAGTAATCTGTAACTAACGCAAACTTCTGGAACTCCAAAAATTCTAAAATAAATTGGTGGACCTGAGAAATTTTTCTAGTAATCATCTTCAAAAAGAATCAACTAAATAGCACTCTCCAGTAAAAAGTTGAAGCTAATCTCGTGAGCGCTAAAGTTTCTGTTTTTTACAGCATAATCATAAAGACTTCACCCAAGTCTTCCCAAAGGTTCTACTTGGCACAAACACTAATTAAAACAAAAAACCACATATAAACAGAATCTAGATGGATTATTTATTACTAAACAGAACCAAAAAGCAAGAAACTAAAATAAAATTGGGTTGCCTCCCAACAAGCTCTATCGTTTAACGCCCCTAGCTAGGCATGATGATTTCAATGATGCTCACATAAAAGATAAGAATTGAAACATAAAGAGAGCATCACGAAGAATATGACTAGCACATTTAAGTCTAACCCACTTCCTACGCATAGGGATTTTGTGATCAAACAACTTATGGGAACAAGAATCAACTTGCATAGGAAGGTAAAACAAGCATAACTTCAAAACTTTAAGTACATAGAGAGGAAACTTGATATTATTGCAATTCCTACAAGCATATATTCCTCCCTCATAACAATTTTCAGTAGCATCATGAATGAATTCAAAAATATAACCAAAGCATTATTTTCATGATCTACTTGCATAGAAATTTTATTACTCCACATAAGCAAATTTCTTCTCATGAATAGTAGTGGGAGCAAACTCAACAAAATAACTATCATATGATTGAAGATTAAGATCAAGATGAAAAGTTTCGTGGTTATCATTATTCTTTAAAGCATACGTGTCATCACAATAATCATCATAGATAGGAGGCATGCTTTCATCATAGTAAATTTGCTCATCAAAGCTTGGGGGACAAAAAATATCATCTTCATCAAACATAGCTTCCCCAAGCTTGTGGCTTTGCATATCATTAACATCATGGATATTCAAGGAATTCATACTAACAACATTGCAATCATTCTCATCATACAAAGATCTAGTGCCAAACATTTTAATGCATTCTTCTTCTAACACTTTGGCACAATTTTCCTTTCCATCATACTCACGAAAAATATTAAAAAGATGAAGCATATGAGACAAACTCAATTCCATTTTTTTGGTTTTCTTTTATAAACTATACTAGTGCTAAAACAAGAAACAAAAAGATTCAATTGCAAGATCTAAATATATACCTTCAAGCACTAACCTCCCCGGCAACGGCGCCAGAAAAGAGCTTAGTTGACGGGGTGTGAGTGCCGCTTACCTAGCCTCCCCGGCAACGGCGCCAGAAAAGAGCTTGATGTCTACTACACAACCTTCCTCTTGTAGACGTTGTTGGGCCTCCAAGTGCAGAGGTTTGTAGGACAGTAGCAAATTTCCCTCAAGTGGATGACCTAAGGTTTATCAATCCGTAGGAGGCGTAGGATGAAGATGGTCTCTCTCAAGCAACCCTGCAACCAAATAACAAAGAGTCTCTTGTGTCCCCAACACACCCAATACAATGGTAAATTGTATAGGTGCACTAGTTCGGCGAAGAGATGGTGATACAAGTGCAATATGGATGGTAGATATAGGTTTTTGTAATCTGAAAATATAAAAACAGAAAGGTAGCAAGTGATAAAAGTGAGCACAAACGGTATTGCAATGCTAGGAAACAAGGCCTAGGGTTCATACTTTCACTAGTGCAAGTTCTCTCAATAATAATAACATAGTTGGATCATATAACTATCCCTCAACATGCAACAAAGAGTCACTCCAAAGTCACTAATAGCGGAGAACAAATGAAGAGATTATGGTAGGGTACGAAACCACCTCAAAGTTATTCTTTCCAATCAATCCGTTGGGCTATTCCTATAAGTGTCACAAACAGCCCTAGAGTTCATACTAGAATAACACCTTAAGACACAAATCAACCAAAACCCTAATGTCACCTAGATACTCCAATGTCACCTCAAGTATCCGTGGGCATGATTATACGATATGCATCACACAATCTCAATTCATCTATTCAAACCAACACATAGAACCTCAAAGAGTGCCCCAAAGTTTCTACCAGAGAATCACGACAGAAACATGTGCCAAGCCCTATGCATAGGTTCATGGGCGGAACCCGCAAGTTGATCATCAAAACATACATCAAGTGAATCACGTGATATCCCATTGTCACCACAGATACGCACGGCAAGACATACATCAAGTGTTCTCAAATCTTTAAAGACTCAATCCAATAAGATTACTTCAAGGGGAAAACTCAATCCATTACAAGAGAGTAGAGGGGGAGAAGAAACATAAGATCCAACTATAATAGCAAAGCTCGCGATACATCAAGATCGTGCCAAATCAAGAACACGAGAAAGAGAGAGAGATATCAAACACATAGCTACTGGTACATACCCTCAGCCCCGAGGGTGAACTACTCCCTCCTCATCATGGAGAGCGCCGGGATGATGAAGATGGCCACCGGTGAGGGTTCCCCCCTCCGGCAGGGTGCCGGAACAGGGTCCCGATTGACTTTTGGTGGCTACAGAGGCTTGCGGCGGCGGAACTCCCAATCTATTCTCTGTTCTGGAAGTTTTAGGATATGTAGGTATATATGGGTGAAAGAAGTACGTTGGTGGACCGAAGGGGGGGCCACGAGGCAGGGGGCGCTCTCTAGGGGGGTAGGCGCGCCCCCCACCCTCGTGGGCACCTCCCTTCTTTCCTGACGTGCACTCCAAGCTTTTCCGGTAGCTTTCCTTCCAAAAATAACTTCTGTAGTTGATTTCATTCCGTTTCGACTCCGTTTGATATTCCTTTTCTTCGAAACACTGAAATAAGCAAAAAACATCAAATCTGGGCCGGGCCTCCGGTTAATAGGTTAGTCCCAAAAATAATATAAAAGTGGATAATAAAGCCCAATGTTGCCCAAAACAGTAGATAATATAGCATGGAGCAATCAAAAATTATAGATACGTTGGAGACGTATCATACCACTAGGCGACCTTTAAAGAACAAGGTGACATCATCTTCAAGAGTGAAGAATGAGGGTCTTCCTTCTTTGAGGTAGCGCTTAATCTTGTGGGCTTGAGAGTCATACTTCTGCAGCCTCTTGATGCTCTCCATGAGATCTGGTTCGACAACCATGGTATTGAGGGAACCCCGAGGAACAACACAGAGGTTCATCTTATGGAACTCTGGAGGAGGGGGAGCGAGTGCACCAAGAGGAACAATATGGAGGTTCAGCTTCTGAATTCTTCAACAAGCAAGGGCTAAACTTTGCGCTTCAAGATGGTTGCAATATGACTTGTGGCTCAAAGCATCAACCATTACATTAGCCTTTCCTGGGGTATAAGAAATACCCAAGTCAAAATCTGCTACAGTCTCCATCCATCTCCGTTGACGAAGGTTTAGATATGGCTGAGTAAACAGATACTTCAGACTTTGGTGGTCGGTGAAGATCTCGCAACAATTACCGGGAAGGTAATGTCGCCACTGTTTTAGTACATATATGACAGCAGCAAGCTCGAGGTCATGAATTGGATAGTTCTCTTCGTGAGGGCGCAGTTGACTAGAGGCATAAGCAATTACTCTGTGCTCTTGCATTAGGAAACAGCATAATCCTTGTCGTGAAGCATGGCAGTAAATGACGAAATCCTTCTTAGTATCGGGAGGAGCAAGCACTGGGGCAGAGGTCAGCTTATCTTTGAGCGCTTGGAAACTTTCCTGACACTTTTTTGTCCAATCGAACTTGACGCCCTTGTGAAGCAGACTAGTCAGAGGCTTGGCGATTTTGGAGAAGTTCTTGACGAATCGACGGTAGTAGCTGGCGAGTCTGAGAAAACTTCTCACTTGTTTGACATTCTTCGGAGGAGTCCAATCGAGAATAGCCTGAACTCGCTTGGGGTTGATGGCAATACCATCCTTGGAGATAACATGCCCAAGGTAGGTTATTTCGGGTAACCAGAATTCACACTTAGAATACTTAGCATATAGTTGATGCTCTCGAAGTTTTTCCAGAACAAGTCAAAGATGTTCATCATGGTCTTCTTTATTCTTGGAGTATACACTACAAAAAAGACACATTGGTGATATTTTGGGCCGAGCGATTTTTTTTCCTGTCATGCTTATGACATTTCTATGCTGATAATTGTGACAAAACCCGGTATCATCATAGATGTGGTGGGCTCCTACTTCTATTACAGAAAATCATGACAGAAAATGGGTTTTTCGTCCTGGGCGGGCCGGGGACGCAGCTGCATGACATTCTTTGGGCCGTCCATGACGGAAAAAACCGTGGTAGAAGCGAGGGCGAGGAAAATATCGCAGGAGTTCCCGGTTACGATGGGTGGTCGAGGCTGAGCGATGTGTGTTTCTCTTGTACGTACGTGCGTCTATGCGAGGCGTTGTGCTCTAACTGAACCCGAGCAAGGCGTTGGGCTCTAACTGAACCCGAGCGATTGCACTGCAGGCTACGCGTTACTGAACCCGAGCGGTCGATCGATCCCTTGCTGTTAACTGAACCTGAGTGATTCCTTCACTACTGCTGCTAACTGAAGCCAATCGATGCTACCTCTGGATGAACAGTGAGCGTTGTTGGGGTGTTTGGATGAACAGTTCCCGGTGGGGGTTTGGATGAACAGGACCCCGTGGTAGTAGAGGCCGTTGCCGCTGGATGAACAGGACCCCGATCGACCGAGCCGGTTGGGGGTGGATGAATAGGACCCCGTGGAGGGCTGGATGAACATGACGACCCCGTGGAGGGCTGGTTGAACGGTAGCGGTGGAGGTCTAGATGAACAGTAGCCCGTGGAGGGGTGGTTGAACAGGACCCCATGGAGAGGGCTGGTTGAACAGTAGCCGGTGGAGGAGCGCGCGGTGGAGGCTGGATGAACAGGAGCCCGTGGATGAACAGTCGCAGGTGGAGGCTGGAGGAGGTCGACGGTGGATGAACAGTAGCCCGTGGAGGTTGCAGGAGGTCAACGGTGGAGATGAACAGTATCCCGTGGAGTCCCGTTTTGCAGTATGCCACACCCCTCCCGATGAACAGGACCCCCGTTTCGACCGTACCGCTCCAACACAAGTCTGTTTCCTTCGTTTTGCGGTACGCCACACCCCTCCCAATCAACAGGACCCCGTTTTAACCATAGGAGGTCCAAAAGAAGTCAGTTTCCTCCGTTTTGTGGTACGCCAGGCCCCTCCCAGTGAATAGGATCCCGTTTCAACCTTGGCCGATCGAACACAAGGCTGTTTCCTTCGTTCTGCGGTACGCCAGGCCTCGTTTCCATCGGTTGTTCCGTTCAAGCCGGTTGGCTCCCGATGAACACGACGACGCATTCCGTTCTGACCCAGCCGGTTGCCTCCCCATGAACACGACGACGCAGTTTCTCCGTTCCGACCCAGCCATGTACACGAGCCTTGGCCGTACGTATGCGCGAGTAGGCGTGCGAGACCCCGCCCCTATGTACGTACGTGGCCATACTTTCTTTCTTGCACCCTGGCCGTTGTACGTACGTCTACATGCTACGTGCGCGCCACTACTACGACACGTGCACGCCTCTACTACGGCACGTGCCCTTACTTACATGGCCACGGTTCATCGCTGCAGCCTGCAGACAGACCGATCGACCAGTATGTACGTACACGTTCACGACCAGAATGACAATGCTACGTACGCTTCGACCAGGTGGGTCCCGACTGTCAGGCACTTCCTTGTGTGCGAAGATGTAGCTGGTGGGTCCCAGCAGTCAGGGGGTGAATCATTTTTTTGCCCATAATATTGACGCACTTCCTTGCGTGCGAAGATGTAGCTGGTGGGTCCCAGTAGTCAAGGGGAAACATTTTTTTGCGGAATACGGTGGCCCGTTTGTTGGGTCCCTGCTGTCAGGTGGAGGAATCATTATTTTGCATGTAATAAGGAGGCATTTCCTTGTGTGCGGCCGTGAACCCAGCTGTCAGCCTCTCCACGTACAGTTCACGTCCGATGGATGTCGTTCATTGACCATGTTGACCACGGCGCGCCGAGAGCACCAGGGCGGTGGATGACGGTGAGGCCTAGGAAGGGAATGACACGGAGTCAGGGAAGACTCGGTAGTGGTTGCCCACGCGGTGGGGAGTACGAGGGTTTACTAGTCCGGCTACCGTCGCTGAAAATAACAGGAGGTGTGGGTGAGTAGAGGAATGGCCTGGCCAACAATGAAATTCGGTGGGGCGGTGCGGCCTATGCGGCAGCACAGCCGGCCACAGGAGGCGGGAGTAGGCAGTCCCACCGGCGCTGGTTTGGGTGGCGGGAGCAAGAAGACCAGAGGTTGAAGAAGCACTACGGACGTTGGATGAACATCGTACGGTCTCTGCAGCTAGAATCATTTATATTGACTAAGTTGACAAAGCCCTTGGTACGCGTCAAACTTAGTAGGCCCACAGGCCAGCCTCCGAAACGGTGTGCCCTAGATGTGAGGGGGAGGAATCATTTTTTGGGCGGCTGAAGCTAGAATATCCCAGATTGAAGAAGAAGCACGACATCCGTTGCATGGACATCCAACGGCCACTGCTGCTAGAACCGTGTGTTGACTATAAGTTGACAAAGCCTTGCATACGCGTCAACTTACTTTTTTTAGGGATGCGTCATCTTAGTAGGCCCACAAGTGTGTGGCAGAGAACTTATAGCCCATTTGCGATTTGTAAGAATGTACAACCCATTTTTGAATTCTAATGGAATTTACTACAACCCATTTACAATTTGTTAAAGTACAACCCATTTTCTAGCTAGGAAAACGATTAATAATTTCAACCAACCGTTCAAAACAGAATTCAATAAAATTTCCCACATTTTGATGGGATCTGAAATATTTTTGTCCCAAAATTTCTAGTCAGATTAAATACAGTTTCAATATAAATTTGTGGTATTGTGAGATCGATGAAAAGAGGGGCGAGAGTTTACACGTGTGTGGGACTGTATGAGAGACACGAGGCATGGACACAGAAAGGATGAGATGGAAGGTGCGTGTGTATGTTGTAGACAGACATCGCTGGAGAGGTTTTATCGATCGGTGTGTGTCGTAAAGGAGTTGTGGAGACTGTGGGAGAACGACCTAAAGAAAAAAATGAATGTGCGCGATGGATAAAATGCCGAGGGAGGTGGAGGGCGAGGAGGGCGTGTGCATGCACGAGAGAAAGTTAGTGCTAGCTACAAAGGTTAGAGGATTGTGTGGGTGTAAGAGACTAACAAAGATGATAATTTGATATGAAAGTGGATTCATATATTTGAATAGGAGATCATAGTGTTATAAACATATGCATGCATGAATATAGCGGTGATACGCGTGCTGTGGTTTTGCACATGTTATACAATAACGTGATAATGCATGGCGTTTGCAACTCACAGCTAAATGTCGAACAATCTAAACCATACTATACATCAAACAATCTCACATTTTATTTGAATTTGTGATAATGTGTGGCGTTTGCAGCTTACAACTAAATATCAAACAATCTAAACAATACTATATAGCGAACAATCTCACATTTTATTTGAACTTGTGGTAATGTGTGGCATTTGCAACTCACATCTAAATACTTGTAGGAGTAGGGGGCGGGGCACCATACATTATGTGATAAACACATTATACATATGAGACATGGTTTAGATTATGAAGATCAAGCTAGAGCTTGAAATGTACTGTGATTTGAAATCAACATAAACTGGATTCAAAAAATCAAGTTCGAGTTCATATAGTACACATAGTTCATATCTAACTCGACAGTAATCATGTGGTGTGCTGTGAAGATAATACACAAACGATGGTTTAACTTGACAATAATGATGATTGCAGATTTTATTAAAATAGAGAAATGAATTCAAATGGTTTGACTTCACAACAATCATTATTGCAGATCTTATTCAAATAGACAAACGAATTCAAATTTAGTTCATATTGAAGCGGTAGTATGTACGTTTGGAATGCACTAAAACGTTCATTTGAGTAGCAGGTTGCATGCATTATACATGTAGCAAAATATTATAATTGAACATAACATGAATTCACAGTTTTGAATGGCATTTGTAGTCGAATTGATTTGGTACAGTACACGGGATTAGACTCTCTTGTGTGGTGCGAATTGAATTTTTTTTGTCGAAGGAAGTGCGAATTGATTTGGTACACTACACGTTAGGCTTGTCCGAAAATTTCAACCCGTGCCTTGTTACCCCGAAATATTTAAGATATATCTTTGTCTCCTTGTTCTCCGAAAACTCCCTCCATCTCAACCCGCGCCTTGCTATCCCAAAATTACAACGCGCACGAAAACTCCCACCTCCTGCGAAATCCCGACACGTGAAATGCCCGTGATACCCCTGAATCAAAAGAATCGCCTAGCACAAATCGGTGGGGGTACTTTCATAACTTACCCCACATTTCGGACAAGCGCGTCCCTAAGCCATGGTTCCCCACTCCCATCCCATCAGCCCACCCATTCATACACCAAGGCCGCGAAAACTCATGAAGCCCCACACCCTCCTCCGTCCGCCACCCAGCCGGATCCTCTTCCCCGACGACGTCATCCACAGCAACACCTCGACGTCCCTCATCCACCGTACCGGATGAGGATCCATCGTCGATCTCATCGTCCCGCCGGTTCAGCCACCCCGTCCTCCACCTGCAAGGAGCTGCCCCGATGTTCCCTCGTCTTTCGCGCCACCTCCATCCCCACACTGTTGTCTTCACCTGCACCACCAGAAGAGCAACATCATCACCATTTCCTCGGATGAAGCTGAGACCTAATCGGTGCCACCAAAGAGGTTATACACTAATCGCCGCATTTTCTTCTTGATTCGATCTCACGGTGCTGCCGGCGCTCGGTCCCGAGCCGACATGGCGCGGCTCCATCCACGGCGACGTCGCCGGCCACTTCCTCCACGGAGCCGCTCCCTCGGCGGCGATGTCCACATCAGTAGGAGCTGCTGCTGCTTTAGCTCTCGCTCACGCTGCTGCTCTGCTCTTGCTCTAGGTCCCCTGCTTGGTCTGCTCTTGCTATTGCTTTTGCTCTTGCTCTTGCTCTTGCTGCTGCTCTCGCTCTTGCTCTTGCTTGCGATGCTACTCCGATTTGGCTACACTTCAGTCGAATGAATCAACTTTTGGGCCAGTCTATTTTCAGGGGGTGGGGGGCTTGCCGGAGTTAAGGAAGAACCAGCCGTAGCGAGGAGGGGGGCTCGCCGGAGAGGTACCCCACTATCTATCTTAGGGTCCACGGTGGGGGCGGTGGTCACTGGCGATGGTGGGGCGGTGGCGTGGGGATTGCCGGAGAAAAAGCTCGGCACGGGGGGGGGGGGGGGGCTTAGAGGGTGAAGGAAATATGCCCTAGAGGCAATAATAAAGTTGTTATTTATATTTCCTTAGATAATGATAATTTTTTATTATTCATGCTAGAATTGTATTGACCGGAAACTTAGTACATGTGTGAATACATAGACAAACAAAGTGTCACTAGTATGCCTCTACTTGACTAGCTCGTTGAATCAAAGATGGTTAAAGTTTCCTAGCCATAGACATGAGTTGTCATTTGATTAACGGGATCACATCATTAGAGAATGATGTGATTGACTTGACCCATTCCGTTAGCTTAGCATTTGATCGTTTAGTATATTGCTATTGCTTTCTTCATGACTTATACATGTTCCTATGACTATGAGATTATGCAACTCCCGCTTACCGGAGGAACACTTTGTGTGCTACCAAACGTCACAACGTAAATGGGTGATTATAAAGGTGCTCTACATGTGTCTCCGAAGGTACTTGTTGAGTTGGCGTATATTGATATTATGATTTGTCACTCCGATTGTCGGAGAGGTATCTTTGGGCCCACTCGATAATACACATCACTAAGCCTTGCAAGCATTGTAACTAATGAGTTAGTTGCGGGATGATGTATTAAGAAACGAGTAAAGAGACTTGCCGGTAACGAGATTGAACTAGGTATTGAGATACCGACGATCGAATCTCGGGCAAGTAACATACCGATGACAAAGGGAGCAACGTATGTTGTTATGCGGTTTGACCGATAAAGATCTTCGTAGAATATGTGGGAGCCAATATGAGCATCCAGGTTCCGCTATTGGTTATTGACCGGAGACGTGTCTAGGTCATGTCTACATAGTTCTCGAACCCGTAGGGTCCGCACACTTAAAGTTCGGTGACAATCGGTATTATGAGTTTTTGTGGTTTGATGTACCGAAGGTAGTTTGGAGTCCCGGATATGATCACGGACATGAAGAGGAGTCTCGAAATGGTCGAGACATAAATATCGATATATTGGACGACTATATTCGGATACCGGAAGTGTTCCGGGTGGTTTCGGAGAAAGCCGGAGTGCCGGAGGGTTACCGGAACCCCCCCCCCCCCCCGCGCGCGAGAAATAATGGGCCTGATGGGCCTTAGTGGAGAGAGAGGGCTGGCCTAGGGCAGGCCGCACGCCCCTCCCCCTTTGGTCCGAATTGGACTAGGAGAGGGGGCGGCGCCACCCTTTCCTTCCCCCTCTCCCCCTTCCTTTCCCCCTCCTAGTAGGAGTAGGAAAGAGGGGAGTCCTACTCCTACTAGGAGGAGGACTCCTCCTCCTGGCGCGCCATAGAGGGCCGGCCGGCCTCCCCCCTTGCTCCTTTATATACGGGGGTAGGGGGGCACCTTTAGACACACAAGTTGATCTGTTGATCTCTCCCAGCCGTGTGCGGTGCCACCCTCCACCATAATCCACCTCGATCATATTGTAGCAGTGCTTAGGCGAAGCCCTGCGTTGGTAGCAACATCATCACCGTCACCACACCGTCGTGCTGACGAAACTCTTAGGCGAAGCTCTGCTGGATCGGAGCTCGCGGAACGTCATCGGGTTGAACGTGTGCTGAACTCGGAGGTGCCGTGCGTTCGGTACTTGGATCGGTCGGATCATGAAGACGTATGACTACATCAACCGCGTTGTGCTAATGCTTCCGCTTTTGGTCTACGAGGGTACATGGACACACTCTCCCCTCTCGTTTCTATGCATCACCATGATCCTGCGTGTGCGTAGGATTTTTTTTGAAATTACTACGTTCCCCAATAGTGGCATCCGAGCCAGGTTTATGCGTAGATGTTATATGCATGAGTAGAACACAAGTGAGGTGTGGGCGATACAAGTCATACTGCTTACCAGCATGTCATAATTTGGTTCGGCGGTATTGTTGGATGAAGCGGCCCAGACCGACATTACGTGTACGCTTATGTGAGACTGGTTCTACCGACGTGCTTTGCACACAGGTGGCTGGCGGGTGTCAGTTTCTCCAACTTTAGTTGAACCGAGTGTGGCTACGCCCGGTCCTTGATAAGGTTAAAACATCACTAACTTGACGAACTATCATTGTGGTTTTGATGTGTAGGTAAGAACGGTTCTTGCTCAGCCCATAGCAGCCACGTAAAACTTGCAACAACAAAGTAGAGGACGTCTAACTTGTTTTTGCAGGGCATGTTGTGATGTGATATGATCAAGACATGATGCTAAATTTATTGTATGAGATGATCATGTTTTGTAACCGAGTTATCAGCAACTGGCAGGAGCCATATGGTTGTCGCTTTATTGTATGCAATGCAATCGCCCTGTAATTGCTTTACTTTATCACTAAGCAGTAGCGATAGTCGTAGAAGCAATAGTTGGCGAGACGACAACGATGCTACGATGGAAATTAAGGTGTCGCACCGGTGATGATGGTGATCATGACGGTGCTTCGGAGATGGAGATCACAAGCACAAGATGATGATGGCCATATCATATCACTTATATTGATTGCATGTGATGTTTATCCTTTATGCATCTTATTCTGCTTTGTTTGACGGTAGCACTATAAGATGATCTCTCACTAAATTTCAAGGTAAAAGTGTTCTCCCTGAGTATGCACCGTTGCCAAAGTTCGTCGTGCTGAGACACCACATGATGATCGGGTGTGATAAGCTCAACGTTCATCTACAACGGGTGCAAGCCAGTTTTGCACACGCAGAATATTCGGGTTAAACTTGACGAGCCTAGCATATGGAGATATGGCCTCGGAACACTGAGACCAAAAGGTTGAGCATGAATCATATAGTAGATATGATCAACATAGTGATGTTCACCATTGAAAGCTACTCCATTTCACGTGATGATCGGTTATGGTTTAGTTGATTTGGATCACGTGATCACTTAGATGATTAGAGGGATGTCTATCTAAGTGGGAGTTCTTAAGTAATATGATTAATTGAACTTAAATTTATCATGAACTTAGTCCTGGTAGTATTGGCATATCTATGATGTAGATCAATAGCTCGCGTTTAGCTCCCCTGTTTAATTCTTTTGATATGTTCCTAGAGAAAACTAAGTTGAAAGATGTTAGTAGCAATGATGCGGATTGGATCCGTGATCTAAGGATTATCCTCATTGCTGCACAGAAGAATTATGTCCTTGATGCACCGCTAGGTGACAGATCGATTGTAGGAGCAAATGCAGACGTTATGAACGTTTGGCAAGCTCGATACGATGACTACTTGATAGTTTAGTGCACCATACTTTAAGGCTTAGAATCGAGGCTTCAAAGACGTTTTTGAAACGCCACGGAGCATATGAGATGTTCCAAGAGTTGAAATTAGTATTTCAGACTCATGCCCATGTCGAAAGGTATGAGACCTTTGACAAGTACTTTGCCTATAAGATGGAGGAGAATAGCTCAGCTAGTGAGCATGTGCTCAGAATGTCTAAGTACTACAATCACTTGAATCAAGTGGGAGTTAATATTCCAGATAAGATAGTGATTGACAGAGTTCTCTAGTCACTATCACCAAGTTACTAGAACTTCGTGATGAACTATAATATGCAAGGGATAACAGAAATGATTCCCAAGCTCTTCATGATGCCGAAATCGATGAAGGTAGAAATCAACAAAAGCATCAAGTGTTGATGGTTGACAAGACCACTAGTTTCAAGAAAAGGGCAAAGGGAAGAAGGGGAACTTCAAAACGAACGACAAGCAAGTTGCTGCTCCCATGAAGAAGCCCAAAGCTAGACCCTAGCCTGAAACTGAGTGCTTCTACTGCAAAGGAAATGGTCACTGGAAGTGGAACTGCCCTAGATACTTGGCGGATAAGAAGGATGGCAAAGTGAACAAAGGTATATTGGATATACATGTTATTGATGTGTAATTTACTAGTGTTTATAGCAACCCCTCGGCATTTGATACTTGTTCAGTTGCTAAGAGTAGTAACTCGAAACGGGAGTTGTAGAATGAACATAAACTAGTTAAGGGTGAGGTGACGATGTGTTTTGGAAGTAGTTCCAAAATTGATATGATCATCATCGCACACTCCCTATACTTTCGGGATTAGTGTTGAACCTAAATAAGTGTTATTTGGTATTTGCGTTGAGCATGAATACGATTTGATCATGTTTATTGCAATACGGTCATTCATTTAAGTTAGAGAATAATTGTTGTTCTGTTTACATGAATAAAACCTTATATGGTCATACACCCAATGAAAATGGTTTGTTGCATCTCGATCGTAGTGATACACATATTCATAATATTGAAGCCAAAAGATGCAAAGTTAATAATGATAGTGCAAATTATTGTGGCACTGCCGTTTAGGTCATATTGGTGTAAAGCGCATGAAGAAACTCCATGCTGATGGGATTTTGGAATCACTTGATGCTTGCGAACCATGCCTTATTGGCAAGATGACTAAGACTCCGTTCTCCGGAACAATAGAGCAAGCAACTGACTTATTGGAAATAATACATACTGATGTATGCGATCCGATGAGTGTTGAGGCTCGCAGCGAGTATCGTTATTTTCTGACCTTCACAGATGATTTGAGCAGATATGGGTATATCTACTTGATGAAACATAAGTCTGAAACATTTGAAAAGTTCATATAATTTCAGAGTAAAGTGGAAAATCATCGTAACAAGAAAATAAAGTTTCTACGATCTGATCGTGGAGGAGAATATTTGAGTTACGAGTTTGGTCTTCATTTGAAACAATGTGGAATAGTTTCGCAACTCATGCCACCTGGAACACCACAGCGTAATGGTGTGTCCAAAAACCGTAACCGTGCTTTATTAGATATGGTGCAATCTATGATGTCTCTTACCTATTTACCACTATCGTTTTGGGGTTATGCATTAGAGACAGCTGCATTCACGTTAAATAGGGCACTATCTAAATCCGTTGAGACGATGCCTTATGAACTGTGGTTTGGCAAGAAACCAAAGTTGTCGTTTCTTAATGTTTGGGGTTGCGATGCTTATGTGAAAAGGCTTCAACCTGATAAGCTCGAACCCAAATCGGAGAAATGTATCTTCATAGGATACCCAAAGGAGAATGTTGGGTACACCTTCTATCACAGATTCGAAGGCAAGACATTCGTTGCTAAGAATGGATCCTTTCTAGAGAAGGAGTTTCTCTCGAAAGAAGTGAGTGGGAGGAAAGTAGAACTTGATGACGTACCTGTACCTGCCCCCTTATTGGAAAG
This sequence comes from Triticum aestivum, assembly GCF_018294505.1. Classification (NCBI taxonomy): domain Eukaryota; kingdom Viridiplantae; phylum Streptophyta; class Magnoliopsida; order Poales; family Poaceae; genus Triticum; species Triticum aestivum. The sequence goes on along the minus strand of NC_057806.1, from coordinate 406,949,479 downwards.
TAGTTCATCATAGAAATCTGTTCCTGTGACTCCTACACCAATTGGTGAGGAAGCTAATGATGATGATCATGTAACTTAAGATCAAGTTACTACCGAAACCAAGTAGGTCAACCAGAGTGAGATCTGCACCAGAGTGGTACGGTAATCCTGTTCTGGAGGTCATGTTACTTGACCATGATGAACCTACAAACTATGAGGAAGCGATGATGAGCCCAGATTCCGCAAAATGGCTTGAGGCCATGAAATCTGAGAGGGATCCATGTATGAGAACAATGTGTGGACTTTGGTTGACTTGCCCGATGATCGGCAAGCCATAGAAAATAAATGGATCTTCAAGAGGAAGACGGACGCTGATAGTAGTTTTACTATCTACAAAGCTAGACTTGTCGAAAAAGGTTTCGACAAAGTTCAAGGTGTTGACTACAATGAGATTTTCTCACTCGTAGCGATGCTTAAGTCTGTTCGAATCATGTTAGCAAACTGCCACATTTTATGAAATCTAGCAAATGGATGTCAAAACTACATTCCTTAATGGATTTCTTAAAAAAGAGTTGTATATGATGCAACCAGAAGGGTTTTGTCGATCCAAAAGATGCTAACAAAATGTGCAAGCTTCAGCGATCCATCTATGGACTGGTGCAAGCATCTCGGAGTTGGAATATACGCTTTGATGAGTTGATAAGCATATACTTTTATACAGACTTGCGGTGAAGCCTGTATTTACAAGAAAGTGAGTGGGAGCACAACAGTATTTCTGATAAATATATGTGAATGACATATTGTTGATCAAAAATAATGTAGAATTTTCTGGAAAGCATAAAGGAGTATTTTAAAGGAGTTTTTCAAAGAAATACCTCGGTGAAGCTGCTTACATATTGAGTATCAAGATCTATAGAGATAGATCGAGACGCTTGATAAGTTTTTTCAATGAGTACATACCTTGACAAGATTTTGAAGTAGTTCAAAATGGAACAGTCAAAGAAAGTGTTCTTGCCTGTGTTACAAGGTGTGAAGTTGAGTAAGACTCAAAGCCCGGCCACGGCAGAAGATAGAAAGAGAATGAAAGTCATTCCCTATGCCTCAGCCACAGGTTCTATAAAGTATGCCATGTTGTGTACCAGATCTATTGTATACCCTACACTGAGTTTGGCAAGGGAGTACAATAGTGATCTAGCAGTAGATCACAGAACAATGGTCAAAATTATCCTTAGAGGAATAAGGATATGTTTCTCGATTATGGAGGTGACAAAAGGTTCATCGTAAAGGGTTACATCGATGCAAGTTTTGACACTGGTCCAGATGACTCTAAGTCTCAATCTGGATACATATTGAAAGTGGGAGCAATTAGCTAAAGTAGCTCCATGCAGAGCATTGTAGACATAAAAATTTGCAAAATACATACGGATCTGAATTTGGCAGACCCGTTGACTAAACTTCTCTCACAAGCAAAACATGATCACACCTTAGTACTCTTTGGGTGTTAATCACATGGCGATGTGAACTAGATTACTGACTCTAGTAAACCCTTTGAGTGTTGGCCACATGGCGATGGATATTAATCACATGGTGATGTGAACTATTGGTGTTAAATCACATGGCGATGTGAACTAGATTATTGACTCTAGTGCAAGTGGGAGACTGAAGGAAATATGCCCTAGAGGCAAAAATAAAGTTGTTATTTATATTTCCTTATATCATGATAAATGTTTATTATTCATGCTAGAATTGTATTGACCGGAAACTTAGTACATGTGTGAATACATAGACAAACAAAGTGTCACTAGTATGCCTCTACTTGACTAGCTCGTTGAATCAAAGATGGTTAAAATTTCCTAGCCATAGACATGAGTTGTTATTTGATTAACGGGATCACATCATTAGAGAATGATGTGATTGACTTGACCCATTCCGTTAGCTTAGCATTTGATCGTTTGGTATATTGCTATTGCTTTCTTCATGACTTATACATGTTCCTATGACTATGAGATTATGCAACTCCCGTTACCGGAGGAACACTTTGTGTGCTACCAAACGTCACAACGTAAATGGGTGATTACAAAGGTGCTCTACAGGTGTCTCCGAAGGTACTTGTTGAGTTGGTGTATATCGAGATTAGGATTTCTCACTCCGATTGTCGGAGAGGTATCTCTGGGCCCACTCAGTAATACACGTCACTATAAGCCTTGCAAGCATTGTAACTAATGAGTTAGTTGCGGGATGATGTATTACGGAACGAGTAAAGAGACTTGCCGGTAACGAGATTGAACTAGGTATTGAGATACCGACGATCGAATCTTGGGCAAGTAACATACCGATGACAAAGGGAACAACTTATGTTGTTATGCGGTTTGACCGATAAAGATCTTCGTAGAATATGTGGGAGCCAATATGAGCATCTAGGTTCCGCTATTGATTATTGACCGGAGACGTGTCCAGGTCATGTCTACATAGTTCTCGAACCCGTAGGGTCCGCACGCTTAAAGTTCGGTGACGATCGGTATTATGAGTTTTTGTGTTTTGATGTACCGAAGGTAGTTCGGAGTCCCGGATATGATCATGGGCATGACGAGGAGTCTTGAAATGCTCTAGACATAAAGATCAATATATTGGACGACTATATTTGGACACCGGAAGTGTTTCGAGTGGTTTCAGAGAAAACCGGAGTGCCGGAGGGTTACCGGAACCCCCCCGGGAGAAATAATGGGCCTTATGGGCCTTAGTGGAGAGAGAGAGGGATGGCCTACGGCAGGCCGCGCACCCCTCCCCCTCTGGTCCGAATTGGACTAGGAGAGGGGGGCGGTGCCCCCCCTTTCCTTCTCCCTCTCCTCCTTCCTTTCCCCCTCCTAGTAGGAGTAGGAAAGAGGGGAGTCCTACTCCTACTAGAAGGAGGACTCCTCCTCCTGGCGCGCCATAGAGGGCCGGCCGGCCTCCCCCTTGCTCCTTTATATACGGGGGCAGGGGGCACCTCTAGACACACAAGTTGATCTGTTGATCTCTCCCAGCCGTGTGCGGTGCCCCCCTCCACCATAATCCATCTTGATCATATCGTACCAGTGCTTAGACGAAGCCCTGCGTCAGTAGCAACATCATCACCGTCACCACACCGTCGTGCTGACGAAACTCTCCGGCGAAGCTCTGGATCGGAGCTCGCGGGACATCCTCGGGTTGAACGTGTGCTGAACTCGAAGGTGCCGTGCGTTCGGTACTTGGATCGGTCGGATCGCGAAGACGTACGACTACATCAACCGCGTTGTGCTAACGCTTCCGCTTTCGGTCTACGAGGGTACATGGACACACTCTCCCCTCTCGTTGCTATGCATCACCATGATCTTGTGTGTGGGTAGGAAATATTTGGAATTTCTACGTTCCCCAACAGAGGGATGGCCGGGGCGGCGGCGGACGGGCGGTGGGGAGTGGTTTCGGGGCGAGCGGGGCGGCACACCGTCGGCCGCGAGCGGCGGGGGGCGGCGGTTTGGCCGGTGGTGTTAGTCGACCGATGCTGCTGCACCACCAGCTGCCCCGGCTCTCGCACGCGCTGCTGCTACTACTTTTTTGCTACTAGTGTGTTCAGTTTCGGCAGTAAAATTCAGTTTCGACAGCAAAATTCAGTTTTGACAATTGAGTTTAGTTTCGACAGTTAAATTCAGTTTCGACAGTTAAGTTCAGAGATGAGCGGCTGATGTATTTTACATCTAGCACTTTGTGGTTATGTATTTTACATCATCTATTGGAGATGCTATTAGAATTCCATTCAGGTTAACATTGTCTCTCTTGTCCTGCTTCAGCCTCGGTGTCCTACAACTCACCGGAGCTGCTCCAACGAAGAAACCCTCCATCACAACGGAGTAGTATCCCGGGCTCCATCTCAAGATGGCTAAGATCTTTTTCCCCTCCTCCGACAGCCAAGTCAGCCGGATCATCCTCACCAACCAACCCAATCACGCTGAGATCGACATGGCTTCGCCAAAGAGGTTGTACACTTGTTGCATCTCTTTTTTTACTCTACATGTTATATATATTGTCCACTGAGCACACGTAGTAACGTGAAATACGATTAGTTTCTCCTACTATATGACAAGCAGTGAGGTACTAGGTAACTTAGCTATCCATGATGGACTCTCTCGAATGCCATCATTATTTATCTCTGCGTGTTTGAGCTGTGCATTTGTAGATGGGCCTGGGAGTTGAGCTAGTAGGGCAGTGGCCTGGGTCCAAAGTAGTAGAAGTAGCACAAAAACATTTTTTGAGTGTAGGCTCAAGCCTTCCTACTAGAATCGCCGGTGCTTGAAAGGAAAAGTGAATGAAAAACATAGGAATTGGAAAGTTTCATATGGTACTACTATTCATGCATTTGGTTCAAAGGAATGGAGCAAAGGAAAACTGTAGGATTTGTTCCTTTAGTGTCTCCTTGAAAGAAAAACCGTAGGAATTTTAATATCCACTTGTCCTCCTTTTCAAATTCCTATTCATGAAGCACAAGACTAAGAGATAGTAGCATAATAGCATTATATTGGTACATTTTCTTGTGGTTTGACTTAATCTCACCATGCTTTTTTGCATCCTGTGATCTTCCAATTCTTGTGAACCAAACACCCAGATTGGCAGAAATCTTGTGTTTTTAAATTCTCTGTTTTGCACGTGCATTCCTATCCTATTACTGTGTATTTCCTATCCCTGCGTTGTTAGAATCCTCCAATTCAAACGAGCCCTTACAGAATTACTTCTCTTACAGATAGTTGTCAAAGAAAACCTTGTGTGGCTTGTCCCGCTCCTGCTGCGCCATCATCCACCCCAGCTCAGCTGCTCCAACGACAGAAGGGTCCAGCACAACAGGGATCCGGCCTCCAGACTGTCTTTCGCCGCCTCAGATCTTCTTCCCCGCCACGGGCAGCCATGACAACTGCATTACCATCATCAACCGAGCAGATGACCTCGAGGACTACACGGGTCCGCAAGAGAGGTCGCACTCTTTCGTGTCTGCTTACGTTATGCATCGCTTAATATTACATGCTACTTTATCATCCTGTTCACCGATTAGACTCTGAGTCAGCTCCAAAGTAATGGTCAAACTTGAGTTTTTAAATGGTTGTGGGGTACATATCGGGGCCGCAATCAATAGTATCTATCTACTATCTGGTTAATCTCTGGTGTCTACTATGACTTTGATGTTGGGTGGGAAACAAACAGTAAAGAAGCCATTATCTGTATTTTTTAACTAAAGCCATTATCTGCCTGCTATCATTGGTTTTGGGTCTATCCACAGGTTGCTACCATCACTCTGGATTTTTGCATGCACTCCTTACATAATCTCACTATGTTTTATTCCTATGCTTGTCAGTTACTATACACAATGGAACTGAACATGTAGAGCAACAGAGACGAGCCTTGCGTGGCAATAAAATTTCATGCAGACGTCGCTCCATGGTAGGCGCAAAGGCAGCCCCCCTCCACCCATTTCAGATTGTAATCGAGAGGAAGATATCTGTTCTGAGGGGGATTCAGAAGGAGAAGACCACTCCTATTTACCCCCTAAGGTCTTCACTCTAACTTGGCATGCTGATGTTGGTTATATCATGCATATGGTGCCTTGCATTGCTTACTTTATACATCAAATATGTCATCTTCTTAGTGTAGACATGCTTTGTGTGAATGCCATCTATTTAGTTTATTCATCGTTTATCTGAATTATGCAACACCATCTTGTTTAGCCAGGCATCATATATGTGAATTTTGCAATGCCATCCCTCTTAGCCAGTCATCTTATATGTGAATTATATCAGGCCATCCTTTTTTTCTGTTATGTATTACATTTGTCAACAATGTTAGTACATTCAACTACTCTTCATGTGCATCAGCCATTTGACACGGTGATGGAAAATTCTGGAGTGAAAACAAGGTCTTCAGAGCAGACTATGCTATCTGATGAAGCGCATATCTCGCTGGTTACGGATAGCTCCTCAGAGGAGGATTCAGAGACAGATGACCAGTCCTATTTCCCCCCGAGGTGTATGCTCTAACTTGGTAGGGTTATGTTGCTCATATCGTGCGTATGGTGTCTTGCATTGCTATGTCATTTGATTAGTTTAGACATGCTTTGTGTGAATGCCACCTGTTTAGTGTCTAATTACCATATATGTGAATTATGCATTGCCATCTTGTTGCAAGACATTATATATGTGAATTATCCAATGCTATCTTGTTGCAAATGCATTATATATGTGAATTACGCAATGACATGCTGTTTAGCCAATTATCATGTATGTGAATTACATCATGCTATAATTTTTTTATATTACGTGTTCCATTTGTCAACAACGTTTGTATATTCAACTACTCTTCCTGTGCATCAGCCATTTGAAGCGGTGATGGAAGTATCTAGAATGAAAACAAGGTATTCAGAGCAGACAATGTTACTTGTTGAAGCAGACATCTTGCTGGTTACAGAGAGCTCCTCAGAGGAGGATTCAGAGACTAATGACCAGTCCTATTTTCCCCTGAGGTCTATGCTCAAACTTGGCAGGGTTATATTACCCATGTCATGCATGTTGTCTTGCATTGCTTATTTTTTACATCATATATGGATTGCCATCTGCTTACTTGCTTACTATATAAATCATATATTTGAATTATATCCCATCATGTTTACATACACAACATCTATCTGAAGTATGGCATGACAACCCATTTAATAAAGACATCATATAGTTATATCATCTCATCCTATTTAGTGTTTACAGTCATCATATTTTGAATTATGTCATTCTATCCGTGAATTATATCATGCTATCATGTTTCCATAGGCGGCATGTATGTGAATTATGGCATGACAACCTATTTAATAAACACATTATATAGTTATATCATGTCATCCTGTTTACATAGTCATCATATTTTGAACTATGTCTTTCCATCTTTTTTAGTTAGCCATCATAATGTGAAATTGTGTCATGCTATCCTGTTTAGTTAGCCATCATATATGTGAAATCATTTCATGCTATCCTATTTTGTTAGACAACATAAATGTGAATTATTTCATGCCCTCTTTTATTCCCTACTATCCATTGCACCTATCTATCATACAATGTCTGTACATTCAATTACTTTTCTTGTTTATCAGCCATTTGAATTGGAGAGGGTGATGGCATTATCTAAGGGAGTAACAACATGATCTTCAGAAAAGAAAGTGCCACCAGTTGATGTAGATAGAACCACGGTTGTACTTACCCAAGAACCAGCCCCAGGACACATAACCCAGACTCTCGCAGATTGTACCCCTACCCAGTTGGACAGAGAACCAGCTACACCCATTCTAACCCCAATCCCAGCAGATAGTAACCCAGTTCCAGTTGACACAGCACCGTCTCCACCACAGAGCACCCAAACACGAGCAATTAGTAAGGGAACTGCAATGCCCAAAGCACGAGGACCATCACTTCGAATCTCAACTCAACACTTAAAGGAGAAGAAGAATTGTTCTCATGTCAGGTTCTGTAGCTATGGTTCATACTCCTTTGCTCTTGCATCACTGTATTTACTCATACCAACTATTTTCAAATTTGAAGGATGTAATTGAAACTCCAATGGCGCAACAGGTATGTTTTAAACCTGTTTCTTTAACTAGTTTGCTATTGTAACTTGCTCTATGTTGATTTCAGTTTCAATTGAATAAACACTTATGTTCTCATGTCATGCACATTACAAGTGTTGTTATTGCTCTATAGTTTCCCACACTTATATTCTGTCTATTCTGATTTGTCTTGAACAAATATTATTTGAATTGTGCCTCAATCTTGATTTGGCAACAAAAACTAGAATGATATAGACCATAAAGTGACCATGGTACATAGATATATGTTTGTTTCATGCTGCTATCCTGTCCACTTTACTACTAAACTGATTTACCAAAATGAGTTTCATATACAACATGGTAAACCTGTGATGTGTCTGCTTGTTTCTCTTTTAGAATGCGGACAAAATATTGGAGAATAGTACCCCGTTATGCAATGGTAAAGGAAGTAATGCAGGTAAGGTTCAAGATAGTGAGACATCCCTATCGGTCTCCAAGAAAGATGATAAAAACTATCTTGACGACAATGAGAGAACCCAAAAGTCCTGTCTTGATATAGTGTTCGAGTTACTGGCCACTACTGCTGGCACAAGCTCTTCGAACTCGCTGCCTGAATCAATTCGTCTTCTTGAGTCTCAACTTCAAGTTGAAAGACATTGATCAGATGTGCTATGACAGGAAGCTGAAGGACTGAGGAAGTCCCTGCTGAATTCAGATGCATACTTTCTGGTGCAATAGCATGCGCTGGAGGACTTAATCGCCAAACAAGAGAAAGTTAATAAGCTCGCTAAGCATCTTGCCAGCATTATGGGTAGCCAGGATATTTTCTTGATCTCTTCTGAAGTGGTTTCAGTTCTGGACTTGTTTTGCTGCGGCGTTTATTTGCACTGGTCGCCAACTTTGACAACCAGTGTATATGATATGCGGCTTTGTTCCCTATATTTGCACTGGTGGCGAACTTTGATGCCTAGTGGATGTAATATGTATAATAGCCGTGATAGCCTAGCGTAAGTTGCTTGCTTATTTATTTCCTTGTTGTCTTGTTTATTTGTTTTCTTGTAGTTAGTGCAGTTCTTTTTCCGCGGTTTGCTATTGGCCGCAATAACCTATTTTTTAAAACTAGGCCACAATAACCATGGGCTACATATTTACTGTAGTTACCATGGGCCTTCAACGGGCCGTGGAAATAATGGGCCTTCTAAGGGTCGTAGAAACAATGGGCCTTCTACGGGCCGTAGCATCAGTGGGCCTTCTACGAGCCGTATGATCGATCGGCCAAACATGGGCCAATAACAGACCACATTATGGGTCGTAAACGGGCTAGATTTGGAATCGTCCGTTCATGGGCCGACCATAACGGGCCGTCGTTAATTGGCCGTATTTGATGATGCTATGAAAACGGGCCAACGGATTAACGGGCCACAAACAGGCTGATTGTAACAACGGGCTGAATTTGGCCCACAAGCAGAAAAGGCCAGTAACGGGTCGTAAGTAACCGAATGCTTGAAATAAGCCCAAGAATAAATGGGCCTTGAGAAGGCTGAAAGGTAACACGGGTTAGAAACGGCCCAATGGAATAATGGTCCGTTAATGGGTATAAAGCGATACACTGTTCATTGTGGGCTAGATTCACCACGGGTCGTTAATGGGCCAAGAGTTACAAATGGCCTCGTATGGGCCGAAAGACATCATGGGACATACATGGGTCGGAAGTTACAACGGTTTGGAATCATATTGGACAGCCTAGATGAAGCTACTGGGCTTAATTCCGATACGCTGTAACGAGCTGTGAGTTAGCGGGCCGTAAATGGGCTATGTACGAACAGGCCGTTAACAGGCTTTCTGTGGGCCGGCCCGTTACCTTTTGACCAAGTCAAACGGGCCGGCCTTTTCACCGGAATGGGCCTTTGTTCGGCCGTGCCACGTGTTGACCTATCATATGCGCCTCATGTCCAATGAATGGATGACATCTGTCCCAACGTTGAGCCAACACGTGTTTCCTCCGGCCAATGACAATTTTACACATGGAAAATCCTCATTGGTTTGGGCTGTTAATGGGTTATCGGATCCAATACCGGACCCGATAGCTTAACAACGTCGGTCACCCTTGACGAAAGCACTTCTATGACGCGTGATTTATCGTCATGGAAGTGCGCACTTCTGTGATGATAATTTTGGTAATGTCATGGAACACTACTACGACAGCACAGGTATGACTATCTTGATTCTGTCATAAAATCGTCTTGGATGTACATGCATGACAGAAAACGTGACCTACTGTGACAAACACATATCATCACGGAAGTTTATTTTTTTGTAGTGATACAAGGATATCATCCAGATAAACCACGACGAAATTGTCGAGGTATTCCATGAATATATAGTTCATCAGACGAGAGAATGTCGCGGGAGCATTGGTCAAGCCGAAGGACATGACGATGTACTCCTATGAACCATAGCGAGTAACGAAGGAGGTCTTGGGAATATCCTCTTCACGAACTCGGATCTGGTGGTAACCCAACCTCAAATCAAGTTTAGAGAATACTGAGGAACCAGCAAGTTGATCATACAAGTCATTGATTCTAGGAAGCGGATACTTGTTCTGGATTGTTGCCTGGTTGATTGGTCGGTAATCATGGACCAAACGATTAGTTCCATCCTTCTTCTTGACAAAGAGAAAATGTGCTCCCCAAGCAGAGGAACTAGGATGAATGAATCCCTTGCAAAGAGATTTGTCGATTTCCTCCTTAAGCTCAAGGAGTTTATGCGGCGGCATCTTGTAGGGTCGCTTGGCTATAGGATGTGGCACCTCGGCTCAGAGAAACCGGAACGCCCCGTATTCCAGCCCAGAGATCGAGGAGAAGTCTTCTGGAATACGACACTGCTTAGCATAGAACAAACCGGCTCTTTATTACAATCTATATGGGTACAAGGAGATTACATCGGCATGGCGACACTACGCTTGCCATGGCTGCTCCATGCAAGCAGCAGAACAACACGAAGCAGCGGAATAACTCTAGCAGTGGAACAACGACGATGATGATGAACTCCACTCCGCAGGGACTCTTGCTGGAACGCTTATCCTAGTTCGCAAACAAGGAATCCACGGCAAACAAGCAATCAAATCCGGCATGACCTGCAAACTGGCATGACACGCCAGGTCAGTACATTAAATGTACTTGCAAGCTCATAGCAACCAAAGCAATCAAGACAAACAACAGCATGGCAATTACAGGTTAAGCGAGGATTAACATGATATTAATAGATCAATCATAGCATGAACAAGATGGACATGATACATCTAGAACAATATGATCAGGGCATGAACATATGAACATGATGATACTAGCATGCAACATGATGAAACTATCATGCACCAACTTACTCTGCTCGGGTTACCTCGTAACCAACATATGCATAATCTTACCATCATAGACATCACATGATCATCTCAGGATCCAATCAAGCTTGGTATTAACAATACCGTAGTAATCATTCATGACCACAAGGAGCTTGACCTTTACCCGTGATTCTCGCATAACACCACAAATGTCCAACAACTCGGTATCCTCGATACCACGGTGGTCCTCTCACGATCACATAAAGATCAACCAACTTCTCTCATCATTGAACCATGGTTGTTATTAAGCACATTTTTATTATTACTGTTGACCCATAGTGTGACCGACAACGAACTGGGCCCATATCTGCGGGCGCGGCTATCGATACATTTAAACACACACTCTGCAGAGGTTAGCACACTGTACCCACACCACAGAACCCATGGCCTGGCACTCCCATTCAGGTGGACCAACGGCATTCTGACAAAACTGATCTGCTGCCATGACACTCTCCCAGCCACTCTGACCAACTCACCTCTGGGATAAGTCATGTGTGGCCCCGTGCCTACCAAAGGCATCAATGGCCACCGTCGTGGCAAAACAACCAACGGTCCCAAGCGGGGACAAGGATCCTTACAACAACAATGGGCACACAAGGCTTATGCCATCCTACCCGGCCAAGGTAGCTCCCGCGCATAACCTTCCCTCGTTGGAGGCACCAGCGAGAGGCATGACAATAGACCCAGTTAGGACCCGCCCATAAGGCAAGTGTGGCTGCACTGGTCAGCTCGATTTGGTGGCACCATGACTCAGCCAATAGTTGTTCAAGTTCATTTAAGTCCGGTTAAACTTGAATGCAATAAGCTGAGCCATATTAAAATAACATGATGCAACTACAATGCATGAGCATGATATCAACATAATCATGGGGGTGCAACATAATCAACGAGCATAACAACAACATTAAAACATTTATCCAGATGAGCACGGAATACTGACGAGCATGTATATCACAAGTAGAACACTACTCATAGCATAACTTGACCACTAGCATCAATAATGAATACCATGCAAGAACATATCAATAATACTAGCATGCAAGCATTTAATCAGCTAGAAGCAGAGGAAACATGCATAACCACGGTACTCGTAACAGACGATAGTCATGCACCGAAGAACATGACCAACACCAATAGGTACTGCTACCAAGCATGTCATATGAAAGTAATACCAGCATGATAACCAGATGCATCGAATCAAAGCACGAAGGTGAACATGGAACTATAAGTAGTACCGGAACAATGATAACAGTTGCAGACAAACAAACAGAGATCTATTAAATATTCAAGTTGAAAACCATGGCTATTGCATGCAATCCTGCAAGTGGTTGTTGTGGCTTGCCTGGGTATGAAGAATGCACCGGGGAGAAACGCAGAAAGATCATGGAAAGAATCCCCGAAAAGGGGTCTCCCTCGGAGGGGGCTGATTAGGGGTAAGGGCAAAATGGTCATTTCTAGTATGTCAAACCATAGTGAAAATGATAGTAACAGAACGGGTTCGACGAGACGAAGACGTGGGCATTGGAATCACCTCAATCGGAGTTACGAGCAAAAAGTTAGGAGGGGTTTTCTGCCAGGTACCCATCTGTAAAGAAAATATTCACAAACTGGGCCTGGACAGAAAAGTAGAAGACGTACTTCACAGAACACGTTTTCTTTAAGCGAAAACACATTCTTGTCAGGGCGGCTCCACTTATCCAGCTGGCAGGGTGCGGGGCCGGGCGCTTGGGTCGCTGCCAAGTGGGTCCCACTCCTTTATCTCTCTCCTCCCGCTCCTCCTCTTCCTCCTCCCGACGCCGGCTCACAGGATAGAGGAAAGCCGCCGGCGCCGGCGCTCGCCTGGCCAGCTCCGGCCGCCTCCGATGGAGCTCGGACCACCAAAGCGATCAGGGGAGAGGGCCGCACCCTCCTAGGTGCTACACGCGCGCCGGGGAGGGCCATGGCGACTGCAGCTAGGACTCCGGCTGGGGTGGACTTCGGCCGAGGTTGGAGACGAGGCCACCGGTGGTATGGTGAAGAGAAAAGGGGGCGGGGCGGCTCGCCGGACTACGGGGGGTCTTCAGGTGGTGGTGGAAGAGGGAATGGGGCTCGGGCTCGCTGGAATTTAAGCCGGAGAGAGCGGTGGCCATGGTGGCAAATAGAGGCGAAGAGGGCGGCTCGAGCTCCGGGGAGTGGTCGGGGAGGCTGCTGTGAGTGAGTTGAGGGCGATGCGGTGCTCGGGGGCAGCAAGGAGGGCCATTATATAGGCGGGGGTGAGGTGCCGAGCTGGCCGTCGCCGCGGACGCGTGGCCGGAGCCGCGGACGCGTGCGCGGTCGAGCTCGGTCGACGGAAGGCAACGGGGAGCAGCAGAGGGCATGCATCACGGAGGCCAAAGCGCATGGGGGAGAAGAAACAAAGGAGGAAGAAGACGAATGCCCACGGGCATGCACTGTTTGGCAACGGGGACGGCTCGCCGGGGAAGCAAACGGAGGGGTAACGAGCTCCAGAGGGACGGCGACGACACGGGGAAGCTAGGAGACACGCCCGTGCTTGCTGAGACGCCGAGCAGGAGAGGGGCCTGAGCAAGAAGACGCTCTGGACGCGGCCAATGCATTGCCAAAACGGTGGTCACCGCGCAGACTTGCATGACGAGGACAAGAGGGGCTGCCGTGATATGTCTGGTGATGATTCCCTGCATCACTGAGACTGAGAGAGGTGATGGATCAAAGATACAAGCTCTGGATCGATGGGATTACTCCACTGAAGTTTGCTATTGCAAACTTGGCTGTGCACTGGTGATCAACAGGGAATTGATTGGAGCCAAAGCTATTGTTTGGGAGGTTTAGATTGAGAAGGACTATAATCCTGTCAATTATGAGATGATTTGGACCAGTATTTAATATAGTTACTTTACAACTACATAAATTGGTCCAGAAAAAAGAACAGGAATAAGCACTCACTAGGAGTGATGACTTGGGATGAAAATGAACATGGCAAGGTTATTTGGTCATATGAGAGTTCCATAAAAATTTCATGCCATTTGGCCAAGCCAAAATGGTACTTCCTTCATACAACACCTCTTTGGACAGAAGCTTAGGAAAAATCCTGAGGGAAAATTACTTGATGAAATGATCCCAAAGCTTGTGGAGATTGGTTATATGGGTAGGAGAAGGTCCTGGAAAATTTTCAGCAGTAATGGAGCAAGATAAAATATACTTGCTTCACTAACTAAAAATTTGGACAGAAACAAATAATTGATGCTAAGCTCACATGGATGCATTGGATGAGCTCAAATCTTGAGGAGGGTGATGATTTGATGATATTAAGGACCATGCAAAATTTCAACTCAATTGGACCATCCTAGCTAGTACTTCCTTCACAAACAATTCCCTCAGACATGAACTTTGAAAACTTGCTCAGGAATATTCACTAGGCAAATTAAGTTGAATTTTGGCATGAGGCAATTATTTGGACATGAAAAGGTGTCCAAAATTTTTGGAGTCAATTGGGGAAAGGTAAATGGCACCTTCTTCACAAACTGCCATTCAGGACAGAATAGGAAAGGAATTAATGGAGCATGATGAGGAACATGGAAAATGAAATATTTTGCCATATTTGAGTAAGCGATGACCCAAACAATTTATGAGAATTATTTGGGAATTTTAGGAGTGATGGAAATATAGGTTGCTTCACAACCTAGGGTAAATTGGGTTATTCCTTTAATAGAAAAAGGAATATTCCCAAGGAAAAGAATATTGGGGTTGGTCCAAGATGGAAATGGCAAGGTCTAGGAAGGGTTTGAGGATGACAAGCCACTCTGGAAAGAAATAAGAGGTCATCTCCTTCAGTTTCCAGACCACATAGCCATAGAAAAAGAAAACTCCAGCAAAAATATCAGAAAATCAAAAGAAAAAGAAAGGGCCAAAAATCAGGCTGTGACATAGGAGTAGTGCCCAGCTTCAAGTCTATGATGAATTCAACAGATCTAGCAGGGGGTATTCTTGGAAGTTCTTCTCGAAAGACATCTTCGAAATCACAAACGACTGGAATGTTCTCTATTCCCTCAAGAGGTGAAGCATTCATTGCATTCAGAACATATATCTGATTCTCGGCATCCTGAGTTGCTCGGGCTAAGTATTGTACATTCTGGCCAGAAGGGTGAGTGAGCTGGACTATCTTGGTAGCACAGTCAATTAAAGCATTATGACTTGTCAACCAATCCATACCAAGAATGATGTCTATGTTGGAAGGTCTGAGTACAAGAGAGAAGCCGGAAAAAGTAGACCTCCGATCTCATTTGGTTGAGAGGGCTTACCATTGAGGTTTGCCACTTGGACCCAGGGGATTAAACCGCTAAAGGAGCGGGTAATTTTTCCATGTATAACTCATGTGACTGAGCAAATTGTTGGGACACAAAAGCATGCAATGCTCCTGAATCAAAGAGGACAGAGGCTGGCACTGAATTAATGCGAAGGGTACCCATCATGATTTTTGGGGACTCACGAGCTTCTTCAACCTTGACATGGGTGACTTGACCACAACTCATTATAGGCGTCCTGGCACTACAACTTCTGGGATGACTGTTTTGGCTGCTCTTCTTATGACCAACAGAAGGACATGATGCATTTTGCGGCTGACCCTGGCGACAATCAAGGGTAAGGTGTACTGACTGTTCACACTTGCGGCATAAACCATCATTATGGGGTGGAGCTACAACATTGGACTGTCCACCCTGAGTCGTTAGCTGTCTAATGACCCACAAATATAGGGGATCTATCGTAGTCCTTTCGATAAGTAAGAGTGTCGAACCCAACGAGGAGCAGAAGAAAATGATAAGCGGTTTTCAGCAAGGTATTCTCTGCAAGCACTGAAATTGTAGGTAACAGATAGTTTTGTGATAAGATAATTTGTAATGAACAACAAGTAACAAAAGTAAATAAAGTGCAGCAAGGTGGCCCAATCCTTTTTATAGCAAAGGACAAGCCTGGATAAATTCTTATATAGAGAAAAGCGCTCCCGAGGACACATGGGAATTATCATCAAGCTAGTTTTCATCATGTTCATATGATTCGCGTTCGGTACTTTGATAATTTGATATGTGGGTGGACTGGTGCTTGGGTGATGTCCTTACTTGGACAAGCATCCCACTTATGATTAACTCCTATTGCAAGCATCTGCAAATACAAAAGAAGTATTAAGGTAAACCTAACCATAGCATGAAACATATGGATCCAAATCGGCCCCTTACGAAGCAACGCATAAACTAGGGTTTAAGCTTCTGTCACTCTAGCAACCCATCATCTTCTTATTACTTCCCAATGCCTTCCTCTAGGCCCAAATAATGGTGACGTATCATGTAGTTGACGTTCACATAACACCACTAGAGGAGAGACAACATACATCTCATCAAAATATCGAACGAACACCAAATTCACATGACTACTAATAGCAAGACTTTCTCCCATGTCCTCAGGAACAAACGTAACTACTCACAAAGCATATTCATGTTCATAATCAGAGGAGTATTAATATGCATAAAGGATCTGAACATATGATCTTCCACCAAATAAACCAACTAGCATCAACTACAAGGAGTAATCAACACTACTAGCAACCTACAAGTACCAATCCCAGACTTAGAGACAAGAATTGGATACAAGAGATGAACTAGGGTTTGAGAGGAGATGGTGCTGGTGAAGATGTTGATGGAGATTGGCCCCCTCCCGATGAGAGGAGCGTTGGTGATGATGATGGCAATGATTTCCCCCTCCCAGAGGGAAGTGTCCCTGGCAGAACAGCTCCGCCAGAGCCCTAGATTGGTTCCGCCAAGGTTCCACCTCGTGGCGGCGGAGTCTCGTCCCGAAAGCTTGCTTATGGTTTTTCTTCAGACGAAAGACTTCATATAGCAGAAGATGGGCATCAGAGGGCCACCAGGGGGCCCACGAGGCAGGGGGCGTGCCTAAGGCGGTAGGGTGCGCCCCCACCCTCGTGCCTGGTGGATGGCCCCCCTCTGGTATTTCTTCCGCTCAATATTTTTTATTATTTCCAAAAATAACTTCCGTGGAGTTTCAGGACTTTTGGAGTTGTGCAGAATAGGTCTCTAATATTTGCTCCTTTCCAGCCTAGAATTCCAGCTGCCGGCATTCTCCCTCCTTATGTAAACCTTGCAAAATAAGAGAGAATAGGCATAAGTATTGTGACATAATGTGTAATAACAGCCCATAATGCAATAAATATCAATATAAAAGCATGATGCAAAATGGACGTATCAACTCCCCCAAGCTTAGACCTTGCTTGTCCTCAATCGGAAGCCGATAACGATAAATATGTCCACATGTTTAGAGATAGAGGTGTCGATTAAATAAAATACGGACATGAGGGCATCATGATCATTCTTATAATAGCAACATATATGGATATTGTCATATGATTTCTTATAATCAAGTAATAATCTATTCACAATGTCAAGTATGAATCAGAAACTTCATTGAGAACCAACAAAATATAATCTCAGTCATTGAAGCAATTGCAATTTGTTATAACATCAGAAAGAGTCTAAGTCAGAGCTTTTCAGCAAGCCCACATACTCAGCTATCATTTAGTCTTTCACAATTGCTAACACTCACGCAATACTTGTGGTTACGGAGTTTTAATCGGACACAGAAAAAGATAGGGGCTTATAGTTTCGCCTCCCAACCTTTTACCTCAAGGATAATGTCAACAATAATAACTCATGCTAACTTACATCCAATTATATATATATATATATATATATATATATATATATATATATATATGGATCTTTCCAACACACTGTGCTTGCCAAAGGATAAAATGTAAAAAGGAAAGGTGAAGATCACCATGATTCTTGCATAGGGTAGAAGATAAAATTAAAAGATAGGCCCTTCGCAGAGGGAAGCAGAGGTTGCCATGCGCTTTCAGGGTTGGATGCACAAAATCTTAATGCGAAAGAACATCATTTTATATTTCCACTTGTGATATGGACCTTTATTATGCAGTCCATCGCTTTTATTTCTTCCACATCACAAGATCGTATAAAGCTTATTTCCTCCATGCTAATCAATCATACATATTTAAAGAGCAATTTTTATTGCTTGCACCGATGACAACTTACTTTAAGGATCTTACTCAATCCATAGGTAGGTATGGTGGACTCTCATGGCAAAACTGGGTTTAAGGGTACTTGGAAGCACAAGTAGTATCTCTACTTGGTGCAAAGAATTGGAGCATGAGGGGGAAAGGCAAGCTCAACATGTTGGATAATCCATGACAATATACTTTATTTCATATATAAGAAAACATAACCCATTACGTTGTCTTCCTTGTCCAACATCAACTCTTTAGCATGTCATGTTTTAATGAGTGCTCACAATCATAAAAGATGTCCAAGATAGTATATTTATATGTGAAACCTCTCTTTCTTTATTACTTCCTATAAATTGCAACGATGACCAAAGCTATGTTTGTCAACTCTCAACAACTTTTAATCATCATACTTTTTCTATGTGAAGTCATTACTCTCCATAAGATCAATATAATCTCTTTATTTCTTTTTGTTCTTTCATTTCTTTTATTCCCTCAAGATCGTAGCAAAATAATCAAGCCCTTGACTCAAACACTAATCTTTATTATATATAGCTCACGGACTCGATTACATAGAAGGATCATAAAGCAAAACTCAAAACTAGATCATACTAAAACTTTATTCTACTAGATCAAGATATTACTAAAAGGATCGAACTAAGAAAAATGGTAAAGATAGGAGTGTGATGGTAATACGATACCGGGGCACCTCCCCCAAGCTTGGCAGTTGCCAAGGGGAGTGCCCATACCCATGTGATTATATCTCCTTTGCTGGTGAAGGGATTGTTGATGATGTAGGCTTGTCGTCCATCTTCCAAGGCATAGGCTCACCATCATAGAAGGATGATCGAGTCTCCGGGATCCTTAAATCTGCAGCCAAACTCATCCTCTTGAATCTATATTCATACTCACGGTTTTGGTTTTGCAGGTCATAGATTTGGGCTTGGAGGTGCTCGATTTTCTCGTGGAGCTTGAAGATGGCCTCCCCAATGTCCTTGGCATCCAGCTTGTGGTTGTTGGTGAACTCTGTGATCATTATGTGATTGGAGTCAAGTCCACGCTCCACCATCTCCTCGCACTTGAAAGCTTGTTGCTCCATCGCTTTGAGCCTTGTCTCCATGCTTCCGGTCCTCCGTGGTCCCTCAACATCGCGGATGTGCAGCAACCCATCACGCATCTCAATGGTTTGACGGTGTTGCAGCACCTCCGCGAGGTAGGGATTGATGACCTTCTCGAAGAACTTGTCCTTGGGGGCGCTTGGAGACGTCATGATGATCTAGATCTGTCAGTCTCGAAACGAAAACAGAGGATATTTGCGTGATACAGGAGTCAAAACCTTCGGGAGATTATATAATGAATTTTTACCGACCAAAATATGTATCATGCAAGAAAACGGAGTTCGGAGTGCGCACGAGGTGCCCACGAGGCAGGGGGCGCGCCCTCCACCCTCGTGGAGGCCTCGTGTCCTTCCCGGACTGCTTCTTATTTTTCTATTTTTCTAAATATTCCAAAATAGAGAAAATTTGCCATTAGAACTGTTTTGGAGTCGGTTCACTTATGTTACCACGTACCTATTTCTTTTCGGAGTCTGAAACGTTCTGGAAAGTGTCTCTTATGTATTCCTCCAGGGTTACGGTTTCAATAACATTGGTTTCAACATTTATAGGGTTACCTGAGATATAATGTTTGATTCTTTGACCGTTCACCGCCTTCTGATTTGTGCCTTCGAAGTTGTTGATTTTTATGGCACCGGAACGATAGACCTCCTCGATAACGTAAGGGCCTTCCCATTTAGAGAGAAGTTTTCCTGCAAAAAATCTTAAACGAGAGTTGTATACCAACACATAATCACCTACATTAAACTCACATTTTTGTATCCTTTTGTCATGCCATCTTTTAACTTTTTCTTTAAACAACTTGGCATTCTCATAGGCTTGGGTTCTCCATTCATCAAGTGAACTAATGTCAAATAACCTCTTCTCACCGGCAAGTTTGAAATCATAATTGAGCTCTTTAATAGCCCAATATGCCTTATGTTCTAGTTCGAGAGGTAAGTGACATGCTTTTCCATAAACCATTTTATACGGAGACATACCCATAGGATTTTTATATGCAGTTCTGTAGGCCCATAATGCATCATCAAGTTTCTTGGACCAATTCTTTCTAGATCTATTAACAGTCTTTTGCAAAATTAATTTGAGCTCTCTATTACTCAATTCTACTTGACCACTAGACTGTGGGTGATAAGGAGATGCAATTCTATGATTAACATCATATTTAGCAAGCATTTTACGGAAAGCGCCATGAATAAAATGTGAACCACCATCAGTCATTAAATATCTAGGGACTCCAAACCTTGGAAAAATAACTTCTTTAAGCATCTTAATAGAGGTGTTATGATCAGCACTACTAGTTGGAATATCTTCTACCCACTTAGTAACATAATCAATAGCAACTAAAATATGTGTATATCCATTAGAGGCAGGAAATGGTCCCATATAATCAAAGCCCCAAACATCGAATGGTTCAATAACAAGTTAATAATTCATAGGCATTTCCTGACGTCTACTAATATTACCAATTCTTTGACATTCATCACAAGATAAGACAAACTTACGGGCATCCTTGAAGAGAGTAGGCCAATAAAAACCGGATTGCAATACCTTATGTGCAGTTCTATCTCCAGCGTGGTGCCCTCCATAAGCTTCGGAGTGACACATGCGTAGGATCTGTTCCTGTTCATGCTCAGGTACACAACTCTAATAACACCATCTACTCCTTCTTTATAAAGATGTGGATCATCCCAAAAGTAATGTCTCAAATCATAGAAAAACTTTTTCTTTTGTTGGTATGTGAAACTAGGTGGTATAAATTTTGCAACAATGTAATTAGCATAATCAGCATACCATGGAGCAGTACGAGAAGCATTTATGACATTTAATTTTTCATCAGGAAAGCTATCATCAATAGGTAGTGGGTCATCAAGAACATTTTCTAACCTAGACAAGTTGTCTGCAACGGGGTTCTCAGCTCCCTTTCTATCAATAATATGCAAGTCAAATTCTTGTAGCAAGAGAACCCATCTAATAAGTCTAGGTTTAGCATCTTTCTTTTCCATAAGATATTTAATAGCAGCATGATCAGTGTTAATAGTTACTTTAGAATCAACAATATAAGGTCTAAACTTATCACAAGCAAATACAACTGCTAAGAATTCTTTTTCAGTAGTAGCATAATTTCTCTGGGCATTGTCTAGAGTTTTACTAGCATATTGAATAACATTTAATTTCTTATCAACTCTTTGCCCTAGAACAACACCTATAGCATAATCACTAGCATCACACATAATTTCAAAGGGTAAATTCCAACCAGGTGGCTGAACAATAGGTGCAGTGATCAATGCTTTCTTAAGTATTTCAAATGCTTCTACACAATCATCATCAAAGACAAATGGTATATCTTTTTGTAATAAATTAGTGAGAGGTCGAGAAATTTTTGAGAAGTCCTTAATGAACCTCCTATAAAAACCGGCATGACCAAGGAAACTTCTTATACCTTTGATGTCCTTGGGACATGACATCTTTTCAATAGCATCAACTTTAGCTTTATCAACTTCAATACCTCTTTCAGAAATTTTATGCCCCAAGACAATACCTTCATTAACCATAAAGTGGCACTTCTCCCAATTCAAGACAAGGTTAGTTTCTTCACATCTCTGCAGAACTCGATCAAGGTTGCTTAAGCAATCATCAAAACAGGATCCATAGACTGAGAAATCGACCATGAAAACCTCACAAATCTTTTCACAAAAAATCAGAGAATATAACCATCATGCATCTTTGAAAGGTAGCAGGTGCATTACATAAACCAAAAGGCATACATCTATAAGCAAAAGTATCGAAAGGGCAAGTAAAAGTGGTCTTTGATTGATCATCAGCTGACACAGGTATTTGAGAGAAACCAGAATAACCATCTAGAAAGCAAAAATGTGTATGTTTGGATAATCTTTCTAGCATTTGACCAATGAATGGCAAGGGGTAATGATATTTTTTAGTAGCTTTATTTAATTTGCGGAAATCAATTACCATCCTATAACCTATAATAATTCTTTGCGGAATCAATTCATCTCTATCATTAGGAACGACAGTAATACCTCCCTTCTTAGGGACACAATGGACAGGACTTACCCACTGACTATCAGCAACGGGATAAATTATACCTGCCTCAAGGAGCTTTAATATTTCCTTTCTTACCACTTCTTTCATCTTAGGATTCAACCGTCGTTGATGATCAATAACTGGTTTGGCATCTTTCTCCAAATTTATTTTGTGTTGACATAGAGTGGGACTAATGCCCTTAAGATCATCAAGAGTATATCCAATAGCAGCACGGTGCTTCTTCAGAGTTTTCAATAATTTTTCTTCCTCCTTCTCTGAAAGGTTAGCACTAATAATAACAGGATATATCTTCTTTTCATCAAGATAAGCATATTTAAGAGTATCAGGCAATGGTTTAAGCTCAAACACGGGATCACCCTTGGTTGGAGGAGGATCCCCTAGAATTTTAACAGGCAAGTTGTGTTTCAGAATAGGTCCCTGTTTAAAGAATACTTCATCTATTTCCCTTCTTTCATTCATAAACATATCATTTTCATGGTCTAGCAAATATTGTTCTAAAGGATCATTAGGAGGCACAACAATAGAAGCAAGACCAATAATTTCATCTTTACTAGGCATTTCCTCTTCACAGTGTTGTCTACAAAACTTAGAAAAGTTAAACTCATGAGACATATCACCCAAACCAATACTAACAACATCCTTTTTGCAGTCTATTTTAGCATTAACTGTGTTCAAGAAGGGTCTACCAAATATAATGGGACAAAAGCTATCTTGTGGGGAGCCAAGAACAAGAAAATCAGCCGGATATTTATTTTTCCCACACAAGACTTCAACATCTCAAACAATCCCAATTGGTGAAATAGTGTCTCTATTGGCAAGCTTAATGGTGACATCAATTTCTTCTAACTCAGCGGGTGCAATGTCATGCATAATTTCTTTGTATAAGTCAATAGGTATTGCACTAGCACTAGCACCCATATCACACAAGCCATGATAGCAATGATCTCCTATTTTAACATAAATAACAGGCATGCCCACCATAGGTCTATGTTTATCTTTAGCACAAGGTTTAGCAATTCTAGCTGTTCCATCATAGAAATAAATAACATGCCCATCAATATTATCAGCCAAGAGATCTATAACAATAGCAATATTAGGTTCAACTTTAACTTGCTCAGGAGGTGTATAAGTTCTAATTTTACTTTTACGAACCACAGTTGAAGCTTTAGCATGATCCTTTATTCTAACAGGGAAAGGTGGTTTCTCAACATAAGCAGTAGGAACAATAGGATCATTATAAGTGATAATCTTTTCTTCAACTTTAATAGGTGCAACTACTTTTACTTCTATGGGAGGATGATATTTAAAGCACTTCTTCTTAGGGAGATCAACATGAGCAGCAAAAGATTCACAGAAAGAAGCTACTATCTCAGAGTCAACTCCATATTTAGTGCTAAATTTACGGAAAACATCGGTATCCATAAAAGGTTTAACACAATCAAATTTAGGTGTTATACCTGACTCCTTACCTTCGTCAAGGTCCCAATCTTCAGAGTTGTGTTTAATTCTTTCCAATAAATTCCATTTGAATTCAATAGTCTTCATCATAAAAGAACCAGTGCAAGAAGTATCGAGCATGGTGCGATTGTTGTCAGAAAGCCGAGCATAAATTTTTTGAATAGTCATTTCTCTTGAGAGCTCATGATTGGGGCATGAATAGAACATTGACTTAAGCCTCCCCCAAGCTTGAGAGATGCTTTCTCCTTCGCGAGGCCAAAAATTATATATATAATTACAATCACGATGAACAAGATGCAGAGGATAAAACTTCTGATGAAATTCCAATTTCAATCGTTTGTAGTTCCATGATCCCATATCATCACATAGCCTATACCATGTCAATGCATCTCCCTTCAAAGATAAAGGGAAGACCTTCTTCTTGATAACATCATCGGGCATACCTGCAAGCTTAAATAATCCACAAACTTCATCCACATAGATTAGGTGCTCATCAGGATGTAATGTTCCGTCTCCTGCAAAAGGATTTGCTAGCAGTTTTTCTATCATACCCGAAGGAATTTCAAAGTAGACATTTTCATTTTAAGTAGGTCAATGGGTTGAGGAGCAACTCTTTGCTCTACTGGTCGAGGTGAAGATACCCCTAACAAGCCCCTCAGAGGATTACTTTCCATAGTAACAAGTGACAGTAAATTTCAGCACACTATATAAATTTTTTCCTTACCAAATTCCACCCACCAAAGGCGCTTCACTCCCCGGCAATAGCGCCAGAAAAGAGTCTTGATGACCCACAAGTATAGGGGATCTATCGTAGTACTCTCTATAAGTAAGAGTGTTGAACCCAACGAGGAGCAGAAGGAAATGATAAGCGGTTTTCAGCAAGGTATTCTCTGCAAGCACTGAAATTGTAGGTAACAGATAGTTTTGTGATAAGATAATTTGTAATGAGCAACAAGTAACAAAAGTAAATAAAGTGCAGGTGGCCCAATCCTTTTTGTAGCAAGGGACAAGCCTGGACAAATTCTTATATAGAGAAAAGCGCTCCCGAGGACACATGGGAATTATTGTCAAGCTAGTTTTCATCACGTTCATATGATCCGCGTTCGGTACTTTGATAATTTGATATGTGGGTGGACCGGTGCTTTGATGCTGTCCTTACTTGGACAAGCATCCCACTTATGATTAACTCCTATTCAAGCATCCGCAAATACAAAAGAAGTATTAAGGTAAACCTAACCATAGCATGAAACATATGGATCCAAATCGGCCCCTTACGAAGCAACGCATAAACTAGGGTTTAAGCTTCTGTCACTCTAGCAACCCACCATCTACTTATTACTTCCCAATGCCTTCCTCTAGGCCCAAATAATGGTGAAGTGTCATGTAGTCGACGTTAACATAACACCACTTGAGGAGAGACAACATACATCTCATCAAAATATCGAACGAATACCAAATTCACATGACTACTAATAGCAAGACTTCTCCCATGTCCTCAGGAACAAACGTAACTACTCACAAAGCATATTCATGCTAATAATCAGAGGAGTATTAATATGCATAAAGGATCTGAACATATGATCTTCCACCAAATAAACCAACTAGCATCAACTACAAGGAGTAATCAACACTACTAGCAACCTACAAGTACCAATCCCAGACTTAGAGACAAGAATTGGATACAAGAGATGAACTAGGGTTTGAGAGGAGATGGTGCTGGTGAAGATGTTGATGGAGATTGGCACCCTCCTGATGAGAGGAGTGTCGGTGATGACGATGGCGATGATTTCCCCCTCTTGGAGGGAAGTGTCCCCGGCAGAACAGCTCCGCCGGAGCCCTAGATTGGTTCCGCCAAGGTTCCACCTCGTGGCGGCGGAGTCTCATCCCGAAAGCTTGCTTATGATTTTTCTTCGGACGAAAGACTTCATATAGCAGAAGATGGGCATCAGAGGGCCACCAGGGGGCGCACGAGGCAGGGGGGCGCGCCCAGGGGGTAGGGTGCGCCCCCACCCTCGTGCCTGGTGGGTGGCCCCCCTCTGGTATTTCTTCCGCTCAATATTTTTTATTATTTCCAAAAATAACTTCCGTGGAGTTTCATGACTTTTGGAGCTGTGCAGAATAGGTCTCTAATATTTGCTCGTTTTCCAGCCCAGAATTCCAGCTGCCGGCATTCTCCCTCCTTATGTAAACCTTGCAAAATAAGAGAGAGTAGACATAAGTATTGTGACATAATGTGTAATAACAATCCATAATGCAATAAATATCAATATAAAAGCATGATGCAAAATGGACGTATCACTGTCTCGAGGGCGGAGGTAGGCGAGGTGCAACATAAGACGACCTTGGTGTTGAAGCAGGCCGATGATGAACAATGTGTGGGATCCAGACTTGACGTTTCTGAGCAGGCTGACCTGAGGATGGGCCAACATCTTGAGTACGCTCGAGCAATTCCTGGTACTCAGTCAGACCAGTTTCAGTTTAGAAAGCTTGGCTGGCAAGCCTCGCAAAGTCTACGCAATCATGATCAACAAGTGCGAGCTTTATATCAGGACGCATTGCTTCATGGAATTTCTCCTGCTTACGAGCGTCAATGCAGACGTCATCCGCAACATAGCAGGATAATTCAAGGAATTTCCTCTGATGTATATTCATCCGCAGTCATGGTGCCCTGTGAGAGTTTGCGGAACTCCTTCTTCTTTTAGTCCATTAGACCTTGAGGAATGTGCCATGCATGGAAGGCTAACTGAAATTCCTGCCAAGTGGTTACAGTTTCTGCAGGCAGCATACCCCTGTGGCTTTCCCACCATTGAGCAGCTAGACCCTTTAAGTGAAATGTCACAAAGATGACGTAACTGGCAGGGGAAACATTAGCTGGCTCCATCTCAAACAGGATGTCACGAAGACAATCATCAGCATCCATAGGTTTGGTGCAGTTGCGGAAAATGGATGGGTTAAGGTGCACAAATTCTTGCAGTGAGGCAGGCTATTGATGAGCATTTGGGTTTGGAAACTATGCCATTACTCCAGTCATAAACTGATGATTCAGCTCAAACTACTGCATCATTGCGGCAATATAAGGTGGAGGTGGAGGATCGTTAGCCATCCTACTAAAAACATCAGGGGGCAGTTTAACAAGGGGTGGAGCAGGTGTATGGAGTCATTCATGATGCAACTTGAACAATGAGCAAAGGCGCAATATGTACAAAGCAGTAGTCATTAAAGACATGCAGATAAATATACAGAGCCAATTACATGTTGTTCCTATGAGTTCAGACAAGAGAATCATCCTAGACATACTAGGCGGCATGCGTGCACGTGATGGAGGGATACAACAACGGTACATAGCAAAGGCTACATCAACATCGGAGAAAACCACTAGAGCGAGGAATCTGCAGGGGACGACGTAGGGTGCCCTCGATAAGAGGATCCTGCGGCCCGTGAACAATGTGAAGCAGATCTTGGCCCTCAATTCACGAAAGGCGTAATACAAATCTCCGAGTGGATGTGATCACAAGAACCTAGGATAGAGTTAGCAAAATCATTTAACCCGAATAGAAAAGAGATCATAGTCCCAAAGTATAGATGAGGAGTAAAAGCTCCTACTACCACCCATTTGGCAACGTGGGCCCTTAAGCTACACAACCATGTTAGTAAAACGGTTTTTTAAAGACAGACTCAACTTCAGCCAAGGAGTTGGAAAGGGGTTCCTACATGCAGTTGGCTCTAATACCAACTTGTGACACCCCTGATTCAATCATACACTAATCATACACACAAATGTGTACGATCAAGATCAGGGACTAATACGTCTCCAATGTATCTATAATTTTTTATTGTTCCATGCTGTTATATTATCATTCTTGGATGTTTTACAGTCATTTTACAATCGTTTTATATCATTTTTGGGACTAACCTATTAACATAGTGCCAAGTGCGAGTTGCTGTGTTCTGCTTGTTTTTCACATGCAGGAAATCAATATCAAATGGAGTCCAAATGCAGTGAAACTTTTTGTGGATTTTTTGGGACCAGAAGACACCAGATGGGCCAGAGAAGCACCTGGGGGTGCCCCAAGGTGGGTTGTGCCCACCTCGGTGGCCTCTCGCACCGCCTCTTCGCTCTATAAATACCTCCTTTCCCCAGAAACCCTAGGGGAGTCGACGAAATTTTATTCCAGCCGCCGCAAGTTCCAGAACTACGAGATCCAATCTAGATCCCTACGGGTCCATAGGCAGTAGATAGATGGCCTTTTTCTCTTTGTATCTCGATACAACGGTCTCTTGGAGATCTATTTGATCTAATGACTCTTTGCGGTGTGTTTGTTGGGATCCGATGAACTATGAGTTTATGATCAGATTTGCCTTGATTTAATATCCAATCTTGATTGTTATAGCCTCGTATTTCTTCTCCAATATTTGGGTTTTGTTTGGCCAACTTGATCTATTTATCTTGCAATGTGAAGAGGTGTTTTGTAATGGGTTCGATCTTGCGGTGTCCTTTCCCAGTGACAAAAGGGGCAGCAAGGCACACATGTATCATTGCTATTAAGGATAAAAAGATGGGGTCTATTCCTACATGAATAGATCTTGTCTACATCATGTCATCGTTCTTATTGCATTACTCCATTTTTTCATGAACTTAATACACTAGATGCATGCTGGATAGCGGTCGATGTGTGGAGTAATAGTAGTAGATGTAGGCAGGAGTCGGTCTAGTAATCTTGGACGTGATGCCTATATACATGATCATTGTCTTGGATATCGTCATAATTATTTGCTTTTCTATCAATTGCCCAACAGTAATTTGTCTACCCACCGTTGCTATTTTCTCGAGAAAAGCCACTAGTGAAATCTACGGCCCCCGGGTCTATTTTCCATCATATACTTTTGGATCCATATTGCCATTTGCCTTTTCTTTTATTTGCTTCTTTTATTTTCAGATCTATATTGTCAAAAACCCAAAAATACTTTGCTGCATTTTATTTACTTTTATTTGCATCTATCAATCTACTACAATTTTATCCTATCCTTACGTCACTTTTTGGCACCGCTACTCGAAAGGGATTGACAACCCCTTTAACGCGTTGTGTTGCAAGTATTTGTTATTTGTGTGCAGGTACCGTTTACATAGTGTTGCATGTTTCTCCTACTGGTACGATAACCTTGGTCTCATCACTGAGGGAAATACCTTACCGTTGCTGTGCTGCATCCTCCCTTATTCCTTGGGGAAACACCGAGGCATCTCAAGCGACATCAAAGGAACTTTCTGGTGCCGTTGCCGGGGAGACATCACCAACATCTATCAGGTTCCTAATCACAAATCTCATCTCCTTGCAATTTACATTATTTGCCATTTGCTTCTCGTTTTACTCTCCCCCACTTCACAAAAATTTGCCTTTTTGCCCTCTTTTTCGTTCACCGTTTTCTCGTCAGATCTGTTTCTGTGTGCAATTTTGTTTGCCACTTTTTGTAGTTATGGATAGTTCTTCCTCTATTGCGTGCACTCCCAAGAACGAGGTTCTTAACTTTAAACAAAGGGGAGGGGAGCATTTGAAAGATGGTTGGTATAGGATTTGCAATGCTCATAATAGATCTATTCGTAAGCAATCTACTGTTGTCCTTCTTCGCTGTTTCTACGTGGGCATCAGCACTTGGTATAGGTTCGTCCTTGATACGATTACCGGTGGAAATTCCTTGACGTGTCCCTCTCTTGATGCTTTTAATGAGAGAAAGCAATCATGGAGCCAACATAACCATCTCATGTATCAGATATCCATTTCTAGTTGTAATAGATCAGGATACAACCTCCGAGCGTCCATTACCGTGGATACGGATATTCGAATAGATAAATTTTCCTTTAGGGGTGGACCACATTACCCACCATGCTTGATTACTCTCGCCGAACACACTTTCTTGGGTCAACGCCCGGCCTCAGAAGATCAACATGTCGCAGGCCCACCTAGGCTTAGCAGAGAGGTCCCCGTTGGTCTGCATCCTAAGTGCTCCGGGGTCTTGGGCCCATCGCCCATTGCACTCCGGGTCATTGTGTGCAGGGTGAATACCAGCACCACGCGTGTAGTGGATGGCACAATCCGACCGTGCCACAATGCCGAACTGGACGTCTGACAAAGCTTCGGCTAATACTACGACGCCAAGTGCCCATAACAGTTCCAACGTGGGTGTTAGTGCGTAAAGGCCAGTGGTCAACTCAGATCAAATACCCAAACCCATAGTGTATTAGGAGCTCGCGGAGACGAGCAAAGACTCACGATCATGTGACCCCATCGCCCTGTCTCGAGGAAATACGGCAAGGGCCAGGCCCAACCCTCTCTCTCTAGGGCGGTCTACCTGCCCTGGCCGTGCCTCATAATTATCTCGTGGGTGCTCTCCGGGCCCGCCCGACTTTAACATCAACTCGCGGATACCCCTCAGGGCCGACCAGACTTCAACAATGGTGTAGGATCGAAAGTACGTCTAGAGGGGGGTGATTAGACTACTTGACCAAATAAAAATCTAGCCTTTTCCCAATTTTAAGTCTTGGCAGATTTTAGCAACTTATCACAAGTCAAGCAATCAACCTACACATGCAAATCTAAGAGTATAGCAGCGAAATGTAAATCATTGCATATGAAGGTAAAGGGTGAAGGAAATATGCCCTAGAGGTAATAATAAAGTTATTATTTATTTCCTTATATCATGATAAATGTTTATTATTCATGCTAGAATTGTATTAACCGGAAACATAATACATGTGTGAATACATAGACAAACAGAGTGTCACTAGTATGCCTCTACTTGACTAGCTCGTTAATCGAAGATGGTTATGTTTCCTAACCATAAACAAAAGAGTTGTTATTTGATT
This sequence comes from Triticum aestivum, assembly GCF_018294505.1. NCBI lineage: Eukaryota > Viridiplantae > Streptophyta > Magnoliopsida > Poales > Poaceae > Triticum > Triticum aestivum. The sequence continues at coordinate 406,918,933 of NC_057806.1, read as the reverse complement.
AACGGGATCACATCATTAGGAGAATGATGTGATTGACATGACCCATTCCATTAGCTTAGCACCCGATCGTTTAGTATGTTGCTATTGCTTTCTTCATGACTTATACATGTTCCTATGACTATGAGATTATGCAACTCCCGTTTGCCGGAGGAACACTTTGTGTGCTACCAAACGTCACAACATAACTGGGTGATTATAAAAGAGCTCTACAGGTGTCTCCAAAGGTACATGTTGGGTTGGCGTATTTTGAGATTAGGATTTGTCACTCCGATTGTCGGAGAGGTATCTCTGGGCCCTATCGGTAATGCACATCACATAAGCCTTGCAAGCATTGCAACTAATGAGTTAGTTGTGAGATGATGTATTACGGAACGAGTAAAGAGACTTGCCGGTAACGAGATTGAACTAGGTATTAAGATACCGACGATCGAATCTCGGGCAAGTAACATACCGATGACAAAGGGAACAACGTATGTTGTTATGCGGTCTGACCGATAAAGATCTTCGTAGAATATGTGGGAGCCAATATGAGCATCCAGGTTCCGCTATTGGTTATTGACTGGAGACGTGTCTCGGTCATGTCTACATTGTTCTCGAACCCGTAGGGTCCGCACGCTTAAGGTTTCAATGACAGTTATATTATGAGTTTATGAGTTTTGATGTACCGAAGGAGTTCGGAGTCCCGGATGAGATCGGGGACATGACGAGGAGTCTCGAAATGGTCGAGACGTAAAGATCGATATATTGGATGACTATATTCGGACATCGGAAAGGTTCCGAGTGATTCGGGTATTTTTCGGAGTACCGGAGAGTTACAGGAATACGTATTGGGCCTTATTGGGCCATACGGGAAAGAAGAAAAAGGGCCTCAAGGGTGGCCGCACCCCTCCCCTTGGTCTGGTCCGAATTGGACTAGGGAAAGGGGGCGCCCCCTTCCTTCCTTCTCCTTTTCCCTTCCACTTTTCCTATTCCATATGGGAGGTGGAATCCTACTAGGACTAGGGAGTCCTAGTAGGACTCCACACTTGGCGCGCCCCCTCCTAGGGCCGGCCTCCTCCTCCCTTGCTCCTTTATATACGGGGGCAAGGGGGCACCTCTAGACACAGGGTTGATCCACATGATCATATTCTTAGCCATGTGCGGTGCCCCCTTCCACCATAGTCCTCGATAATATTGTAGCGGTGCTTAGGCGAAGCCCTGCGACGGTAGTACATCAAGATCGTCACCACGCCATCGTGCTGACGGAACTCTTCCCCGACACTTTCCTGGATCGGAGTCTGGGGATCGTTATCGAGCTGAACGTGTGCTAGAACTCGGAGGTGCCGTAGTTTCGTGCTTGATCGGTCGGGCCATGAAGACGTACAACTACATCAACCGCGTTGTGCTAACGCCTCCGCTGTCGGTCTACAAGGGTACGTAGATCACACTCTCCCCTCTCGTTGCTATGCATCACCATGATCTGGCGTGTGCGTAGGAAATTTTTTGAAATTACTACGTTCCCCAACAAAGGGGAGGCGTTTGGAGGGAGCAAACGCAATGTAGACACGGAGATTTTTGGCGTGGTTCCGATAGATGGTGCTATCGTACATCCACGTTGATGGAGATTTCAACCCACAAAGGGTAACGGCTGCGCGAGTCCACGGAGGACTCCACCCACGAAGGGTCCACGAAGAAGCAACCTTGTCTATCCCACCATGGCCATCACCCACGAAGGACTTGCCTCATTTGGGTAGATATTCACGAAGTAGGCGATCTCCTTGCCCTTACAAACTCCTTGGTTCAACTCCAACTCCACAATCTTGATGGAGGCTCCCAAGTGACACCTAACCAATCTAGGAGACACCACTCTCCAAAAGGTAATAGATGGTGTGTTGATGATAAACTCCTTGCTCTTGTGCTTCAAATGATAGTCTCCCCAACAATCAACTCTCTCTCACAGATTTGGATTTGATGGAAAGATGATTTGAGTGGAAAGCAACTTGGGGAAGGCTAGAGATCAAGATTCTTGTGGTTGGATTGTAATATCTTGGTCTCAACACATGAGTAGGTGGTTCTCTCTCAGAAAATGAATGTTGGAAGTGTAGGCACATTCTGATAGCTCTATCCATGAATGGAGGAAGGGTGGAGGGGTATTTATAGCCTCCACACAAAATCTAACTGTTACACACAATTTACCAAACTCGATGAGACTTAATACAGAAACTTGGTCATATAAATTTAGTTCAAAATGTGAATGTTAGGATTTTCGGTGGGACTGACATATCAACTCTGTGGGACTGATTTCATTAGGGTTAGGGCATAACGTAATCTCGGTGAGACCGATTTCTGTAATAGGCAAACAGGGAGTTGGTCAGGCAAATTTGGTGGGACCGATCGCTCATTTCGGTGAGACAGAAACGTTACAAAAAGGAAACAAAGAGTTTGCATTGCGAACTCGGTGGGACCGATCGCTCATCTCGGTTAGACCGAAACATTATGAAGGGAAACAGAGAGTTTGCAATCCCATCTCGGTGAGATCGAGATCCCTATCGGTGAGACCGAACTGATGAGGGTTTCTGGCTATGGCTATGTCAAATGAACTCGGTGGCGCCAAATAGATCAAATCTGTGGGGCTGAGTTTGACTTTTGGTTTGGTACATATGTGGATACGAGAAAGTGGTTGAGGGCTTTTGGAGCATATCACTAAAATTTTGAGCAAGCAAGCCATTAAGCAACACCTCATCCCCTTTTAATAGTATTGGCTTTTCCTATGGACTCAATGCGATCTTGGATCACTAAAATGAAAATGTAGAGTCTTGAGCTTGAGCCAATAAGTGTCCTTAGCATTTTGAGGGGTCCACATCTCTAGTCCATACTGAAAGTGCAACTATCCCTGGGTGGTTTTGGTAATTATTAACAACATATAGCTCATTGAGCTAATGCTATTTCAAGATAAATATTTCAGGAAAGTTCAATGATTGGCATGGCATGGATTAGGAATATGGACCCCTCAAAATGCTAAGGACAAAAGATTGGCTCCAGCTCTAAAGCTCAAGGCTCTATATTTTACTTTTACTGATCCAAGATCACATTGAGTCCATAGGAAAGCCAATACTATTTAAAGGGGATGAGGTGTTGCTTAATGGGTTTGTTGCTCAAAATGCTTAGTGATATGCTCCAAAAACCCTCAACCACTTTCTCATATCCACATATGTCCCAAACCAAAAGTCAAACTCGGCCCCACCGAAGTCTTCTATCCGGCGCCACCGAGTCACCTTGACATAGCCACTGCCACAAACCCTAGTCACTTCGGTCTCACCGATAGGGATCTCGGTCTCACCGAGATAGGATTGCAAACTCTTTGTTTCCCTTCGTAACATTTCGGTCCAACCGAGATGAGCGATCGGTCCCACCGAGTTCGTAATGCAAACTCTCTGTTTCCCCTTTGTAATGTTTCGGTCCAACCGAAATGAGTGAATCGGTCCCACCAAGTTTGCCTGACCAACTCTCTGGTTAGCTTATTACCAAACCCCAAAAGTTTGTGTAATCAGTCTCATCGAGATTACGTTATGCCCTAACCCTAATAAAATAGGTCCCACTGAGTTGACATGTCGGTCTCACCGAAATGCCTAACGGTCACATTATGAACTGAATCGGTCTGACCGAGTTTTCTGATTCGGTCCCACCGAGTTTGGTAAATTGTGTGTAACGGTTAGATTTTTGTGTGGAAGCTATATATACCCCTCCACCCTCTCTTTATTCGTGGAGAAAGCCATCAGAACATGCCTACACTTCCATCATCCATTTTCTGAGAGAGAACCACCTACTCATGTGTTGAGACCAAGATATTCCATTCCAACCACATAAATCTTGATCTCTAGCCTTCCCAAGTTGCTTTCCACTCAAATCATCTTTCCACCAAATCCAAATCTATTAGAGAGAGTTGAGTGTTGGGGAGACTATCATTTGAAGCACAAGAGCAAGGAGTTCATCATCAACACACCATCCATTACCTTTTGGAGAGTGGTGTCTCCTAGATTGGTTAGGTGTCACTTGGGAGCCTCCGTCAAGATTGTGGAGTTGAACCAAGGAGTTTGTACGGGCAAGGAGATCACCTACTTCGTGAAGATCTACCCTAGTGAGGAAAGTCCTTCATGGGCGATGGCCATGGTGGGATAAACAAGGTTGCTTCTTCGTGGACCCTTCGTGGGTGGAGCCCTCCGTGGACTCGCGCAGCCGTTACCCTTCGTGGGTTGAAGTCTCCATCAATGTGGATGTATGATAGCACCACCTATCGGAACCACGGATAAAAAATCTCCGTGTCTACATTGCGTTTGCTCCCTCAAACTTCTCCCCTTTACCTTCATGTGCAATTGTTTTACATTCCGCTGCTATACTCTTAGAATTGCATGTGTATGTTGATTGCTTGACTTGTGCAAAGTTGCTAAAATCTGCCAAGACTTAAAATTGGGAAAATGCTAGATTTTTATTTGGTCAAGTAGTCTAATCATCCCCCCTCTAGACATACTTTTGATCCTACACATGCCATGCCAACCATTGGACTTTCTGAAATGATCATCTTGAAGAGTATTAGTTCAATGAGCTATATGTTGTTAAGAGTTACCAAAACCACCCAGGGATTAGTTGCACTTTCAGTCTCCCCCTTTTTGGTAATTGATGACAACATATAGATCAAAGCTTCAACAAAAGATAATAAGAACGAAATATATCGTCGCTTTGAGAAGTATGTGATAAACAAGAGCTCCCCCTAAATTTGTGCATTATTTAAAATTTTCTTTTGAATGTAAATGCACAATCGATTAGGATCATGGGTTACTCTTCCATGTCACATACATCTTGGTGGAGCGCTCAAAATGATAGAATATGAATACGCACTCATCACCAAGGCAAAGTGAATGATCATACATGAGAGATAAATAATGTCATCATCCAAGCACAAGCATTAAAGTATGATATGATCATACAAGTATCTCACACACACATAAAGTATCATCCAGACAAGCAAACAAATAAGTATCAAACAAGTAGCAAATGAGGCAAAGGAAGCAAATCTCTCTCTCTCTCTCTCCAAGCCTATGATCTATACACTTTCTCCCCCTTTGGCAACAAGTTACCAAAAAGCTCGAAAATGCATAGTGCTATGCGGCTCTCTAGGCTTGATATTCGGGAGGTGGCGTGGAGAGGACTCCTAGGACGAATGCATCTGTTGAGGTTGTTGGAGATGGAGGAGTTGCAACCGGGGGGGGGGGGGCAACTAAGGCTGTGGCTGCAGGTGCTGACGTAGTAGCTCTTGTGTCTATCACAGGCACTGCTGCAGATCTCTGTGCCCTAGGCACCCTCTTTGCAGGAGCCTTCTTGTTCAAACCAGGTTTGGTTGAAGCAGCTGTGCCAAATTCCTTTTTGACTACCTTCTTCTTGGAGCTGACCTCCTCCTCAACAGCAACATAATATTCATTCTCTGAATCAGAATTTCTCTTTCTCCTCTGCCTAGTAGCAGCCTTAGGAAGGTTGCTAGGAGTACTTTTGCTGCCTTCATCATAACTGCCAGAGGGACTAGTGCCCTCACTCAGGTTGACTTGCTCCTCAGACCTGTTCTGGCTATCACTCTGATCTGACATGACTGGCACTGCAAACTGAAAGCTGACCCTGTGAATAGTTATAGATGCGATAGAGTGGATCAGCATCACAAAGTGCAGAGATTTTGCAAAATAAATGAGTCAAAAACTTAGTTTTAGTTTTCCACAGAAAGCATTTCGGAGCTACCGATTTGTTAAACTCGGTGACACTGAAGCAACTTTGGAGTCTAAACTAGTGGAATCGGTCAGACCGAGACACATTTTGATGACTCCAAGATTGCTAGGGTTTCACTGAGAGTTGAACTCGGTCACACCAATTTGCAAGTTTTGGCCAAACCGAAAGTTACAAGTGCAATGGCCTAAGCCAAATCTGTGAGACCGATTTCCTCAACTCGGTCGGTCCGAGATGAGTTCGGCCGAAACCTAACCCTAAATTTTCGAATCAAAACTAATCTAGAGGAAGTTTTTATTGGATAGATTGATCTCATATGTGGTAAGAATCATGGCATTGACTCTGTGCTAAGAATCAGAGGTAAGGATTTCACAAAGATTTGAACTCATACCCTAACTTGGCAATGAGCTTGCTACAGCGGAAACGGCAGTGAAGATTTCTGTTGATAGCAACGGAGACCAGCGGCGGGAGGTCGCTGGCGATGAGAGGATGATCCGGAGACCCGAGTCGGCAGACCAGGACACACGCGGGCAAAAAGGTTTCAGAGAAATTTCCAAAATTTGACCCGTCGGTATATGTATCCTGACCCTGTCGGTGTGACCGAGTGGAACAACTCAGTGGCACCAAGATGCAGAATTGCAAGAGGTTACTGCAACTCGGTGTGACCAAACGGTTCTAATCAGTTGCACCGAGATTGAAAACCTAGATCAACTCAGTGAACTCAGTATGACCGAAAAGGATGAATCGGTCAGACCAAAATGCACAGAAAGGTTTTGGAAGTTTAAGTCTATGACGAATCGGTGACTCCGAGTGCTCCTCACCTAGAGGGTTCGAATCTGACTTGATCAAACTTTGTGATGTAGTATGAACAGAGTTTGAGACGAGAAAAGCATAGATAGCTAGAGGAAGTTCTTAGGCATTCTTGTCCATCCATTTGGCAAAAGAAGAAGAGCTAAACAATCAAAGCAACAAATGGATGTCCTCGAATGGGAAAAATATGCAATCAACATGCTCCCACAATAAAATGGCAAATGAAATATGTGGCAAAGCATGCACAACCACTCTAGCATCTATCAAGCAATTGGCGATGACTAGGTCATCTACATATGAGTATATTGACTTAGGAGTCAAATGAGAACATTTGATCATAGGTCATACTCATCGTTTAAGAGCAAGTGGGGCTACCACTTTTACATAAAGCATTATTGTGTTCACACCATTAGAGTTGCTTTAGCTCAATTCTTAGAGTAAAGCTCCCCCTAGATGTGATATCCCCCATAAGAGGGATGAACTAACCTTGGGTTTTGTCGATGATGACTTCATGTAGATGTTGAAGATGTGGATGCTCAATGTTGATGTAGATCATTTGGATCAATCCATTGGAGTGAGTTGCACTTTCAATACTTGACCAAGGCCTTGGGAGCTTCTTCAAATGCATCAATCTCCTCTTGAAGCTTGTCCTCGCCTTTTTGCTTGTGGTCTTGTGGTGGAAGATCATCTTGAGCTTGTGTTCCCTTGAAAGAAGTAGGATCATACTTCTCTTGTTGAGGAACAAACTTTTTCTTGGGGTATTGATCTTCTTCCCACTCAACTCCATTGGCATTGAACTTTCGTTCAAAACCAACACCTTGATTCTTCTGGTGTCTTCCTTGCTTGCGTACAATTTCCTCAAATTGCTTACTTCTGGCAAGGCTCTTGTAAACACCTTTCTCTATAATTCCCTTCAATAAGCTATTCTCTTGCTCAAGTGTAACTTGGCTAAGAGAATCATTAGTGGAATCAAGAGAACTACTAAAAGCAACAACATTGGATCTAACATGATTATTGTTACTACTAGAAGAAGAATCTTTCTTGCTCTTATTACTAGATTTTACTTGTGGCATGTAAGTAGACAAGAGTAAACACTTGGCAACATAAGAAGAACTTTTCTTGCAAAGATCATCATTGATTGCTTTTAAGAACCCATGCTCTTGCTCTAGATTGAGCTTTTCAAAGCGTAGCTTCTCATGAGTCTTTAAAAGCTCTCGATGATCTTCCAAGGTAGTTTCATGAGCTAACTTAAGAGTATTTAGCTCTTTAGTTAGACGCTCAATCTCCTTCTTATCATCGTCATTCGTTTTGTCTTGATTAGCATGATTAATAGCAACTTCATCTTAGTTTTCATCACTAGAGTTGTCAAACAGTAAATCATCATCACCTAGCAAATCATCTTCATCACTATTGAAATCAACATACTTGGGGTGTGATACCTTTGGGCCTTTAGCCATGAAGTATCTTCCAATTCCTTCATTTGGTGAGTCAAATATGTCAAAGGAGTTGGTTGACACAAGTGCTAGACCGGCAACACCTTCATCTTGAGTATATTCTGAGTCGGAGCGATAACTTCTCTCGGACTGATGGTCGGAGTCGGAGCCGGATACCCATTCACCCACAAGAGCTTGATGTCTTAGTTTTGTGTAGCTCCTTGATGACTTGTCCTTCCTTTCTGAATCCTTGCTTCTGCGAGAGGTTCTTTGTACATAACGATCATCTCTACTCCTTCTCTCTCTTGGAGGTGATTCTTCTCTTCTACTTCTCCTTTTAGGTGAGTCTTCTCTTCTTTTGTAGGGAGTCGTACACTCATTGGAGTAGTGTCCGGGTCTTCCACAATTGTAGCAATTACGCTCATGACTAGAAGATCTTTTGTCATTGCAGGACCTTGACTTGGAACTTCTTTCTTTGCTTCTACTCTAGTAGAACTTGTTGAAGTTCTTCACCATTAGGCTCAATTCCTCATTGGAGGCTTGTTTCTCACTTGATGATGTAGGAGCATCACATGAGGCTTTGTAAGCACCACTAGACTTGTTGTGAAGCTCTTCTTTATCCTCAAGTGACATCTCATGAGCAACAATTCTACCAATGACTTCCGTTGGCTTGAGATCTTTGTAATTGGGCATCATTTGGATCAATGTGAACACAGTGTCATATTTTCCATCCAAGGCTCTTAGGATCTTCTTGATGATGAATCTGTCGGCCATCTCTTCACTTCCTAAGCCGGCAATCTCATTTGTGATGAGAGCAAGCCTAGAGTACATTTCAGCGACACCTTCACCATCCTTCATTTTGAACTTGTCAAGCTGACTTTGAAGCACATCCAATTTGGATTCCTTGGCGGAGTCGGTACCTTCATGCATATCAATCAAAGTATCCCAAATTTCCTTTGCATTCTCAAGATGACTGATTTTGTTGAATTCTTCAGGGCACAATCCGTTGAACAGGATATCGCAAGCTAGAGCATTGTATTGCAGCATCTTCAATTCTTAAGCGGTAGCTTCACGATTTGGTTCTCTCCCACCAAAGAATTCACGTTGCAAGCCAATACACACAATAGCCCAAACGGCGGGGTTATGTCCAAGAATATGCATTTTCATCTTATGCTTACAACTAGCAAAATTAGTACCATCAAAGTAAGGACCTCTATGGTGGTAATTTCCCTCGCTAGACGCCATACTCTCCTAGGTTGTGAAACCAAGGCTATGATCACCAAAGCTATGGAAATCAACGCAAATGGGGACCAAAGCTCTGATACCACTTGTAGGATCGAAAGTATTTCTAGAGGGGGGTGATTAGACTACTTGACCAAATAAAAATCTAGCCTTTTCCCAATTTTAAGTCTTGGTGGATTTTAGCAACTTATCACAAGTCAAGAAATCAACCTACACATGCAAATCTAAGAGTATAGCAGCGGAATGTAAATCATCGCATATGAAGGTAAAGGGGAGGAGTTTGGAGGGAGCAAACGCAATATAGACACGGAGATTTTTGGCGTGGTTCCGATAGGTGGTGCTATCGTACATCCACGTTGATGGAGACTTCAACCCACGAAGGGTAATGGCTGCGCGTGTCCTCGGAGGGCTCCACCCATGAAGGGTCCATGAATAAGCAACCTTGTCTATACCACCATGGCCATCGCCCACGAAGGACTTGCCTCACTTGGGTAGATCTTCACGAAGTAGGCGATCTCCTTGCCCTTACAAACTCCTTGGTTCAACTCCACAATCTTGACGGAGGCTCCCAAGTGACACCTAACCAATCTAGGAGACACCACTCTCCAAAAGGTAACAGATGGTGTGGTGATGATGAACTCGTTGCTCTTGTGCGTTTTCAATTGATAGTCTCCCCAACACTCAACTCTCTCTCACAGATTTGGATTTGATGGAAGTATGATTTGAGTGAAAGCAACTTGGGGAAGGCTAGATATCAAGATTCTTTTGGTTGGATTGTAATATCTTGGTCTCAACACATGAGTAGGTGGTTCTCTCTCAGAAAATGAATGTTGGAAGTGTAGGCACATTCTGATAGCTCTCCATGAATGGAGGAAGGGTGGAGGGGTATTTATAGCCTCCACATAAAATCTAACCGTTACACGCAATTTACCAAACTCGGTGAGACCGAATATAGAAACTCGGTCAGACCAATTTAGTTCAAAATGTGAACGTTTGGATTTTCGGTGGGACTGGCATATCAACTCGGTGGGACTGATTTCATTAGGGTTAGGGCATAACGTAATGTCGGTGAGACCGATCACATGAACTCGATGAGACCGATTTCTGTAATAGGCAAACAGAGAGTTGGTCAGGAAAACTCGGTGGGACCGATCGCTCATTTTGGTGAGACCGAAACATTACGAAAAGGAAACAGAGAGTTTGCATTGCGAACTCGGTGGGACCGATCACTCATCTCGGTTAGACCGAAACGTTACGAAGGGAAACAGAGAGTTTGCAATCCCATCTCGGTGAGACCGAGATCCCAATCGGTGAGACCGAACTAATTAGGGTTTCTGGCTATGGCTATGTCAAATGAACTCGGTGGCGCCAGATAGATCAAATCGGTGGGCCTGAGTTTGACTTTTGGTTTGGGACATGTGTCGATATGAGAAAGTGGTTTAGGACTTTTGGAGCATATCACTAAGCATTTTGAGCAAGCAAGCCATTAAGCAACACCTCATCCCCTTTTAATAGTATTGGCTTTTCCTATGGACTCAATGTGATCTTGGATCACTAAAATGAAAATGTAGAGTCTTGAGCTTGAGCCAATAAGTGTCCTTAGCATTTTGAGGGGTCCACATCTATAGTCCATGCCATGCCAACCACTAAACTTTGTGAAATGATCATCTTGAAAGAGTATTAGTTCAATGAGCTATATGTTGTTAAGAATTACCAAAACCTCCCAGGGATTAGTTACACTTTCAAATGGTATCAACTAAAGTCCAGGTAACCGTGTGTCCATGACATCAAGGGGGAATCCGAGGAATCACCCTCGATGGAATCCACTTGATGTAATCGTCAAGGAAAACTTAAGAGGAATCACCCTCGAGGTTCTACTTGAGGAGTTACACAACAGAGTCATATCAGGAGTGGTGAAGGAGGAATCACCCTTGATGACTGCGACCGAAATAGCTACACTACAGAGTTATCATCAGGAGTGCGTTATGAGGTATCACCCTCGGCACTCGATAGTAGCTCTGCAGAGTCGAGAAACAAAGGGGATGTGATGTGATGTGTCGGGCTCTGGACGTGATCTCGTTGATCGGGTCATCGGTCATCAAGCCGAGGCAACTAGGACAAGGAAAGGGGTCACTAGTGGATCACTAACCAACCTATACTAAGCAGTTTAGGATAAGCAAGTAAGGTACAATGAGCAGGTTACAAAAGCTGGCTATGCATCAGAATTGGAGTAATCAATTATAGTAGCAAAATATAATGCATGCATTAGAGAGAATAGAATGGCCGATATCAGAATGATCAAGGGGGGTTTGCTTGCCTGGAAGCTTTGCTGAAAAGGAAGAAGGGCCGTCGGTGACGTAGTCGATCACAGTGGCATCAGCAGCAGTCTCGGGGTCTGCCGGAGAGAAGAAGGGGAAGAAACAGTAAATACATATCAAACAGATGCATGACAACATGCAGAGCTAGGGGTGTTCTAACACAGTGCTAGGTAATACCGACGAAGGGGGGAACATCCGAGAATGTTTTCCTGAAGTTTGCATTTTTCGGACACGTGAAACGGAGGGGGACGGTTGCATGATCGCTATGCTAGGGACATGTGACAGATGAACAGACTGCGTATTCGGATTCATCTCGTCTTTCTGAGCAACTTTCTTGTATAAAACCTTTTCATCCGAGCTACGGATTAATTTATATGATTTTTCAAAGTTTTAATAATATTTTGAAATTATTGTTATTTTAAATAGATTCAAAAGACAATTACTGCATCAGCATGATGACACACTCACGTCGGCGGTCAACCAGCCAGTTGACTGGTCAAACTGACACCCGGGACCCAGCTGTCATTGAGAGTGAGGATTAACAACGGTTAAAACTAATCTAAATTAGCTAATTAATCTACTCGGCCCCACATGTCAGTGTGTAATTAGGTTAACCTAATTAACCTAATTAGATTAATTAATTAGAGGGGGATGTGGGCCCCACATGTTAGCGACTGGGCCCTACCCTGTCGGTGTTGACTGCGGTCAAAGGGACCAGCCGGGCCCCAGGGTCCCACCTGGCAGTGACCTTGGAGGTGGGGTGATACGTCTCCGTCGCATCTACTTTTCCAAACACTTTTGCCCTTTGTTTTGGACTCTAACTTGCATGATTTGAATGGAACTAACCCGGACTGACGCTGTTTTCAGCAGACTTTCCATGGTGTTATTTATGTGCAGAAACAAAAGTTCTCGGAATGACCTGAAACGCCGCGGAACGTCTATTTGGAAATAATAAAAAATCCTTGCAAAAGATGAAGACCAGGGGGCCCACACCCTGTCCACGAGGGTGGGGGCGCCCCCCCTAGGGCGCGCCCCCTACCTCTTGGGCCCCCTGGAGCTCCTCCGACCTCAACTCCAACTCTATATATTTGCTTTCGGGAGAAAAAAATCAGAGAGAAGAAATCATCACGTTTTACGATATGGAGCCGCCGCCAAGCCCTAAAACCTCTCGGGAGGGCTGATTTGGAGTCCGTTCGGGGCTCCGAAGAGGGGGATCCGTCACCGTCGTCATCATCAACCATCCTCCATCACCAATTTCATGATGCTCACTGTCGTGCGTGAGTAATTCCATCGTAGGCTTGCTGGATGGTGATGGGTTGGATGAGATCTATCATGTAATCGAGTTAGTTTTGTTAGGGTTTGATCCCTAGTATCCACTATGTTCTGAGATTGATGTTGCTATGACTTTGCTATGCTTAATGCTTGTCACTAGGGCCCGAGTGCCATAATTTCAGATCTGAACCTATTATGTTTTCATGAATATATGTGGGTTCTTGATCCTATCTTGCAAGTCTATAGTCACCTACTATGTGTTATGATCCGGCAACCCCGAAGTGACAATAATCGGGACCACTCCCGGTGATGACCATAGTTTGAGGAGTTCATGTATTCACCATGTGGTAATGCTTTGTTCTGGTACTCTATTAAAAGGAGGCCTTAATATCCCTTAGTTTCCGCTAGGACCCCGCTGCCACGGGAGGGTAGGACAAAAGATGTCATGCAAGTTCTTTTCCATAAGCACGTATGACTATATTCGGAATACATGCCTACATTACATTGATGAATTGGAGCTAGTTCTGTGTCACCCTATGTTATGATTGCTACATGATGAACCGCATCCGGCATAATTCTCCATCACCGATCCAATGCCTAAGAGCTTTTCATATATTGTTCTTCGCTTATTTACTTTTCCGTTGCTGCTGTTACAAACACTACAAAACACCAAAAATATTACTTTTGCTTTCGTTACCTTTTGTTACCGTTACCACTACTATCATATTACTTTGCTACTAAACAGTTTGCTGCAGATACTAGGTTATCCAGGTGTGGTTGAATTGATAACTCAGCTGCTAATACTTGAGAATTTTATTTGGCTCCCCTTGTGTCGAATCAATAAATTTGGGTTGAATACTCTACTCTCAAAAACGGTTGCGATCCCCTATACTTGTGGGTTATCAAGACTATTTTTTGGCGCCGTTGCGGGGGAGCATAGCTCTATTCTTTGAGTCACTTGGGATTTATATCTGCTGGTCACTATGAAGAACTTGAAAGACACTAAGACAGCAATTTATCCCTCAATTACGAGGGGAGGTAAGGAACTGCCATCTAGCTCTGCACTTGATTAACCTTCTGTTTTGAGTAAGCTTGCGACACCTAAACCTGCTTCTGCTATTCGTTCTGATATGTCGCATGTTATTGATGATGCCACTTTTGCTATGCACGATACTTATGATGAAACTACTTCTATGCTTGATACTACTGTGCCCCTTGGTGAATTTCTTGATGAACAAATTGCTAGTGCTAGAGAGAAAGAAATTATTGTAACTGATTATATTGATGAAAGTGATGATGAAGACTTGCCTGTTATTCCTGAGGGTTATGTTTTTGATAAAGAAGCTTCTTTAGCTATTTTAGCTTGCAAAGATAGATATGAACTCAAGAGGTTATTAGCTAAATGGAATCAGCAATCTCTTAATGATAGAATGAAACCTGACCCTGCTTTTGCTACTTCACCTATCTGTGTTACCGATAAGGATTATGAATTCTCTGTTGATCCTGATGTAATTACTTTGGTTGAATCTGATCCTTTTCATGGCTATGAATCTGAAACTATTGTGGCTCATCTTACTAAATTAAATGATATAGCCAGCCTGTTCACTAATGATGAGAGATCTCGCTACTTTTATATCCTTAAAATATTTCCGTTCTCATTAAAGGGTTATGCTAAGATATGGTTTAATTCCCTTGATCCTGGTTGTGTGCGTAGTCCCCAGGATATGATTTATTACTTCCCTGCTAAATATTTCCCTGCTCATAAGAAACAAGCTGCTTTGAGGGAAATATACAACTTTGTGCAAATTGAAGAAGAGAGTCTCCCACAAGCTTGGGGGAGGCTTCTCAAGTTACTTAATGCTTTGCCTGATCATCCTCTCAAGAAAAATGAAATACTTGATATCTTTTATAATGGACTAACCGATGCTTCCAGAGATTACCTGGATAGTTGTGCTGGTTTTGTTTTCAGGGAAAGAACACCGGATGAAGCTAAAATTCTATTGAATAATATGTTGACAAATGAAAATAATCGGACTCTTCCTGAGCCAGCTCCAGAGCCAATTCATGAGCCTATTCCTAAACCAACTCTGAAGAAGAGAGGCGTTCTATTTCTCAGTCCTGAAGATATGCAAGAGGCAAAGAAATCTATGAAAGAAAAAGGTATAAAAGCTGAAGATGTTAAGAATTTACCTCCTATTGAAGAAATACATGGTCTTAATTTACCACCTGTTGAAGAAATATATGATCTTAATCCATTACCTATTGAAGAACTTCATGGTCTTGATAACCCGACACAGGTAGTAAAGATAAATTCTCTCTATAGATTTGATGAAGGTGATATTCCTCATTATAAGTCTGCTAGACAATGCTTAGAAGAGTTTGATAATTTTATTGTCAAACAAGAAAACTTCAATGCTTATTTTGGTAGATAATTGAAATACAATTCCGATACACTTGAACACTTGAGTAATTACATGGCTGATGTTAAAGGTGAACTTAAACTCATTACTAAACATGCTTCTATGGTTACCACTCAAGTAGAACAAGTACTTAAAGCTCAAAATGATTTTCTCAATGAAATGAATAGTAAGAAAAATGATTATGCTGTTAAAGTGGCTACTAGAACTGGTAGAATGACTCAGGAACCTTTGTATCCTGAAGGCCACCCTAAGAGAATTGAGCAAGATTCTCAGAGAAATAATATTGATGCACCTAGTCCTTCTAAAAAGAAGAAAAAGAAAAATGATAGGACTTTGCATGCTTCTAGTGAACCTATTGCTGAACCACCTGAGAATCCAAATGATATCTCTATTTCTGATGCTGAAACACAATCTGGTAATGAACATGAACCCAATGAAAATGTTAATGATGATGTTCATGATGATGTTCAACCTAGTAATGATAATGATGTAGAGATTGAACCTGTTGTTGATCTTGATAACCCACAATCAAAGAATCAACGTTATGATAAGAGACTTTGTTGCTAGGAAACATGGTAAAGAAAGAGAACCATGGGTTCAGAAACCCATGCCTTTTCCTCCCAACCCATCCAAGAAAAAGGATGATGAAGATTTTGAGCGCTTTGCTGAAATGATTCGACCTATCTTTTTGCATATGCGATTAACTGATATGCTCAAAATGAATCCTTATGCTAAGTATATGAAAGATATTGTTACAAACAAAAGAAAGATACCGGAAGCTGATATTTCCACCATGCTTGCTAATTACACTTTTAAGGGTGGAATACCAAAGAAACTTGGAGATCCAGGAGTACCTACTATACCATGCTCCATTAAAAGAAACTATGTTAAAACTGCTTTATGTGATCTTGGAGTTGGTGTTAGTGTTATGCCTCTCTCTTTATATCGTAGACTTGATTTGAATAAGTTGACACCTACTGAAATATCTTTGCAAATGGCTGGTAAATCAACTGCTATACCTGTCGGTATTTGTGAGGATGTGCCTGTTGTGGTTGCAAACGTTACTATTTTAACGGACTTTGTTATTCTTGATATTCCCGAGGACGATAGTATGTCTATTATTCCTGGAAGACCCTTTTTGAATACTGTAGGGGCTGTTATTGATTGCAACAAAGTCAATGTCACTTTTCATGTTAATGGTAATGAGCATACGGTACACTTTTCGAGGAAACAACCTCAAGTTCATAGTATCAACTCTATTGGAAAAATTCCATCGATTATATTTGGAGGTTTTGAATTTCCTCTTTCTACTGTCAAGAAGAAATATGATATTCTTATTATTGGGGATGTGCATATCCCCGTTGAGGTAACATAGTGTTATTCGAAATTTCTCCGGTTCCATGTTATTCGGAATGAGTTTGTTAACAAGACTTGATCAACCTTGTTAGTGAATTCCTTTTGATGAGCATGAGATGGATGAAACTAGAAGGCACAACCTTCTGTACCCTCTTTCTACTTTTTGTTATTCAGCTGAAATAAAGTAAAAATAGTATTTTTCTGTCTGTTTTCTGATTTATCTGTGCAATATAAAAATACCCCAAAAAAAAGTTCTCCAAATGCCGTGAAAATGGAATATGATTTTTTCTGGAATATTTGAGAATATCTGGCACTGAGAACACGGCAGGAGGGGCAAGCACCAGGCCACGAGGGTGGAGGGCGCACCCTACCCCCCTGGGCGCCCCCCCTGCCTCATGGGCCCACGGTGGCCCTCCTCCACTTATTCCTGCACCCATAAACTCCTTCCTCCCACAAACACCAATATCCAGCTCAAGCACGAGTTCTAGCTCATTTTGCTGTGATTTTCGATCTCCTTGCTCATTGTTCCTTGGTATGTGACTCCTCCATTGGTCCAATTAGGTTTTGTTCTAGTGTTCCATTCATTGCAAATTTGTGCTGCCTAGGTGACCATGTTCTTGAGCTTGCATGTCAAATTTATATGGTTCCAAGTAGTTCTAATGCATGATATAGTCTCTAGGCACTTGTAGGAGTAGTTGCTATCAATTTTGTTGAGGTTGGTTCACTTTTGTTTGAAGTCACTAAAAATTTCAGAAAATTTTCAGAGGAAGAAATATGCTTAGGAAAATGTTCCAAGGTGGTTCTTCAAGGAAGCAAGGACCCAGGCTTGCAATGCGTGATGCTAACAAGGAGCCACCAAGGGACGCTCCAGTGCGGCCCTGTGAATGGCCTTCAGAAAATTTTATGGATCGAGCGGGAATCAAGGACGAATTTAACGCATATTTGCGTAACGCTGATCTTGTGAGCTTTGAGGCAGACAAATGCCGCCAGTACCACTATCTCACTAGTACATTTGTGAGGAGGTTTGAATTTTCATCTTCACGTAATTCTCCAACTGTCCTGTTTGATCATTATGAAAAATCTTATACCATGGACTTAGAGGATTTTACTTCTGCTTGCAAACTTCCACAATGGGGTAGTGTTAGTGAACCCCGTAAATCTGAATTTAGAAACTTTCTTGCTGGTATAACCGTGGGGGAATCTAGAGATATAGCACAAGCTACCATATGGAGCATTCATTTTCCTGCTATACATTATTTTGCTATCTTCATAGGTAGGTGCATAAATGGTAAAGATGAAGCATGTCATATGTGTGTGCCTGACCTCAGTATTCTTAGGAGTGCTGTGTTAGGAGACAAATCTTATAATTTGGGAGCCATTGTTGCACGTAGGTTGCATAATAATAGATTTAATGGAGATTTCTTTGGAGGAATTTATGCAACCCGCTTAGCTGATTTTCTTGGTGTGGACGTTCGTGAGGATGACATTGAGTTGCCTCCTACTTATTTAGACTATAATTCTATGGTCTATCACCAGTTTGTCGAGAGGAATGAATCACCTCTCCGATATCGCTTAATCTTTGACAGACGTTGTAACGCCCGGATAATTAGGCTACAGTAAAACTCTCCTGATGATGCCATGTCATCTATGTTACTGTTGCTAATCAAGTGGTAGTTCCAAAAACATTGCAAATTCAAAAATGAATTAGTGACAAACACCCAATGTTTTCAAAAGCCAAAACAAAAATATTCGGTGGGTGCCAAATATTGCAATGGTAATTATGGTGAAGTAAACACATTTTTAGAAAATGCCTAATTACTTTAAAATGAAATAAAACAGAAAAGGAAATAAATAAAAAGAAAAAGTGAAAATAAAACAAAAGGAGAACCCTCCCTCCCCACTGGGCCAATCGGCTCAGCTGCTAGCCAGGCCGGTCCCAAACCGGCCAACCCACCCGCGCGGCCACAGCCCCTGGCCCGCAACCAGCCTGGTCGGCCCAGCCGGCCCAGCTCCCCGCACTGCACACCCTTCCTGTTCCTCGGTCGCGCGCCGCTACAGGGCGCGGTCGCCACCGGACCTGCTCACCGGCGTCGAGGTGGATAAGGACGCCGACGCCGCGCCCCCTCGGGCTCCCCTCCCCACTCGCCCCCACTCCCGCCTCGGTTCTTGCGCCTCTCCCTTCCCCCTCAGATCCACCTCGCTCTCCTCCTCATTCCCCACCATGCCCGAACACCGCCATGGACCCGCCGCCGTGAATCGCGCGGCCACAGCCATCGCCTCGCCGCGCCTGCGTGTCCGTCGTCGCCTCCATCGTCTTCCTCATCCACCGGAGGCCTCAGCTGGAGCTGGGGAGCCCTGAATCACCGGATCCCCTTCACCTTCATCTCCGGCTGCCGCGTTTTTCTTCACCAACTCTTGCGACGCCCCTGCAGCTACTAAACCACCAAGGGCCACCATGTGTGTCGTTTGGTGAGCCCCCGCTTCCTCCCCTCTCTTTCCCGAGCGTTTCTGCCACCGTAGCTCCTTCCCCACATCGTGCCCGAACGCGGCTCCGCTCGAGCTCGTCGTCGGCGTGGCTCTGGCGACCAAGTGGTCACGAGCCCGTGCGCAACGTGTTCCCCGCAACGCATAGGACCTCCCACCCCCTTTAATTCACCCGTCTGCACCCTGCTACCGCTGTTCGCCACTCACCCGACTGCGCCGCCGCCTGCGCGCGTCGCCGGCGCCCTTCCGGTGACCAAATGGTCACGGGGCCGAGCCCTTTGTGCTCAATGTGTCGCGTCGCTCCCCCTAGCCTTCCCATTAGCCCCGAAGCGCGTTGCGTCGCCGTCTTCGTCTCACGCCCGAACCACCTCACCGCCGATGAGCTCGCTGCGCTTGATTCCGGCTACCACTGCCTGCGTAACCACCACCAACCGACGCGTCGTCGTCTCACCGTTCTAACGCGCCCGGCCGCGCTCGTTTTGGTGCCCCGTAGCGCGATTCCGGCCAACTCCGGCGAGGGGCCGCCTCTGTTTGGGTTGCCGGAGTCGCTCCGGCGCCGTCCGCCGACGTGGCTAGGTGGGCCCCACCCCCTGGGTCGCTGCATGTGGGCCTGGGGGCCCAACTGGCCATGTTGACCGAAGTCAACTTCGCTGACGTGGCAGCTACTGCCACTGACATGCGGGCCCCATGCCATAAAACAAATAAAGACAAATATATAAACTGCTAAATAATTAAGTTAATTAACTAAAACCTAATTAGACACTAACTGCTGGGGCCCACCTGCTAATTAACCCATTTAGTTAGGTTAAACCCCCTTGTTAGTGCCCCTGACAATGACATGTGGGTCCCACTGGACCCACCTGTCTGTTTGACTGGTCAACCGAACAGTTGACCTGCTGACATCACTCTGATGTCATGCCTGCGTCATCATTCACTGTTCTGGATAATGTTGGAATTAAATAACTAATTAAAATCAGAAAATGATTTAAATCTTTAGAAAATCATATCTTTTAATTCGTAACTCGGATGAAAATACTTTCTACATGAAAGTTGCTCAGAACGACGAGACGAATCCAGATACGCAGCCCGTTCGTCCGCCACACACCCCTAACATATCAAACTCGCAACTTTCCCCCTCCGGCTCCTCTACCCGAAAATGCGAAACACCGGGGAAACTTTCCCGGATGTTTTCCCCCTTCGCCGGTATCACCTGATACCGTGATAGGGCACCCCTAGCACCGATACTTGTCATGTCATGCATCACTATGCATCTGTTTGCATTGTATTCATTGTTTCTTCCCCCTCTTCTCTCGCTAGACACCGAGACTGACGCCGCTGCTACCCAGTACGACTACGGAGTTGACGACCCCTCTCTCTTGCCAGAGCAACCAGGCAAGCCCCCCCCTTGATCACCAGATATCGCCTACTCTCCTCTATACTACTTGCATTAGAGTAGTGTAGCATGTTACTGCTTTCGTTATTCCTATCCTGATGCATAGCCTGTCCTTGCTACTATTGTTGATACCTTTACCTGCAATCCTACTTGCTTAGTATAGGATGCTAGTATTTCCATTTGTGTCCCTACATTCTTGTCCGTTTGTTGTGCTATACTATTGGGTCGTGATCACTCGGGAGGTGATCACGGGAATATACTTATATTCATAATACATGATACAAGTGGTGACTAAAGACGGTTCGACTCGTAGGAGTACCCGCGAGTGGATCTTTGTGGCGGAGCAACAGGGCAGGTTGAGGCCACCTAGGAGAGAGGTGGGCCTGGCCCTGGTCGGCGTTCGCGGATACTTAACACACTTAATGAGATCTTGGTATTTGATCTGAGTTTGGCCATTTGGTCTATACGCACTAACCAACTACGTGGGAAAGTTATGGGCACTCGATGTCGTGGTATCAGCCGAAGCCTTCGTGACATCAGCGACTAAGCGACGCGCGCCGGATTGGACTAAAATGCCTGCTAGGCTAGGTCTGCTTCCGGCCGCCCTCGCAACATGCAGGTGTGCTAAGGGCGATGGGCCCAGACCCCTGTGCGCTTAGGTTTAGACCGGCTTGCTGACCTCTCTGTTGTGCCTAGGTGGGGCTGCGACATGTTGAACTTCCACGGCCGGGCATGACCCCGAAAAGTGTGTCTGGCCAAATGGGATCAAGCGTGTTGGGTTATGTGGTGCACCCCTGTAGGGAAGTTAATCTATTCGAATAGCCGTGTCCCTCAGTAAAAGGACGACTGTCGGTGTCAAAACTGGCGGATCTCGGGTAGGGGGTCCCGAACTGTGCGTCTAGGCCGGATGGTAACAGGAGACAAGGGACACGAAGTTTTACCCAGGTTCGGGCCCTCTTGATGGAGGTAAAACCCTACGTCCTACTTGATTAATATTGATGATATGGGTAGTACAAGAGTAGATCTACCACGAGATCAAGGAGGCTAAACCCTAGAAGCTAGCCTATGGTATGATTGTTGTATGACGAAGTTGTCCTACGGACTAAAACCCTCCGGTTTATATAGACACCGGAGAGGGTTAGGGTTACACAAAGTCGATTACAATGGTAGGAGATCTTGAATATCCGCATCGCCAAGCTTTCCTTCCACGCCAAGGAAAGTCCCATCCGGACACGGGACAAAGTCTTCAATCTTGTATCTTCATAGTCCAGGAGTCCGGCTGATGGTATAGTCCGGCTACCCGAACACCCCCTAATCCAGGACTCCCTCAGTAGCCCCTGAACCAGGCTTCAATGACGACGAGTCCGGCGCGCAGATTGTCTTCGGCATTGCAAGGCGGGTTCCTCCTCCAAGTTCTTCATAAAAGATTGTAAACACCAAGAGTAGTGTCCGGCTCTGCAAAATAAGTTTCCACATATTGCCATAGAGAGAATAATATCAACACAAATCTAATCTGCTGACGCAGCATGACATCATACTACGGCCAAGTCCTTTACTGGAATCATTTTTTACTTTTCCACCTCAGCACGTTTTGCGAGGCGGTTTCCTTGGCACGTCTTGTCAAAGCAGAGATCGTGTCCCCTTTATTTACAGGATTGTCATCAATACAGACGTGGGTAACCCAATCGTGCCCGTCAGCATGTTTCCTCGATTAAAGGCGAGTCCCAAACGGTTACGGGGAGGGCTCTTGGTATTCAACCTCTTATAAAGAGACCAAGGCCTTACTCCTTTTTCCAATCTCGAATGAATTCACCCGTCGCCTCGAGTTCCAACACCCTAGGCTCCAGATTCCAGGCGCTTCGGACCTTCGACAATGTCCGGCTCCGACCTTCAAGGCCGATGGATGCCCTCCTCCGTCACGGAGGAGGACGTGCTAAAGTTGAGAGAGGCTAAGTTCTTGACCGGTGAAATTTCGCATAGGTTGCCTGCTCAAGGGCAGGCTATTCCCAGTCCCCAGCCTGGTGAGTGTGTGGTGTTCATGTCTCACTTTCTTCGGGGGTTAGGCTTCCCAATGGATCCCTTTGTGAGGGGGCTGTTGTTTTATTATGGGCTAGAATTCCACGACTTAGCTCCGGAGTCCATCCTCCATATTTCCTCATTCATCATTGTGTGTGAAGCGTTCCTCCGTGTTACCCCTCACTTCGGATTATGGCTCAAGACCTTTAAAGTGGAGCCGAAGATGATCAAGGGACGGCACGCAGAGTGCGGAGGCGCTGTTATAAGCAAGAATGCTGATGCTTCATGGCCCGAGGGCTCCTTTCAAGAGGAGCTTAGTTTGTGGCAACGAGAGTGGTTCTATATCACCGCTCCCAGGGGCACCAAGTGGGTGGCGCCTCCTGCCTTTCGCTCGGGTCCTCCACCACGGCTAGCGTCATGGGTCAACAAAGGATTATTTGGGGGTTATCCAAAGACGTGCCCTTGTTGTAGGGCCGCATTAGGGATCTCTTAGAAAGAGACCTCAGCCTGGTCAAGGTGACGCAAGTCATGCTGATTCGCCCGAATATTGCCCGGCAAACGTCGCCCCCTTCGCCTGTGGGAGTTTAATCCAGAGGGACTGCGAGCTCTCCAGCATTTCATGGGCGCAACACCTGCGGAGATGTATAAATTGTTCTTCGGATCACAAGCAATGTGTCCGGATTTGACTGAGGACGCAGGTCTAAGCTGCAATCGCCCGGATACTCAAGTAAGTAACCTTGTGCCCGGACCTGCTATCCGTATAATTGTCATAAACTTGCCCCTAAAAGAGCTGTCCTTTTAAATAGGAGTGGATAGCGAAGGCAAAGCTGATCAGGTGTCTGGCTCCCCTTCCCGAAACCAGGCCGGATCCCGTGCTTGTCAGGATGTTGAAGATAATGCCTTTGGAGGGAAGTGAGGGGGAGGACAAGGAAACTATGGCCTCCTCGAAGGAGGCTGTTCCAAAGGGAGGAACCGACAATTCCTCTCCTAAGGGGAAGAAGAGGACTGCCTCTATAAACCAGGAGGCTATAGCCTCCAAGCGGGGGGGGGGGAGGGAATCCTCGTCAGAGGGTCCTACGTCGGGGGATCCCTCGGCCGAACTATGTCCTCAAGAGGACCAGCCCTCCAGCGAGCCGTAAGTGGAGAAAGATTTTCCTTTAGAGGGATGAGATAAATCCTTGCTTTATATCTGAGAAGATTAACCGATTTTTCACCTTGTAGCTCGGACCTCAGCCCTTCTCAGCAGAGCTCGTCTTCGGGGGATCTTCTTCTGGAGATGATGGAGAGCGGGACACCTCCCCCTGCCGTACCGCCTAGCAAGGCGGGCGACCCTGAGGTGTTGTCGCGGAGGGTTTCTCCAAATCCGGCAGGGGCGGAAGATGGCTATGTGGCCCCCCAAGGCTCTCCGCATCCGGCCTTCGAAAGAGGCCATAGGACAAGTCCGGCACCATCTGGTGCTTGACCGGAGGAGCTAAAGATTCTGCTGGGGCGAGCTTCTATCTCAGAGGAACACCGTGCATTGATGGGCACGGTGATTGAAAGGGTTTCATCCGCAGAAAGCGGATTGCATGAGGCCGTCAGAAGTTTACTGATGGGTTTTGAGGTACGTTAGATAATGTACACTTTTGTCAGTTGCGCATAAGTAAGATGCGCCCTGTGTAGATAGTAGCCCCTGAGACTCTGTGCATTGTCAAAATTGACGGCGTGCAGAGGATCATAATCCCAGGTCTTAAATGTCGCCTTTGTATATAGGTGGCGAATTGTCCGGAATCGAGCCGAATTGATGATTTTGCCGAACTAGAGCGGCAACTTGACGTGGCAGATGCCGACATCACGCTTGTCAACAAGCGGCTTGATGAGGCTCAAGGTATGTAATTCCTCGGGCGGCATCTGGTAAGAGGAGCTTTATGCCAGTATCTTACAATGTGTGTGCTTGACGCAGATGGTGCGACCGCCGTGGAGAGTCTTCGGGCAGAACTTGCCCGAGCTAAGGAACGAGCCAGGAAAAGTGATGCGGCTGCCGAGAAAGCCCTTGAAGAGCTGAGAGCCGAACAGGCTGCTCATTGCCGAAGCAAGAAGGAGATGGCCGAGATGGCCGAGAAGTTAAAGAGCGCTGCTAACCATTGCAAGCTTCTTGAGAAAGAAGACCGGGCAAGACAGACGGACTTAGAGAAGGTCGTTGCTGATGCCAAGGACGCTCGCTCTGCGATGAGAGCTGTGAAGGAGGAGTTGCGTCAGGCCGGACAGATTGTGGCTGGAAAGCCCTTTATGCTGCAGAGGAAGTTTTGCAATCCGAAGTTTGCTCTGTTGGACCGGATGTGGAGTGTGGAGGACACCTATCTGGATTTGGCAGCGAGTGCTGCTGATGCGACCGAACACTTTCGAGATCAAAAAGATCGCGAAGTGGAAAAGCTTTTCTGGTCGCGGTTCCACAATCCAGAGCGTCCACTGGCAGTGGACGATCGTCTGGCTCAATGGGCCGAACGAAATAGGTTGTCCGGACTCGCCATGAAGTACGTCATGGGTCATCTGTGGCCGGGGAGATCGGAGCCGAAGAGTTATTTCAGCTTGGTGCAGCAATTCCTTGACGCGGTGCCGTGTATCAATGCAATGAAGAGGTCAGCATGCATAGAGGGCGCACGGATGGCTCTTGCCCGTGTCAAGACATACTGGGCAGAGATGGAGACCAACGTTGTTGCGTCCCGAGATTCGGACGAAAGCTGACTACCCTCCGAGCACTATTTTCAGGAAGTCCTTGAAGGTGCTCGTGTAATAGAGACGCAGTGCTCGAAGGATGCTATGTTATGATAGCATATGTAATAATATTTTGATAAATTGTAGTAGCCTTTTATACTTGTGCCTTCAAGTATTGGGAACACCTCATGTGCGGCCGTTTTAAGATATATATATATATATATATATATATATATATATATATATATATATATATATATATATATATATATATACAAAATCTGAAAGATGGCAGTCATTGGCTTCAGCCCCCACGCACATAGTGCGGGGGTGCTCGCAGAAGACGCATTTTCACACTTAATCCAACGTCTTAGTCAGACAAAGGAGGTGATAGCGCAGCGGGCTAGGCAACCGGACTATAATGCTTTAACACTTTCACTTAGCCATAGGATCTTGACAATGGGACTATTTAGGTAGCCCCTGGTGGCGACTGCGTTCGCCCGAGTTCAGGGCGCGTATGTGCCTGGCCGGGAAACGGCCCTTCGTTAAAGCGGAGGAATCCTATAGATTCCGGTAGGTCATTGAGTGGCTGACCAGTCTCACGCTACATCATGACAGTCAGTTTTTGGCTTTCTCTACTGAGGTGCTCGCCCGGCCTAACCGGGGCACAATCGCAGTAGTTCTCCTGGTGCTACCTTAGCCGATAGAGCGGAACGTAAGGTAGGCGAACACAGGAGCCGAGCAACCCAACATTTGACCAAAGACATGATTCGGAGCTGATGCATATAATGCCAAAACTCGCGACGCCGAACACTCCCTAAGGTGTTCGGTCTTTATGAGTGCGGGCGAAACAACACCCTTTATTAAAAAGCCCCTAGTGTCCAGGTACGTGCAAAAATTCTGACGTGGCCACATGCCAAGACGCCAGCCTCCTCCTTGGTTATATCAGAGAAAACCAGGGGATATATAGCAACAAGAGACAGTAAAAAAGGTTTACGCAGGGTCTTAATCTAAAAAGAATCCTTAGAACGGGTCCCTACTGCACTTCTGCGCCTGTGTCTCCGTTGTGCCGTATCCTGGACGGGCACAGCACGATGGTCATCTGTAAAAAGAGAGTAACCGAGTTGAAAAAAAGGGTCGTGCCGAACAGAATTTATATTGAATAAACAAGGTGTAAGGTAAAATATGTGAAACCGAGCTTGATTGTCTCTTAGTTTACAGGTGCGGAGCCCCTAGAACAGGGGTGTGTGGCCGTTAAGCCTGCATCAATGATAATTTTGTACCGAACTCGTCTATCCGCGTCCGTGGTCTTTAATGACCTGTTCAGATGTTTTTGGACGGTGAAGCCATTTTATTGTGGGGCTGTCAAAGCAGCCGCACAGTCTTCCGCTTGGGGAAGGCGCACTTCAATGCTTCCCCTTCAAAGAGATGATGCCTCGTGGACCGGGCATCTTAAGCATTAGAGATGCATAATGCGGTATTGCGTTAAAGCGGGCAAAAGCTTCACGTCCCAGTAGTGCTTGATAGCGACTTGAGAATGGGACGATGTGGAAAGTTAGCTTTTCGTGGCGGAAGTTATCGGGGTGGCCGAATATAACTTCAAGCCGGAGAAAACCCATACACCGGGTGTCCGGACCTGGCGTTACCCCTTGAAAGGAGGTTTTGCTGTGACGAATTCTTGTTGGGTCTATCCCCATGTGGCGGATTGTGTCATGATATATCAGGTTTAGACCGCTGCCGCCGTCCATTAGGACATTTGTAAATTGGAGTCCGCCGATTATTGGATCGAGTACCAGGGTGGTCCAGCCTGCGTTCCTGGTACTTCTGGAGTAATCCAGATGGTCGAAGATGATTGGTTTTGACAAACAGTGGCGAGACTCCTTTGGGATAGGCCGTGTGGCGCGTACCTTTATGGGTGCCGCGCATTTTGTTACATGAAGTAAGTTTACTATTTTTACTTTGTGTGGGAAGTTCTTTTGTTTCCTCGTGTTCTGCTTTTGGGGTTCGTCATCGTCTTCGCTTGGTATGTCGAGCCCCTTGTGTTCGGCATTGAGTCTGCCGGATTGTTTGAAGACCCAACAATCTCTGTGGGTATGGTTGGCAGGCTTCCCAGGAGTACTGTGTATTTGACATATCCTGTCCAGGATTTTGTTTAAGTTGGATGGATCATCCCTGTTATCCTGGAGGGGCGGCTTTGTCTGATTCTGTCGTGAGCTTTTGAATCTGGCTTTAACTGCCGTGCTCTTCGGACTTTTTTCTTAGTCCGGCGACGGTCCTTATTGCGTCGCGGTTTTCCGTTTCCATCCCTAGTTTCGGATGTACTTGGGTCACTGGTGCTACATCTTGCCAACCAGCTGTCCTCTCCTGCACAAAAGCGGGTCATGAGGCTTGTTAGTGCGGCCATTGTTCTTGGCTTTTCCTGGCCGAGGTGTCTGGCGAGCCATTCGTCTCGGACATTATGCCTGAAAGCTGCTAAGGCTTCGGCGTCCGGACAGTCAACTATCTGATTCTTTTTAGTGAGAAATATATTCCAGAATTGTCGAGCTGATTCTCCGGGCTGTTGAGTTATGTGACTAAGATCGTCTGCATCCGGAGGGCAGACATAGGTCCCTTGAAAATTTGCTCGGAAAGCATCCTCGAGCTCTTCCCAACTTCCAATTGTGTGTTCAGGAAGGCTTTTAAGCCAATGCCGGGCTGGCCCTTTAAGCTTGAGGGGTAAGTATTTTATGGCGTGGAGGTCATCTCCTCTAGCCATATGTATGTGGAGGATATAATCCTCGATCCAGACTCCAGGGTCTGTTGTTCCATCATATGCCTCTATGTTTACGGGTTTGAATCCCTCTGGAAATTCATAATCCAGGACCTCATCAGTGGAACATAGGGGGTGTGCGGCGCCCCTGTATTTGGGTGTGCCTAATTCTGATAATGGCTTTATTGCATTGCTTACGAGAGCTTGCTTTCTTGGCCCGTAAATGGACCTGGCTGGGCCATGATGTGAATCCTTAAGTGGGTCGCATGCCGGCTTAAGTGCGGCGCCACTTGCCGCTTTATGCTGGCCATGGGGTCATCTATCCGACCATGTGGCTTTTTTATTTTTTGAATGCGAGGGCTCTAAGGCCTCTTCGTCGAATTCAGGCAGTAGCTTTCTCTTCGGATAGCTTTTAGTGCGGTGACTGTTGCCGTATTTATCTGCAGTATTGATTACTTTGCTCCATCTGATCCTGAGTGCATCTTCCGCAGTTTCTGCTTTTTAAGGCTGCGTGCTATTGCAACGAGCCTCTTGTGGAGATTCTTCTGCTTCGTGGGTTTATCCGGCGTAAGGTCGTCCGGAGTGCCATTTTCGCCGGGGGAGGGATGTTCAGTTTCTCTATCCGTGTTGCCATGTTCAGATGGTTGCTCTGAGGCCTGCTCGTCGTCTACCGGCTCACCCTGCTCTATGGCTGGGTCTTTATCGAGGTGGGGCTTGGGTCAGTGTTTGCGCCGACGCTTTGATTGTTTTTCAAGGGATCAGTCCCCCGTTCCATCCCCTTTTTCCTCGTTGTCGCTTCCTTTAGGGGTATCCACCATGTACACATCGTGAGATGAGGTAGCTGTCCAATGCCCTATGGGCGTTGGTTCATCTGTGTCTCCTGCATCGTCGTCCATGCTGTCGATGTCTGCGGAGTTGAAGTTGAGCACGTCGTTTAAATTGTCGACAGTGGCTACCAAGTGGGTGGTGGGCGGGCTTTGAATTTCTCCATCGTCCGTATCCCATCCTTGCTGACCGTAGTCCAGCCAGGGCTCTCCTGATAAAGAGAGAGACTTTAGAGAATTCAGGATGTCGTCGAAGGGCGAGTGCTGAAAGATTTCCGCGGTGGTGAACTCCATTATCGGCGCCCAATCGGATTCGATCGGCAGGGGCGTGCGAGGCTCGAAGTTTGGAGAGGAATTCGGCTCCTCGGAGTCACGGGTTGTGCGGAGCGCGGGGATGGCGTTCGGCTCGATCGCCTTTGAGATCACAGCCCCCGAGGTGACGTCCAACCGCTCATCCTCGATTGGCGCAATAGGCTCCTAATTAAGGGTTGGAACCGGTGCGTGTGCGGCCTCCAGGGCACTGTTCGGCGGCAGAGCTAGATCATGCCCCTCGAGACAGTGCGGCACGCTCGGCTGTGACTCGAATCCGTCGAAGATCAAATCCCCGCGGATGTCGGCCGTGTAGTTTAAGCTTCCAAACCTGACCTGATGGCCAGGGGCGTAGCTTTCGATCTGCTCCAGGTGGCCAAGCGAATTGGCCCGTAGTGTGAAGCCGCCGAAGACGAAGATCTGTCCGGGGCGAAAAATCTCGCCCTGGACTTCATCGTTATAGATGATCGAAGGAGCCATCGAGCCCAAAAGTGACTACACAGAGGAACTCTCAATGAAAGCACCAATGTCGGTGTCAAAACCGGCGGATCTCGGGTAGGGGGTCCCGAACTGTGCGTCTAGGCCGGATGGTAATAGGAGACAAGGGACACGAAGTTTTACCCAGGTTCGGGCCCTCTTGATGGAGGTAAA
Source organism: Triticum aestivum (assembly GCF_018294505.1). Classification (NCBI taxonomy): domain Eukaryota; kingdom Viridiplantae; phylum Streptophyta; class Magnoliopsida; order Poales; family Poaceae; genus Triticum; species Triticum aestivum. The sequence goes on along the minus strand of NC_057806.1, from coordinate 406,889,214 downwards.
ACCCTACGTCCTGCTTGATTAATATTGATGATATGGGTAGTACAAGAGTATATCTACCACGAGATCAAGGAGGCTAAACCCTAGAAGGTAGCCTATGGCATGATTGTTCTATGATGAAGTCGTCCTACGGACTAAAACCCTCCGGTTTATATAGACACCGGAGAGGGTTAGGGTTACACAAAGTCGGTTAAAATGGTAGGAGATCTTGAATATCCGCATCGCCAAGCTTGCCTTCCACGCCAAGGAAAGTCCCATCCGGACACGGGACGAAGTCTTCAATCTTGTATCTTCATAGTCCAGGAGTCCGGCTGATGGTATAGTCCGGCTACCCGAACACCCCCTAATCCAGGACTCCCTCAATGACCCGGAGTTGTACCTTGACCTTATGACAACTAGAACTGGATACTTAATAAAACACACCCCTTTCAAGTGCCAGATACAACCCGGTGATCGCTCTCTAACAGGGCAACGAGGAGGGGATTGCCGGGTAGGATTATGCTATGCGAGGCTACTTGGAGGACTTCAGTCTACTCTCTTCTACATGCTGCAAGACGGAGGCTACCAGAAGCGTAGTCTTCGACAGGATTAGCTATCCCCCTCTTATTCTGGCATTCTGCAGTTCAGTCCACTAATATGGCCCTTTACACATATATCCATGCATATGTAGTGTAGCTCCTTGCTTGCGAGTACTTTGGATGAGTACTCACGGTTGCCTTGTTCCCCCTTTTTCCCATTTCTCTACCCGATTGCTGCGACCAGACGATGGAGCCCAGGATCCAGACGCCACCTTTGATGACGACTCCTACTACTCTGGAGGTGCCTACTACTACGTGCAGCCCGCTGACGACGACCAGGAGTAGTTAGGAGGAACCCAGGCAGGAGGCCTACGCCTAGTTCGATCTGTATCCCCAGTTTGTGCTAGCCATCTTATGGCAACTTGTTTAACTCATGTCTGTACTCAGATATTGTTGCTTCCGCTGACTCATCTATGATCGAGCAATTGTATTCGAGCCCTCGAGGCCCCTGACTTGTATTATGATGCTTGTATGACTTATTTATGTTTTAGAGTTGTGTTGTGATATCTTCCCGTGAGTCCCTGATCTTGATCATACACATTTACGTGCATGATTAGTGTACGATTGAATCGGGGGCATCACAGACATCATGCTTTCCGTATTACTCTCCCTGCTCCTGCCTTCTTTGATTATCAGGCAAAAGGAAGACATTTTATTACCAGAGAGGAGGCAGATGAGTACGAGAGGAGGGCGGAGGCAGCTCGCCGCCACGCTGCAGCTCAGGAAGCAATAACCGCTGCATCTCAGTACGACCCCAGCTACACCTACGGGTATCCGCTAGGCCATCCCTGGCAATGAACCAACTTAGGCCAAAAGCCTAAGCTTGGGGGAGTACGTATTTCCCACCGACATTACATTTATGTTCACACACTCATTGCTAGATGTCGGTGCTCATACTCTTTCACTGTAATATCCATGCTAGTTTATTTTTCTTTTTCTTGCTTTCTTCTTGTGTGTTTGTTAAACTTTAAGAAAACCCAAAAAAAAAATTAGAGTAATTTTTAGTCAGTTTACTTTTCTTGCCGTAGTAGTAATAATTAAAAAGAAAACCCAAAAATATTTCCCATTCTTCTTTTGCTTGTTGGGAGCTTTCCCGTGTAAATAGTTTTTATTTCTTTTCTTTTCTTTGGGGGTCGATAGGAGAATACCATGATTAAAATTGTTGAAGTGGCTCTTATATGCTTTGTTGTTGATTTAACCAAGAGCCCATATTGCCTTGTCTTCTCCTGTTTATTGAATGCTCGCAGATTCCAGCTTAGTCCAATGCACGTGCACTCTTATTATTATTCACATCATTCGATCGTGCAAGTGAAAGGCAATTATGATGATATATGATGGACTAACTAAGATGAGAAAAGCTGGTATGAACTCGACCTCTCTTGTTTTTGTAAATATGATGAGTTCATCGTTCCTGATTCAGCCTATTATGAATAAACATGTTTGCAATGACAATTAGAGATCATAGTTGCTCATGCCATGCTTGATTAGCTATGAGTTATAATGGTTTACCTTGCGTGCCAACATGCTATTAAAATGGTTGTGATGTGGTATAGTGGGGTGGTATCCTCCTTTGAATGATTTAAGTGACTTGACTTGGCACATGTTCACACATGTAGTTGAAACAAAATCAACATAGCGTTCACGATATTTATGTTCATGGTGGATTATATCCTACTCATGCTTGCATCTAATGTTTATTAATTTTAATGCATGTTCATGACTGTTGTCGCTCTCTAGTTGGTCGCTTCCCAGTCTTTTGCTAGCCTTCACTTGTACTAAGCAGGAATACTGCTTGTGCATCCAATCCCTTAAACCCCAAAGTTATTCCATATGAGTCCACTATACCTTCCTATATGCGGTATCTACCTGCCGTTCCAAGTAAATTTGTATGTGACAAACTCTAAACCTTTAAATAAACATTCTGTTTTGTATGCTCGAATAGCTCATGTATCAACTAGGGCTTCCCTTATCTTCCATGTTAGGCGGATTATTCTCAAGAGGAGTGGACTCTGCTCCTCACTCACGAGAAAATGGTTGGTCACCGGGATGCCCAGTCCCATGCTTTATGCACACTAAATCAAAATAATTGCAAACAAAACTCCCCTTGGGACTGTTGCTAGTTCGAGACACTCGTTGTTTTGAGCAAGTCATGGATTGATGCTTGTTGGTGGAGGGGGAGTATAAACTTTACCATTCTGTTTGTGAACCGCCTATAATGTGTGTAGCATGGAAGATATCGCCATCTCTTGGTTGTTATGTTGACAATGAAAGTATGCCGCTCAAAATATTATTTATCTCTATTTCAAAACCGAGCTCTGGCACCTTTACAAATCCCCGCTTCCCTCTACGAAGGGCCTATCTATTTACTTTAATGTTGAGTCATCACCTTCTTATTAAAAAGCACTAGCTGGAGACGCAGCTGTCATTTGCATCCATTACTATTAATTTATATTGGGTATGACTACGATTGGATCTCTTTTACCATGAATTACAATGTCTAGTCAGTCCTTGATCTTTAAAGGTGCTCCGCATTTATGTTTTGCGGTCTCAGAAAGGTCTAGCGAGATACCATCTTGTTATATCATATTATGATTGTTTTAAGAAAGTGTTGTCATCCGAGATTTATTATTATGGCTTGCTAGTTGATTATGTTATTGATATGAGTAAACATGAGACCTAAGAGTTATTGAAAATGTGGTTAGTCATAATCTTTGCTAAAAACTTGAATGTTGGCTTTATATATTTACAACAACAAGAGCAAACAGAGTTCGTAAAAGTTTTTCTTTATCACTTTCAGTTTGTCAACTGAATTGCTTGAGGACAAGCAAAGGTTTAAGCTTGGGGGAGTTGATACGTCTCCGTCGTATCTACTTTTCCAAACACTTTTTCCCTTGTTTTGGACTCTAACTTGCATGATTTGAATGGAATTAACCCGGACTGACGCTGTTTTCAGCAGACTTTCCATGGTGTTATATATGTGCAGAAACAAAAGTTCTCGGAATGACCTGAAACTCCACGGAACGTCTATTTGGAAATAATAAAAAAATCCTTGCAAAAGATGAAGACCAAGGGGCCCACACCTTGTCCACGAGGGTGGGGGCGCCCCCCCTAGGGCACGCCCCCCTACCTCATGGGCCCCCTAGAGCTCCATTGACCTCAACTCCAACTCTATATATTTGCTTTCGGGGAGAAAAAAATCAGAGAGAAATCATCATGTTTTACGATACAGAGCCGCCGCCAAGCCCTAAAACCTCTCGGGAGGGCTGATCTGGAGTCTGTTCGGGACTCCAAAGAGGGGGATCCGTCGCCGTCATCATCATCCACCATCCTCCATCACCAATTTCATGACGCTCACCGCCATGCATGGGTAATTCCATCGTAGGCTTGCTAGACGGTGATGGGTTGGATGAGATCTATCATGCAATCGAGTTAGTTTTGTTAGGGTTTGATCCCTAGTATCCACTATGTTCTGAGATTGATGTTGCTATGACTTTGCTATGCTTAATGCTTGTCACTAGGGCCCGAGTGCCATGATTTCAGATCTGAACCTATTATTTTTTCATGAATATTTTTGGTGTTTTGTAGTGATTGTATCAGTAGCAACGGGAAAGTAAATAAGCGAGAACCAGTATATGGAAAGCTCGTAGACATCGTATCGGTGATGGATAATTATGCCGGATGCGGTTCATCATGTAACAGTCATAACATAGGGTGACACATAACTAGCTCCAATTCGTCAATGTAATGTAGGCATGTATTTCGAATATAGTCATACGTGCTTATGGAAAAGAACTTGCATGACATCTTTTGTCCTACCCTCCCGTGGCAGTGGGGTCCTAGTGGAAACTAAGGGATATTAAGGCCTCCTTTTAATAGAGTACCGGAACAAAGCATTAGCACTTAGTGAATACATGAACTCCTCAAACTATGGTCATCACAGGGAGTGGTCCCGATTATTGTCACTTCGGGGTTGCCGGATCATAACACATAGTAGGTGACTATAGACTTGCAAGATAGGATCAAGAACTCACATATATTCATGAAAACATAATAGGTTCAGATCTGAAATCATGGCACTCGGGCCCTAGTGACAAGCATTAAGCATAGCAAAGTCATAGCAACATCAATCTCAGAACATAGTGGATACTAGGGATCAAACCCTAACAAAACTAACTCGATTACATGATAGATATCATCCAACCCATCACCGTCCAGCAAGCCTAGGATGGAATTACTCACGCACGGCGGTGAGCATCATGAAATTGGTGATGGGGGATGGTTGATGATGATGACGGCGATGAATCCCCCTCTCCGGAGCCTCGAACGGACTCCAGACCAGCCCTCCCGAGAGGTTTTAGGGCTTGACGGCGGCTCCATATCGTAAAACGCGATGATTTCTTCAATAGGAGGTAAATTCTTAACATCTTCAGCTTTAATACATTTTTCTTTCATAGATTTCTTTGCCTCTTGCATATCTTCAGGACTGAGAAATAGAACACCTCTCTTCTTCGGAGTTGGTTTAGGAATAGGCTCAGGAATTGGCTCTGGAAGTGTCCAACTATTTTCATTTGTCAACATATTATTTAATAGAATCTCAGCTTCATCCGGTGTTCTTTCCCTGAAAACAGAACCAGCACAACTATCCAGGTAATCTCTGGAAGCATCGATTAGTTCATTATAAAAGATATCAAGTATTTCCTTTTTCTTGAGAGGATGATCAGGCAAAGCATTAAGTAACTTGAGAAGCCTCCCCCAACCTTGTGGGATACTCTCTTCTTCAATTTGCACAAAGTTGTATATTTCCTTTAAAGCAGCTTGTTTCTTATGAGCAGGGAAATATTTAGCAGAGAAGTAATAAATCATATCCTGGGGACTACGCACACAACCAGGATCAAGAGAATTAAACCATATCTTAGCATCACCCTTTAATAAGAACGGAAATATTTTAAGGATATAAAAGTAGCGAGATCTCTCATCATTAGTGAACAGGGTGGCTATATCATTTAATTTAGTAAGATGTGCCACAAAAGTTTTAGATTCATAGCCATGAAAAGGATCAGATTCAACCAAAGTAATTATATCAGGATCAACAGAGAATTCATAATCCTTATCGGCAATACAAATAGGTGAAGTAGCAAAAGCAGGGTCAGGTTTCATTCTATCTCTAAGAGATTCCTTACTCCATTTAGTTAATAGCCTCTTAAGCTCAGATCTACCTTTGCAGGCCAAAATAGCCGCAGAAGCTTCCATATCAAAAACATAACCCTCAGGAATAACAGGCATATCTTCATCATCACTTTCATCAATATAATCAGTTTCAATAATTTCTTTCTCTCTAGCCCTAGCAATATGTTCATCAAGAAATTCACTAAGGGGCACAGTAGTATCAAGCATAGAAGTAGTTTCATCATAAGTATCATGCATAGCTGAAGTGGCATCATCAATAACATGCGACATATCAGAACGAATAGCAGAAGCAGGTTTAGGTGTCGCAAGCTTACTCATAACAGAAGGTGAATCAAGTGCAGAGCTAGATGGCAGTTCCTTACCTCCCCTCGTAGTTGAGGGATAAGTTGTTGTCTTAGCGTCTTTCAAGTTCTTCATAGTGACCAGCAGATATAAATCCCAAGTGACTCAAAGAATAGAGCTATACTCCGCGGCAACGGCGCCAGAAATTAGTCTTGATAACCCACAAGTGTAGGGGATCGCAACAGCTTTCGAGGGTAGAGTATTCAACCCAAATTTATTGATTTGACACAAGGGGAGCCAAAGAATATTCTCAAGTATTAGCAGTTGAGTTGTCAATTCAACCACACCTGGATAACTTAATATCTGCATCAAAGTATTTAGTAGCAAATTAGTATGATAGTAGTGGCAACGGTAACAAAAGAGTAATGAAAGCAAAAGTAACATTTTGGGTGTTTTGTAGTGATTGTAACAGTAGCAACGGGAAAGTAAATAAGCGAGAACCAGTATATGGAAAGCTCGTAGGCATCGGATCGATGATGGATAATTATGCCGGATGCGGTTCATCATGTAACAGTCATAACATAGGGTGACACATAACTAGCTCCAATTCATCAATGTAATGTAGGCATGTATTCTGAATATAGTCATACGTGCTTATGGAAAAGAACTTGCATGACATCTTTTGTCCTTCCCTCCCGTGGCAGCGGGGTCCTAATGGAAACTAAGGGATATTAAGGCCTCCTTTTAATAGAGTACCGGAACAAAGCATTAGCACTTAGTGAATACATGAACTCGTCAAACTATGGTCATCACCGGGAGTGGTCCCGATTATTGCCACTTCGGGGTTGCCGGATCATAACACATAGTAGGTGACTATAGACTTGCAAGATAGGATCAAGAACTCACATATATTCATGAAAACATAATTGGTTCAGATCTGAAATCATGGCACTCGGGCCCTAGTGACAAGCATTAAGCATAGCAAAGTCATAGCAACATCAATCTCAGAACATAGTGGATACTAGGGATCAAACCCTAACAAAACTAACTCGATTACATGATAGATCTCATCCAAACCATCACCGTCCAGCAAGCCTATGATGGAATTACTCACGCACGGCAGTGAGCATCATGAAATTGGTGATGGAGGATGGTTGATGATGACGCCGGCGATGAATCCCCCTCTCCAGAGCCCCGAACGGACTCCAGATCAGCCCTCCCGACAGGTGTTAGGGCTTGGCGGCGGCTCCGTATCGTAAAACGCGATGATTTCTTCTCCTTGATTTTTTTCTCCCCGAAAGCAAATATATAGAGTTGGAGTTGGCGTCGAAGGAGCTCCAGGGGGCCCACGAGGTAGGGGGCGCGCCCTAGGAGGGGCGCCCCCCACCCTCGTGGACAGGGTGTGGGCCCCCTGGTCTTTATCTTTGTCAAGGATTTTTTATTATTTTTAACTAGACGTTTCGTGGAGTTTCAGGTCATTCCAAGAACTTTTGTTTCTGCACATAAATAACACCATGGCAATTCTGCTGAAAACAGCGTCAGTCCGGGTTAGTTCCATTCAAATCATGCAAGTTAGAGTCCAAAACAAGGGCAAAAGTGTTTGGAAAAGTAGATATGACGGAGACGTATCAGAAGGCGTCGCGGGGGCGTCCGGCGTCCTGCGGCTTGTCGAGGGGGCGTAGTCGAGGGAGGTGGAGTGCTTGGACACGTCGGTGAGGCACGAGGTCGACGGTTGCCATGGCGGTGCGAGCTGGCCGACGACGGGCGCATCGCGCGCGGGTGGCCCACGCGGATCTGGGGGAGAGGGGAAGGCGGAAAGGGCGAGGGGAAGCGTGAGGGGACAAGTGGGGAGGGGCCCAAGGAGGGGGGCGCTGGAGGCCTTATCCTCGGTGGGGCGTCGCCGGTGAGGTGGTCAGGGACGACCACGTCTTGTAGCGGCGCGGTCGGGGGCACATGCGTGTGGAGCGACCGGGGGAGAAAACCAGGCCGGCTTAGGTGGGCGGCCGGCTGGGCTGAGGCCTAGTTGGGCCACGGCCCAAGGGGTCGCCCCTTTTATTTTTTGTTTTCTTTTTGTTTTCTCCAAGTTTTAGTTTATTTTTAATTTTATTAAATGTAAAACTAGCTAAGAATTAGTGTTGTCGATTAACCCACTGCCACAAAAAGTTTCGCACAATAATAAATAGCTTACATTTGTTTATTAATTAAATAGCATTAAAACAATTGCTTTAGGCATTGTTTTACTCATTTTAGAGCAATTAAAATTTTTATAAAAAATATGATTTCTCCACCAATATTACCAAATTATTATTTGAAACAACTTGAACATTTTAGTTTGCATGCTTGACAAAATTTGAATATTGACTTCAAACTCGGTTTTGAATTTGAATTACGATTTGGATCAAGCGAAGATTAGCAACAGTAATATGATGACATGGCACCATTAGCAGGGGATCACTATAGCATAATTATATGGGCATTACACAGTTTTAGACCGAACAGTTTAGGGAAGTTAGAACAAAACCATCCGAATTTGACTAGGGTTTTGGACGTGAATCCAAGCTTTTTCCTTGCAAGGGAAGTCCAGGCGCCTCTTATATACCTAAGGGGTGATGGCCGATTAAACAGTACACAATCAAACAAATCATCTACCACTTTTTATTCTTTATCTTTTCTCCTTAACCCTAGTTCGTCTTCTTCTCGTTCTTCGTTTGTAGGGCGGCGATCCACGTGGCCCTAGGGGCGATCAGGTCGACCTAGGGCAGCCCATAGCCTCCGCGCGCCCTGACGGGGTCCCTCCCGGGCATGTGGGGTTTTCGGGTCTTCAAAAGCACCCGCCGGACTGCTTGCGCACTGCGCTTCCGGCGGGTCTCCTTCGATGTGAGCTGCGGTGCATCATCCCCGGTGTCGAGAGTACACGGTGATGTGTTCGTGTGCGAACACACTTTTTGGTGACTCCGCTGGGGACGAAGCTTTGAACGGGCTCTAGCCCGTTCTTGCTACAAAGAGATCATCGTCTAGGGTTTGCAATCTATAAATGTAATATGAATACTCAATCCCCGTGTGTAGATGCAAGTAATTCATATGGTGTTACTAGACCATTCGATGAATATACTCTATCGACCAACCCTAGTTTTTTAATCATGCATCTGATTACATGCAAGGGCCGATTCAAAGCAATTTGCATGCTTCAACTTCTTATGATACTAGTAACATGCACCATATGTACTCCAACTCTCATGCATCGGCAACCCCAGAAATCATTATGCCGATGAACAACATGATGAGTTTGGTCAATCAAGTTGGACACCTCTTGTAGGAACTTCCAATAGCATGCGACAAAGTGTTTTACCTTTTTATTCATCGGCAACTAATTTGCAATATACTTGTTCAAACATGCCGATGGATGGGAGAATTGGCCATCCTACTACTAGCTATTCGACTAGTTACTCTCAACCGTCATATGCTACACCTCATGTTAGTAACTTTTCGGCACCATATACAACTATAGATGCTCATAATTCGGCTCCGCACCTTCATGGTCACAACGGAATAAGTGAAAATTTTGCAGGAGTGCACATCCCATCATCTAATATTGTAGCATATAATGCATCCTCTGTGCAATTGCATAATTTTGGCAACACCTCATTGCCGAAAGAATCTAAAAGTATTGTGGAGCAACCCCTTACAGATTGGGAAGTGGCTACATTAAAAATGGATATAGCCCGAAATAACAAGATTAGTTCTCTTTGCCTTGAAGAGCATGATAAGGGATTAGTTCCTGATTATAATGCAGTAAAAGCTAGAGTTTTACAAAAAGATGAATCTTTGCCAATTGATAAAATTTGTGAGCAAAAATAAGGTTTTACAACAATGCATATGCCTTCACCTAGTACTACATCATATTATAAACCCCCTACACAATTGCAAAGTTTCAGCAACACCCATGTGTCATTTCCGAAAGAATGTAAAAGCATTGGGGGGGCAATCATATCCAGAGTGGCTGAAATTGAGAAAAAGCTTAAAGCCAATTTTGCCGCTCGCCAGCAGAAACAAACAGAAAAAGAATTGGCTCAAATAAAAGAAGCATTGCCAATTGGTAGAATCAATGAAAAAAGGATGATTTAGAATATGAAAGTGCTTCGGTTGAAAAAGCTGAATCAAGTAGTATATATTCCGAGTCCATCAAATCCAAAGAGTTTCGTGCCACAGAAATGGACAAGCCTCAAGGACAAGAACAAGTAGCCAAACAAAGTTTGGTTGACAAGGATCTTCAAAGTAACGACGCACGAAATCAAGAGAAGGGTGATGAAAAAGCGTTGGGGGGACATCCAAAGATGGATCAAGATATTGTTCAAGTCATATCACCATCATGCTCTCCAAACCTAATTGAAGAGGTATGTATATTCTGATTTGGTCATAACTTTGCTATTGATGCATCTACTAGAAAAATCTTCATAAGCAATATTGAGAGACCAATGAAGAGGGTAATTTATTTGTTAGCAATCAAATTGTCACAAAGCATATCGGTCAACATATTGCACCATTCAGAAAGACCGATAGTGAAAAATTATTACAATTGAAGCTTTCCCCGTTATTTTATTTCAAGTTTATACCTACATGGGTAGCTTTGCTTGTTTCATACTTGGATTACACTTGGTCTCGATTGAGGCATGTATGTTCTAACTATTTTCGTTTCAGAAACTTAAAGCCAAGGTTAAATTCTTTTGAGAAAACTAATGCTAGTATAATATCTTACACAATGACATCAGAAAGAGAATGCGAAAGAGAATTCATAGCTGAATGGGAAGATGGCCAATCTGCACCATTCATATGCTTGATTCCAAAGCTGTTCTCATAACAAGATTGACTAGAGAATGAAAATTGTACCTTCAATTCAAACATGTGTGATCAAATCTTTGATTTGTTGTTGAGAAATAATTATATTAGAATTGTTGATGACAATGTCTAACCATCTATCCATGGACGAATGTATTGTAAGTTGCATGATTCGTTCAAGCATAATTTTGAGGATTGCAACATGTTTCGTCAAATAGTTAAATCATCCACTGAAAAAGGATGATTGAAATTTGTTGAAACACCAAGAGATGATTAGTCTACTCCAATTGGTCCTGATGGCAAAAAGTTTATGCATTGGCTGCTTCAAGCCGATCCATTTAAAGAGAAGGTAAAAATTGCAGGTGACGGGATCAAGATTTCAAGAAGAGAAGTTGTTGAAGAGCATAATGAACATAATCTTGAGGGTGAGAATTCAGTCAAAGCTACAATGAAGATGCCAAGGACTGGGGGCAGCAAGTAAATCCAATGATCGATGAACGCAAACCAAAAGAAAACAAAGGCCGAAATAAGCACAAGTGTAAGAGATCAAAAATCACCTTCGCTGAACTATTGGATAAATATCAAAAGAAGAGTGAAGAGAAGAATGCTTATCGCCCAAATCATGCAAAGAAATCACAATCACCCCCAAGGCGCAAGTATGAGGATTGGTACTAGCAAAGTGAGAATTTTAATGCAACATATTAATATCCTTATTTTGGACCACCAATGCCAATGACGTGGATGCCTCCCTGTGCTCATGTAGATCCATATCCATCATGGGATAGGTATGATACAAGGGCACATTCTCCACCTTATTTTAGACAATCTCACCAATATTATGCAGCTCCGAGAAGATCATCATTTGAACAATCGCATGTCAAAGACCATTTTAATTATAAGGAATCGGTCTGGAGCTCAAGGAAGAAGAAAGAGGTGGTCAAGCAAGTTTACCGCATTAAAAGAGATGGTCGTAAGAGTGCTACTTCACATTTGGTCTCAAATGTAAAAGAGCCAATTAAAGAGTTAACATTGGCTATAAAAGGCAAAGAAGTGAAGCAACCAATTGTTAAAAATCAAAGCGCCAAATCTGAAGGGAAGAAGTTGAGAGTGCACAAGGCCAAAAAAGAGTTACCAATTCTTGACACAAAATCACAGCCGAGTCACCCACTCAGCTTATCATATTGGAAAAAAAAGGAATTACAAAAACTTAGTGCACAAGAGCTCTAAAAGAAGAAACATCGCATGGGTTCCCAAGAGGGGCAGTCAAAACAAAAATGATGTGCGACCTTCTATTGCAACAAGTGTTAGAAAAGTGAAGAAAGAGAAGGATGGAAGCCAAAAACAATTAAACCGAAGGTTTGCATCAACCCATCAAAATCTTTGGCTAGCACATCATCGATATTCGCCAAACTGCCATGAAATTCATCCCCACGTACAACCGGTCACCCTCCATGGGCTTATTTAGATCCATGGATGCAATATGATTTCTTATATTATGAAAGGGTATTATCAAATCACTATATATTTGATTAGCTACAAGTTTATTGCTGATCCAAATGGCCGAAATATTTGATTTGTCATTTCATTTGTTTATTTAGGCTATTCATGCTTTGGTGGATAAAGTTTACATGTACCGTATGTTAATGGCTGATATTTATATATCGTCCTAAGAATATGTCAAAGTATGGCTGGTGTAGTACCCTAACATCGTCCTTAGTTCGATTGGAGAGCCAGCCAAGGTACGTGTTTGAAATTTATACTTATACATATATTATGCTTGCATGGAGATGAGACATTATGACGGGTGCCATTAAAAATATTTTGCATAGACAAATTCATAGAAAATTTGGTGAGTGGGCTTATGCTTTGATTTAATATGATTTGGCCTACAAATCTTTCAAGTCCATGAGAGGCCAAATTATTGTTGGTTTTATTATTGAGCATCGGATTTACGACATGCATAATATTGATATTAGCCTTGTCTCTCTAGTACTATGGAGATTATGTTTTGATGGTTCATTTTGTAGCAATGGCCAAGGTGTTGGTGTTGTTTATATACCTCCTTATGATACTATTTTTGAAGCCTCGTGTCGCTTAGAATATTTTGGATTTGAGATCACTTGATGTATGTCTTGCATGTGGATACTAGTGGTGACATTGGGGTAATATAGGCATAGAGGTTGATACACGTTTTCATCCTACTTTCTTCGATAGAAACTTTGGGGTAATCTTTGAAGTTCTTTGTGTTGGATATGTATGTCTTGCATATCGAATAATTAACTCACGGATACTAACTTGTGGTGACATTGGAGTATCTACGTGACATTAGAGTTCATTGATGCGTATCATATGGTGTTATTGTAGTACGACCTCTTGGGCTGTTCGTGATAGTTATAGAGATGTCTCAATAGATTGATCGGAAAGATAATTTTGATGTGGTTTTCTACCTACAACAATTTCATATTATGTTCTCCGCTATTGAGTGATTCTTTGTTGCACGTTGAGGGATTGTTATATGATTCAATTATGTTAGCACTGTTGAGAGATTGCACTAGTGAAAGTATGAAGCCTAGGCCTTGTTTCTAAGCATTGAAATATTGTTTGTGCTCACTTTTGTTACTTTCTACCTTGCTGTTTTTATTATTTGAGATTTCAAAAACCTATATCTACTATTCATACTACACTTGTATCACCATCTCTTCGGCGAACTAGTGCACCTATACAATTTACCATTGTATTGGGTGTGTTGGGGACATAAGAGATTTCTTGTATTTGATTGCAGGGTTGTTTGAGAGAGACCATCTTCATCCTACGCCTCCCACAGATTGATAAAACTTAGGTCATCTACTTGAGGGAAATTTGTTGCTATCCTACTAAACTCTGCGCTTGGAGGCCCAACAGAGTCTACAAGAATAAAAATTTTGTATTAGACATCAGGGGGTTTGGGTGTCATCAACTTGAAAATTCAGAATGAAGAAATTCTTTTGAAACATCTGCATAAGTTTTATACTAGAGATGGTGTGCTTTGGATATCTCTAGTTTCGGGATGCTTATTATTTTAATGTAGTCCCACATGGAACTATACTTTGTGGATCATTTTGGTGGAGGGATATTATTAATCTAACAGATAAATATCTATCAAAAGGCACTATTCAGGTAAATGATGGAATTTCAGTGTTGTACTGGCCAGACACTTGGCTAAAACAAAACAATGTACCAGCCCTTAGAGATAGATTCCCCAGGTTGTTTTCTTATGTTATTGATGACAAAGTGTTTGTCCATGATGTGGTCCATACTGTGGATTGATACGTCTCCAACGTATCTATAATTTTTGATTGCTCCATGCTATATTATCTTCTGTTTTGGACATTATTGGGCTTTATTATTCACTTTTATATTATTTTTGGGACTAACCTATTAACCGAAGGCCCAGCCCAGAATTGCTGTTTTTTGCCTATTCCAGAGTTTCACAGAAAAAGAATATCAGACGGAGTCCAAACGGAATGAAACCTTCGGGAACGTGATTTTTGGAATGAACATGATCCAGGAGACTTGGACCCTAAGTCAAGGAAGCTTCCAGGAAGCCACGAGGTAGGGGCGCGCCTACCCCCCCCCCCCCCAGGCGCGCCCTCCACCCTCGTGGGCCCCATGTTGCTCCACCGACGTACTCCTTCCTCCTATATATACCTACGTACCCCCAAACGATTAGATACGGAGCCAAAAACCTAATTCCACCGCCGCAACCTTCTGTACCCACGAGATCCCATCTTGGGGCCTGTTTCGGAGCTCCGCCGGAGGGGGCATCGATCACGGAGGGCTTCTACATCAACACCATAGCCTCTCCGATGAAGTGTGAGTAGTTTACCTCAGACCTTCGGGTCCATAGTTATTAGCTAGATGGCTTCCTCTCTCTTTTTGGATCTCAATACAATGTTCTCCCCCTCTCTCGTGGAGATCTATTCGATGTAATCTTCTTTTGCGGTGTGTTTGTTGAGACCGATGAATTGTGGGTTTATGATCAAGTTTATCTATGAACAATATTTGAATCTTCTGAATTCTTTTATGTATGATTGGTTATCTTTGCAAGTCTCTTCGAATTATCAGTTTGGTTTGGCCTACTAGATTGATCTTTCTTGCAATGGGAGAAGTGCTTAGCTTTGGGTTCAATCTTGCGGTGTCCTTTCCCAGTGACAGTAGGGGCAGCAAGGCACGTATTGTATTGTTGCCATCGAGGATAACAAGATGGGGTTTTTTATCATATTGCATGATTTATCCCTCTACATCATGTCATCTTGCTTAAGGCGTTACTCTGTTCTTATGAACTTAATACTCTAGATGCATGCTGGATAGCGGTCGATGTGTGGAGTAATAGTAGTAGATGCAGGCAGGAGTCGGTCTACTTGTCTCGGACGTGATGCCTATATACATGATCATACCTAGATATTCTCATAACTATGCTCAATTCTGTCAATTGCTCAACAGTAATTTGTTCACCCACCGTAAAATACTTATGCTCTTGAGAGAAGCCACTAGTGAAACCTATGGCCCCCGGGTCTATCTTCATCATATTAATCTTCCAACACTTAGTTATTTCCGTTGCTTTTTACTTTGCTTTTATTTTACTTTGCATATTTATCATAAAAATACCAAAAATATTATCCTATCATATCTATCAGATCTCACTCTCGTAAGTGACCGTGTAGGGATTGACAACCCCTTATCGCGTTGGTTGTGAGGATTTATTTGTTTGTGTAGGTGCGAGGGACTCGCGCGTTGCCTCCTACTGGATTGATACCTTGGTTCTCAAAAACTAAGGGAAATACTTACGCTACTTTGCTGCATCACCCTTTCCTCTTCAAGGGAAAACCAACGCAGTGCTCAAGAGGTAGCAAGAAGGATTTCTGGCGCCGTTGCCGGGGAGGTCTACGCAAAAGTCAACATACCGAGTACCCATCACAAACCCTTATCTCCCGCATTACATTATTTGCCATTTGCCTCTCATTTTCCTCTCCCCCACTTCACCCTTGCCGTTTTATTCGCCCTCTCTTTTTTGTTCGCCTCTTTTCTGTTTGCTTGTCGTTATGGCTAGTCCCTTATCTACTCCGTTGTCCCCTGAGTTTGAAGTCTTCCACTTCAAACAAAGACAAGGAGAAAACTTAAAAGATTCCTGGTTGAGAACAATGGAGTCTTACCGTAATTGTACCTTTAAAGTGAACCTGAGAATTTTGCTTCGCAATTTTTATGTTGGATTAAATATGTCTCATAGACAACTCTTGGATTGCGTTGCCAAAGGCAATTTTATTGAAATTGATCCCCATATTGCGCATGAAGTTATAGAAGGTATAGTGGGAACACTACCTCATCAAAAGGGGCCTCATCCTACCCAGGAAGAGACACAAGTTTTTGAAAAAAATTGCAAAGTAACTAAGATTTTACAGAAGTCTCTTGAACCTCTTAAGAACGTTAGCGGAAATATTCACCGCATGAATATGTTGATTACTCTTTGCAATAAGCGGTTGATTCTTTAGATCTAAAAATTTCAGAATATGAAGGGAAACGTAAAGAACCTCCTGGATTCGAGCTTGATTCCGCTAAAAAGTTGAAAACCAAAGATGGCAATACCTAGATCTATCCTTGCTTTTATGCCTAGCTAGGGGCGTTAAACGATAGCGCTTGTTGGGAGGCAACCCAATTTTATTTTTAGTTTTTTTTTGCTTTTTCCTTCTATTTAGGAATAAATATTTGATCTAGCCTCTGGTTAGATGTGTTTTTATGTTTTAATTAGTGTTTGTGCCAAGTTAAACCTATAGGATCTTCTTGGATGATAGTTATTTGATCTTGCAGAAAATTCCAGAAACTTTCTGTTCACGAAAATAATTGTTAAAAATCACCAGAACGTGATAAAATATTGATTCCAATTGCTGCTGATCAATAAACAAATTGTCTAGGTCTTCCTATTTTGGCTGAGTTTTTGGAGTTCCAGAAGTTTGCGTTAGTTACAGATTACTACAGACTGTTCGGTTTTTGACAGATTCTGTTTTTCGTGTGTTGTTTGCTTATTTTGATGAATCTATGGCTAGTAAAAGAGTTTATAAACCATAGAGAAGTTGGAATACAGTAGGTTTAACACCAATATAAATAAAGAATGAGTTCATTACAGTACCTTGAAGTGGTCTTTTGTTTTCTTTCGCTAACGGAGCTCACGAGATTTTCTGTTGAGTTTTGTGTTGTGAAGTTTTCAAGTTTTGGGTGAAAGATTTGATGGATTATGGAACAAGGAGTGGCAAGAGCCTAAGCTTGGGGATGCCCATGGCACCCCCAAGATAATCTAAGGACACCTAAAAGCCAAAGCTTGGGGATGCCCCGGAAGGCATCCCCTCTTTCGTCTACTTCCATCGGTAACTTTACTTGGAGCTATATTTTTATTCACCACATGATATGTGTTTTGCTTGGAGCGTCTTGTATGATTTGAGTCTTTGCTTTTTAGTTTACCACAATCATCCTTGCTGTACACACCTTTTGAGAGAGACACACATGATTCGGAAATTATTAGAATACTCTATGTGCTTCACTTATATCTTTTGAGTTATATAGTTTTTGCTCTAGTACTTCACTTATATCTTTTAGAGCACGGTGGTGGATTTGTTTTATAGAAACTATTGATCTCTCATGCTTCACTTAGATTATTTTGAGAGTCTTAAATAGCATGGTAATTTGCTTAAATAATCCTAATATGCTAGGTATTCAAGATTAGTAAAAACTTTCTTATGAGTGTGTTGAATACTAAGAGAAGTTTGATGCTTGATGATTGTTTTGAGACATGGAGGTAGTGATATCAAAGTTGTGCTAGTTGAGTAGTTGTGAATTTGAGAAATACTTGTGTTGAAGTTTGCAAGTCCCGTAGCATGCACGTATGGTAAACGTTATGTAACAAATTTGAAACATGAGGTGTTCTTTGATTGTCCTCCTTATGAGTGGCGGTCGGGGACGAGCGATGGTCTTTTCCTACCAATCTATCCCCCTAGGAGCATGCGCGTAGTGCTTGGTTTTTGATGACTTGTAGATTTTTGCAATAAGTATGTGAGTTCTTTATGACTAATGTTGAGTCCATGGATTATACGCACTCTCACCTTTCCATCATTGCTAGCCTCTTCGGTACCGTGCATTGCCCTTTCTCACATTGAGAGTTGGTGCAAACTTCGCCGGTGCATCCAAACCCCGTGATATGATACGCTCTTTCACACATAAACCTCCTTATATCTTCCTCAAAACAGCCACCATACCTACCTATTATGGCATTTCCATAGCCATTCCGAGATATATTGCCATGCAACTTTCCACCATTCCGTTTATCATGACACGTTCATCATTGTCATATTGCTTTGCATGATCATGTAGTTGACATAGTATTTGTGGCAAAGCCACCGTTCATAATTCTTTCATACATGTCACTCTTGGTTCATTGCATATCCCGGTACACCGCCGGAGGCATTCATATAGAGTCATACTTTGTTCTAGTATCGAGTTGTAATCATTGAGTTGTAAATAAATAGAAGTGTGATGATCATCATTTTCTAGAGCATTGTCCCAAGTGAGGAATAAAAAAAAGAGAGAAAGGCCATAAAAAAGAGAAGGCCCAAAACAAAAACAAAAATGAGAGAAAAAGAGAGAATGGAGAATGTTACTATCCTTTTACCACACTTGTGCTTCAAAGTAGCACCATAATCTTCATGATAGAGAGTCTCTTGTTTTGTCACTTTCATATACTAGTGGGAATTTTTCATTATAGAACTTGGCTTGTATATTCCAACAATGGGCCTCCTCAAGTGCCCTAGGTCTTCGTGAGCAAGCAAGTTGGATGCACACCCACTTAGTTTCTTTTGTTGAGCTTTCATATATTTATAGCTCTAGTGCATCCGTTGCATGGCAATCCCTACTCCTTGCATTAACATCAATCGATGGGCATCTCCATAGCTCATTGATTAGCCTCGTTGATGTGAGACTTTCTCCTTTTTTGTCTTCTCCACATAACCCCCATCATCATATTCTATTCCACCCATAGTGCTATATCCATGGCTCACGCTCATGTATTGCGTGAAGGTTGAAAAAGTTTGAGATTACTAAAGTATGAAACAATTGCTTGGCTTGTCATCGGGGTTGTGCATGATGAGAGCATTCTTGTGTGACGAAAATGGAGCATGACTAAACTATATGATTTTGTAGGGATGAACTTTCTTTGGCCATGTTATTTTGAGAGGACATAATTGCTTAGTTAGTATGCTTGATATTATTTTTATGTCAATATTGAACTTTTATCTTGAATCTTTCGGATCTGAATATTCATACCACAATTAAGAAGAATTACATTGAAATTATGCCAAGTAGCATTCCACATCAAAAATTCTGTTTTTATCATTTACCTACTCGAGGACGAGCAGGAATTAAGCTTGGGGATGCTTGATACGTCTCCAACGTATCTATAATTTTTGATTGCTCCATGCTATATTATCTTCTGTTTTGGACATTATTGGGCTTTATTATTCACTTTTATATTATTTTGGGACTAACCTATTAACCGGAGGCCCAGCCCAGAATTGTTGTTTTTTGCCTATTTCAGAGTTTCGCAGAAAAAGAATATCAAACGGAGTCCAAACGGAATGAAACCTTCGGGAACGTGATTTTCGGAACGAACATGATCCAGAGACTTGGACCCTACGTCAAGAAGCTACCAGGAAGCCACGAGGTAGGGGGCGCGCCTACCCCCCCCCCAGGCGCGCCCTCCACCCTCGTGGGCCCCACGTTGCTCCACCGACGTACTCCTTCCTCCTATATATACCTACGTACCCCCAAACGATCAGATACGGAGCCAAAAACCTAATTCCACCGCCGCAACCTTCTGTACCCATGAGATCCCATCTTGGGGCCTGTTCCGGAGCTCCGCCGGAGGGGGCATCGATCACGGAGGGCTTCTACATCAACACCATAGCCTCTCCGATGAAGTGTGAGTAGTTTACCTCAGACCTTCGGGTCCATAGTTATTAGCTAGATGGCTTCCTCTCTCTTTTTGGATCTCAATACAATGTTCTCCCCCTCTCTTGTGGAGATCTATTCGATGTAATCTTCTTTTGCGGTGTGTTTGTTGAGACCGATGAATTGTGGGTTTATGATCAAGTTTATCTATGAACAATATTTGAATCTTCTGAATTCTTTTATGTATGATTGGTTATCTTTGCAAGTCTCTTCGAATTATCAGTTTGGTTTGGCCTACTAGATTGATCTTTCTTGCAATGGGAGAAGTGCTTAGCTTTGGGTTCAATCTTGCGGTGTCCTTTCCCAGTGACAGTAGGGGCAGCAAGGCACGTATTGTATTGTTGCCATCGAGGATAACAAGATGGGGTTTTTTATCATATTGCATGAATTTATCCCTCTACATCATGTCATCTTGCTTAAGCGTTACTCTGTTCTTATGAACTTAATACTCTAGATGCATGCTGGATAGCGGTCGATGTGTGGAGTAATAGTAGTAGATGCAGGCAGGAGTCGGTCTACTTGTCTCGGACGTGATGCCTATATACATGATCATACCTAGATATTCTCATAACTATGCTCAATTCTGTCAATTGCTCAACAGTAATTTGTTCACCCACCGTAAAATACTTATGCTCTTGAGAGAAGCCACTAGTGAAACCTATGGCCCCCGGGTCTATCTTCATCATATTAATCTTCCAACACTTAGTTATTTCCGTTGCTTTTTACTTTGCTTTATTTTACTTTGCATCTTTATCATAAAAATACCAAAAATATTATCCTATCATATCTATCAGATCTCACTCTCGTAAGTGACCGTGTAGGGATTGACAACCCCTTATCGCGTTGGTTGCGAGGATTTATTTGTTTGTGTAGGTGCGAGGGACTCGCGCGTAGCCTCCTACTGGATTGATACCTTGGTTCTCAAAAACTGAGGGAAATACTTACGCTACTTTGCTGCATCACCCTTTCCTCTTCAAGGGAAAACCAACGCAGTGCTCAAGAGGTAGCAAGAAGGATTTCTGGCGCCGTTGCCGGGGAGGTCTACGCAAAAGTCAACATACCAAGTACCCATCACAAACCCTTATCTCCCGCATTACATTATTTGCCATTTGCCTCTCGTTTTCCTCTCCCCCACTTCACCCTTGCCGTTTTATTCGCCGCCTCTTTTCCGTTTGCTTGTCGTTATGGCTAGTCCCTTATCTACTCCGTTGTCCCCTGAGTTTGAAGTCTTTCACTTCAAACAAAGACAAGGAGAAAACTTAAAAGATTCCTGGTTGAGAACAATGGAGTCTTACCGTAATTGTACCTTTAAAGTGAACCTGAGAATTTTGCTTCGCAATTTTTATGTTGGATTAAATATGTCTCATAGACAACTCTTGGATTGCGTTGCCAAAGGCAATTTTATTGAAATTGATCCCCATATTGCGCATGAAGTTATAGAAGGTATAGTGGGAACACTACCTCATCAAAAGGGGCCTCATCCTACCCAGGAAGAGACACAAGTTTTTGAAAAAAATTGCAAAGTAACTAAGATTTTACAAAAGTCTCTTGAACCTCTTAAGAACATTAGCGGAAATATTCACCGCATGAATATGTTGATTACTCTTTGCAATAAGCGGCTCGATTCTTTATATCTAAAATTTTCAGAATATGAAGGGAAACGTAAAGAACCTCCTGGATTCGAGCTTGATTCTGCTAAAAAATTGAAAACCAAAGATGGCAATACCTAGATATATCCCTGCTTTTATGCCTAGCTAGGGGCGTTAAACGATAGCGCTTGTTGGGAGGCAACCCAATTTTATTTTTAGTTTTTTTTGCTTTTTGCATCCATTTAGGAATAAATATTTGATCTAGCCTCTGGTTAGATGTGTTTTTATGTTTTAATTAGTGTTTGTGCCAAGTTAAACCTATAGGATCTTCTTGGATGTTAGTTATTTGATCTTACAGAAAATTTCAGAAACTTTCTGTTCACGAAAATAGTTTTAAAAAATCACCAGAATGTGATAAAATATTGATTCCAATTGCTGCTGATCAATAAAAAATTGTCTAGGTCTTCGTATTTTGGCTGAAGTTTTGGAGTTCCAGATGTTTGCGTTACTTACATATTACTACAGACTATTCTGTTTTTGACAGATTCTGTTTTTCGTGTGTTGTTTGCTTATTTTGATGAATCTATGGCTAGTAAAAGAGTTTATAAACCATGGAGAAGTTGGAATACAGTAGGTTCAACACCAATATAAATAAAGAATGATTTCATTACAGTACCTTGAAGTGGTCTTTTGTTTTCTTTCGCTAACGGAGCTCACGAGATTTTCTGTTGAGTTTTGTGTTGTGAAGTTTTCAAGTTTTGGGTGAAAGATTTGATGGATTATGAAACAAGGAGTGGCAAGAGCCTAAGCTTGGGGATGCCCATGGCACCCCAAGATAATCTAAGGACACCAAAAAGCCAAAGCTTTGGGATGCCCCGAAAGGCATCCCCTCTTTCGTCTACTTCCATCGGTAACTTTACTTGGAGCTATATTTTTATTCACCACATGATATGTGTTTTGCTTGGAGCGTCTTGTATGATTTGAGTATTTGGTTTTTAGTTTATCACAATCATCCTTGCTGTACACACCTTTTGAGAGATACAAACATTATTCAAAATTATTAGAATACTCTATGTGCTTCACTTATATCTTTTGAGTTATATAGTTTTGCTCTAGTACTTCACTTATATCTTTTAGAGCACGGTGGTGGATTTGTTTTATAGAAAATATTGATCTCTCATGCTTCACTTAGATTATTTTGAGAGTCTTAAATAGCATGGTAATTTTCTTAAATAATCCTAATATGCTAGGTATTCAAGATTAGTAAAAACTTTCTTATGAGTGTGTTGAATACTAAGAGAAGTTTGATGCTTGATGATTGTTTTGAGACATGGAGGTAGTGATATCAAAGTCGTGCTAGTTGAGTAGTTGTGAATTTGAGAAATATTTGCGTTGAAGTTTGCAAGTCCCGTAGCATGCACGTATGGTAAACGTTATGTAACAAATTTGAAACATGAGGTGTTCTTTGATTGTCCTCCTTATGAGTGGCGGTCGGGGACGAGCGATGGTCTTTTCCTACCAATCTATCCCCCTAGGAGCATGCATGTAGTGCTTGGTTTTTGATGACTTGTAGATTTTTCCAATAAGTATGTGAGTTCTTTATGACTAATGTTGAGTCCATGGATTATACGCACTCTCACCTTTCCATCGTTGCTAGCCTCTTCAGTACCGTGCATTGCCCTTTCTCACATTGAGAGTTGGTGCAAACTTCGCCGGTGCATCCAAACCCCGTGATATGATATGCTCTTTCACACATAAACCTCCTTATATCTTCCTCAAAACAGACACCATACCTACCTATTATGGCATTTCCATAGCCATTCCGAGATATATTGCCATGCAAATTTTCACCATTCCGTTTATCATGACACGTTCATCATTGTCATATTGCTTAGCATGCTCATGTAGTTGACATAGTATTTATGGCAAAGCCACCATTCATAATTCTTCCATACATGTCACTCTTGGTTCATTGCATATCTCGGTACACCGCTGGAGGCATTCATATAGAGTCATACTTTGTTCTAGTATCGAGTTGTAATCATTGAGTTGTAAATAAATAGAAGTGTGATGATTATGATTTTCTAGAGCATTGTCCCAAGTGAGGAATATAAAAAAAAGAGAAAGGCCATAAAAAAGAGAAGGCCCAAAAAAGGAAAAAATGAGAGAAAAAGAGAGAAGGGACAATGTTACTATCCTTTACCACACTTGTGCTTGAAAGTAGCACCATAATCTTCATGATAGAGAGTCTCTTGTTTTGTCACTTTCATATACTAGTGGAAATTTTTCATTATAGAACTTGGCTTGTATATTCCAACAATGGGCCTCCTCAAGTGCCCTAGGTCTTCGTGAGCAAGCAAGTTGGATGCACACCCACTTAGTTCCTTTTGTTGAGCTTTCATATATTTATAGCTCTAGTGCATCTGTTGCATGGCAATCCCTACTCCTTGCATTAACATCAATCGATGGGCATCTCCATAGCTCATTTATTAGCCTCGTTGATGTGAGACTTTCTCCTTTTTTGTCTTCTCAACATAACCCCCATCATCATATTCTATTCCACCCATAGTGCTATATCCATGGCTCACGCTCATGTATTGCGTGAAGATTGAATAAGTTTGAGATTACTAAAGTATGAAACAATTGCTTGGCTTGTCATCGGGGTTGTGCATGATGAGAGCATTCTTGTATGACGAAGATGGAGCATGACTAAACTATATGATTTTGTAGGGATGAACTTTCTTTGGCCATGTTATTTTGAGAGGACATAATTGCTTAGTTAGTATGCTTGAAGTATTATTATTTTTATATCAGTATTGAACTTTTATCTTGAATCTTTTGGATCTGAATATTCATACCACAATTAAGAAGAACTACATTGAAATTATGCCTAGTAGCATTCCACATCAAAAAAAATCTGTTTTTATCATTTACCTACTCGAGGACGAGCATGAATTAAGCTTGGGGATGCTTGATACGTCTCCAACGTATCTATAATTTTTGATTGCTCCATGCTATATAATCTTCTGTTTTGGACATTATTGGGCTTTATTATTCACTTCTATATTATTTTTGGGACTAACTATTAACCGGAGGCCCAGCCCAGAATTAATGTTTTCGCCTATTTCAGAGTTTTGCAGAAAAAGAATATAAAACGGAGTCCAAACGGAATGAAACCTTCGGGAACGTGATTTTTGGAATGAACATGATCCAAGAGACTTGGACCCTAAGTCAAGGAAGCTTCCAGGAAGCCACGAGGTAGGGGGCGCGCCTACCCCCCCAGGCGCGCCCTCCACCCTCGTGGGCCCCACGTTGCTCCACCGAAGTACTCCTTCCTCCTATATATACCTACGTACCCCCAAACGATCAGATACGGAGCCAAAAACCTAATTCCACCGCTGCAACCTTCTGTACCCACGAGATCCCATCTTGGGGCCTATTCCGGAGCTCCGCCGGAGGGGGCATCGATCATGGAGGGCATCTACATCAACACCATAGCCTCTCCAATGAAGTGTGAGTAGTTTACCTCAGACCTTCGGGTCCATAGTTATTAGCTAGATGGCTTCCTCTCTCTTTTTGGATCTCAATACAATGTTCTCGCCCTCTCTCGTGGAGATCTATTCGATGTAATCTTCTTTTGCGGTGTGTTTGTTGAGACCGATGAATTGTGGGTTTATGATCAATTTTATCTATGAACAATATTTGAATCTTCTGAATTCTTTTATGTATGATTGGTTATCTTTGCAAGTCTCTTTGAATTATCAGTTTGGTTTGGCCTACTAGATTAATCTTTCTTGCAATGGGAGAAGTGCTTAGCTTTGGGTTCAATCTTGCGGTGTCCTTTCCCAGTGACAGTAGGGGCAGCAAGGCACGTATTGTATTGTTGCCATCGAGGATAACAAGATGGGGTTTTTATCATTTTGCATGAATTTATCCCTCTACATCATGTCATCTTGCTTAAGGCGTTACTCTGTTCTTATGAACTTAATACTGTAGATGCATGCTAGATAGCGGTCGATGTGTGGAGTAATAGTAGTAGATGCAGGCAGGAGTCGGTCTACTTGTCTCGGACGTGATGCCTATATACAGGATCATACCTAGATATTCTCATAACTATGCTCAATTCTGTCAATTGCTCAACAGTAATTTGTTCACCCACCGTAAAATACTTATGCTCTTGAGAGAAGCCACTAGTGAAACCTATGGCCCCCGGGTCTATCTTTCATCATATTAATCTTCCAACACTTAGTTATTTCCGTTGCTTTTTTACTTTGCTTTTATTTTACTTTGCATCTTTATCATAAATATACCAAAAATATTATCCTATCATATCTATCAGATCTCACTCTCGTAAGTGACCGTGTAGGGATTGACATCCCCTTATCGCGTTGGTTGCGAGGATTTATTTGTTTGTGTAGGTGCGAGGGACTCGCGCGTAGCCTCCTACTGGATTGATACCTTGGTTCTCAAAAACTGAGGGAAATACTTACGCTACTTTGCTACATCACCCTTTCCTCTTCAAGGGAAAACCAACGCAGTGCTCAAGAGGTAGCATGGATCTGCCCGGTTTGTTTAATTTACCCCTTTCAGCACAAGCTTTTCAGGAATGGTAGTAGACGTCAGGAATATTGGAGAATATTTCTTTAAATGCAAACATGTCAGATGTTTGGACATGGTCCACCATATCAGGCAGTATAGTGTCAGTCATTTACCTAATGAATTTGAGCACAAACAGGTGGATCAATTATTCAAATGGATCTGGAGATGTTCATGCATTCTCAAGATAAAGGTGTTTGGATGGCTACTTTTAATGGACATACTAAAGTGATATGCTTCAAAGATGACATTGGCATGTGGATGATGGTACCTATGTTTTATGTCCTATGTTGGTTCATGAAGATAGAGCACATTTGTTCTTTGAATGTAACTTCAGTCAGAGAGTATGGAACTATCTACAATTTTCTTGGGTGATGCAGCCCAATGGTTCTTGGTTTCAAATGGTCAAGGAGTTCAGGGATGCTTTTGGTAAGCCATCTTCTCTGAAGTAGTTTTTACTGCTGCCTGGAACATCTGGATTGTGGGGAATGGGAAGGTATTCATAAATGAAGCACCGAGATTTGTTGCTTGGAGAAGAAATTTCCTTCATGACATAACACTTTTGTCTCACAGGATCAAATGTAAATACACAGAGGGCCTTTGAGATGGAATTCCTCTCTGCCTTAGTCTAGATGCTTTTGGTTTTCTTTCTTTCATGTTTTCTAGAGGCAGGTGTGTAAATACTTGTATTGGACTTTTTCCTTGTGCTTTATTAATAAAGGACAGTGGGGCTTTTGCATTGCAGTACACAGTAAAAAGAAAAGGAGCCTCCTCCGTTCCCAATTCCGTTTGGTCATTTTTGTTGGCATTGGACTAAATGTCTCCCCCTCATCCCAATTATGGACTAAACGTCTCTCCCTCTTTTCGATATATTGTGAAGTGTCTAAATTGTTTAGATGGACCCATAAGTTCCATAATAAACATGTTAGAAGTACTAAAAATGTGCACACCTAACCATTTTATTACAAACCATAAGTTTGTTTATGCAAAAAAATATTTTTAATATACAATTTGAGAAATTGTATACTTGAGGATGATTTCTCGATGATCATGTACCGCTGTTATGAGTGAGTCCCCAAGTAATATGGCGGGCCATACTTGCCAATGGTATTTACATCTCGAGCCCATACGCTAGGCTTAGTAGACTTGATCCATCAAAGGAGAGGAGCGGGCCACAAGGATTACGAAATTAGATCCACCCTAAATTCTTTAGTATTGCAATGGAATACTAAGCAAATATGTAGCCATATGAAATTACCATTTGAATCTTCGTGTGTTGATATTTTCACATTGAATCCATGGGAAATTGAAATGTGAATAAGTTAACTAAATTTGACGCCACAACTCTTGTTTATGCATCAGTGGGATATCCACATCAATATATGTGAGTCATTTTCTGCATTATTCATATCTACTTTCTCACATGCGCACTCACATATCCAGTATTTTGTCTACTCCCTCCATTCCCTTATACAGGGTCACAAACTCAAATTACAAGTACCAAGGTAAACTTTAATGACTGCTTTGCAATCAAATTTTCTTTTTGTTAACCGGGATCATTAATAGGTGAAAGGATCGATATAGTTGACTAGAGGGGGGTGAATATGCAACTAACAAGTTTTAGCTTTTCTTTACCAATTTAAACTTTGCATCAAAGTAGGTTGTCTAGATATGCAACTAGGTGAGCAACCTATATGATGCCACAACAACAAGTACACAAGCAAGCAAGGAATGTAATACAAGATAAGCTTGCACAAGTAAAGGGACGAGATAACCAAGAGTGGAGCCGGTGAAGACGAGGATGTGTTATCGAAGTTCCTTCCCTTTGAGAGGAAGTATGTCTCCGTTGGAGCGGTGTGGAGGCACAATGCTCTCCAAGAAGCCACTAGGGCCACCGTATTCTCCTCACGCCCTCACACAATGCGAGATGCCGTGATTCCACTATTGGTGCCCTTGGGGGCGGCGACTGAACCTTTACAAACAAGGTTGGGGCAATCTCCACAACTTAATTGGAGGCTCCCAACAACACCACGAAGCTTCACCACAATGGAATATGGCTCCGCGGTGACCTCAACCATCTAGGGTGCTCAAACACCCAAGAGTGACAAGATCCACAAGGGATTAGTGGGGGGAATCAAATTTCTCTTGGTGGAAGTGTAGATCATGGCCTCCTCAACCAATCCCTAGAAAATCAACAAGTTTGATTGGCTAGGGAGAGAGATCTGGCGAAAATGGATCTTAGAGCAACAATGGAGCTTAAGGGTGAAAGAGGTGGTCAACTCAGAGAAGAAGACTCCCCTTTTATAGTGAAAGAACAAATCCAACCATTATCCACTAACTCAGCCTGCGAAGAGCGATACTACCGCACCAGACAAGCGATACTACTGCATGGCTCTGCGGTACTACCGCTGGCGTGGCAGGAGCTAGACCAGCCCTGTTGCGTAGAAGCAGAGAGCGGTAGAACCGTTGGCGCGGTACTACTGCTCCCCCTTGCGGTACTACCGCAAGGCAGGGTTAGTCTAGGCTGGGAAGGCACGGACATATAAAAATACATTTGTGGCTACTTCCCTGAGTTTCGATCTATCCAAAAATCTGACAAGGTACTACTGCAAGCCTGGCGCAGTACTACCGCGCAGATGTAAAAAATTACATCCGCCCCTACTTCCGCTCGTGCTGTTGTGCCTGGCCCGAGGCCACGGTACTACCGGAAGCCTAGAGCGGTACTACCGGAAGCCTGGAGCGGTACTACCGCGCAGGGCGTGGATGTAAAAAATTACATCCGCCCCTACTTCCGCTCGTGCAGTTGTGCTTGGCCTGACGCCACGGTACTACCGCGCCCAAGGAGCGGTACTACCGTGAGCACCTATGGTACTACCGCGCCCATTGTCGGTACTACTGCATGCCCCAGTTCAGCAACACTAGAAGTCCTTTATTTTCCATAGACACGGAGAAACGGAGGATGCTCCAAAGAGCCAAAGGAAAGGTGGTGCATAAAGGAACAAACATGTACGTGATGATTCCGCCCAAACCTTTCCAACGCGGAACCCCTCTTAATAGTACGGCTTTCCTACGACTCAAATCCACCGAAAAGAAACATAGAGAAACGCCGTCTTCAATAAACTCCGAGGGGCACCAAATCGTCTTGTGCTTAGACATGATATATCTGAAATGCTCAATGCACACAATTAGTCCGCAAAAGCATTGTCATCAATCACCAAAACTACTAAGGGATAAATATGTCCTTACAATCTCCCCCTTTTTGGTGGATTGATGACAATACGGGATTTGCACATAGGGATATAAAATGAACTATAGGCAAACCCAACATCTATAAAATATAGACGGGCTCCCCTAGATGTGTGCACTCTAGATAAGTGCTTTGGACTGCACGGCACACATACTAGGATCAACACTCCCCCTATATTTTATAGACAAGGCATATCTTGCCATAAAATGACTAAAACTAAGCAAGGAGGCAAGATAATAACTATGAGCATAGAGTAACTGGCACAAGATAGCATAAGCTCATGGGCTACTAAGCATGAAAGACAATAAGATACGCTAGAGTGCATATGTCTTACACCATATGAAAGGGAAATACGACCCACGAGCACAAGCCAAACCAAAGCAAACAAGGTTCAACAGAAAGAAAGCAAAGCGACAAGGTGAAACACCACGACACACGACTTGCAAATTGCAAATCCTACACTCTCTCCCCCTTTGGCATCAAGACACCAAAAAGGTAGAGAGGACAACTACAACACAAGTGGTAGCCCAAGCTGAAGTGATCATTCATCACGCTCCTCGTCGGACTCGACAGCGAGGATGGGCTCCTCCTCAGATTCAGTCCACTGATAGCCCTGCTTCACCATCCATTCTACCTCTAGGGTGATGTGCTTCTCGGCCCCGCTTTATATCTCCTCGCCAAACGTCCTCAAGATCCTCTTGTTGCGACGGCGACTCTCCTTCTGAGCAACATGAGACATGTACTATCCCTTGGCCTGCATGCAGAATAGAGCCTTCATCTTGTTCTTCAGCTTTGTAGCCCAAGAAGGCTCAGAAGATGAGGGCGAGTAGCCGGCAGAGCTGTCCTCATCAGCGTCCTCCTCCTCAACCGCATCCTCATCCACATCCTTCTGAGCAGCCGCTGCCTCAGCACGGGTAGTGGTGTTAGCCCACTAGCTCTTGATGCAGAGCTTGATGGGCTCATGACGAATCCAGTCGAGGGCAACAAACTCATCATCAGGATAGAGCTTCTCCCAAGTCTTCATGATCAAGAGAAACATGTAAGGTCCATAGATGGGTACCTTATGGTTGGACACCGCAAACCGTAGCTCACACCACATGATATGTGAGGCATCAAATGGTTGCGTCTGAGCACGATGCGCCTCCTCACAAATGAGCATCATATCCACGAGATAGGCATGCACCTTATCCTTGTGACCAATGCGTGGAAAGAGGGAGTTGCTAAAGATCCGATGCATGATGTCAAGGAATGAGTTCAGCACCCATGCCTTCTTGCCACTGGGAAGCGTCTTCTCAACATAGTAGGGCTGAAGCTTGTTCTTGCTGGCTGACTCGGGGTTGGCATGAGGGCGAACACCAACGGGCGTGTTGAGCCCCTCATCAGGAACCTGTAGCAAATCCATGAAGTCCTTCCACTTAGCAGTCATCTGTTGTCCATTGGTCATCCAGGTCATGGTCCATTCCTCATCAGTATGGAAGTGGACCGAAGCAAAGAACTGGGCCACAATCTCAGGGTCAAAGTCCAGGTGGAAAGTAAGCAAGTTCTCAATGCCAAATTGCTCCACCAGGTCCAAGGCCTCACCAAAATATGCCTGGTGTTGATCCTTCCTCATATGAACCATGACAATCCAGTGCACCCCACGTACATGTTGTGCTTGGCCTTGATCACATCCAGAAAGATAAGATTCTGCTGCTTGGTCCAGAACAAATCATTCCCTCTGAAATTTGCGTGGGGATTCACATAGGGGTTGATCTTCCTTCCGAGTGACAAACTCAGCCAGTGGTATCTCATCCATGCCCATTGATGGCTCCCTGGTCTTGGTGGCGGTGGTCTTGTTCTGCGCTGGGGAGCATTGGAGCACTCTGGAGCCTCCTCTTGGTTGAGCAGCCGCTTTGACCCTGTGTCACGGCTGGGATTCGAGCGACGGACATTGGAACCGGAGCCACCACCTATGACACACAACACAAGAACACGCAAGAGAAGCGAGAAGGATCAATGCAAAGACCACAACAAAAACAGATGAAACATGTATAAATAACATTGGGTAATGGCCACGAGGAAGGTTTGAAGTCAACGGTAGTACTGCTCCATGATGCGAAACTAAAATTTTATTGCTGCTCTAGACGCGGTAGTGCTGCGCCGGGATGGCACGGTAGTACCACACCTAGAGCGGAAGTAAAATTTTACTTCCGCGTCGCGCGCGGTAGTACCGCTCCGGAGGAGCGGTAGTACCATACGAGGCGAACGCGGCGAGAGCGGTAGTACCGTACGGGAGGTGCGGTAGTATCGCTCGGCGTCAGATCCGAAACGGATCAGATCTAGGTACAACCCAACAATGGAGCGGTACTACGGTTGATCAAAACTATCGAGTAGCAACAAACCAAATAGCATCTCTACTGCATTACTACTCTCCTACACCTTACTCTTGCAAAGATTTGGCCTAAAATCTCAAGAACAACATGCATCTCCCCAAAACCTAGAGACAAAACAACGAAGCAAAAAGAGGGGCAAAAATAGAGGGATTTGGGGAGAAACCTTGTTCCATGGCAAGAGGGCGAGGTGGGGAATGATCCCACCGGACATAATGCGAGGAGAGTGGCCGGAGATGGAGATCCGGCGAGGTCCTCCGGCACCGTTCCTGGGCATGAGAGAGAGACGACATGGGAAAAAGGAGTTGAATGAGTATGGGGGGTTGGAACTCCCCTGCCCGCTCTTGACCCCCACCCGCTCGTGACGGTGCGGTAGTACCACGGGTCATTGCGGTAGTACCGCCTGGGCGGAAATACCGCACACAGGGCGGTAGTACTTCTCCTCCAGCGGCAGTAAAAAATTACTGCCGTGCTGGTTGCGGTAGTACCGTGCATAGCTCCTGCGGTAGTACCGTGGCAAGCCACGGTAGTACTGTAGACCCAAGAAAATGCAAGTTTCGCAAACAAGAGAGAAAATGGCCTTTGCAATGCAACCTTCAAGCGAATGGACACACCAAAGAGCTAACACACGAGGCAACTCAAACACAAGCTTGGCTCAAAGAAAGACAGGCAAAAGACAACAAGGACCAAACATGAGACACAACCTCTCCATAGAGAGGGCGGTGGCCGGAGCCACCTATGTTTGAGTTAATTGGTATGGCACCGCAAAGAATTATCCTTGGGCCCATGACCAACACTCTTCTTTGAAGCACAAGTCCCATCAAAAATGGCCAATGTGAAAGATTTGATCTATTTATGCATAATGGGGGGAGGGAGAGTTCATTGAGAGAACAACACTCCCCCTATGTCCATGCCTACACCTAAATAAGATATAAAGTTGACATTTGACGGGCATTGGAGTGGAAGCCGGCTTGACATCACTTAGCTTGAATCTCTTGAGCATGTCTTGAGTGTATTTGGCTTGGTTGATGAAGGTTCCTTCTCTTCTTTGCTTGACTTCGAACCTAAGAAAGAACTTCAACTCTCCCATCATGGACATCTTGAACTTTGAGGTCATGAGAGCAAAAAATTCCTCATTGAAAGCTTTGTTAGGGGGACCAAAGATAATATCATCAACATATAGTTGGCACACAAACAACTCCCCTTTGACCTTCTTAGTAAAAAGAGTGGGGTCAATTTTCCCAATTTCAAACCCACGATCTTGCAACAACTTGGTAAGGTGGTCATACCACGCACATGGGGCTTGTTTAAGGCCATAGAGTGCCTTATCGAGTTGATACACATGATCGGGGAAATAGGGATCCTCGAACCCGGGGGGTTGTTTGACATACACCAACTCATTAATAGGACCATTAAGAAAAGCACTCTTCACATCCATTTGTTGCAACTTAAAGTTATGATGAGAAGCATAAGCAATCAACAAACGAATGGATTCAAGGCGAGCAATGGGAGCAAAGGTTTCACTGTAGTCGATACCCTCGACTTGGGAGTAGCCTTGTGATACCAAACGAGCCTTGTTGCGAACGATAATCCCATGAGCATCTTGCTTGTTCTTGAAGATCCACTTGGTTCCAATGACATTATTATTCCCCGTTGGCCTTGGCACCAATCGCCACACCTTGTTGTGCTCTAAGTTGTTGAGTTCTTCATGCATGGCATTAAGCCAATCCGGATCCTCGAGCACCTCATAAACCTTTTGGGGTTCAACACAAGAAACAAACGTGTGATGTTCACAATAGTTTGCTAATTTTCTACGAGTGCTTACCCCCTTTTGTATGCTTCCAAGCACATTCGTCATGAGATGACCCTTGGCAGTCAGCTTGGAAGCAATCTTGGCGGCACGACACACCAATTCCTCCTCAGAAGCGAGTCGAGAAGCGGAAACTTGATCATCTTGAGCGTCGTCTTGAGCTTGTTCTTGACCTTGAACTTGCTCGGAGGAGAGAACTTGACCTTGGGCATCACATGGTGGTTCAACACCATCTTGAGGTTGATCTTGCCCTTGATCTTGTTCATGAGGTTGAGGGCCTTCACTTTGTTCTTCATAAGGGAGTGGGTCTTAGGTTGGTGATCATTCCACTTGAGTGGAACATTGTCCTTCTCCTTCGGCCACAAGGGTTCCTCAATGGGTAGGATAAAACCAACACCCATTCTTCTTATGGCTTGGGGAGGAATTTCATCACCTACATCACAAGTACCACTTTGCTCCACTTGGGAGCCATTATTCTCATCAAACTCCACGTTACACGTTTCCTCTTTAAGTCCCATGGACTTATTGAGGACACGGTAAGCATGAGAGTTTGTAGCATAACCAACAAATATGCCCTCATGAGCTCTAGCCTCAAATTTTGACAAACGAACACCTTTCTTGAGAATGAAACACTTACACCCGAACACCCGGAAGTACTTGAGGTTGGGCTTGTTATCGGTGAGTATCTCATATGGAGTTTTGTTCAAGCCTTTGCGGAGGTAGAGCCGATTGGATGCATGACGCGCGGCGTTGATGGCTTCGGCCCAAAAGTTGTATGGAGACTTGAACTCCGCCATCATGGTCCTTGCCACGTCCATCAACGTCCGGTTCTTCCTCTCCGCTACACCATTTTGTTGAGGGGTGTAAGGTGCGGAATATTGATGCTTGATCCCCTCATCACTAAGTAACTCATCCAAGGTGTAGTTCTTGAACTCGGTGCCATTATCACTTCTTATTGTCAAGATCTTTGCATTGTGTTGGCGTTGAGCTTCATTTGCAAAGTCAATAACGGTTTGTTGAGTCTCACTCTTCCTTTTGAAGAAGTACACCCAAGTGTATCTTGAATAGTCATCCACAATCACCAAGTAATACTTTCTACCCCCAAGACTATCAAAGGATGGAGGCCCAAGAGATCCAAGTGAAGGAGCTCCAAAGGCCTCTTTGAGTAAATGATAGTCATGGGAGGGTGAGCCTTCTCATGTAGCTTTCCTTCAATGCAAGTACTGCAAGCACAATCTTTGGAAAAACTAACATTTGTTAGTCCACGGACATGGTCCCCCTTGAGAAGACTTTGCAAAGATCTCATATTGAAATGGGCTAAAAGGTGATGCCAAAGCCATCCCATGTCAACTTTAGCCATTAGGCATGTCGCGGTCTTAGTGGGTCGCTCTGAAAAGTTAATTACATAGAGACCATTCTCGACATGCCCAACAAAGGCTACTTTAAGAGTCTTGTTCCACAAGAGGGCCACGGTATCAATATCAAAGAAAGTAGCAAAGCCCATGATTGCAAGTTGACGAACGGAAAGTAAATTCTATGCAAGGGACTCAACAAGCATGACCTTCTCGATCGTGAGATCATGAGAAATGACAACCTTGCCAAGTCCCAATACCTTAGAGGACGAGGCATCACCCCACTCGACATTGGTGGGCATAGATGGAATCTTGTGCACCTCCACCACCCAGTCCTTTCTTCCGGTCATATGATTAGTGGCTCCACTATCGAGCAACCATGATCCCCCACCGGAAGCAAACACCTACAAGAGATCAATGCTTGGTTTTAGGTACCCATTTTGTAATGGGTCCTTTGATGTTAGTGACAAGGGTCTTAGGAACCCAAATAGACCATTCAATGTACTCATAAGGAGAACCAACAAATTTAGCATAAACATGTCCATCACTAGCACGACATAACACATAGGAAGGGTTAAACTCGCCGGCTTTGTTGGAAGGGGTGGCATTGCCTTTCTTGACACCACCACCCTTCACATTGTTCTTCTTCTCCTTAGAAGCACCCTCTCCCTCTTTCACAAAAGTTTGCTTGAGAGGAGGAGGTTGTTTGGCCTTGTCATTCTTCTTCTTGTTCTTGGACTTGGGTGCGAACCCAATCCCTTCCTTGGCCACAACTTCCTTTTGATTGCTCAAAAGGTCGTTGAGGTTCTTCTAACCTTGTATGCATGACACAAGGCCTTTCTCAAGTTGCTCCTTTAACTTTGCATTCTCCTCAACAAGATGCACATGCTCACAACAAGGGTTAGTAGCATTTCCATTATCAATTAAAACCATATGAGGAAAAGTGGCTTTCTCCTTGGTTAGCTTCACTTAGAGTTGATCATGAGACTATTTAAGACTAGCATGAGTACCCTTCAAGGCCTTGTGAGCCTTGTCAAGTATATCAAACTCCTCTTTCAGTCTAGCAAGATCAACCCCAAGTTTGGCCTTCTCGGAATTTAGCACACGAGATACAATAAGAGCATGATCAAGATCTTTCTTTAATTTAGCATGGTCATCGTTGTGTGACTCCTCAAGAGCCAAACGGTGACCGCGCTCTTCCTCAAGCGCATTAGAGAGATCCGATATCTCATCGGCATAGTCATGACTATGCCCCTCCATCTTAGAGATGGTTTCTTCATGAGCCTCGATCATGTCATTGTCTTCACCAAGTTGTTCCAAGAGAGCAACAAAGTGCTTCTTGGATTTACCCTTGAGCTTACTCATAAAAGACTCAAATTCATTTTCCTCCTCATTAGGCCCCTCATTTTCATCAATGCAATCCGTCAAAGAAGGATTAGTAATGATGGTAGTCTTGATGTTGGAGGTTACCTTGTTGGTGGCTTTAGCCATGAGGCACTTGGCGGTGATGTTCTCGTTGGGTGAGTCGAAGAGAGACACCCTTGGAGTTGTCGCAATGGCAACGGAGGCCATGGCAACTGATGCACCATCATCATCATCATCATTATCATCATTGTACTCTTCTTATGCCACCAACCCCTTGGGAGGAGTCTTCTTGGTGAAGTTGCTCTTGTTGGGGAAGGACTTGGCCTTGTCTTTTCGGATGAGCTTGCCACCATTGTCTTCCCTCTTCTCATATGGGCACTCCGCGACAAAGTGTCTTACATTGCCACAATTATAGCAAGTCCTCACTCGTTGCTTGCCCTTTGCGCCACTTGAGTTGTTCTTGTTGAAGTTGGGCCTCGTGTTCTTCTTGCTCCAAAATTGCCTTGAAGCAAGAGCCATGTGCTCATGATAATCATATTTTGTATCTTCGGGATTGCTCTCCTCTTCTTCCTCTTCATCCTCTTCTTCCACACTAACCTTGGCCTTCAAAGGAAGTTTGGGCTTCTTAGCTCTTTGAGAACGTAACACCGCATTATCGGCAGTCTTGTCCAAGATCCTCATTGCCACAAACTCATCCAACACTTCACTTGAGGACAAGGTGTGGAAGTCCGGACTTTGACGGATGATGACGGAGGACATGGCCTTGTGGTAAGGCATCATGGCCTTGAGGAACTTGCGCTTAATCCAATTGTCATCTGTATCCTTGCTCCCATAATCTCGGAGTGAGACCGCGAGAGTGGTTAACCTCCGGTAAAGCTCACGAGGTTCTTCATCTTCATTCATTGCAAACTCATCGACTTCATCTTGCACCACTTCATAGTTGGAGTGTTGAATGCTTGTGCTTCCCTTGTAAAGGGAGACAACATGGTGCCATGCTTCCTTGGCCATGGTGAAAGGTCAGAGATGTGCAAGATCTTCGGATGGAATTGCATCTTGGATGATGAAGAGAGCATTCTCGTTGAATTGATGATCCGCGACTTCTCTAGGGGTGAAGTTGCTTGGGTCATGCGGATAAAAACCTTGCTCAATGATTCTCCAAAGGTTAGTATTAACATAAATGACGTTTAAAGTGATAAACCCAAGCTTCAAAATCCTCATTTTTCACAATCTTAGGAGGAGAGCCGGCATGATTTAAATGAGTGGAGGGAATAGGTCCTCCATAAGTAATAGGGGTTCCACATGGGCAAAGATGCCACTACCATTTTTACCACTAGACACAGGAACTTTCTCACTAGTAGCTTCCTCCTTGTCGGAGTTAGCATCCATCACCTTGTTAGTGGGATCGACCACTTCCAACGGTGTGGTGGATAATTTGAGACCATCAAGAAAGTTCTCAAGCATGCCTTTAACCTCGGCCATCATGGAGGTTTTCAATGTGTCCAAAGCCACATTGAACCCCTCACGTGAGATCGAGGTTCCCCCATCGGCCGTAAACGAGGATGGAATCACACCGGGGTGCTCCTCCTCACCGTCTATGGTGTCAACCATACTCTTCGGACGACAAAGTCCTTAATAAAGAGACGAGGCTCTAATACCAATTGAAAGGATCGATATAGTTGACTAGAGGGTGGTGAATGGCAACTAACATTTTTTTAGCTTTTCTTTACCAATTTAAACTTTGCATCAAAGTAGGTTGTCTAGATATGCAACTAGGTGAGCAACCTATATGATGCCACAACAACAAGTACACAAGCAAGCAAGGAATGTAATACATGATAAGCTTGCATAAGTAAAGGGACGAGATAACCAAGAGTGGAGCCGGTGAAGATGAGGATGTGTTACCGAAGTTCCTTCCCTTTGAGAGGAAGTACGTCCCCGTTGGAGCGGTGTGGAGGCACAATGCTCCCCAAGAGGCCACTAGGGCCACCATATTCTCCTCACGCCCTCACACAATGCGAGATGCCGTGATTCCACTATTGGTGCCCTTGGAGGCGGCGACCGAACCTTTACAAACAAGGTTGGGGCAATCTCCACAACTTAATTGGAGGCTCCCAACAACACCACGAAGCTTCACCACAATGGAATATAGCTTCACGATGACCTCAACCGTCTAGGGTGCTCAAACACCCAAGAGTGACAAGATTCACAAGGGATTAGTGGGGGGAATCAAATTTCTGTTAGTGGAAGTGTAGATCGTGGCCTCCTCAACCAATCCCTAGAAAATCAACAAGTTTGATTGGCTAGGGAGAGAGATCGGGCAAAAATGGAGCTTAGAGCAACAATGGAGCTTAAGGGTGGAAGAGGTGGTCAATTCGGAGAAGAAGACTCCCCTTTTATAGTGAAAGAACAAATCCAACCGTTATCCACTAACTCAGCCTGCGAAGAGCAGTACTACCGCACCAGACAAGCGGTACTACCACAAGGGCCTACTGTACTACCGCATGGCTCTATGGTACTACTGCTGGTGTGGCAGGAGCTAGACCAACCCTATTGTGTAGAAGCAGAGAGCGATAGAACCGTTGGCGCGGTACTACCGCTCCCCCTTGCGGTACTATCGCAAGGCAGGGTTAGTCTAGGCTGGGAAGGCACAGACATATAAAAATACATCCGTGGCTACTTCCCTGAGTTTTGATCTATGCAAAAATCCGACAATGTACTACCGCAAGCCTGGCACGGTACTACCGCGTAGGGCGCAGATGTAAAAAATTACATCCGCCCATACTTCCGCTCGTGCTGTTGTGCCTGGCCAGAGGCCATGGTACTACCGCAAGCCTGGAGCAGTACTACCGTGTAAGGCGTGGATGTAAAATATTACATCCGCCCCTACTTCCGCTCGTGCAGTTGTGCCTGGCCTGAGGCCACGGTACTACCGCGCCCAAGGAGCGGTACTACCGTGAGCACCTGTGGTACTACCGCGCCCATTGCCGGTACTACCGCAAGGCCCTGTGGTACTACTACTCCGAAGAGCAGTACTACCGCATGCCCCAGTTCAGCAACACTAGAAGTCCTTTATTTTGCATAGACACGGAGAAACGGAGGATGCTCCAAAGAGCCAAAGGAAAAGTGGTGCAGAAAGGAACAGACGTGTACATGATGATTCCACCCAAACCTTTCCAACGCGGACCCCCTCTTAATGGTACGGCTTTCCTACGACTCAAATCCACCGAAAAGAAACGTAGATAAACGCCGTCTTCAATAAGCTCCGGGGGGCTCCAAATCGTCTTGTGCCTAGACATGATACATCTGAAATGCTCAATGCACACGATTAGTCCGCAAAAGCATTGTCATCAATCACCAAAACTATTAAGGGATAAATATGCCCTTACAATAGGCCTGCATACATGCAAGGAAGGATCGAGAAGGAAGTAGCGCAGTGTCATTATGACTACATGCACGCAAGTATTAAACAAGTTGCTTGTACGAGGAAACATCATTAATGTTTGCCTCGATCACTGTTTGTGGCCTTGTATAGATGCAAAATGTATTTTTCATAGTGGCCTTCTATAAGGGAATGGAGGGAGTATTATAAAAATAATCAGATATCAAAATGCTTTAGAGTTTTGTTGTTAACAAACCAGTGATATATCTCTCGATCTATTGCAGTATCTCACGAATCTAGTGGCAATTAGGATTACAATCACTGGATACACAAATTGGGGAGGAAGGGAAAGGGAAAGAGAGCCGCCGCCGGTTTCGCTGTGATCCACTGGATACCTAGCGCTTGCATGTGAGTCAGCGTTAAGTAGCTGGTGGGGAACTGGTTCACACCCACTCCGGCCCACTGACCTTGCTGTTGGGCCGCTTCTGCCTGATGGGCCGAGCCGGTGGCGAGGCCGGGTCTTTGTCCTTTGTCAAGCCTGAGTTGTCTGTGGCCTTGACACCCCCTCCTTCTTACGATGAGGCTTGACTCCAAACCTCTGCAGCAGGAAAACGAGCTTGGAGTTCTTGTTTCTTTTCCCAAGTGTCACCGAGTGCTGCAGGATCAGACCACCTGATAAAGACCTGCTCAACCATTGCACCTCGCTTGCGACGCTAGCGTGAAGTCAAAATCTGTATTGGAACTGCGGGTGCATCAGGTGTGGTAGGGAGCTATTGTTGAACTGGCGTACCTGGCAGAAGAGCGTTCCTAAGTAGTGACACATGGAAGACTGGGTGCACCGAGGCGTCTGCCGGTAGCTCCAGTTTGTAGACCACATGGTTGATCTTGGAGATGATGGAGTATGGCACGTAGTAGCGGAAGGAGAGCTTGTGGTTGGCGCGTTTGGCCACCGATGTTTGCAGGTAAACCTTGTCGCCGACCTCAAACACGCGTTCCGAGCATTTCTTGTTTGCTTGTTGCTTCATACGTAGGAGAGCTCGTTGAAGGTGTTGCTGCAACAAGTCCTGAATCATGACACACTCATCGAGCCAGGTCTGTAGGGCGGGAACCGAACAAGAAGATGTGGCAGTGATGCCCCAATGGCGGGGTTCATGCCCAAACATGGCCATGAAGGGAATCATGCCAATTGCCGAATGTGGCGCTGCATTGTACCAGAACTGCGCGAGGGGAATCGAGTGGCTCCAACGCTTAGGGCAAGAATGTGTGAAGCAACACAAAAATGTTTCAAGGCATTGATTCACACGCTCTGATTGTCCATCGGTTTGTGGGTGGTTGGAAGTGCTCATGCGGAGATCAGTACCAGCATGACGAAAAAGCTCTTGCCAAAAATGGCTAGTGAAGACGGGATCACGGTTAGAAATGATTGACTGAGGGAAGCCGTGGATAGGATAGATGCGTTGCATGTAGAGCAGAGCAACGCGAGAA
Source organism: Triticum aestivum (assembly GCF_018294505.1). Taxonomy (NCBI): domain Eukaryota; kingdom Viridiplantae; phylum Streptophyta; class Magnoliopsida; order Poales; family Poaceae; genus Triticum; species Triticum aestivum. The sequence goes on along the minus strand of NC_057806.1, from coordinate 406,848,112 downwards.
GCAGTGTAAGGATGGGCAAGTGGCAGGAAGTGCGTGAATTTGGTCATCTTATCGACCAAGACCCAGATGCAATTGTACTGACCTAATTGTGGAAGGCCATCAATGAAGTCCATCGTGATCATATCCCATGACACGTTATGAATTGGGAGTGGCTGGAGAAGGCCTGGCGAAGCCACCCGCTCTGACTTGGCCTGTTGACAAATTTGGCAGCACTGAACATATTGAAGGACATGAGTTTTCATTTTTGGCCACACGAATAGACGCCTGATCTGTTTGTAGGTGACCAGGAATCCAGAGTGTCCCCCCACTGGGCTGTCATGGAAGGCAGAGATGATCTGTTGCTGTAGCGCGGTGCTACCTCCAAGCCAAATGCGATTTCTGAAACGTAGGATCCCTTGCGACAAGCTGAAACGCCCTTTAGGATGCGGCCTGACTGCCAATTGTTCCAGGAGGCACTGTGCTTGAGGGTTGGAATTGTAGCTTGCCACGATATCCTCGAGCCATGTTGGTTGGCAGCTTGAGATCGCCATGGTATGCTCTGGATGGTGTAAGCGAGATAGTGCGTCTGCAGCTTCATTCTCCACGCCTTTCTTGTACACAATCTTGTATTGCAACCCGAGCAACTTGGTGAAAGCTCGCTGCTGCCAGGGAGTAGTGAGTCACTGCTCCTGTAAGTAAACCAAACTGCATTGGTCTGTCTTGATGATGAACTCCACGGACTGCAGGTACGGTCGCCACTGGTTAACTGCAGCAATCACTGCCAGGTACTCCTTCTCGTAAGTGGACAGACCCTGATACCTGGGTAGAGTGCTTTACTCATAAAAGCGATGGGATGCCCTTCTTGCTGCAGGAATACCCCAATTCCTGTATCGCATGCGTCAGTTTCCACGGTGATCTGTTTTTGAAAATCTGGTAGGGAAAGCACCGATGCTGTGACCAGACCCCGTTTGAGGATTTGAAAGCTCTGTTTAGTGTTGTCTGTCCATACAAACAGTGTTCCCTTCTTGAGGAGATTGAAGAGTGGTCGAGCTAGAATTCCAAACTGCCGAGCGAAACGGTGATAGTACCCTGCCAGCCCCAAGAACTGTCTGACTTCCTTCACGTTCGTGGGTGTGGGCCACGCAACTACTGCTTCAGTCTTTGTGGGATCTGTTGCCACACCTTCAACACTGATAACATGCCCCAAGTAGGTTATCCTTTGCTGCCCAAAACTGCACTTGCTTCGTTTCATCTTCCATTGGTCACGGTGAAGGAGTTCAAAGACTTGTCTGAGGTGTTCGGCATGCTCTTGCAGTGTCTTGCTGAACACTAATATGTCGTCGAAGAAGGACATGACACACTCGCGCATCAATGGGTGAAGTGTGTCGATGATAGCATCGTTAAAGGTTGTGGGCCCTCCAGCCAGGACATATGAAAAGATCTTGAATTCAAAATGACCCGAGTGAGTTTGGAAGGAAATATTGAATTCCTCCCCTTCAGCCAGTCTGATTTGATGATAACCTGGTCGCAAGTCGAGCTTGGAGAACCACTGAGCCCCGTGTAATTCATCAAGTAGCTCCTCGATCACGGGCACATGATACTTGCCCACTATGGTCATAGCGTTGAGCTGTCGATAATCTATGCATAACAGCCACGTGCCATCTTTCTTTTTGACTAGGATCACGGGTGAAGAGAAGGGACTGTGGCTGGGCTGAATAACACCTGACCTTAATATCTCCTGTACTTGCTTCTCGATCTCATCTTTGTGTTCAGGTTTGTGCCTGTATGGCCTCAGGTTCACCGGCTATGCTCCAGCCATCAGCGGTATCCTGTGATCGCAATCTCGGCGCGGGGGAAGGCCTGTTGGTTCTCCAAACACATCTTCAAACTGGTCGATAACTTTCTGAATGTTGTCAGGTGTTGGTGTGTACACTTCGTCTCCTTCAGTGACTTGATATAGCTGGACAACTTGCGTCAGTGAGCCCTGTTTTTGCAAGGATTGCAGCTGCAAGGCATTGATCTCGGGGCAGGGGCCAACGCCCTCTTGGTGGCCTCGCAATTGTGCCGGTCCACGCGGAGTGGTGATCAACAACTGTTTGCCCGGCCAGTCCACGCTCATCGGGCTATGTTCCTCGAGCCAGTCCATGCCGAGGATGGCGTCATACACGCCCAACGACAACACCTTCATGTCAGTAATGAACTCGTGCGTCTGCGATACCCAACTGCATTGTGGTATGTGGGAGACACAGAAAAGTTCGCCTCCTCAGCAACCTTGACGCGACAGGGTCGGCAGAGAGGTAACATGCCCATCAAAACTGACGCGAGGCGCGCGTCGATGAAGGACATAGAGCTCATGGAATCCACCAGCAACAGCACCTCGTGGTCTTGCAACCACGTGTGAAGGCGAATCGCCTTCGGGGACGTGTCACCGGTAAGGGCGTGGCGCGAGATCGCCATCGCTGTTTCTGCTAACGCGTCGTCGAGCGGCGGGCTTGGGGAATCGTCGTCAGAGTCTAGGCCGAATAGCTCGAGGAGCTCCTCGAGGACGTGGAGTTGAACGCTGGTGGGGTAGCTGTGGTCCTGCCCCCAGCGCTCCCCGCACTTGAAGCATAGGCCCTTTGCACGGCGATATTCCCGCAATGCCTTGAGTTTGGTGCTGTCAGCACGGCTAGCCTCCACCGCGCGCCGATCTGTGGCTATCGGCGTCATCGGCGGTCGTCCTTGAGGTGGTGGTGGAAGCGCCATGGGTACGCCTGTGCTGTTACGGTGGCTCCAATCCGGGATGGTGGCACGCGCCATGCTGGAGCGTGCGCGCTCTTGCGAGGCACGATCCGCCACCTCCACCTGGAGCAGCGCCAGGGCGCACGCGGTGTCGAGGTCGGGCGGCCGCTGCACCAGCACCACCGCGTGGATGTCGGCTCAGAGTCCCTCGAAAAAATGGGTAAGGTAATAATAAGGATGAATGGATTCAGAGTATGCAGACAGGTGACTAATAATCAACTCAAATTGCTCAATGTAATCAGCTACGGATGTTTTCCGTGACAGAGAATAAAACTGGCGGATTAGGAGCTGGTGACGGTCGCGACCAAATCTCGTACACAGCAGTGACGAGAATGACTCCCAATCAAACTCAGTCAACTTCCTCTGCACCGATTGCAACCACACCGATGCGGAGCCAGAAAAATTCACTGAGGCCACTGGGACCCAAAACTTCTCATGTATGTCAAACATGTGAAAATACTGCTCGCACAGTGTCTTCCACAGCCACGGGTTCTCGCCGTGAATTGGGGAAACCCGATCCATGGATGAGCCTGGCCAATTCCCGCGAGAAGTTAGCTGGCATGCGCGTATGGAGATGCGATGGTAGACGAGATGGGGAGTTGTGACTGACCGTTGGCCGGGGTGGCCACCCACGCGAATGCCGGTGCCAGACCCCGTGGTAGGACGTCGATGCCGTGGTCGATTGACCCGAGGGCGTCGCCCTCCGCGCGCTTGCTGGTGCTGACGTGGTCATGCAGCGGCGCTGCTGGTGCGGGTGGTGGTGGCGCTGGTGCCTCCACCGACCGCTCCTCCGTGGTGATTGCAGGTCGCGCTTGGAGTTTGGCGACCGCCGTCGAGCTGATCCACACGCCGCTCCAGATCGGGGCGCCATTGGCCCAGATCGTCCAGCTTGGCGGTGTGGGAGCGGATGTCGGAGTGGATCGCGTCGAGAGAGTTGGTGAGCTTGTCGAAGTAGTCTTTGAAGGACGGATCCATGGCGCTGAGTCGATCCTTGATCGATTTCTGCAGCCTCATCTCGATCAGATGCGCCAGGGTGTGGATCGATGGCTCTGAATACCAGATGTTAACAACCCAGTGATATCTCTCTCGATCTATTGCAGTATCTCACGAATCTGGTGGCAATTAGGATTACAATCACTGGATACACAAAATTGGGAGGAAGGGAAAGGGAAAGAGAGCCGCCGCCGGTTTCGCCGTGATCCACTGGATACCTAGCGCTTGCGTGTGAGTCAGCGTTAAGTAGCTGGTGGGGAACTGGTTCACACCCACTCCGGCCTGCTGACCCTGCTGTTGGGCCGCTTCTGCCTGATGGGCCGAGCCGGTGGTGAGGCCGGGTCTCTGTCCTTTGTCGAGCCTGAGCTGTCTGTGGCCTTGACATTCGTACTCTCTTTATCCCAAAATACTCCGTCCGTTCTTAAATATAAGTCTTTTTAAAGATTTCAATGCGGACTACATACGAAGCAAAATGAGTGAATGTACTCTTGAAAATGTCTATATACATTTGTATGTAGTCTTTATTAAAACCTAGGAGTACTTATATTTAGAAACGGGTGGCTGATTTAGTATGGATTTGAACTGACTGAGCTTCATGGCAGCAGCGCATTCTTTTCCCTGTCCACTTGACCTGACGTGGCACCCGTTCCTGGCGCACAGCGCTCCCCCGGTTAATCAACGCGGCCACACGTACGTACTCCCATCCCCAAAGCCGATTCCTCGCCGCGCCTAACGGTCGCGAGGGGCATCTAGGTCCATTCACCGCCCCCGCAAACCCCAGAATTTCAAAATCCCGCAGCCGAGAGCGGCGCCTCCATCCTCCCCCACTCCCCCCCCCCCCCCCCCCCCGATTCGATCCCCACCCCACCATCCGACGCGACGCCGCCGCCGACACGACACCGAAGGCGCGCGCCCGAGCCTAGACCGCGGGCCATGCGACGGGACGCCGCTGGCCCCGGCGGCGGCGCCGGCGCCGGGTTCCACGATCTGTTCGACTCCGTGCGCCGATCCATCAACTTCCGCACCAGCGCCGCCGCGCCCCCGGAGCCTCCGGCGGGCCCCCTCGGCGGGGGCCCTGCGGGGGGTATCGGCGTCCGGATCAGCTCCTGCCTCCGCAAGTCGAGGGGGATGGGGCTGCTCGGGCTCATCTCCAAGAGCCCCTCGCCGCCGCGCCGCCTGCTGCCGCCGACGCCCGTGCCCGCCGACGGGGGCGGCCGCGCGGGGGAGATCCCGCCGATCCGGTGGCGGAAGGGCGAGATGATCGGCTCCGGCGCGTTCGGGCAGGTCTACCTCGGGATGAACCTGGACACCGGGGAGCTCCTCGCAGTAAAGCAGGTGCCGGGATTTCGCGATTTGGTGATCTGGTTTGTACTGTCTGGAGACTTGGAGTCATTCGTTAGACTAACTCCTCTCCCTTGTATGATTTTCGGTTCCAGGTTTTGATCGGGAGCACCAACGCGACCCGGGAGAAAGCCCAAGTGAGTAGCACTTCTCCAACCGATTTGGTTACCAGTTTAGTTGTTGAGGCTTTCCTTTATGTGAGGTGATTTGTGGCTTTTGTTTCTACGATTAGGCGCATATAAGAGAACTTGAGGAAGAAGTGAAGCTCCTCAAGAACCTTTCGCACCCCAATATTGTGGTTAGTAGATGAAAGATCGATTACATTTTAGATTCTCTATACTTGACTGCTAGACTAGTTGTTTGATCTATGTGCTTCCTTTGGTTTGAGAAGAGGTACCTTGGGACAGTCCGTGAGGAAGACACACTGAATATCCTGCTGGAGTTTGTTCCTGGAGGGTCTATCCAGTCGCTTCTTGGAAAACTCGGTTCATTCCCGGAGGCAGTAAGTAACCATCAATCATGTGGTTTTCTGTGATTTGACTCACAGAAGAGAAACTGATTCGTTGTGTATTTTGATCAGGTCATTAGGAAGTATACTAGGCAGATTTTGCAAGGGTTGGAATATCTGCATAGCAATGCAATAATACATAGAGACATTAAGGTAAAAACTCTGAAGCCTGAATATACTAGAGTCTTTGTGTCATTTGATTGTTTGGCTGTGCTAATTATCTTGATGATCATGGGATTGTTTTTAATTCAGGGTGCAAACATTCTTGTTGATAACAAAGGCTGCATTAAGCTTGCTGATTTTGGGGCATCTAAGCAAGTTGCCAAGTTGGTAAGATCGATGTTCAGTATGCTGTTAAGGTCGAGTATAATCTAGCTTGGAAGAAGTAAAGCCTTCATGTGCTTGTCAAGTGATCAAAACAGTAATTTACAACAGAATAGCAAATGTTAAACCTTTCCTGTGTAATTATGCCATCAGATTATGGATTCTTATTTATTGCTCTTGACTACCTGTGTGCATGAAACATGGAAGTGTGAAAAGTGTGAGTTTAGTTCCGAGCAGGCTTATCCAAGGATTAATACATGGTTTGTTAAACTTGCAATTCCAAAATAGGATGGTCCAAAGGATAACATGTTGTTATCCCCCCCTTTATTTTCTTGCGGAGTAACATTATCTTATGTTGCAGTGCCAATCCTCCTAACTTACAATAATATGATTACTGATTTCATGGAAAGACCCTTGCGCACCGTATTGTTGATAACTCCGCACGTTTGTTGCAACATCATTGTATATAAGTTATCCGCCTGCTACAACTTTATCTGTCATTAGTAGATGTGATGATTCATTTGTCACTGTGCTTTCTTTGTGCAAGTAATTCCCATGTCAATGCACTTAACGACAATGTTCAATGCTTTGGTGTCAGGCTACTATGACAGCAGCTAAAACGATGAAAGGCACACCACACTGGATGGCACCTGAAGTCATTGTGGGGAGTGGGCATACCTTGTATGTGAAACTCTTCCAGTACTTTATTTCTTGCCTTTATTTTTGAATTTGGACAGGCCCAAAGCCTATGCACTAATTAATCCCAGAGTACCATATTTTAGTTCAATATTTTTCCAATACTTTTAAGAAATAAAAAATGCTAAAAGTTTCCCTGCTTCAATGATAAGTTGATAACTTGGAAAATGGAAGTTTTATACCAAATCATGGACCTGGATTGGAACTATCCACTAGACCACTAATAGATTTCGGGGAAGCACGAAAGCACTACTTGGTCAGAACAATATGTCTACCTCCTGAGTTACCCATATGGCCTTACAGTTCCATTTTGATGTATTAGTTTATTTATGCCTTATTTTTGTCCAAGCACAGAACAAGCTGAGCAGCAAGCAGCAAGCAGCAACAGTATTTCTTATTGTGAGATAATCGGCTAATATTTAATGTGTAGCTTTAATATACACTAAAAAAAGATTCTTATGGATGTTTACCTAAAAATATATTCTTATGGATGTCTAATTTGTACTAACAACTAAGGGAGTATAAGATTATTCTAATGTACAAAAAAACTATTTCATTCATCTCATTCTCTATTTGTTCTTATTTTATGAGCTGATCCCCACCCTTCCAATCTCTCAGCTCTGCAGATATCTGGAGTGTGGGATGCACAGTCATTGAAATGGCTACTGGTAAACCACCATGGAGCCAGCAGTATCAGGAGGTAAACTTTTGTCCTCCCAGGTCCTAAAAGTTGTTTTATTTTTTGGTTATTCATTGCACTAACGAAATCTTTTTCAGGTTGCGCTTCTATTTCATGTTGGAACCACAAAGTCGCACCCACCAATACCTGAACATATCTCACCAGAGGCTAAAGATTTTCTGCTGAAATGCCTGCAGAAGTATGCCTGTTGTTGTCATATCTTTCACCTCACTAATATTTTGTCTGAAAGCATTACAAAACTACTTGCAACTGAAGTTTTCTGACTTTCTTATCTGTTGCTGTGGGTAATTTTCTTCTTCCAGGGAACCAGAGCTGAGGTCTAGCGCGTCAGATTTATTGAAGGTACATTCGATTTGATTTCCTGCATCTTAAACATGTCTATGGTTCTAAGTGTATGATGATGCTATTTTCGTTTGTTTGTAAATGTGACATCTCAAACGACTTATTGCAGCATCCGTTTGTGACCGGAGAATTTGATGACCGGCAGCTACTCAATCGTACTCCACAGAAGGTTGGATTGCTGGCATAATGACGTCGCTTGCTCAGCTTGTTTGGCTTAGTACTAACCTAACCTCTCTAAACAATGACACAGGATGCTTCCGTGAATGAGCTTTTCGCACATGATGCGGATACGCCAACAGAGATGTAAGTAACTCCTGTGATTCCTGAGCTCGTGCCATTCTACACAATCTCATTTTTGTTTTCTTTTTATGACACTGCAACTTATTTAATTGCTCCCAGGGGTTTGAATCATTCTGGCAACTGGTCAACAATTAATTCAAACAGATCATCTAAAATCAAACCCCTATGGGAGGGTGGTGGTGATGACGATGACATGTGTGAGTTTGCTGACAAAGACGATCATCCAGCAGTTGGATCTGTAAGAGTTTTGCTTCAGCTGTTAACTTCTCTAAGAATTTCGTTTGATCTTCTACTCTGCATTTCAAAATTCGATATATGAAAGAAGTTGTTATGTCCTCATGTTTAATTCTGGGGTCTGTCAATTCCAGAGCTATAATCCTATGTCTGAACCATTTGATGATGACTGGAAAAGCAAGTACGACATGAGCCCAGAGCAAAGTTCTCATCAGTCGAGGGAATTTGGTGGATTAGCCAAGCATCCTGAAAGCAGCATGACCGAAAATGATTTTACCTTCCCTTGCGAGGGAAGTTGTGAAGATGACGATGTACTTACCGAGTCAAAAATAGAAGCATTTCTTGATGAAAAGGTACTTTACACTTATGAGAATACACAAATACAGTACCTTACTGCTAGTACTTAAATGCTACTTGCTGGTTTTCTCGTCAGGCCCTTGATCTGAAGAAGCTACAAACACCTTTATATGAAGAATTCTACAATAAAGTGAATGCCGGGAGCTCTCATGGAGTTGATCAAACTTCCAATGGTAAATTCATAAATAGTCCGAAACTACCCCCTCGTGGAAAGTCGCCCCCAGGTAAGATGAGGGGAGGTCCAGCGGTGGCAACGCCTTGTGATACCATTTTGAATAGCAGTACGATGGCTGAAAGCTGCAGCAGGCAATTCTCAAGAGACGGCGGTGTAGATAGCAGCCGGATTTTGAGAGAAATAGCTTCCCCTCAGCTCAATGAGCTTGGGGATAAAGTTCATATTGATGTCCAAGATAGCCCAAGGTTTGCTTACATACCTAAACCTTGCTTCGATGACAGAAATTCTATGCAAAAACCTTAGGTGCACTGCATCTCTGCTAGAACTGGTACATGATCTAATAGGGGACCTATTCCTGTGAACAGCATCAGCTTTGCTGAGAGGCAACGAAAATGGAAAGAGGAGTTGGACCAGGAGCTTGAGAGGGAAAGAGGTAAGTGTAGCTTCTGTAACCTACTCCTAAGTAAGTCGACTCATGAAATAGTTTATTGAATGTTGATTTCATTTCACCAACAGTGATGAGGTTAGCTGGCTGTGGCAAGACACCGTCTCCAAGTAGACGGCCCAGCATCGGGAAGCGAGAGCGCCATCAATAGACAGCAACACTCGTTCCACAGTGAGCGAAGATAGCTATACAGTGCTAGTGACTGGCGGCAACAGCAGTACAGTCTGCAAGGCTTGATTGTTCGCCACACAGTGCATATCCAGATGGCTGCCCAAATCAGCCTGGTGCAAGTAGATCTTCTTCCAACTTCAAAGAGGACCGGGGTAGGGGGCAGCCTTCTGGACTCATGGCCATGACCATAGTGGCGACGCTACCCGAAGAACGGCGTACTAACCTGGGAGAACGTTGTGCTGACAGTTTCCTGCCAAGGGTTGTGCATTTTTCATTCTTTGCGGTGCTATGCGTGCTCTGTTTCAGTCGCATGGCTTATATTTGAGGCCTATATATTGAAAACAAAGTTTGTTGTATAGATTTTGGGTTGGCGAGCAACATGGGGCATGGGGCTTGGTTTTGTATGGAGCTTGTTTATGGAAAGCGTGTAATAAGCCAAGTAATGCAGATTGTGGAAGATTTCGTTTGTTGATTGTTAATTTCCTTCAGGCGCTTCAGTTTGGTGAAGTTGTTGTACACTCTGAGCAGCTGCAATACTGAACACATGCCACTATGTAAGTTTGATTCTCTCTCTCGCTGAAAGTATAAAATGATACGAGGATATGATTTGCTTCTTTCTCATTCGAGCTGAACAAAGCAACATCAGGGCCTGCATACTCTGCTACACACTTAACATTGCTGAAGAAACGTTTAATCTGCTAAAAAAATTGGAAATTGGTGAAATTGCTCTTTGTTGTGTTCATCGAGTAGACAGGATTACATGAAAGAGGACAATGAGAAAACAGAGAAGGGAGGGCGACAGTTTCAACACCAAAGTCCTGTTTAGGCGAGGGAGTACGCAAAAAATGGGTTAACGACTTGAGATCCTCCAAGTCCCTTTCTTTTTTCTGACAGAGGGGTCATCCAAGTCCTTGTACAAGAGAGGTGCTTATATTCATGTGAGCATTTACAAGAGGTGACATAAAGAACTTAAACTATTATACAATGTTGACGTATAAATGTATTGCTTAGTCTCTTCTATCAGACCGGTCTTTTGGTTGCATTGGCTAGAGCATGCACTTCTACATATAACACATACTTTTACTGTACTGTCTAGATCTTGCCCTGCTTGTTTCGGCTTTAGGCTGGCAAGTCTTTTGCCCGGTTTAAAAAAAAAACAGATTCTTGCAGGAAAAACTAGAAGCTGAAACAAAACAACTATTTGGAATTAGCTTTGCCAAAGAAGGTGAATCTGAATTCAGACCATTTTTAGTGCAATTACCCAAAGTACGATCCCACTATGCGTTAGCACCCCCCTCTAATCCCCACACTAAACAAAAACACAAAACCACCGTATGTTAGCCCCCTCCCCCCAGCCCACCTCGAATCCCACACTAAACCAAAACACAAATTATGCATGCCCTTAGCGATTCTTCACATATTTTTTGGGTGCAAAGTTGTTGTGGGAAATTGGGATTGAGGAAAATCTCTTTCCCCGGTCAGCTTTACAAATTTGTTCGTTCATATCTAAAATTGTTCACGGTTGTGATAATTTTTTCATTGGGTGCAAAACATATTGTATCGTCTCAGACTCTCGGTTGGTTGAAAAATAGAATTTCTCAGGTGAACTTGTTTTTTCTTATTAGAAAATATGGTATCTTTGACAGTTCTCAACATCGACTGAGAATTAGCATATGTCTTTTTGCAGGAATTCAAAAAAAAAAAGGATGTGGCAAAGACACAAGATAAATCTTCGTGAATCTTGTCGAGGTCATCGCCGCCATCCTCTACTTCACAAGTTGCAATTACATCTATGGTGAAATCAAGCTCACGTCGAGCCGGCGGTGATGAAACTCTTCTCATAAGAACGTCGCTAATCCAACACCAGTGTCGAAGTTTTCCTAGTGAGATACCTATCGCCACAACACCATTTAGGGAAAAGAGAAAATAGAGGTGACCCGGCAACCAACATCACCGGGGTTTCCTCAGCCCCGTCGACTGCTCTATCGGTAGCAAGAGGGAGGGGAACCTAAAAATGCATCTAATTTCCTTGATGGATTTTTGGTAATTAATGTCAACATATCTCAAGAAACTAATGATTTATCTAGCTTATCTCAGGAAAGTTCCTTCTAGTTGCAACGAAGGAAATGAAAGGCGGCCCCCACAAATTATCATGAAGAAAAGTGTTGGCAAAGCTAAGGATTCTCCATTTTTATTTTAGTGGTCCAAAATCGCACTGAGTCCATAGACATTGCTGATACTATTTAAAAGGGACGAGGATGTTATGATGAGTTTCTTTCCCCGTGTGCTTAAAACTCAAACCAAATGCCCTCAAAAGCCTTCGAACTTCCTCCACTATATGTAGCTAACTTTCCTACCTTTTCGGAGCTGCCAAGCTCTTCCAGTGGAACCGCCGAGTAGTTCGTCTAGATATAGCCGTTGCAAACTCTAGCATGTCGAAGTTGCCAACCATTCCGTTCGAAACCACCGACATAGTTGGCAAACCTTCGGCTGCCCTCTCGAAATTTCCAAACACCGCTCGCTCAGAATTTCTAAAGTGGTTACAAAGAATGTGCCACTTCCAAGGTAGTTGCCTTGGAGACTGAATGCTATCTGATGAAACACAAACTAGCGAGACGCTAATTCATGTGTGTAGATGGCCCGATCTTTCACAACGACCCTTGATCAACTGTTCGTCGTCCACCTTGTTCCTCCTCACAACCTCCAATAATAATTTTCACCCGCGTACAAAATACACAAATAAAAATAATGATCCCCTTGGATCAGTATGTAGGCATCGATATGATGATCAACCCTCCGTCGCTCGTAAATTTTCACGATGGAAAAATCATAGATAATACACAAGATATGGCCGCCCATAACTCGGACGTTTTTCTATATATCTCGTAACTCACGAATAAACAAAAGCTATCTAACTCCTCGGTACACTCGCTGTAGCCTGCCTATTATATGGACAATGCATGTCAACCAAGTCGTGGATGGCTAGGACTAGGAAAGTAAATAGGATCCTAAGAGCATCTCTAGTAGATCCCTTAAAAGTTGACCCATAAAAACGAGTATAAGAGCATCTCCAGTCGTTCAGCCCCAGGGAGTCGAAATATTGCCACTTGGGGGCCAACCGGCAGTAGTTTCGGCGTGCGAGGGGGGGGGGGCTCGGGTTCCCAGCCGACCCCCCAAAGTTCGCCCCCCAGCCAGCGATATCGGCCCAAATTTGGCGCAAATTGGCCCAAATTCATCATTCTTCGGCACAAAATTCATCATAAACTAATTTTTATCACATAGTTCGTCACATAAATTAATACAAATCAAGTAGTTCAACGAAGCAAACTCATAATTCAAACACAAATTAAAACTCATAGTTCATCAGGCATCGAACTAGGCGTTGCCCTTGAGCCTCCATAGGTGCTCCACCAGATCGTGTTGCAGTTCTTGATGCACCTGTGGGTCTCTGATCTCCTGACGCATATTGAGGAAGGCAACCCATGATGCCGGTAACTGGTGATCAATTTAGACAAGAGGACCCTGCCTATAATATGGTTCAGTGTCGAACACTAGCTCTTCCTGCTCGCTCTCAATGATCATGTTGTGCAAGATGACACAACAAGTCATGACTTTCCACATTTGATCTTTCGACCAGGTCAGAGCGGGGTACCGGACAACAGCAAATCGAGATTGGAGCACACCAAATGCCCGCTCGACATCCTTCCTGCAAGCCTCGTGACACTTGGCAAAGTAGGAGTTTTTGCCTCCTGGCACAGGGGTTAGTCTTCACAAATGTGGACCATCTCGGATAGATGCCATCTGCTAGGTAGTATCCGTTGTTTTAGTGGCGCCCATTGACCTCGAAGTTCACCGGAGGAGCATGACCTTCAACAAGCTTGGCAAAGACATTCGAGCACTGCCAGTACGTTGATGTCATTGTGATTTCCTGGCATACCAAAGAAGGAGTGCCAAATCCAGAGGTCCTATGTGGCCACCACCTCAAGTACCACACTGCAAGCTCCTTTGGCGCCTTTGTACATCCCATGCCAAGCAAATGGACAGTTTTTTCATGCCCAATGCATGCAGTCGATGCTTCCGAGCATCCCAGGGAATCCTCTTGCTGCATTATGTGCTAGAATCCGAGCAGTGTCTTCAGCATTGGGTAATCGCAAGTATTGTGGTCCAAACACTGCCACCACTGCCCTGCAGTACTTGTACAAACACTCAATGGTGGTGGACTCGACCATGCGTCCATAGTCTTCCAGTGTATCATCAGGAGCTATGTAAGCAAGCATCCTCATAGCTGTCATGCACTTCTGAGTGAGGTGAATCCAAGTGTGCCGGTGCAATCCTTCTTGCAGATTAAGTAGTTGTCGAACTCCCGGATGGAATTCGCAATCTTGAGGAAGAGCTTTCGGCTCATCCGATAACGGCACTGAAATACTTTCTCGTCGTGCAGTGGAGCGTCGGCGAAGTAGTCGGTGTAGAGAAAGCAGTAACCCTCCAGCCGATGCCTTTACTTGCTCTTACGGCGGCCCGGCGCCGAGCCATCTCGCCGCAGCTTTGCATTGCTCGCAAACAAGCCGGCCAGAGCCGTGAGGACCATGAGGTGCTCTTCGTCCTGGGTGTCGGTCTCGGCTTCCTACTCCAGCAACGCTGTGACCGCCTCCTCGTCGTCGGAGTCCATCACCGAACAAGAAAATCGTCGAACACCTGGCGGGCGTGGGAGGTGCGCAGCCGCCGGTATCCCCTGCCTGTGTGGTCGTAGCGCTGGAAAGCTCGCCCAGGAACGGGATGGAGGCAGCGCGGCGAAACCCTCTCTTTTCGGCGGGGAAATGGCCTTTCTAGCGGTGGACCACCGGCCGTGGCAGGTGGGCGACATCAGGGTCGGCACGGCAGTGAAAAGGCAGGTGTCGTCCTATATATAGCGCGCGGGGGCGAATTCTGGCGGAGAAAAGTATTTTTTTTCGTCTGACAGTGGTGGCCCCTGTGGCGCTTTTCCTTCCTCCGGAGCCCCCAAGCGCCCCCAGTGCGCTGGGTTCGGCCTGAGATCGCCGGGCCAAAAAATTGGCCGAATCGGCGCAATTCGGCGTCCTGGGGGCGCCACTGGGGTTTTTTTCGGCGCCGGCAGAAAAATCGCGTCCTGGGGGCCTGTTGGGGGCGCGAGTGGAGATGCTCTAAGGGGCACTGCAAACTGTTTTTACGGTGCGAAATTGCTCCGGGCAGAGCAGGCCCGTAAATGAAACTATATCCCACTATAGCCCTTTTTTTCCTCCCGTCCCGGCAGATCCCGTCTCCGGCCACGACGTGCCTCGCCCCGGCGCCGCCCGCCTCCCCCCCGCCCTGACTGCGTGCTCCCTGGCGCGTCTTCCCGTCCTAGATTGAGTCGGTACCGCCCGCCGCCGCGCACGCGCTCCATGGCTTGGCCGCGTGAGCTCCCGCCCCCCACCGGCATGGCCGCGTGAGCTCCCCGACACCCCCTGCCCTTATTTGGCGTCGCCTCGCCCTGATTCGGGCCACCGGTGGCATGCTCCGCCATACCCATGGACGGCCTCGCCTCAGCAGTGGAGGTCGAGCCAGCTGCAACTCGGATCTGCGGTGGCAAATTCCGGCGTGCGAGGGCTTCTTTCGACATGTAGCGACGGATTCTGGTGAGATCCGGGTAGATTCCGGCCAGTTCCACGGCGACGCGTCTGCTCTAATGAGGTTTGACCGGTTTGCAGGTTGAACTGTGTACTGCCTTCGAAACTGTACATATAAGGTTCTCATGGATAGATTTTTAGTGCCCTTTAAAAGGTTTAAGGGCCGAACAAGTTTTATCGGATCTGCCAGACGTTGTTTTCGTGACCGAAACTGTAAACACCTCTTTTTTTACGGATTTGACCACTTTAAGGGGTCTCCTAGAGATGCTCTAACTACCCAAAGGAATGTAACTACACTAGGAAACTTCCTAACAGAAAATCCTTATTGATTACACTAGGACAATGCCCGTGTGCTGCAACGGGATATAAATATTTTAGTTTGTTATCTCGTGATTTAACTGTCCATACAAGTGTGATTGTGTAAACAAATGTTTACCAAATCCTGCCCATATTAACGTGTTGCGGTTTAGTAAGTAAATTAATGTGATTGAGCTATATACTGTGAAGGTGCGTCTGCCGTGTAAATGATGAAGAGTTCTACCTGGCAGGAAATTAAATGCTACTTAGTTTTTAAGTAGTAGGGATTTATGTGATCCATTTGGAAGGTCTCATTGTACTACTGAGTAAATAGACAGTTTTTCGATTAAATTAATCCATGAATAAATTACTAGCATGGCATTGACAGAAATAAACACATGTTGATATTCGATCATGCAAGTACATACTATGCTAATAGCAGATCCATCTATGGATAACGCTAGCATGGTTAAAACAGAAATCAATAGGAGCGGGATAAACAAGTTATACCCTCCAATCGGCCAGGCAGAGGCCACGGTGGTGACAGCAGCGGCGTCCTCGGCGACCTTCTTCTTGGTTTCGAGCTTCTCGGCGGTGGCACGTTTGGCGTCAGTGGACATGGTGATGACGAAGGCGACGTGGACGTAGAGGAAGTACTCAATCGGAGGCGAGCAGTCACGTAGTCGCTCCCCAAAAGCCTAATCGCCCCTCTCCCGTACAGGATCCAGAGAGGCGGGGTTTCGGATACATGCTCTTCCGTCAACCGTGTACACGGTGAACGGGATGGAGTCATCGGTGGCAGCTGTTGGGGAACGTAGCAGAATTTTTAAATTTTCTACGCATCACCAAGATCAATCTATGGAGTAATCTAGCAACGAGGGGAAGGGGAGTGCATCTACATACCCTTGTAGATCGCTAAGCGGAAGCGTTGCGAGAACGCGGATGAAGGAGTCGTACTCGTAGCGATTCAGATCGCGGTTGATTCCGATCTAAGCGCCGAACAACGGCGCCTCCGCGTTCAACACACGTGCAGCCCGGTGACGTCTCCTACGCCTTGATCCAGCAAGGGGAGAAGGAGAGGTTGGGGAAGACTCCATCCAGCAGCAGCACGACGGCGTGGTGGTGGTGGAGGAGCGCGGAACTCCAGCAGGGCTTCGCCAAGCACTATGAGAGACAAGGAGGGAGAGAGGTAGGGTTGCGCCTTGGGAGAGAATAACTCATGTCTTGGGCAGCCCCTAGACCTCAACTATATATAGGGGGGGGGAGGGGCTGCGCCCCCTCTAGGGTTCCCACCCCAAGGGGTGCGGCAGCCCCAGATCCCATCTAGGGTGGCGGCCAAAGGGGGAGAGGGGGAGGCGCACCTGGGGTGGGCCTTAGGGCCCATCTGCCCTAGGGTTTGCCCCTCTCTTCTCTTGAGGCGCCTTGGGCCTTGGTGGGGGGCGCCCCAGCCCACCTAGGGGCTGGTACCTTCCCACTATTGGCCCACGCAAGCCTCTGGGCTCGTGGCCCCTCCCGGTGGACCCCCGGACCCTTCCGGTGGTCCCGGTACATTACCCGGTGATGCCCGGAACACTTCCGGTGGCCAAATCCTCACTTCCTATATATGAATCTTTACCTCCGGACCATTCCGGAACTCCTCGTGACGTCCAGGATCTCATCCGGGACTCCGAACAACATTCGGTAACTGCGTACATACTTTCCCTATAACCCTAGCGTCATCGAACCTTAAGTGTGTAGACCCTACGGGCTCGGAAATCATGTAGACATGGCCGAGATAACTCTCCGGTCAATAACCAACAGCGGGATCTGGATACCCATGTTGGCTCCCACATGCTCCACGATGATCTCATCGGATGAACCACGATGTCAAGGATTCAATCAATCCCGTATAAAATTCCCTTTGTCTATTACTTGCCCGAGATTCGATCGTCGGTATCCTGATACCTTGTTCAATCTCGTTACCGGCAAGTCTCTTTACTCGTTCCGTAACACATCATCCCGTGATCAACTCCTTGATCACATTGTGCACATTATGATGATGTCCTACCGAGTGGGCCCAGAGATACCTCTCCGTCACACGGAGTGACAAATCCCAGTCTCGATTCGTGCCAACCCAACAGACACTTTCGGAGATACCTGTAGTGCACCTTTATAGCCACCCAGTTACGTTGTGACGTTTGGTACACCCAAAGCATTCCTACGGTATCCGGGAGTTGCCCAATCTCATGGTCTAAGTAAATGATACTTGACATTAGAAAAGCTTTAGCATACGAACTACACGATCTTGTGCTAGGCTTAGGATTGGGTCTTGTCCATCACATCATTCTCCTAATGATGTGATCCCGTTGTCAACGACATCCAATGTCCATGGTCAGGAAACCGTAACCATCTATTGATCAACGAGCTAGTCAACTAGAGGCTTACTAGGGACATGGTGTTGTCTATGTATCCACACATGTATCTGAGTTTCCTATCAATACAATTCTAGCATGGGTAATAAACGATTATCATGAACAAGGAAATATAATAATAACCAATTTATTATTGCCTCTAGGGCATATTTCCAACAGTCTCCCACTTGCACTAGAGTCAATAATCTAGTTCACATCGCCATGTGATTAACACTCACAGGTCACATTGCCATGTAACCAACATCCAAAGAGTTTACTAGAGTCAATAATCTAGTTCACATCACTATGTGATTATCACTCAATGAGTTCTGGGTTTGATCATGTTATGCTTGTGAGAGAGGTTGTAGTCAATGGGTCTGCAATATTCAGATCCCTATGTATTTCGCAAAACTTTATGTCATATCATAGATGCTGCTACCACGTTCCACTTGGAGCTATTCCAAATTGTTGCTCCATTATACGTATCCGGCATCTCTACTCAGAGCTATCCGGATAGGTGTTAGGCTTGCATCGATGTAACTCTTTACGTCAAACTCTTTATCACCTCCATAACCGAGAAACATTTCCTTATTCCTCTAAGGATAATTTTGACCGTTATCTGGTGATTCACTCCTAGATCACCTTTGTACCCTCTTGCCAGACATGTGGCAAGGCACACATCAGGTGCGGTACTCAGCATGGCATACCGTATAGAGCCTATGACAAAAGCATAGGGGACGACCTTCGTCCTTCCTCTTTCTTCTGCCGTGGTCAATCTTTAAGTCTTACTCAACTTCACACCTTACAACTCAGGTAAGAATCCCTTCTTTGACTGATCTATTTTGAACTCCTTCAAAATCATGTCAAGGTGTGTGTTCTTTGAAAGTATCATCAGGCATCTTGATCTATCTCTATATATCTTGATGCCCAATATGTAAGCAGCTTTATCCAGGTCTTCCTTTGAAAATCACTCTTCAAACAACCGTTTATGCTTTCTATAAATTCTACATTATTTTGGATCAACAATATGTCATCCACATATACATATCAGTAATGTTGTAGTGCTCCCACTCACTTTCTTGTAAATACAAGTTTCTAGCAAACATTGTATAAACCTAAAAGCTTTGATCACTCCATCAAAGCATATATTCCGACTCCGAGATGCTTGCTCTAGTCCATAGAAGGATCGCTGGAGCCAGCATACCTTTTAGCATCCTTAGGATCGACAAAAACTTTGATTGTATCACATACAACTCTTTCTTACGAAAACTGGTAAGAAAACTTGTTTTGACATCCATGTGTGAGATTTCATAATCGAAAAATACAGCTAATGCTAACATGATTCCGACGGACTTAAGCATCGCTACGGGTGAGAAAATCTCATCGTAGTCAACTCCTTGAACTTGTGAGAAACTCTTTGCCACAAGTTGAGCTTCATAGACGGTGACATTACCGTCCGTGTTCGTCTTCTTCTTAAAGATCAATTTATTCTCAATGGCTTGCCGATCATTGGGCAAGTCCACCAAAGTCCATACTTTGTTCTGATACATGGATCCTATCTCAGATTTCATGGCTTCTAACCATTTGTCGGAATACAGGCCCACCATCACTTCTCCATAGCTCGTAGGTTCATTGTTGTCTGACAACATGATATCTAAGACAGGATCACCGTACCACTCAGGAGTAGTACATATCCTTGTCGACCTACGAGGTTCGATAGCAACTTGATCCGAAGCTTCATGAGCACTATCATTAACTTCCTCTTCAACCGACATAGGCGCCACGGGAACATCTTTCTGTGTTGCACCACTTTATGGTTGAAGTAGAGGTTCAACAACCTCATCAAGTTCTATCTTCCTCCCACTCAATTCTTTCGAGAGAAACTCCTTCTCGAGAAAGGACCCGTTCTTAGCAACAAACAATTTGCCCTCAGATCTGAGATAGAAGGTACACCCAACTGTCACCTTTGGGTATCCTATGAAGATGTGTTTGTCCGCTTTTGGGTTCGAGCTTCTCCGGCTTGAAGCCTTAAGCATCGCAGACCCAAACATTAAGAAACGACAACTTTGGTTTCTTGCCAAACCAATGTTCATACGACGTCGTCTCAACAGACTTAGATGGTGTCCTATCTAAAGTGAATGCAGCTGTCTCTAACGCATAACCTCAAAATGAAAACGGCAGATCCGTAAGAGACATCATAGATCGCACCATATCTCATAGGGTTCGATTACGATGTCTGGACACACCATTACCCTGTGGTGTTCCAGGTGGCTTCAACTGTGAAACAATTCCACAATGTCTTAAGTAATTGCCAAGCTCATAACTCAGAAATTCTCATCGATCAGATCGTAGGAATTTGATCTTGTTGTTATGATGATTCTTAACTTCACTCTGAAATCGCTTGAACTTTTCAAACGTTTCAGACGTGTGCTTCATTAAGTAAATATAACTTTATCTACTCAAATCATCAGTGAAGATGAGAAAATAGCGATATCCACTGCACGCTTCAATTCTCATTGGATCACACACATCAGCATGTATTATTTCCAACAAGTCACTTGCCCGTTTCATTGTACCTGAAAACGGGGTCTTAGTCATCCTGCCCATGAGGCATGGCTCGCATGTGTCAAGCGATTCAAAATCAAGTGACTCCAAACATCCATCGACATGGAGTTTCTTCATGCATCTTACGGCAATATGACCTAAGCGGCAGTGCCACGAGAAAGTGGTACTATCATTATTAACTCTACATCTTTTGGCGTGAACATGTGTATTACCACGACCGAGATTCAATGAACCATTCACATAGGGTGCATGCCCATGAAAGGTATCATTCATGTAAACAGAATAACCATTATTCTCTAACTTAAATGAATGACCGTATTGCAATGAACATGATCTAATCATATTCATGCTCAACGTAGACACATGATAACATTTATCTAGGTTCAATACTAACCCCGAAGGAAGATGGAGCGTGCGATGGTGATCTCATCAACTTTGGAAATACTTCCAACACACATCGTCACCTCGCCCTTAGCCAGTCTCCGTTTAGTCTGTAGCTTTTGCTTCAAGTCACCAATAATAGCAACTGAACCGGTATCCAATACCCAGGTGCTACCAGGACTACTAGTAAGGCACATATTAATAACATGTATATACTTTGTTGAAGTTGCCAGCCTTCTTATCTACCATGTATTTGGGGTAGTTCCACTACCAGTGACCGTTCCCCTTACAATAGAAGCACTTAGTCTCGGGTTTGGGTTCAACCTTGGGTTCCTTCACTGGAGCGGCAACTGGTTTGCCATTCATGAAGTTTCCCTTCTGCCCTTGCCCTTCTTGAAACTAGTGGTCTTGTTAAACCATCAACACTTGATGCTCCTTCTTGATTTCTACTTGTTGCGGTCTTAAGCACCGCGAACAGCTCCGGGATCATCTCCATCCCTTGCATGTCATAGTTCATCACGAAGATCTAGTAGCTTAGTGATAGTGACTAGAGAACTCAATCAATCACTATCTTATCTGGAAGTTTAACTCCCACTTGATTTAAGTGATTTTAGCACCCAGACATTCTGAGCACATGCTCACTAGCTGAGCTATTCTCCTCCATATTGTTGGCAAAATAACTTGTGAGAGGTCTCATACCTCTCAACACCGGCATGAGCCTGAAATCCCAATTTCAGCTCTTGGAACATCTCATATAACAAAGAGTCTCTAGTGTCCCCAACACACCCAATATAACAAAGAGTCTCTAGTGTCCCCAACACACCCAATATAATGGTAAATTGCATAGGTGCACTAGTTCGGCGAAGAGATGGTGATACAAGTGCAATGTGGATGGTATATATATGTTTTTATAATCTGAAAATATAAAAACAGCAAGGTGGCGAGTAATAAAAGTGAGCGAAAACGGTATTGCAATGCTTTGAAACAAGGCCTAGGGTTCATACTTTCACTAGTGCAAGTTCTATCAACAAGGATAACATAATTAGATCATATAACTATCCCTCAACATGCAACAAAGAGTCACTCCAAAGTCACTAATAGCGGAGAACAAACAAAGAGATTATTGTAGGGCGCGAAACCACCTCAAAGTTATCCTTTCTGATCGATCTATTCAAGAGTCCATAGTAAAATAACACGAAGCTATTCTTTCCGTTCGATATATCCTAGAGTTCGTACTAGAATAACACCTTAAGACACAAATCAACCAAAACCCTAATGTCACCACAAGTATCGCAGGTATGATTATACGATATGCATCACACAATCTCAGATTCATCTATTCAACCAACACAAAGAACTTCAAAGAGTGCTCCAAAGTTTCTACCGGAGAGTCAAGACGAAAACATGTGCCAACCCCTATGCATAAGTTCACAAGGTCATAGAACTCGCAAGTTGATCACCAAAACATACATCAAGTAGATCACGTGAATATCCCATTGTCACCACAGATAAGCACATGAAAGACATACATCAAGTATTCTCAACACTACAAAAAAAGACACATCCGTGACATTTTGGGCCGAACGAAACATATGACACTTTGAAAGTGCTAGTTATCGACTAGAGGGGGGGGGTGAATAGGCGATTTTTATGAAAGTCTTCAAAACATGGAAGTTTCGAAGACAAACAATAGAAATGAACCTATTGAAATGCAGCGGAAGATAAACTACACTAAGCAAGCCATAGTCAAGTATGCAATAACGTGAGAGTACGAAGACTAATAGCAGCTAGGTAGTAAGGATCAGGATGGAAGATGGTATGAAGCCAAACTACGAATAGTAGTCAGACAGTGAAGACAAACAGGTAAGCAAACAGGCAATGACTTCACGAAGACAAACTCTAAGTAAAGAGAGGGAGAGGATAGAACCAGTCACTTGTTGAGGACACATGATTTGTTGGACCAGTTCCAGTTGCTGTGACAACTGTACGTCTGGTTAGGGAGGCTGAGATTCAACTCAGAAGACCGCGTCTTCACCTTATTCCCCTTGAGCTAAGGACACCCAGTCCTCGCCCAATTACTCTGGTAAGTCTTCAAGGTAGACTTCCAAACCTTCACAGACTTCGTTCACCGGCGATCCACAATGACTCTTGGATGCTCAGAACGCGACGCCTAACCGGCTGGAGGATTCACAATCCTCAAGTGTAATAAGTCTTCAGGTCACGCAGACAGAAAGACTTCAGTGATGCCTAACACTCTTTGGCTCTGGGTGTTTGGGCTTTGTCCTCGCA
Source organism: Triticum aestivum (assembly GCF_018294505.1). Classification (NCBI taxonomy): domain Eukaryota; kingdom Viridiplantae; phylum Streptophyta; class Magnoliopsida; order Poales; family Poaceae; genus Triticum; species Triticum aestivum. The sequence goes on along the minus strand of NC_057806.1, from coordinate 406,825,220 downwards.
AGGATTTCTCTCTCTCAAAGGCTTCGGAGGTGGGTTGCTCTCAAACGACAAAATCCGTGTACTAACTCTGAGCAGCCACCAATTTATGGTGTAGGGGGTGGGCTATTTATAGCCACTAGGCAACCCGACCTGATTTGTCCGAAATGACCCTGGGTCACTAAGGAACTGACACGTGTTCCAACGGTCAGATTTCAAACACACACGGCAACTTTACTTGGGCTACAAGCAAAGCTGACTCATCCAGCTCTGGATAAGATTTGCTCTCATTGTCTTCGCTCGAAGACATAGGATTTTGGTTGAGCATCACTTCAGTCACTCTGACTTTGTTCACTTGGACCCCACTTAACAGTACGGTGGTTCCTATGACTCAACAAAGAAGAAAAGGAAACAACGAAACGACTAAGTCTTCGCGCTCCATAGTCTTCACTCAATGTTTTCTCATGTCATAGTCTTCAATCTGAATATCTTCATATACCACCATTGTCGTCAATGTCTTCATACATTTTTAGGGGTCATCTCCGGTAGGTAAACCGAATCAATGAGGGACTACTACCTGTGTTATCCTGCAATTCTCACAAACACATTAGTCCCTCAACCAGGTTTGTCGTCAATACTCCAAAACCAACTAGGGGTGGCACTAGATGCACTTACAATCTCCCCCTTTTTGGTGATTGATGACAAACTGGTTGAAGTTTTCAACGGGGATAAAGTATGTGAAATTGTAAAGGATAGGGTATTGTCTTCATAAGTGGCAAAGGCTCCCCCTGAAGATGTGCATATGAGTAATTTGCTTTTGGAATGCAAATGCACATGGCAGGTTGTACTTGTGGAGATCCTCTTCAACTTATGACGACAATTCATCATGCATGATTTGATATAACGAAGATAGTGACATGCATAATGAAAAATGGACGTCTGCAAGATGACCTAAGTGCGGAAGTTATCATCGCACATGCGGAATTTATCATCGCATCACAGAATAGCAGAAAATGTAGCAGACGACCATCAAGTTTAAGTGTTACAACTCAAAGAACCAAATGTATCAAAAAGCGGGAGTTGTAAACACTAGGCAAAATATAAAGCAACCGCCCATATGGACCCGCTTGAAGACTATCAACTCATATGCTTCTCCCCCTTTTGTCAGTAAGGACCAAAAAGGTTTGAAGACATAGAGTCTCTACGCGTTCCCAGAAGGAGTAGGAGAAGCAGCAGGGTCGTCAGTGTTGTTTGGCGGAGCAGACGAACTTGATGCAGTTTCGATTCGCGCTGAAGGTAGTGAAGTAGCATCGTCTTCATCATCGATGACACGGGCATTCACTGTTGCAGCAGAAGAGGAGAACTCAGAGTCTTCAAGAGACGGAGTGCGCCGCAGCACAGTCCTTCTTGGAGGTGTTGTGTCAAACTTGAAATGTTCAGAGAAGCCATCGTCTTGAAGATCATCTTCAGAACACATAAACGTCAGCCCTTTCCATGTACGTCGACAAGTTTCATGGGCGACAAAGGCATTCTTGGTGGCAAGGTTGCGAATCCTGTTTACGTCCACCAAGAGGCTTTTCATTTGACGCTTCAGCCAGTCATGATGCTTATCCTGTTTCTGATGAAGGGCAACAAGAAGCTCTCGGTCATTGAGAACACGAGATCGCTTCTTAGGGCGTTGTGCAATGGTGCTTTCGGTGGCTTCAGTGAGGGCACGGTGAGGTGCACGCGTAGTACCAGCCAGGGGATAAACACGAGTGACTGCTTGGACTCCTTCAATGTTTTGTGAGAAGCTTTGATTATCAGCATTTTGAAGACAAAGAGGCTCCTTGGCAGGCTCTGGATAGATGGCTTCAACTGACATATCAACCTCAGGCAGAAAAATCAGATGATTGCGAGCAGAGGGCTGATAGTTGACAGCTGAGTGTAGTTTGATCAGACGCATGATCCATGGAGCGTAAAACTTCAAACCAAAGAGATCAGAGCCTGATGCAGCAAGTTGGCGGATAAAGAAGTCTTGAGCATTGAAGCTTTTGCCGTGAAGAATATGGAAGACCAAAGTCTTCATTGCACCTTCAAGCTTTGCATGTGGAGAATGTCCTTTGATGGGCCAGAGAATTCGCCTTATAATGTGATAGATAGTACGTGGCAGATACTCAAGGTCTTCAACAAAGAACTCCTTAGGATATTCAGCATCTGGAGGCAAGGGCTTCATCATGCTAAGCATCTGGCTCATGTTGGGCTCAGGCTTGTGAAAAATGCTTTTCAAAGCAGCACTGTGAAGCTGACAACCAGGTTCATAAAGATCACCTGGAGTGGGCAGGCCAGTGAGCTCAATGACATCAAAGGCTTTGGCTTCATGATGGACATTGCCTGTCATCCACTCAAGGACCCAAGTCTTCGGATCCCTGTTGTAGCCACGAATATGAAGAGTGGCATAGAATTGGAGCAGAAATTCTTCATTCCAGTGCTCCTTGTCAGTGACGAACTGCAACAAGCCAGACTCTCTGAAGCAATCCAGACGCTTCTTCCAAACAGGGCAGACCAGTTATGGCTTCAGTGTCAAGACGCATATGTGGAAAAATGCGACCTTGATTGTATAAGATGCATGAGTAATAACTGCGCTGCTGATAGCTCCAGAACCGATCAGAAGATATTCTTGCCTTAGAGTAGGGGTTCTTGGCGCTATCAAAGAAGGTGTTGTGTGCCTTTGAAAGCCATTGATATTGAATGATCCGGGTGCAGATGCAGTACCTGGAAACCTAGGCAGCCTTGGCATTGGCTTCTGAACCTGAGGCCTGTGCTCGACGTGATAGTCAAATTGGGGACCAGCAGCAGGCGGAGGAACAAGAAGAGGCCATTTGACAGTGATAAGCTGGCCATAGTTGTATGCTTGCTCGATAGTGTGTGGCCTTGGTGGTGGAACAGGAGCAGTGGCATCAACAGAGGCGTCAGGCTGCACATCTGTTGCAGGTGCATCATTGCCTTCTGGCACAGTGTTGGTGCAGGCTCCACATTTGCTTCAGCCATGACTACGTCATTGGCTTCATTGGTGTTAGTGGTGGCAGCCTCAAGATTCTCAACCTCCACTTGATGAGCTGGAGGATCGGGCATAGACACGTTCACTTCAGGAACAACTTCTTCAGTGATGGGGGGAGTAGGGACACATTCTTCTGCTTGATTGTATTCGGCTGATGCAGCCGGATTGTCTTCAACAACTTTAGCTTCAGACTGGGAGACATTCACAGTAGGAGTGGCTTCTGGGAACACTTGACGTGCAACAGATTGGTGGGTGCACTTCTCCTTCTGGAACGCTCGAAAGAGGGACTTGGGCCTTGGTCCTTTGCGAAGCCTGCGTAACGCTGGCGACGCCTGTGGAGATGGAGTTGGCTGGGCCGCAAAGTCATCTTCTTATTCTTGCACAGGTGGTGTGACTTGTTGATGGGGAGTACTCGGGGTGTCTTGTTGTTGTGGGTGATCAACCCATGATGCATCATGAGCAATTGGCGTCAGAGGACGACCAATGCTGATGAGTTCGCTGTTCGTGAGAACAGGCGATGATACCAAGTTGTGCTCGATCTAAGGAAGAACTACATCATCTTCAACATTGTCATGGTGACCAATGTCTTCAGCAGTGGTGGGGTCAACTGCTGGAATGGTCTTCGGCTTCGGGAGCCTCTGTGGAAGCAGGCTCATGAGCTACCATCCGTCATTCTTGATGCGAAGAGTCAGGACGAGCAACCGAGATGGGCTCGACAACAAGGGGCTCTGTGGGAGCAGCCCGATCTTTCTTGGTTTTGCACTTCTTCTTGGAGGGAGTGACATCAGAAGCTGCATGATTTTTCCTCTTTCTGGCTTCAGCCTCGGTAGTCCTTGTCTTCTTCAGTCTGAAGTAGTTGACCTGACCTTTGGCTTTCAAGCCAGTCATGCTGCTTGGGAAGACAATGCGAGGTTCTTCCTGCCTTGAAGGTGCAGATTGGTCAGTCGATGGCTTCTTCTTCTTTGCAGCCATTCTGGGTCGATGCCAGGACGACCAAGAGCCTTGCGCTTTTCAGCCTCATTGTAGGCTTGCACACACTTGTCAGCCCAGACTCTTCATGCGCTCACGAGAACCTTTAGCTTCTTCGCGCTTCTTGAGAAAGGCTTCCTTGAGCTCGTGCAGCATGATCTTGAAGTTTTTGACATCTTGCACGCTGAGCTTTGCCATGTGCTTCTTGAACTGAGCTTTCTCATAGTCAATCTTGTGCTTCAGTTCAACGATGCGCTGAGCTAAGAGCTAGCTCAGAAGCAATGGCGCCATTGAAAGAGACGCTGAGGCCAATGGGAAGTTGCAGATCTTCAAAGCTGAGATTGGAGGTGTCAAACCACTCATCAATGAAGTTATGGATGATTGCCACATCAAAGAGAGGCAAATCATTGAAGATTTCTGCTTCTTCCTTGGCTCTTAATCAGTTGCTCAAGAGCGTCATCTGCAAGATCTTCATCACTTGACAGATCAATGTGTTCGTCTTGGCAGAATGGCAGCAGGGGTCATGCCTGATCAGTATTCTTTTCCATCTCCGTCTTCTTCGAGATACTTGAGCGATCTTCAAACTGCACACTGTCTTCAGGAGGTGCAGTAGCCAGTGGCTTTCGCACGTGAAGCTTTTGGAGGAGCAGCTGATCTTGAAGCTTTAGCCTTCTTTTGCTTCTGCGGCTTTGGAGTAGGAGGTGGGGCTTCATCAGTGTCGGCATCGTCATCGGAATGATTCCACTTTGGCACCTTAAACAGAAATGTGAGTTGATGAGGCCATCAAGGTTGTAGAACGGTCCGATGATATTGGGTTCAGCATCGCGTGAGCCGTCAGCCCGGGGAGTAGAAGGACCAGGGTTGATAGTCTAATCCCAATGAATTCTTGTTTTCCTTGGCCGATGCCTTTGCATGCTGGAAGTTACGCTTGAAGAGTTTATCGTCACGACACCAGAGCAGTGATGATTGGTCGGCATTGTCAGGCTGTGGTCCATGGACCATACATGGATAGAAACCCTGGGCAATACCTTCAGCTCTGTTCTTGGGTGGAAGGCTTCGAAAGAGAATATCACCCCAAGGACTCTTGATGGCATTCTTCTCAGCATACTCCTGGGTCACGAACTTGTATTTAAATCATTGTTCGGCCCAATATCTTCGAATCCATTGGATTCGTGTCTTGCGCTGATTGTAATCCTCTTCTAGATCTGTCTTGTACAACTCTGAGAGGTCATCAGGCAAATCTCTTGATGTTCCCCCACGACGCTGTCTGCCACCCTTCCTTGCTGATTTCTCTGTAGCCATGAAGTTTAGACTAAAAGGCTTCAACACTGTCAAAGGCTTCAAAGGCTTCCGCTTGCTGGTCAGACAGGAACTGGCTTCGGGAGAGTTAATGTGATGCTGTAAGAATTTTGCAAACGAATGCAGACTATGAGAACCAAGGGATTCTCCCACGGACATGTACCTGTGACAGCATTAGAGATGCGAGGGAAGGGGAAGAGGTCATATGCATTCTCAGAAGATTTTGAAGATAAATCAGTTTGAAGACATTGACCTCATGATGCGAAGACATTCACTTATATGTTGAGAGTTGGTTCCAGATTTGTACGAATCCGCGAATAAGTACAAGTGAGGAATCTAACTAGATATGAAGCTTAAGTGAATATACTAGGCAGTATGAGATGCAGACAGGATAGATCTAACATTGTATAGGCAGAAACCTATTTTGGCAGACAGGATGAATCTTTGAGGATCAAAAAGATGGTAAAAAGAGAGTTTTATTTACCACGCGAAGAACTGCTAGATGGGAAGAGTAGGAGACCGAGCAGTTCAATCCACCGTGCCCTAACTTGGCGACGGAGGACACCTACGGCGACGGCGGAGAGGACGATGTCCGTGGCCGGCGTGAGGACGGCGTCGGAGAAGTCGCGGCAGCTAAGCGCTTCGTCGCCGGCGTCGTCGAGAGCTAGCGGTGGCGCTAGGGTTTTGACGAGGTGGAGAGGTGGAAGAAGGTTTTCTTGACCGCAGGGGACATGTATTTATAAGGAAGTGTGCGGCACAGCGCAATTACGCAGGTGCCCCTGGCGGTTCACATCCGAGGGACACGTGGCAAGCATGCAACATACTCAGGAGTTGTCCCACGTTCCCACGCCCGCCAGGTTGTCGGATGGTCGTTCCGGCTTCTCCGGATTTCAGGCAATAAGGATGAAGCATTTTAAAACAGACTTAATGTTTGTCTCTGTATCTTCTGCTGACAAGGACGCAGAGAAGACATTCGACAGTTTCAATAGAATGCATATGATTTGGACAGATAGAGTTTGAGATAGAAAGCATAGAGAGATTAGGGTCCGATCACATTCACTTAGTTCAAAAGATTCAACAAGGAAGACATAGCTATAAGTGAATGTTGTAGAGGACAGAACACTAATATATATATCAGAAAGCAATCAAATCAACAAAGTGAAGATAATCATGAAGAATGAAATTGAAGACAAACCAAATGTGAAGATATAGTAAATGTAACGCCATGAGTGAAAACACTTCAAACAGAAAAATTTGGTGGTGGCGTTACCCACCGTATAGGAAGTATTAGACCCAGACACGGCGCACAATTATCGTGGCGCTCCGAAGTCAAATTCCACGTTAATGTATTCACACTCAGAATGTAAGTCTTCATTGATTGAAGATATACTTTACTTCGTGTGTTGCACATCTAAGTCATCAACATGCATAAGTGTTAGGATGTGTGCCTGATCACAGGACATTTGAGGATTCCAAGATATTTAGCTCACACCGTAACTTGCAAAACCTTTTCTCATCCAAGGGCTTTGTGAAGATATCTGCCAGTTGCTCTTCAGTGTTGACGTGAATGATATCAATATCTTCCTTCATGACATGATCTCTGAGAAAGTGATGACGAATTTCAATGTGCTTTGTCTTCGAGTGCTGAACTGGGTTGTTGGCAATCTTGATGGCGCTTTCGTTGTCACAGAAGAGTGGTACTTGTTTCAGATGGATGCCATAGTCCTTGAGAGTTTGCTTCATCCATAGAAGCTGAGCGCAGCAAGATCCAGCAGCAATGTATTCAGAATCAGCAGTGGAGAGTGATACACAGTTCTGCTTCTTTGAAGACCAACAGACAAGTGATCGTCCCAGAAAGTGACATGTGCCTGATGTAGACTTGCGATCCACCTTGTCACCAGCATAATCAGCATCCGAGAATCCAACCAGATCAAATTCTGAGCCCTTTGGATACCATAATCCTAATGTTGGGGTGTAAGCCAAATATCGAAGAATTCGCTTCACACCTAAGTGATGCGATTCCTTTGGTGCCGCTTGGAATCGAGCACACATGCAAACACTAAGCATAATATCTGGCCTAGATGCACATAGATAAAGTAAAGAACCAATCATGGAGCGGTATACCTTTTGATCAAACTCTTTACCATTTTCGTCGGGACCCAGATGGTGTTTGGCTGGCATTGGCGTCGTGTAACCTTTGCAATCTTGCATTCCAAACTTCTTCAGGCAATCTTTGAGGTATTTTTCTTGAGATATGAAGATGCCATTCCTTTGCTGACGAATTTGAAGACCAAGGAAGAACTTCAGCTCACCCATCATGGACATCTGATATTGCTCTTGCATCATGTGTCCAAACTCATCACTATATTTCTGATTGGTGCAGACGAAGATAATATCGTCCACATAGATTTGGCACACAAACAGTTCACCATCATATGTCTTCGTGAAGAGCGTGGGATCGAGGGATCCAGGTTTGAAGCCTTTGCTCTTCAGGAAGTCTTTGATCGTATCATACCAAGCGCGAGGAGCTTGCTTGAGGCCATACAGTGCTTTGTTTAGCTTGTACACCATATCAGGATGTTTTTGATCTTCAAAGCCAGGTGGTTGTGCGACGTATACTTCTTCTTCAATCTTGCTATTGATAAATGCACTCTTCACATCCATTTGATATAGCAAGATGTTGTGATGGTTAGCATAGGCTAGCAGTATGCGAATAGCTTCAAGCCTAGCCACAGGAGCAAATGTTTCATCGAAGTCAATCCCTTCAACTTGAGTATATCCTTGAGCGACGAGACGTGCTTTGTTTCTGACGACTTGACCATGCTCATCTTGCTTGTTTCGATATATCCATTTTGTGCCTATTATGTTATGCTTGCGAGGGTCAGGACGCTTGACAAGTTCCCAAACATTGTTCAGCTTGAACTGTTGAAGCTCTTCTTGCATAGCTTGAATCCATTCAGGTTCCATAAAGGCTTCAGCAACTTTCTTGGGTTCGGATATTGACACAAAGGAAAAGTGCCCACAGAAATTTGCTAACTGTGTTGCTCTTGAGCGAGTAAGTGGACCAGGTGCATTGATGCTATCAATTATCTTCTCAATCTGTACTTTGTTTGCAACACGAGGATGAACTGGACGAAGATTTTGCTCTTGCTGATCATTATCAACATTGGAAGGATTGTCTTCAGGCTGAGCATTGTCTTCAGGTTGGTTAGGTGCAGAAATGATAAGTTCCTCTTCAGGCTGTGCTTCAGAAGGCATGATTTCACCAGTTCCCATTAGCTTGATAGATTCACTGGGTGGAGCTTCGTCTAGTGTACTTGGCAGGAGCTCTCTTTGTGAACCATTGGTTTCATCGAACCGTACGTCCACAGTTTCAATGATTTTGTAGAGATAGAGGTTGAAGACTCTGTAGGAGTGCGAGTCCTTTCCATAACCGAGCATGAAACCTTCATGAGCCTTAGGTGCAAATTTTGATTTGTGATGTGGATCCTTGATCCAGCACCGAGCTCCAAATACTCGGAAGTAACTAACATTTGGCTTCTTGCCAGTGAGGAGCTCATAGGATGTTTTATTCAGAAGCTTATGGATGTAAACACGGTTGATGACATGACATGCTGTATCAATAGCTTCAGGCCAGAACTTTCTTGGTGTCTTGTATTCATCGAGCATTGTTCGAGCCATCTCAATGAGGGTTTTGTTCTTGCGCTCCACGATGCCATTTTGCTGAGGTGTGTACGGAGCAGAGAACTCATGAGTGATTCCCATTGTATCCAGATAAAGATCAAGTCCGGTGTTCTTGAACTCAGTGCCGTTGTCACTTCTGATATGCTTGATCTTGACGCCATAATTGTTCATGGCTCGATTGGCGAAGCGTCTGAAGACATCTTGCACTTCAGTCTTGTAGAGAATTATGTGCACCCATGTATATCTTGAGTAATCATCAACAATGACGAAGCCATAGAGACAGGCAGTTGTTGTGAGGGTAGAGTAGTGAGTAGGGCCAAATAAGTCCATGTGTAGCAGCTCGAAGGGTTGAGATGTAGTCATGATTGTCTTCGAGGGATGCTTGCCCTCGTCATCTTTCCAGCTTCGCAGGCACCGCACAAATGATCCTTCTTGAACTTGACGCCCTCGATGCCTATGACATGCTTCTTCTTGGCGAGAGTGTGTAAGTTCCTCATGCCAGCATGCCCCAACCTCCGATGCCAGAGCCAGCATTCTGAAGCTTTTGCAAGAAGACATACGGCAAGCTGTGGACCTGCTGAGAAATCTACCATGTATAGATCATCTTTCCGGTACCCTTCAAAGACTAGAGACTTGTCAGATTCCATAAGTACAAGGCAACGATATTTTCCAAATATCACAATCATGTTCAAGTCACAAAGCATTGAGACAGACATTAAGTTGAAACCAAGGGATTCAACAAGCATCACTTTATCCATGTGCTGATCCTTTGAGATTGCAACTCTACCTAGACCCAATACCTTGCTTTTACCAGTGTCAGCAAATGTGATGTGACTCTTGTCAGATGGACGTAAGGTTGAGTCCATGAGAAGACTTCGATCACCAGTCATATGATTAGTGCATCCGCTGTCCATAATCCATTCTGAAGCATGAGGTGTCATACCCTACAGTACAGTCAGGGGGATAGGCCTCACCAAGAGATGTGTGAAGCATAAACATTTGACGGGCAAGAGGATTATTGAAGCTCAGATCAAGATTAGGACTGATAGGATGAATGGCAAACGATTCGGGAACAAAATACATAGTGAGACCATTTGGGCATTTGATCTTGCGCCCTACAAGATGTTTTAGGTCCCCAGCAATAGCATCAGACGCCTTTGATTTCAGGCTGGAGACCTTTCCCTGCAAGAGAAAGTTAATTCTTCTTAACCACCCACATCTTCAGGGGTGGCTTAGAAGCAATGAGTCTAAGTGCAGCATCTGAGAACTTTGGCTTTGGAGCCCTAGCAAATAGCCTCGCAGGATATGAATGATACTCATATGAATAACCAGAAAAGTTCTTGGTTCTATGAACATAGCGGTTTGAAGACACACGCTCATATTCATAAGTCTGAGTATGGTTTCCCTGCAAAACATTGGCGTTAGGGTGACTCAGGTGAGTCCTTTGTCTGTATGAAGCCTTTGGACCATATGAAGCCTTAGGTCTTGGTACTTAGGATGAAGATTTTTTATGATGACTTTCAAGTTCTTGGTACTTAGGATGAAGATTTTTTATGTCTTCAACTAAGGACTATGAATGGGTCATTTCCACGTCCAACAGGTCATCGCTTTTGTCTAACAGTTTTTGAGTATGTTCCATAGCCCTTTGTTGTTCAGTTGCAATTTTAGCAAGTGTTTTGTAGCTGGGTTTGGATTCACAATCAGAGTCATCTGCACTAGATGTTTGAAAGTAAGCATCGCGTGATTTTACCTTGGCACCACGTGCCATGAAGCAGTAGGTGGGAGCAGAGTCGTCCTTGTCATTAGCTTCAGCTTCAGTGTGGAATTCATTGTCTTCAGTGTTGAAGATGGACTTAGCAATGTATGCTGTGGCTAGAGCCAGACTTGCAACACCAGGGTCGGACTCCTCCTCAGACTCCTCCTCCGCCTCCTCAGAAGCAGACTCCTCCTATGAATCCATCTCCTTGCCAACAAAAGCACGATCCTTGCCAGATGAGCTCTTCTTATGAGATGAAGACTTGGATGAGGACTTGGAAGAAGACTTCTTCTTCTTCTTCTTCTTCTTCTTCTTCTTGTCATCAGAATCATATTCCTTGCTCTTCTTCTTCTTCTTCTTCTTCTTCTTCTTCTTATTCTTCTTCTTCTTCTTCTTCTCTTCTTCTTCTTCTCTTCTTCTTCTTCTTCTTCTTCTTCTTCTTCTTCTTCTTCTTCTTCTTCTTCTTCTTCTTCTTCTTCTTCTTCTTCTTCTTCTTCTTCTTCTTCTTCTTCTTCTTCTTCTTCTTCTTCTCTTCTTCTTTCTTCTTCTTCTTCTTCTTCTTCTTCTTCTTCTTCTTCTTCTTCTTCTTCTTCTTCTTCTTCTTCTTCTTCTTCTTCTTCTTCTTCTTCTTCTTCTTCTTCTTCTTCTTCTTCTTCTTCTTCTTCTTCTTCTTCTTCTTCTTCTTCTTCTTCTTCTTCTTCTTCTTCTTCTTCTTCTTCTTCTTCTTCTTCTTCTTCTTCTTCTTCTTCTTCTTCTTCTTCTTCTTCTTCTTCTTCTTCTTCTTCTTCTTCTTCTTCTTCTTCTTCTTCTTCTTCTTTCTTCTTCTTCTTCTTCTTCTTCTTCTTCTTCTTCTTCTTCTTCTTCTTTCTTCTTCTTCTTCTTCTTCTTCTTTCTTCTTTCTTCTTCTTCTTCTTCTTCTTCTTCTTCTTCTTCTTCTTCTTCTTCTTCTTCTTCTTCTTCTTCTTCTTCTTCTTCTTCTTCTTCTTCTTCTTCTTCTCATTGTCCCACTATGGACACTCAGAGATATAGTGTCCAGGTTTCTTGCATTTATGACATTTTCTCTTCTTGTAGTCATGAGTGGAAGCTTCATCATTTCTTGAGCTGGATCATGAAGACTTTCTGAAGCCCTTCTTCTTAGTGAACTTCTGGAACTTCTTCACGAGCATAGCAAGTTCCTTTCCAATGTCTTCAGGATCATCAGAACGGCAGTTAGATTCTTCTTCAGATGAGGAAACGGCTTTTGATTTCAAAGCGCAAGTTCAGCCATAGTTGGGACCATAGATATCTCTTTTCTCAGATAGCTGGAACTCATGTGTGTTGAGCCTCTCAAGTATATCAGACGGATCGAGTGTCTTGAAGTTAGGGTGTTCTTGTATCATGAGTGCAAGGGTGTCAAAGGAGCTGTCAAGTGATCTCAGTAGTGTCTTGACGATTTCATGCTTGGTAATCTCAGTGGCGCCGAGAGCACGAAGCTCATTCGTGATGTCAGTGAGGCGATCAAACGTGAGCTAGACATTTTCATTGTCGTTTCTCTTGAAGCGGTTGAAGAGGTTGCGAAGAACACTGGTCCTTTGATCTCTCTGGGTTGAGACGCCTTCATTGACCTTGGACAGCCAGTCCCAGACTAGCTTCGACGTTTCCAGAGCACTCACGCGGCCATACTGTCCTTTGGTCAGATGACCACAGATGATGTTCTTGGCAGTAGAGTCCAGTTGAATGAACTTCTTGACATCAGCAGGGGTGACACCTTCACCAGTCTTGGGAACGCCGTTCTTGACGACATACCAGAGGTCGACATCAATGGCTTCAAGATGCATGCGCATCTTATTCTTCCAGTAGGGATACTTAGTTCCATCGAATACGGGGCAAGCAGCGGAGACTTTGATTATCCCTGGAGTCGACATAGCTAAAACTCCAGGTGGTTAAACCAAATCACACAGAACAAGGGAGTACCTTGCTCTGATACCAATTGAAAGTGCTAGTTATCGACTAGAGGGGGGTGAATAGGCAATTTTTATGAAAGTCTTCAAAACATGGAAGTTTCGAAGACAAACAATAGAAATGACCCTATTGATATGCAGCGGAAGATAAACTACACTAAGCAAGCCATAGTCAAGTATGCAATAACGTGAGAGTACGAAGACAAATAGCAGCTACGTAGTAAGGATCGGGATGGAAGATGGTATGAATCCAAACTACGATACTAGTCAGATAGTGAAGACAAATAGGTAAAGCAAACAGGCAATGACTTCACGAAGTCAAACTCTAAGTAAAGAGAGGGAGAGGATAGAACCAGTTACTTGTTGAGGACACAAGATTTGTTGGACCAATTCCAGTTGCTGTGACAACTGTACATTTGATTAGGGAGGCTGAGATTCAACTCAGAAGACCGCGTCTTCACCTTATTCCCCTTGAGCTAAGGACACCCAGTCCTTGCCCAATTACTCTGGTAAGTCTTCAAGGTAGACTTCCAAACCTTAACAGACTTCGTTCACCGGCGATCCACAATGACTCTTGGATGATCAGAACGCGACGCCTAACCGGCTGGAGGATTCACAGTCCTCAAGTCTAATAAGTCTTCAGGTCACGCAGACAGAAAGACTTCAGTGATGCCTAACACTCTCTGGCTCTGGGTGTTTGGGCTTTGTCCTCGCAAGGATTTCTCTCTCTCAAAGGCTTCGAGGTGGGTTGCTCTCAATACGACAAAAGCTGTGCACTAACTCTGAGCAGCCACCAATTTATGGTGTAGGGGGTGGGCTATTTATAGCCACTAGGCAACCCGACCTGATATGTCCGAAATGACCCTGGGTCACTAAGGAACTGACACGTGTTCCAACGGTCAGATTTAAAACACACGCGGCAACTTTACTTGGGCTACAAGCAAAGCTGACTCATCCAGCTCTGGATAAGATTTGCTCTCATTGTCTTCGCTCGAAGACATAGGATCTGGGTTGAGCATCACTTCAGTCACTCTGACTTTGTTCACTTGGACCCCACTTAACAGTACGGTGGTTCCTATGACTCAACAAAGAAGAAAAGGAAACAACGAAACGACTAAGTCTTCGCGCTTCATAGTCTTCACTCAATGTCTTCTCATGTCATAGTCTTCAATATGAATATCTTCACATACCACCATTGTCGTCAATGTCTTCATACATTTTTAGGGGTCATCTCCGGTAGGTAAACCGAATCAATGAGGGACTACTACCTGTGTTATCCTGCAATTCTCACAAACACATTAGTCCCTCAACCAGGTTTGTCGTCAATACTCCAAAACCAACTAGGGGTGGCACTAGATGCACTTACACACTTCTATGACGATAATTGTGACAAAACCCGGTATCATCATAGATGTGGAGGGCTCCTACTTCTATGAAAAAAAATCATGACAGAAAATGGGCTTTTCGTCCTGGGCGGGCCGGAGACGCAGCTGCATGACATTCTTTGGGCCATCCATGACGGAAAAAACCATGGTAGAAGCGAGGGCGAGGAAAATTTCGGTGAGTTCCCGGTTACGGTGGGAGGTCGGGGCCGAGCGATGCGCGTTTCTCTCGTACACGTACGCGCGTGTGTGTGAGGCATTGGCTCTAACTGAACCCGAGCGAGGCGTTGGGCTCTAACTGAACCCGAGCGATTGCACTGCAGGCTACGCGTTACTGAACCCGAGCGATCGATCGATGGCTGTTAACTGAACCCGATCGAGCGATTCCTTCGCTACTGCTACTAACTGAAGTCGATCGATGCTGCCTCTAGGATGAACAGTGAGCATTGCGCGGGGGGGGGGGGGGGGGGTTGGATGAACAGTGAGCGGTGGTGTTGCCTCTGGATGAACAAGACCCCGTGGTGTGGTGGAGGGCTGGATGAACAGTAGACGGTGGAGGGGTGCCCGTGGAGGGGTGGTTGAACAGGACCCCCTGGTGTGGAGGGCTGGATGAACAATAGACGATGGAGGGGTGCCCGTGAAGGGGTGGTTGAACAGTAGCTGGTGGAGTAGCGCGTGGTGGAGGCTGGATGAACAGGAGCCCGTGGAGGCTGGAGGAGGTCGACGGTAACCCGTGGAGGCTGGAGGAGGTCGACGGTGGAGATGAATAGTATCCCATGGAGTCCCGTTTTGCGGTACGCCACACCCCTCCCGATGAACAGGACCCCCATTTCGACCGTAGCGCTCCAACACAAGTCCGTTTCGTCCATTTTGTGGTACGCCACACCCCTCCCGATCAACAGGACCCCCGTTTCGACCATAGGAGGTCCGTTTCGTCCGTTTTGCGGTACGCCACACCTCTCCCGATCAACAGGACCCCCGTTTCGACCGTAGGAGGTCCGTTTCCTCCGTTTTGTGGTATGCCAGACCCCTCCCGATCAACAGGACCCTGTTCCGAATGTAGGAGGTCCATTTCCTCCGTTGTGTGGTGCGCCATGCCTCGTTTCCATCACCGTCCAAGCCCTCCCGACGAACACGACCACGCATTCCGTTTCGACCCAGCCAGTTGGCTCCCACGCGTTCTGTTGCCTCCCGATGAACACGACGCAATCCATTGCCTCCCCATGAACACGACGCATTCCGTTGCCTCCCCATGAACACGACGACGACGTTGTTTCTCCGTTCCGACCCAGCCATGTACACGAGCCCTGGCCGTACATATGCGCGAGTAAGCGTTCGAGACCCCGCCCGTGTGTACACATACGTGGCCGTATTTTCTTTCTTGCACCCTGGCCGCTGTACGTACGTGTACATGCTACGTGTGCGCCTCTACTACGACACGTACGCGCCTCTACTACGACACGTGCGCGCCTCTACATCCACCAGTATATATGTACGTACACGTTCGCGACCAGAATGACAACGCTACGTACGCTTCGACTAGGTGGGTCCCGACTGTCAGGCACTTCCTTGCCTGCGAAGATGTAGCTGGTGGGTCCCAGCAGTCAGGGGGGCGAATTGTTTTTTTTGCCCGGACGCACTTCCTTGCGTGCAAAGATGTAGCTGGTGGGTCCCAGCAGTTAGGGGCAAACGTTTTTTTCGCAAAATACGGTGGCCCTTCTGGTGGGTCCCCGCTGTCAGGTGGAGGAATAATTATTTTGCACGTAATAAGGAGGCACTTCCTTGCTGCGGCCGTGGACCCAGCTGTCAGCCTCTCCACGTACAGTCCATGTCCGATGGAAGCCGTTCCTTGACCACGTTGACCACGCCGCGCCGAGAGCACCAGGGCGGTGGACAAAGGCGAGGCCTAGGAAGGGGACGACGCGGAGCCGGGGAAGACGCGACAGTGGATGCCCATGCGTAGAGGAGTACGAGGGTTCAATGGTTCGCTGCGGTGTGAGGCTACCGTCGCCGTAGAATAACAGGGGGTGTGGGTGAGTAGAGGGATGGCCTGGCCAGCGGTGAGGCCTCCACCGCATCGCAGCCGGCCACGGGAGGCAGGAGCACGAGGCACGACCGGCGCTGGTTTGGGCGACTGGAGCAAGAAGACCAGAGGTTGAAGAAGCACTACAGCCATTGGATGGACATCGTACGGTCACTGGAGCTAGAATCGTGCATATTGACTAAGTTGACAAAGCCCTCTGTCCCCGTCAACTTAGTAGGCCCACAAGTCAGCCTGCCACTATACTGGGTCGCAGCTAATAGGGGGAGTATTCATTTTTTTGTGCGTAATAAGGAGGCACTTCCTTGCATGCGAAGATATAGCTGGTGGGTCCGAGTTGTTAGCGGCGGTAACGTGTTTTTCGTGAAATACAGAGGCCCTTTCGGTGGGTCCCTGATGTCAGGTGGAGGAATCATTATTTTGCGCATAATAAGGAGGCATTTCCTTACGTGCGGCCGTGGACCCAGCTGTCGACCTCTCCACGTACAGTCCACTTTAGATGCATGTCGGTTGTTGACCACGTTGACCAGGCCGCGCCGAGAGCACCAGGGCGGTGGAAGATGGCGAGGCCTAGGAAGGAAACGATACGGAGGCAGGGAAGACTCAGTAGTTGTTTCCCACGCGGAGGGGAGTGCGACTGTACGAGGGTTTACTGGTTCGTCTGCCGTCGCCGGAGAATAACAGCAGGTGTGGGTGAGTAGAGGGATGGCTAGGCCAGCGATGGGAGTACGGTGGGGCGGTGAGGCCTGCGCGGCAGTACAGCCGACCGTGGGGAGGAGGGAGCAGGCAGTGCCGCCAGTGCTTGTTTGAGCGGCTGGAGCAGGAAGAGCAGAGATTGAAGAAGCACGACGGTCGTTCGATGGACATCCAACAGTCACTGCTTGTGCGTCAACCTTTTTTTGGGAAAGCCTCAAATCTGTGGAAAAGAGCATACAACCCATCTGCCATTATTTCTAATAATTTACAGCCCATTTGCTAATTCTTAAGGTTTTTTTTGGAGCCCATATTCTTTTTGTTAGCATTACAGCCCTTGTGGCCACGGTTAAAAAATTATACGAAATTCTGCATATTTTGGTGCGGTCCGAACTGTTTTTAATCCTGAAATTTCGACTCACATTCAAACTGATTTTAAAAATAAATGTATATCAATATAAAATCCAACAAATTCTCCGTGCATAAAAATTAATGTAATTTAAAATCTCAAAATGAAAAAAAGATATTTGAAACTAATTGCCGGTTTGATGTGTTTTAAAAATGTACAACCCATTTCTCATTACTGATAGGCCATTTTCTCGGCCAGCCGAATGAAGCTCTCCTCGTCTTGAAAGATTTGCAGCCCAACAGGCCTGACAAAGCGACTTACTTGGCAAATCACAAAAAAACTGGGCTGTGGCCGTGGACCTAGTTATCAGCCTCTCCACGTACAGTACTCTTCTGATGGAAGTCGGTCGTTGACCACATTGACCACGCCGCGCTGAGAGCACCAAGGCAGTGGACGATGGCGAGGCCTAGGAAGGGGACGACGCGGAGCCTAGGAAGACGTGGCAGTGGATGTCCACGCGGAGAGGAGTACGAGGGTTCACTGGTTCGGCTGCGACGTGAGGCTGCCGTCGCCACAGAATAACAGGGGGTGTGGGTGAGTAGAGGGATACCCGGGGCCAGCGGTGGGAGTAGTAGGGGGCGGTGAGGCCTCCACGGCATCACAGCCGGCCACGAGAGGCAGGAGCACGCGGCACGACCGTCGCTGCTTTGGGCGGCTGGAGCAAGAAGACCATGAAGGAAATATGCCCTAGAGGCAATAATAAAGTTATTATTTATTTCCTTATATCATGATAAATGTTTATTATTCATGCTAGAATTGTATTAACCGGAAACATGATACATGTGTGAATACATAGACAAACAGAGTGTCACTAGTATGCCTCTACTTGACTAGCTCGTTGATCAAAGATGGTTATGTTTCCTAACCATAGACATGAGTTGTCATTTGATTAACGGGATCACATCATTAGGAGAATGATGTGATTGACATGACCCATTCCATTAGCTTAGCACCCGATCGTTTAGTATGTTGCTATTGCTTTCTTCATGACTTATACATGTTCCTATGACTATGAGATTATGCAACTCCCGTTTGCCGGAGGAACACTTTGTGTGCTACCAAACATCACAACGTAACTGGGTGATTATAAAGGAGCTCTATTGGTGTCTCCGAAGGTACATGTTGGGTTGGCGTATTTCGAGATTAGGATTTGTCACTCCGATTGTCGGAGAGGTATCTCTGGGCCCTCTCGGTAATGCACATCACTTAAGCCTTGCAAGCAATGCAACTAATGATTTAGCTACTTGCTGGTTTTCTCGTCAGGCCCTTGATCTGAAGAAGCTACAAACACCTTTATATGAAGAATTCTACAATAAAGTGAATGCCGGGAGCTCTCATGGAGTTGATCAAACTTCCAATGGTAAATTCATAAATAGTCCGAAACTACCCCCTCGTGGAAAGTCGCCTCCAGGTAAGATGAGGGGAGGTCCAGCGGTGGCAACGCCTTGTGATACCATTTTGAATAGCAGTACGATGGCTGAAAGTTGCAGCAGGCAATTCTCAAGAGACGGCGGTGTAGATAGCAGCCGGATTTTGAGAGAAATAGCTTCCCCTCAGCTCAATGAGCTTGGGGATAAAGTTCATATTGATGTCCAAGATAGCCCAAGGTTTGCTTACATACCTAACCTTGCTTCGATGACTGAAATTATGTGCAAAAACCTTAGGTGCATTGCATCTCTGCTAGCACTGGTACATGATCTAATAGGGGACTTATTTCTGATAACAGCATCAGCTTTGCTGAGAGGCAACGAAAATGGAAAGAGGAGTTGGACCAGGAGCTTGAGAGGGAAAGAGGTAAGTGTAGCTTCTGTTACCTACTCCTAAGTAAGTCGACTCATGAAATAGTTTATTGAATGTTGATTTCATTTCACCAACAGTGATGAGGTTAGCTGGCTGTGGCAAGACACCGTCTCCAAGTAGACGGCCCAGCATCGGGAAGCGAGAGCGCCATCAATAGACAGCAACACTCGTTCCACAGTGACCGAAGATAGCTATACAGTGCTAGTGACTGGCGGCAACAGCAGTACAGTCTGCAAGGCTTCATTGTTCGCCACACAGTGCATATCCAGATGGCTGCCCGAATCAGGCTGGTGCAAGTAGATCTTCTTCCAACTTCAAAGAGGACCGGGGTAGGGGGCAGCCTTCTGGACTCATGGCCATGACCATAGCGCTACCCGAAGAACGGCGTACTAACCTGGGAGAACGTTGTGCTGACAGTTTCCTGCCAAGGGTTGTGGCATTTTTCATTCTTTGCGGTGCTATGCGTGCTCCGTTTCAGTCGCATGGCTTATATTTGAGGCCTATATATTGAAAACAAAGTTTGTTGTATAGATTTTGGGTTGGCGAGCAACATGGGGCATGGGGCTTGGTTTTGTATGGAGCTTGTTTATGGAAAGCGTGTAATAAGCCAAGTAATGCAGATTGTGGAAGATTTCGTTTGTTGATTGTTAATTTCCTTCAGGCGCTTCAGTTTGGTGAAGTTGTTGTACACTCTGAGCAGCTGCAATACTGAACACATGCCACTATGTAAGTTTGATTCTCTCTCTCGCTGAAAGTATAAAATGATACGAGGATATGATTTGCTTCTTTCTCATTCGAGCTGAACAAAGCAACATCAGGGCCTGCATACTCTGCTACACACTTAACATTGCTGAAGAAACGTTTAATCTGCTAAAAAAATTGGAAATTGGTGAAATTGCTCTTTGTTGTGTTCATCGAGTAGACAGGATTACATGAAAGAGGACAATGAGAAAACAGAGAAGGGAGGGCGACAGTTTCAACACCAAAGTCCTGTTTAGGGGAGGGAGTACAAAAAAATGGGTTAACGACTTGAGATCCTCCAAGTCCCTTTTTTTTTTTGACAGAGGGATCATCCAAGTCCTTGTACAAGAGAGGTGCTTATATTCATGTGAGCATTTACAAGAGGCGACATAAAGAACTTATAACTATTATACAATGTTGATGTATAAATGTATTGCTTAGTCTCTTCTAACAGATCGATCTTTTGATTGCATTGGCTAAAGCATGCACCTCTACATATAACACATACTTTTACTGTACTGTCTAGATCTTGCCCTGCTTGTTTCGGCTTTAGGCTGGCAAGTCTTTTGCCCGGTTAAAAAAAAAACAGATTCTTGCAGGAAAAACTAGAAGCTGAAACAAAACAACTATTTGGAATTAGCTTTGCCAAAAAAGGTGAATCTGAATTCAGACCATTTTTAGTGCAATTACCCAAAGTACGATCCCAGTATGCGTTAGCACCCCCCTTGAATCCCACACTAAACAAAAACACAAAACCACCGTATGCTAGCCCCCTCCCCCCAGCCCACCTCGAATCCCACACTAAACCAAAACACAAATTATGCATGCCCTTAGCGATTCTTCACATATTTTGGGTGCAAAGTTGTTGTGGGAAATTGGGATTGAGGAAAATCTCTTTCCCCGGTCAGCTTTACAAATTTGTTTGTACATATCTAAAATTGTTCACGGTTGTGATAACTTTTTCATTGGGTGCAAAACATATTGTATCGTCTCACTTTCGGTTGGTTGAAAAATAGTATTTCTTAGGTGAACTTGTTTTTTCATATTAGAAAATATGGTATCTTGCAGGATCTTTGACAGTTCTCAACATCGACTGAGAATTAGCATATGTGTTTTTGGAGGAA
Organism: Triticum aestivum; assembly: GCF_018294505.1. NCBI lineage: Eukaryota > Viridiplantae > Streptophyta > Magnoliopsida > Poales > Poaceae > Triticum > Triticum aestivum. Next base: position 406,804,366 of record NC_057806.1, on the reverse strand, counting down.
TTCAAAAAAATAAAAAGGATGTGGGAAAGACACAAGATAAATCTTCATGAATCTTGTCGAGGTCATGGCCGCCATCCTCTACTTCACAAGTTGCAATTACATCTATGGTGAAATCAAGCTCACGTCGAGCCGGCGGCGATGAAACTCTTCTCATAAGAACGTCGCTAATCCAACACCAGTGTCGAAGTTTTCCTAGTGAGATACCTATCGCCACAACACCATTTAGGGAAAAGAGAAAACAGAGGTGACCCGGCAACCAACATCACCGGGGTTTCCTCACCCCCGTCGACTGCTCTATCGGTAGTAGGAGGGAGAGGAACCTAAAAGTGCATCTAATTCCCTTGATGGATTTTTGGTAATTAATGTCAACATATCTCAAGAAACTAATGATTTATCTAGCTTATCTCAGGAAAGTTCCTTCTAGTTGCAACGAAGGAAATGAAAGGCGACCCCCACAAATTATCATGAAGAAAAGTGTTGGCAAAGCTAAGGATTCTCCATTTTTATTTTAGTGGTCCAAAATCGCACTGAGTCCATAGACATTGCTGATACTATTTTAAAGGGACGAGGATGTTATGATGAGTTTCTTTCCCCATGTGCTTAAAACTCAAACCAAATGCCCTCAAAAGCCTTCGAACTTCCTCCACTATATGTAGCTAACTTTCCTACCTTTTCAGAGCTGCCAGGCTCTTCCAGTCGAACCGCCGAGTAGTTCGTCTAGATATAGCCGTTGCAAACTCTAGCATGTCGAAGTTGCCAACCATTCCGTTCGAAACCACCGACATAGTTGGCAAACCTTCGGCTGCCCTCTCGAAATTTCCGAACACCGCTCGATCAGAATTTCTAAAGTGGTTACAGAGAATGTGCCACTTCCAAGGTAGTTGCCTTGGAGACTGAATGCTATCTGGTGAAACACAAACTAGCGAGACGCTTATTCATGCGTGCAGATGGCCCGATCTTTCACGGCGACTCTTGATCAACTGTTCGTCACCCACCTTGTTCCTCCTCACAACCTCCAATAATAATTTTCACCCGCGTACAAAATACACAAATAAAAATAATGATCCCCTTGGATCAGTATGTAGGCATCGATATGATGATCAACCCTCCGTCGCTCGTAAATTTTCATGATGGAAAAATCATAGATAATACACAAGATATGGCCGCCCATAACTCGAACATTTTTCTATATATCTCGTAACTCACGAATAAACAAAAGCTATCTAACTCCTCGGCACACTCGCTATAGCCTGCCTGTTATATGGACAATGCATGTCAACCAAGTCGTGGATGGCTAGGACTAGGAAAGTAAATAGGATCCTAAGAGCATCTCTAGTAGATCCCTTAAAAGTTGACCCATAAAAACGAGTATAAGAGCATCTCCAGTCGTTCGGCCCCCAGGGAGTCGAAATATTGCCGCTTGGGGGCCAACGAGCGGTAGTTTCAGCGTGCGAGGGGGAGGGGCTCGGGTTCCCAGCCGACCCCCCAAAGTTCGCCCCCCAGCCAGCGATATCGGCCCAAATTTGGCGCAAATTGGCCCAAATTCATCATTCTTCGGCACAAAATTCATCATAAAGTAATTTTTATCACATAGTTCGTCACATAAATTAATACAAATTGAGTAGTTCAACGAAGCAAACTCATAATTCAAACACAAATTAAAACTCATAGTTCATCACGTTCGAACTAGGCGTTGCCCTTGAGCCTCCATAGGTGCTCCACCGGATCGTGTTGCAGTTCTTGATGCACCTGTGGGTCTCGGATCTCCTGACGCATATTGAGGAAGGCAACCCACGATGCCGGTAACTGGTGATCAACTTGGACAAGAGGACCCTGCCTGTAATATGGTTCAGTGTCGAATACTAGCTCTTCCTGCTCGCTCTCAGTGATCATGTTGTGCAAGATGACACAACAAGTCATGACTTCCCACATTTGATCTTTCGACCAGGTTAGAGCGGGGTACTGGACAACAGCAAATCGAGATTGGAGCACACCAAATGCCCGCTCGACATCCTTCTTGCAAGCCTCGTGACACTTGGCAAAGTAGGAGTTTTTGCCTCCTGGCACAGGGGTTAGTCTTCACAAATGCGGACCATCTCGGATAGATGCCATCTGCTAGGTAGTACCCTTGTTTTAGTGGCGCCCATTGACCTCGAAGTTCACAGGAGGAGCATGACCTTCAACAAGCTTGGCAAAGACATTCGAGCACTGCATTACGTTGATGTCACTGTGATTTCCTGGCATACCAAAGAAGGAGTGCCAAATCTAGAGGTCCTGTGTGGCCACCGCCTCAAGTACCACACTGCAAGCTCCTTTGGCGCCTTTGTACATCCCATGCCAAGCAAATGGATAGTTTTTCCATGCCCAATGCATGTAGTCGATGCTTTCAAGCATCCCAGGGAATCCTCTTGCTGCATTCTGGTGCTAGAATCCGAGCAGTGTCTTCAGCATTGGGTGATCGCAAGTATTGTGGTCCAAACACTGCCACCACCGCCCTGCCAAACTTGTACAAACACTCAATGGTGGTGGACTCGACCATGCGTCCATAGTCTTCCAGTGTATCACCGGGAGCTATGTATGCAAGCATCCTCATAGCTGTCATGCACATCTGAGTGAGGTGAATCCAAGTGTGCCGGTGCAATCCTTCTTGCAAATTAAGTAGTTGTCGAACTCCCGGATGGAATTCGCAATCTTGAGGAAGAGCTTTCGGCTCATCCGATAACGGCACTGAAATACTTTCTCGTCGTGCAGTGGAGCGTCGGCGAAGTAGTCGGTGTAGAGAAAGCAGTAACCCTCCAGCCGATGCCTTTACTTGCTCTTACGGCGGCCCGGCGCCGAGCCATCTCGCCGCAGCTTTGCATTGCTCGCAAACAAGCCGGCCAGAGCCGTGAGGACCATGAGGTGCTCTTCGTCCTGGGTGTCGGTCTCGGCTTCCTACTCCAGCAACGCTGTGACCGCCTCCTCGTCGTCGGAGTCCATCACCGAACAAGAAAATCGTCGAACACCTGGCGGGCGTGGGAGGTGCGCAGCCGCCGGTATCCCCTGCCTGTGTGGTCGTAGCGCTGGAAAGCTCGCCCAGGAACGGGATGGAGGCAGCGCGGCGAAACCCTCTCTTTTCGGCGGGGAAATGGCCTTTCTAGCGGTGGACCACCGGCCGTGGCAGGTGGGCGACATCAGGGTCGGCACGGCAGTGAAAAGGCAGGTGTCGTCCTATATATAGCGCGCGGGGGCGAATTCTGGCGGAGAAAAGTATTTTTTTTCGTCTGACAGTGGTGGCCCCTGTGGCGCTTTTCCTTCCTCCGGAGCCCCCAAGCGCCCCCAGTGCGCTGGGTTCGGCCTGAGATCGCCGGGCCAAAAAATTGGCCGAATCGGCGCAATTCGGCGTCCTGGGGGCGCCACTGGGGTTTTTTTCGGCGCCGGCAGAAAAATCGCGTCCTGGGGGCCTGTTGGGGGCGCGAGTGGAGATGCTCTAAGGGGCACTGCAAACTGTTTTTACGGTGCGAAATTGCTCCGGGCAGAGCAGGCCCGTAAATGAAACTATATCCCACTATAGCCCTTTTTTTCCTCCCGTCCCGGCAGATCCCGTCTCCGGCCACGACGTGCCTCGCCCCGGCGCCGCCCGCCTCCCCCCCGCCCTGACTGCGTGCTCCCTGGCGCGTCTTCCCGTCCTAGATTGAGTCGGTACCGCCCGCCGCCGCGCACGCGCTCCATGGCTTGGCCGCGTGAGCTCCCGCCCCCCACCGGCATGGCCGCGTGAGCTCCCCGACACCCCCTGCCCTTATTTGGCGTCGCCTCGCCCTGATTCGGGCCACCGGTGGCATGCTCCGCCATACCCATGGACGGCCTCGCCTCAGCAGTGGAGGTCGAGCCAGCTGCAACTCGGATCTGCGGTGGCAAATTCCGGCGTGCGAGGGCTTCTTTCGACATGTAGCGACGGATTCTGGTGAGATCCGGGTAGATTCCGGCCAGTTCCACGGCGACGCGTCTGCTCTAATGAGGTTTGACCGGTTTGCAGGTTGAACTGTGTACTGCCTTCGAAACTGTACATATAAGGTTCTCATGGATAGATTTTTAGTGCCCTTTAAAAGGTTTAAGGGCCGAACAAGTTTTATCGGATTTGCCAGACGTTGTTTTCGTGACCGAAACTGTAAACACCTCTTTTTTTACGGATTTGACCACTTTAAGGGGTCTCCTAGAGATGCTCTAACTACCCAAAGGAATGTAACTACACTAGGAAACTTCCTAACAGAAAATCCTTATTGATTACACTAGGACAATGCCCGTGTGCTGCAACGGGATATAAATATTTTAGTTTGTTATCTCGTGATTTAACTGTCCATACAAGTGTGATTGTGTAAACAAATGTTTACCAAATCCTGCCCATATTAACGTGTTGCGGTTTAGTAAGTAAATTAATGTGATTGAGCTATATACTGTGAAGGTGCGTCTGCCGTGTAAATGATGAAGAGTTCTACCTGGCAGGAAATTAAATGCTACTTAGTTTTTAAGTAGTAGGGATTTATGTGATCCATTTGGAAGGTCTCATTGTACTACTGAGTAAATAGACAGTTTTTCGATTAAATTAATCCATGAATAAATTACTAGCATGGCATTGACAGAAATAAACACATGTTGATATTCGATCATGCAAGTACATACTATGCTAATAGCAGATCCATCTATGGATAACGCTAGCATGGTTAAAACAGAAATCAATAGGAGCGGGATAAACAAGTTATACCCTCCAATCGGCCAGGCAGAGGCCACGGTGGTGACAGCAGCGGCGTCCTCGGCGACCTTCTTCTTGGTTTCGAGCTTCTCGGCGGTGGCACGTTTGGCGTCAGTGGACATGGTGATGACGAAGGCGACGTGGACGTAGAGGAAGTACTCAATCGGAGGCGAGCAGTCACGTAGTCGCTCCCCAAAAGCCTAATCGCCCCTCTCCCGTACAGGATCCAGAGAGGCGGGGTTTCGGATACATGCTCTTCCGTCAACCGTGTACACGGTGAACGGGATGGAGTCACCGGTGGCAGCTGTTGGGGAACGTAGCAGAATTTTTAAATTTTCTACGCATCACCAAGATCAATCTATGGAGTAATCTAGCAACGAGGGGAAGGGGAGTGCATCTACATACCCTTGTAGATCGCTAAGCGGAAGCGTTGCGAGAACGCGGATGAAGGAGTCGTACTCGTAGCGATTCAGATCGCGGTTGATTCCGATCTAAGCGCCGAACAACGGCGCCTCCGCGTTCAACACACGTGCAGCCCGGTGACGTCTCCTACGCCTTGATCCAGCAAGGGGAGAAGGAGAGGTTGGGGAAGACTCCATCCAGCAGCAGCACGACGGCGTGGTGGTGGTGGAGGAGCGCGGAACTCCAGCAGGGCTTCGCCAAGCACTATGAGAGACAAGGAGGGAGAGAGGTAGGGTTGCGCCTTGGGAGAGAATAACTCATGTCTTGGGCAGCCCCTAGACCTCAACTATATATAGGGGGGGGGAGGGGGCTGCGCCCCCTCTAGGGTTCCCACCCCAAGGGGTGCGGCAGCCCCAGATCCCATCTAGGGTGGCGGCCAAAGGGGGAGAGGGGGAGGCGCACCTGGGGTGGGCCTTAGGGCCCATCTGCCCTAGGGTTTGCCCCTCTCTTCTCTTGAGGCGCCTTGGGCCTTGGTGGGGGGCGCCCCAGCCCACCTAGGGGCTGGTACCTTCCCACTATTGGCCCACGCAAGCCTCTGGGCTCGTGGCCCCTCCCGGTGGACCCCCGGACCCTTCCGGTGGTCCCGGTACATTACCGGTGATGCCCGGAACACTTCCGGTGGCCAAATCCTCACTTCCTATATATGAATCTTTACCTCTGGACCATTCCGGAACTCCTCGTGACGTCCAGGATCTCATCCGGGACTCCGAACAACATTCGGTAACTGCGTACATACTTTCCCTATAACCCTAGCGTCATCGAACCTTAAGTGTGTAGACCCTACGGGCTCGGAAATCATGTAGACATGGCCGAGATAACTCTCCGGTCAATAACCAACAGCGGGATCTGGATACCCATGTTGGCTCCCACATGCTCCACGATGATCTCATCGGATGAACCACGATGTCAAGGATTCAATCAATCCCGTATAAAATTCCCTTTGTCTATTACTTGCCCGAGATTCGATCGTCGGTATCCTGATACCTTGTTCAATCTCGTTACCGGCAAGTCTCTTTACTCGTTCCGTAACACATCATCCCGTGATCAACTCCTTGATCACATTGTGCACATTATGATGATGTCCTACCGAGTGGGCCCAGAGATACCTCTCCGTCACACGGAGTGACAAATCCCAGTCTCGATTCGTGCCAACCCAACAGACACTTTCGGAGATACCTGTAGTGCACCTTTATAGCCACCCAGTTACGTTGTGACGTTTGGTACACCCAAAGCATTCCTACGGTATCCGGGAGTTGCCCAATCTCATGGTCTAAGTAAATGATACTTGACATTAGAAAAGCTTTAGCATACGAACTACACGATCTTGTGCTAGGCTTAGGATTGGGTCTTGTCCATCACATCATTCTCCTAATGATGTGATCCCGTTGTCAACGACATCCAATGTCCATGGTCAGGAAACCGTAACCATCTATTGATCAACGAGCTAGTCAACTAGAGGCTTACTAGGGACATGGTGTTGTCTATGTATCCACACATGTATCTGAGTTTCCTATCAATACAATTCTAGCATGGGTAATAAACGATTATCATGAACAAGGAAATATAATAATAACCAATTTATTATTGCCTCTAGGGCATATTTCCAACAGTCTCCCACTTGCACTAGAGTCAATAATCTAGTTCACATCGCCATGTGATTAACACTCACAGGTCACATTGCCATGTAACCAACATCCAAAGAGTTTACTAGAGTCAATAATCTAGTTCACATCACTATGTGATTATCACTCAATGAGTTCTGGGTTTGATCATGTTATGCTTGTGAGAGAGGTTGTAGTCAATGGGTCTGCAATATTCAGATCCCTATGTATTTCGCAAAACTTTATGTCATATCATAGATGCTGCTACCACGTTCCACTTGGAGCTATTCCAAATTGTTGCTCCATTATACGTATCCGGCATCTCTACTCAGAGCTATCCGGATAGGTGTTAGGCTTGCATCGATGTAACTCTTTACGTCAAACTCTTTATCACCTCCATAACCGAGAAACATTTCCTTATTCCTCTAAGGATAATTTTGACCGTTATCTGGTGATTCACTCCTAGATCACCTTTGTACCCTCTTGCCAGACATGTGGCAAGGCACACATCAGGTGCGGTACTCAGCATGGCATACCGTATAGAGCCTATGACAAAAGCATAGGGGACGACCTTCGTCCTTCCTCTTTCTTCTGCCGTGGTCAATCTTTAAGTCTTACTCAACTTCACACCTTACAACTCAGGTAAGAATCCCTTCTTTGACTGATCTATTTTGAACTCCTTCAAAATCATGTCAAGGTGTGTGTTCTTTGAAAGTATCATCAGGCATCTTGATCTATCTCTATATATCTTGATGCCCAATATGTAAGCAGCTTTATCCAGGTCTTCCTTTGAAAATCACTCTTCAAACAACCGTTTATGCTTTCTATAAATTCTACATTATTTTGGATCAACAATATGTCATCCACATATACATATCAGTAATGTTGTAGTGCTCCCACTCACTTTCTTGTAAATACAAGTTTCTAGCAAACATTGTATAAACCTAAAAGCTTTGATCACTCCATCAAAGCATATATTCCGACTCCGAGATGCTTGCTCTAGTCCATAGAAGGATCGCTGGAGCCAGCATACCTTTTAGCATCCTTAGGATCGACAAAAACTTTGATTGTATCACATACAACTCTTTCTTACGAAAACTGGTAAGAAAACTTGTTTTGACATCCATGTGTGAGATTTCATAATCGAAAAATACAGCTAATGCTAACATGATTCCGACGGACTTAAGCATCGCTACGGGTGAGAAAATCTCATCGTAGTCAACTCCTTGAACTTGTGAGAAACTCTTTGCCACAAGTTGAGCTTCATAGACGGTGACATTACCGTCCGTGTTCGTCTTCTTCTTAAAGATCAATTTATTCTCAATGGCTTGCCGATCATTGGGCAAGTCCACCAAAGTCCATACTTTGTTCTGATACATGGATCCTATCTCAGATTTCATGGCTTCTAACCATTTGTCGGAATACAGGCCCACCATCACTTCTCCATAGCTCGTAGGTTCATTGTTGTCTGACAACATGATATCTAAGAAAGGATCACCGTACCACTCAGGAGTAGTACATATCCTTGTCGACCTACGAGGTTCGATAGCAACTTGATCCGAAGCTTCATGAGCACTATCATTAACTTCCTCTTCAACCGACATAGGCGCCACGGGAACATCTTTCTGTGTTGCACCACTTTCTGGTTGAAGTAGAGGTTCAACAACCTCATCAAGTTCTATCTTCCTCCCACTCAATTCTTTCGAGAGAAACTCCTTCTCGAGAAAGGACCCGTTCTTAGCAACAAACAATTTGCCCTCAGATCTGAGATAGAAGGTACACCCAACTGTCACCTTTGGGTATCCTATGAAGATGTGTTTGTCCGCTTTTGGGTTCGAGCTTCTCCGGCTGAAGCCTTAAGCATCGCAGACCCAAACATTAAGAAACGACAACTTTGGTTTCTTGCCAAACCAATGTTCATACGACGTCGTCTCAACAGACTTAGATGGTGTCCTATCTAAAGTGAATGCAGCTGTCTCTAACGCATAACCTCAAAATGAAAACGGCAGATCCGTAAGAGACATCATAGATCGCACCATATCTCATAGGGTTCGATTACGATGTCTGGACACACCATTACCCTGTGGTGTTCCAGGTGGCTTCAACTGTGAAACAATTCCACAATGTCTTAAGTAATTGCCAAGCTCATAACTCAGAAATTCTCATCGATCAGATCGTAGGAATTTGATCTTGTTGTTATGATGATTCTTAACTTCACTCTGAAATCGCTTGAACTTTTCAAACGTTTCAGACGTGTGCTTCATTAAGTAAATATAACTTTATCTACTCAAATCATCAGTGAAGATGAGAAAATAGCGATATCCACTGCACGCTTCAATTCTCATTGGATCACACACATCAGCATGTATTATTTCCAACAAGTCACTTGCCCGTTTCATTGTACCTGAAAACGGGGTCTTAGTCATCCTGCCCATGAGGCATGGCTCGCATGTGTCAAGCGATTCAAAATCAAGTGACTCCAAACATCCATCGACATGGAGTTTCTTCATGCATCTTACGGCAATATGACCTAAGCGGCAGTGCCACGAGAAAGTGGTACTATCATTATTAACTCTACATCTTTTGGCGTGAACATGTGTATTACCACGACCGAGATTCAATGAACCATTCACATAGGGTGCATGCCCATGAAAGGTATCATTCATGTAAACAGAATAACCATTATTCTCTAACTTAAATGAATGACCGTATTGCAATGAACATGATCTAATCATATTCATGCTCAACGTAGACACATGATAACATTTATCTAGGTTCAATACTAACCCCGAAGGAAGATGGAGCGTGCGATGGTGATCTCATCAACTTTGGAAATACTTCCAACACACATCGTCACCTCGCCCTTAGCCAGTCTCCGTTTAGTCTGTAGCTTTTGCTTCAAGTCACCAATAATAGCAACTGAACCGGTATCCAATACCCAGGTGCTACCAGGACTACTAGTAAGGCACATATTAATAACATGTATATACTTTGTTGAAGTTGCCAGCCTTCTTATCTACCATGTATTTGGGGTAGTTCCACTACCAGTGACCGTTCCCCTTACAATAGAAGCACTTAGTCTCGGGTTTGGGTTCAACCTTGGGTTCCTTCACTGGAGCGGCAACTGGTTTGCCATTCATGAAGTTTCCCTTCTTGCCCTTGCCCTTCTTGAAACTAGTGGTCTTGTTAAACCATCAACACTTGATGCTCCTTCTTGATTTCTACTTGTTGCGGTCTTAAGCACCGCGAACAGCTCCGGGATCATCTCCATCCCTTGCATGTCATAGTTCATCACGAAGATCTAGTAGCTTAGTGATAGTGACTAGAGAACTCAATCAATCACTATCTTATCTGGAAGTTTAACTCCCACTTGATTTAAGTGATTTTAGCACCCAGACATTCTGAGCACATGCTCACTAGCTGAGCTATTCTCCTCCATATTGTTGGCAAAATAACTTGTGAGAGGTCTCATACCTCTCAACACCGGCATGAGCCTGAAATCCCAATTTCAGCTCTTGGAACATCTCATATAACAAAGAGTCTCTAGTGTCCCCAACACACCCAATATAACAAAGAGTCTCTAGTGTCCCCAACACACCCAATATAATGGTAAATTGCATAGGTGCACTAGTTCGGCGAAGAGATGGTGATACAAGTGCAATGTGGATGGTATATATATGTTTTTATAATCTGAAAATATAAAAACAGCAAGGTGGCGAGTAATAAAAGTGAGCGAAAACGGTATTGCAATGCTTTGAAACAAGGCCTAGGGTTCATACTTTCACTAGTGCAAGTTCTATCAACAAGGATAACATAATTAGATCATATAACTATCCCTCAACATGCAACAAAGAGTCACTCCAAAGTCACTAATAGCGGAGAACAAACAAAGAGATTATTGTAGGGCGCGAAACCACCTCAAAGTTATCCTTTCTGATCGATCTATTCAAGAGTCCATAGTAAAATAACACGAAGCTATTCTTTCCGTTCGATATATCCTAGAGTTCGTACTAGAATAACACCTTAAGACACAAATCAACCAAAACCCTAATGTCACCACAAGTATCGCAGGTATGATTATACGATATGCATCACACAATCTCAGATTCATCTATTCAACCAACACAAAGAACTTCAAAGAGTGCTCCAAAGTTTCTACCGGAGAGTCAAGACGAAAACATGTGCCAACCCCTATGCATAAGTTCACAAGGTCATAGAACTCGCAAGTTGATCACCAAAACATACATCAAGTAGATCACGTGAATATCCCATTGTCACCACAGATAAGCACATGAAAGACATACATCAAGTATTCTCAACACTACAAAAAAAGACACATCCGTGACATTTTGGGCCGAACGAAACATATGACACTTTGAAAGTGCTAGTTATCGACTAGAGGGGGGGGGGGTGAATAGGCGATTTTTATGAAAGTCTTCAAAACATGGAAGTTTCGAAGACAAACAATAGAAATGACCCTATTGATATGCAGCGGAAGATAAACTACACTAAGCAAGCCATAGTCAAGTATGCAATAACGTGAGAGTACGAAGACAAATAGCAGCTAGGTAGTAAGGATCAGGATGGAAGATGGTATGAAGCCAAACTACGATACTAGTCAGACAGTGAAGACAAATAGGTAAAGCAAACAGGCAATGACTTCACGAAGTCAAACTCTAAGTAAAGAGAGGGAGAGGATAGAACCAGTCACTTGTTGAGGACACAGGATTTGTTGGACCAGTTCCAGTTGTTGTGACAACTGTACGTCTGGTTAGGGAGGCTGAGATTCAACTCAGAAGACCGCGTCTTCACCTTATTCCCCTTGAGCTAAGGACACCCAGTCCTTGCCCAATTACTCTGGTAAGTCTTCAAGGTAGACTTCCAAACCTTCACAGACTTTGTTCACCGGTGATCCACAATGACTCTTGGATGCTCAGAACACGACGCCTAACCGGCTGGAGGATTCACAGTCCTCAAGTGTAATAAGTCTTCAGGTCACGCAGATAGAAAGACTTCAGTGATGCCTAACACTCTTTGGCTCTGGGTGTTTGGGCTTTGTCCTCGCAAGGATTTCTCTCTCTCAAAGGCTTCGAGGTGGGTTGCTCTCAATACGACAAAAGCCATGCACTAACTCTGAGCAGCCACCAATTTATGGTGTAGGGGGTGGGCTATTTATAGCCACTAGGCAACCCGACCTAATATGTCCGAAATGACCCTGGGTCACTAAGGAACTGACACGTGTTCCAACGGTTAGATTTCAAACACACGCGGCAACTTTACTTGGGCTACAAGCAAAGATGACTCATCCAGCTCTGGATAAGATTTGCTCTCATTGTGTTTGCTCGAAGACATATGATTTGGGTTGAGCATCACTTCAGTCACTCTAACTTTGTTCACTTGGACCCCACTTAACAGTACGGTGGTTCCTATGACTCAACAAAGAAGAAAAGGAAACAACGAAATGACTAAGTCTTCGCGCTTCATAGTCTTCACTCAATGTCTTCTCATGTCATAGTCTTCAATATGAATGTCTTCACATACCACCATTGTCGTCAATGTCTTCATACATTTTTAGGGGTCATCTCCGGTAGGTAAACCGAATCAATGAGGGACTACTACCTGTGTTATCCCGCAATTCTCACAAACACAATTCTCACAAACACATTAGTCCCTCAACCAGGTTTGTCGTCAATACTCCAAAACCAACTAGGGATGGCACTAGATGCACTTACAATCTCCCCCTTTTTGGTGATTGATGACAAGCTGGTTGAAGTTTTCAACGGGGAAAAGTATGTGAAATGTAAAGGATTTACGTATTGTCTTCATAAGTGGCAAAGTCTCCCCCTGAAGATGTGCATATAAGTAATTTGCTTTTGGAATGCAAATGCACATGGCAGGTTGTACTTGTGGAGATCCTCTTCAACTTATGAAGACAATTCATCATGCATGATTTGATATAACGAAGATAATGTCATGCATAATGAAAAATGCACGTCTGCAGAATGACCTAAGTGCAGAAGTTATCATCGGACATGCGGAATTTATCATCGCATCAGAGAATAGCAAATAAGTAGCAGACGACCATCGAGTTTAAGTGTTACAACTCAAAGAACCAAATGTATCAAAAAGCGAGAGTTGTAAACACTAGGCAAAATATAAAACAACCGCCCATATGGACCCGCTTGAAGACTATCAAACTCATATGCTTCTCCCCCTTTTGTCAGTAAGGACCAAAAAGGTTTGAAGACATAGAGCATCTACTCGTTCCCACGAGGAGTTGGTGAAGCATCAGGGTCGTTGGTGTTGGTTGGCGGTGCAGACGAACTTGGTGCAGTGTTGATTCACGCTGAAGGTGGTGAAGTAGCATCGTCTTCATTATCAATGACACATGCATTCACTGTTGCAGCAGAGGAGGAGAACTCAGAGTCTTCAAGAGACGGAGTGCGCCGCAGCACAGTCCTTCTCGGAGGTGTTGAGTCAAACTTGAAACGTTCAGTGAAGCCATCTTCTTGCAGATCATCGTCAGAGCACATAAGCGTCAGCCCTTTCCATGTACGCCGACAAGTTTCATGGGCGACAAAGGCATTCTTGGTTGGCAAGGTTGCGAATCCTGTTTACGTCCACCAAGAGGCTTTTCATTTGACGCTTCAGCCAGTCATGATGCTTATCCTGTTTCTGATGAAGGGCAACCAGAAGCTCTCGGTCATTGAGAACACGAGATCTCTTCTTGGGCCGTTGTGCAATGGTGCTTTCGGTGGCTTCAGTGAGGGCACGGTGAGGTGCACGCATAGTACCAGCCAGGGGATAAACACGAGTGACTGCTTGAACTCCTTCAATGTTTTGAGAGAAGCTTTGATTCTCAGCATCTTGAAGACAAAGGGGCTCCTGGCAGGCTCTGGATAGATGGCTTCAACTGACATATCAACCTCAGGCAGAAAAATCAGATGATTGCGAGCAGAGGGCTGATAGTTGACAGCTGAGTGAAGTTTGATCAGACGCATAATCCATGGAGCGTAAAACTTCAAGCCAAAGAGATCAGATCCTGATGCAGCAAGTTGGCGGATGAAGAAGTCTTGTGCATTGAAGCTTTTGCCGTGAAGAATATGGAAGACCAAAGTCTTCATTGCACCTTCAAGCTTTGCATGTGGAGAATGTCCTTTGATGGGCCAGAGAGTTCGCCTTATAATGTGATAGATGGTACGGGGCAGATACTCAAGGTCTTCAGCAAAGAACTCCTTAGGATATTCAGCACCGGGAGGCAAAGGCTTCATCATGCTAAGCATCTGACTCATGTTGGGTTCAGGCTTGTGAAAAATGCTTTCCATAGCAGCACTGTGAAGCTGACAACCAGGTTCATAAAGATCACCTGGAGTGGGCAGGCCAGTGAGCTCAATGACATCAAAGGCTTTGGCTTCATGATGAACATTGCCAGTCATCCACTCAAGGACCCAAGTCTTCGGATCCCTGTTGTAGCCACGAATATGAAGAGTGGCATAGAATTGGAGTAGAAATTCTTTGTTCCAGTGCTCCTTGTCAGTGACGAACTGCAACAAACCAGACTCTCTGAAGCAATCTAGCGCTTCTTCCAAACAAGGCAGACCAGTTATGGCTTCAGTGTCAAGACGCATATGTGAAAAATGCGACCTTGATTGTATAAGATGCATGAGTAATAATTGCGCTGCTGATAGCTCCAGAACCGATCAGAAGATATTCTCGCCTTAGAGTAGGGGTTCTTGGCGCTATCAAAGAAGGTGTTGTGTGCTTTGAAGCCATTGATATTGAATGATCCGGGTGCAGATGCAGTGCCTGGAAACCTAGGCAGCCTTGGCATTGGCTTCTGAACCTAAGGCCTGTGCTCGACGTGATAGTCAAATTGGGGACCAGCAGCAGGTGGAGGAACAAGAAGCGGCCATTTGACAGTGATAAGCTGGCCATAGTTGTACGCTTGCTCGATAGTGTGTGGCCTTGGTGGTGGAACAGGAGCAGTGGCATCAACAGAGGCGTCAGGCTGCACATCTGTTGCAGGTGCATCATTGCCTTCTGGCACAGTGTTTGGTGCAGGCTCCACATTTGCTTCAGCCATGACTACGTCATTGGCTTCATTGGTGTTAGTGGTGGCAGCCTCAAGATTCTCAACCTCCACTTGATGAGCTGGAGGATCGGGCATAGACACGTTCACTTCAGGAACAACTTCTTCAGTGATGGGGGGAGTAGGGACACATTCTTCTGCTTGATTGTATTCGGCTGATGCAGCCGGATTGTCTTCAACAACTTTAGCTTCAGACTGGGAGACATTCACAGTAGGAGTGGCTTCTGGGAACACTTGACGTGCAACAGATTGGTGGTGCACTTCTCCTTCTGGAACGCTCGAAAGAGGGACTTGGGGCCTTGGTCCTTTGCGAAGCCTGCGTAACGCTGGCGACGCCTGTGGAGATGGAGTTGGCTGGGCCGCAAAGTCATCTTCTTATTCTTGCACAGGTGGTGTGACTTGTTGATGGGGAGTACTCGGGGTGTCTTGTTGTTGTGGGTGATCAACCCATGATGCATCATGAGCAATTGGCGTCAGAGGACGACCAATGCTGATGAGTTCGCTGTTCGTGAGAACAGGCGATGATACCAAGTTGTGCTCGATCTAAGGAAGAACTACATCATCTTCAACATTGTCATGGTGACCAATGTCTTCAGCAGTGGTGGGGTCAACTGCTGGAATGTCTTCGGCTTCGGGAGCCTCTGTGGAAGCAGGCTCATGAGCTACCATCCGTCATTCTTGATGCGAAGAGTCAGGACGAGCAACCGAGATGGGCTCGACAACAAGGGGCTCTGTGGGAGCAGCCCGATCTTTCTTGGTTTTGCACTTCTTCTTGGAGGGAGTGACATCAGAAGCTGCATGATTTTTCCTCTTTCTGGCTTCAGCCTCGGCAGTCCTTGTCTTCTTCAGTTCTGAAGTAGTTGACCTGACCTTTGGCTTCAAGCCAGACATGCTGCTTGGGAAGAAAATGCGAGGTTCTTCCTGCCTTGAAGGTGCAGATTGATCAGTCGATGGCTTCTTCTTCTTTGCAGCCATTCTGGGGTCGATGCCAGGACGACCAAGAGCCTTGCGCTTTTCAGCTTCATTGTAGGCTTGCACGCACTTGTCAGCCAGACTCTTCATGCGCTCACGAGAACCTTTAGCTTCTTCTCATTTCTTGAGAAAAGCTTCCTTGAGCTCGTGCAGCATAACCTTGAAGTTTTTGACTTCTTGCATGCTGAGCTTTGCCATGTGCTTCTTGAACTGAGCTTTCTCATAGTCAATTTTGTGCTTCAGTTAAACTATGCGCTGAGCTAGAGCGAGCTCAGAAGCAATGGCGCCATTGAAAGAGACGCTGAGGCCAATTGGAAGTTGCAGATCTTTAAAGCTGAGATTGGGGGTTTCAAACTACTCATCAATGAAGTTGTGGATGATTGCCACGTCAAAGAGAGGCAAATCATTGAAGATTTCTGCTTCTTCCTTGCTCTTAATCAGTTGCTCAAGAGCGTCATCTGCAAGATCTTCATCACTTGACAGATCAATGTGTTCGTCTTGCAGAATGGCAGCAGGGGTCAATGCCTGATCAGTATTCTTTTCCATCTCCGTCTTCTTCGAGATACTTGAGCGATCTTCAAACTGCACACTGTCTTCAGGAGGTGCAGTAGCCAGTGGCTTCGCACGTGAAGCTTTTGGAGGAGCAGCTGATCTTGAAGCTTTAGCCTTCTTTTGCTTCTGCGGCTTTGGAGTAGGAGGTGGGGCTTCATCAGTGTCGGCATCGTCATCGGAATGATCCACTTTGGCACCTTAAACAGAAATGTGAGTGATGAGGCCATCAAGGTTGTAGAACGGTCCGATGATATTGGGTTCAGCATCGCGTGAGCCGTCAGCCCGGGGAGTAGAAGGACCAGGGTTGAAGTCTAATCCCAATGAATTCTTGTTTTCCTTGGCCGATGCCTTTGCATGCTGGAAGTTACGCTTGAAGAGATTATCGTCACGACACCAGAGTAGTGATGATGGGTCGGCATTTTCAGGCTGTGGTCCTCGGACCATGCAGGGATAGAACCCCTGAGCAATAGCTTCAGCTCTGGTCTTGGGTGGAAGGCTTCGTAAGAGAATGTCACCCCAAGGACTCTTGATCGCATTCTTCTCAGCATACTCCTGGGTCACAAACTTGTATTTAAACCATTGTTCGGCCCAATATCTTCGAATCCATTGGATTCGTGTCTTGCGCTGATTGTAATCCTCTTCTGGATCTGTCTTGTACAACTCTGAGAGGTCATCAAGCAAATCTCTTGATGTTCCCCCACGACGCTGTCTGCCACCCTTCCTTGCAGATTTCTCTGTAGCCATGAACTTCAAACTGAATGGCTTCAACATGTTCAAAGGCTTCAAAGGCTTCCGCTTGCTGGATAAACATGAACTGGCTTCGGGAGAGTTAATATGATGTTGTAAGAATTCTGCAAACGAATGCAGACTATGAGAACCAAGGGATTCTCCCACAGAAATGTACCTGTGACAGCATTAGAGATGCGAGGGAAGGGGAGAGGTCATATGCATTCTCAGAAGATTTTGAAGATAAATCAGTTTGAAGACATTGACCTCATGGTGCGAAGAGATTCACTTATGTGTTTGAAGTTGGTCCAGATTTGTACGAATCCAGGAATAGGTACAAGTGAGGAATCTAACTCGTTATGAAGCTTAAGTGAATATACTAGGCAGTATTTGAGATGCAGACAGGATAGATCTAACATGGTGTAGGCATAAACCAATTTTGGTAAACAGGATGAATCTTTGAGGATCAAAAAGATGGTAAAAAGAGAGTTTTATTTACCACGCGAAGAACTGCTAGATGGGAAGAATAGGAGACCGAGCAGTTCAATCCACCGTGCCCTAACTTGGCGACAGAGGACACCTACGGCGGTGGCGGAGAGGACGTTGTCCGCGGCCGGCGTGAGGACGGCGTCGGTGAGGTCACGGCAGCTAAGCGCTTCGTCGCCGGCGTCGTCGAGAGCTAGCGGTGGCGCTAGGGTTTTGACGAGGTGGAGAGGTGGAAGAAGGTTTTCTTGACCGCAGGGGACATGTATTTATAAGGAAGTGTGCGGCATAGCGCAATTACGCAGGTGCCCCTGGCGGCTCACATCTGAGGGACACGTGGCATGCATGCAACATACAAGGAGTTGTCCCACGTTCCCACGTCCGCCCGAACTGTCGGATGGTCGTTCCGGCTTCTCCGGATTTCAGGCAATAAAGATAGAGCATTTAAAACAAACTTAATGTTTGTCTCTGTATCTTCTGCTGACAAGGACGCAGAGAAGACATTCGACAGTTTTAATAGAATGCATATGATTTGGACAGATAGAGTTTGAGATAGAAAGCATAGAGAGATTAGGGTCTGATCACATTCACTTAGTTCAAAAGATTCAACAAGGAAGACATAGCTATAAGTGAATGTTGTAGAGGACAGAACACTAATATATATATCAGAAGACAATCAAATCAACACAGTGAAGATAATCATGAAGACAAGTTGAAATTGAAGACAAACCAAATGTGAAGACTTAGCAAATGTGACGCCATGAGTAAAACACTTCAAACAGAAAAATTTGGTGGTGGCGTTAACCACCGTATAGGAAGTATTAGACCTAGACACGGCGCACAATTATCGTGGCGCTCCGAAGTCAAATTCCACGTTAATGTATTCACACTCAGAATGTAAATCTTCATTGATTGAAGATATACTTTACTTCGTGTGTTGCACATCTAAGTCATCAACATGCATAAGTGTTGGGATGTGTGCCTGATCACAGGACATTTGAGGATTCCAAGATATTTAGCTCACACCGTAACTTGCAAAACCTTTTCTCATCCAAGGGCTTTGTGAAGATATCTGCTAGTTGCTCTTCAGTGTTGACGTGAATGATATCAATATCTTCCTTCATGACATGATCTCTGAGAAAGTGATGACGAATTTCAATGTGCTTTGTCTTCGAGTGCTGAACTGGGTTGTCGGCAATCTTGATGGCGCTTTTGTTGTCATAGAAGAGAGGCACTTGTTTCAGATTGATGCCATAGTCCTTGAGAGTTTGCTTCATCCATAGAAGCTGAGCGCAGCAAGATCCAGCAGCAATGTATTCAGATTCAGCAGTGGAGAGTGATACACAGTTCTGCTTCTTTGAAGACCAACAGACAAGTGATCGTCCCAGAAATGACATGTGCCTGATGTAGACTTGCGATCCACCTTGTCACCAGCATAATCAGCATCAGAGAATCCAACCATTTCAAATTCTGAGCCCTTTGGATACCATAATCCTAATGTTGGGGTGTAAGCCAAATATCGAAGAATTCGCTTCACAGCTAAGTGATGCGATTCCTTTGGTGCCGCTTGGAATCGAGCACACATGCAAACACTAAGCGTATTATCTGGCCTAGATGCACATAGGTAAAGTAAAGAACCAATCATGGAGCGGTATACCTTTTGATCGAACTCTTTACCATTGTCGTCCGGACCCAGATGGTGTTTGGCTGGCATTGGCGTCGTGTAACCTTTGCAATCTTGCATTCCGAACTTCTTCAGGCAATCTTTGAGATATTTTTCTTGAGATATGAAGATGCCATTCCTTTACTGACGAATTTGAAGACCAAGGAAGAACTTTAGCTCACCCATCATGGACATCTGATATTGCTCTTGCATCATGTGTCCAAACTCATCACTGTATTTCTGATTGGTGCATCCGAAGATAATATCGTCCACATAGATTTGGCACACAAACAGTTCACCATCATATGTCTTCGTGAAGAGTGTGGGATCGAGGGATCCAGGTTTGAAGCCTTTGCTCTTCAGGAAGTCTTTGATCGTATCATACCAGGTGCGAGGAGCTTGTTTGAGGCCATACAATGCTTTGTTTAGCTTGTACACCATATCAGGATGCTTTGGATCTTCAAAGCCAGGAGGTTGTGCAACATATACTTCTTCTTCAATCTTGCCGTTGAGAAATGCACTCTTCACATCCATTTGATATAGCAAGATGTTGTGATGATTTGCATAAGCTAGCAGTATCCGAATAGCTTCAAGCCTAGCCACAGGAGCAAATGTTTCATCAAAGTCAATCCCTTCAACTTGAGCATATCCTTGAGCGATGAGACGTGCTTTGTTTCTGACGACTTGACCATGCTCATCTTGCTTGTTTCGATATATCCATTTTGTGCCTATTATGTTATGCTTGCGAGGGTTAGGACGCTTGACAAGTTTCCAAACATTGTTCAGCTTGAACTGTTGAAGCTCTTCTTGCATAGCTTGAATCCATTCAGGTTCCATAAAGGCTTCAGCAACTTTCTTGGGTTCGGATATTGACACAAAGGAAAAGTGCCCACAGAAATTTGCTAACTGTGTTGCTCTTGAGCGAGTAAGTGGACCAGGTGCATTGATGCTATCAATTATCTTCTCAATCTGTACTTTGTTTGCAACACGAGGATGAACTGGACGAAGATTTTGCTCTTGCTGATCATTATCAACATTGGAAGGATTGTCTTCAGGCTGAGCATTGTCTTCAGGTTGATTAGGTGCAGAAATGATAAGTTCCTCTTCAGGTTGTGCTTCAGAAGGCATGATTTCACCAGTTCCCATTAGCTTGATAGATTCACTGGGTGGAGCTTCGTCTAGTGTACTTGGCAGGAGCTCTCTTTGTGAACCATTGGTTTCATCAAACCGCACGTCCACAGTTTGACGATTTTGTAAAGATAGAGATTGAAGACTCTGTAAGAGTGCGAGTCCTTTCCGTAACCGAGCATGAAGCCTTCGTGAGCTTTAGGTGCAAATTTTGATTTGTGATGTGGATCCTTGATCCAACACCTAGCTCCAAATACTCTGAAGTAACTGACATTTGGCTTCTTGCCAGTGAGGAGCTCATAGGATGTTTTATTCAGAAGCTTATGGATGTAAACACGGTTGATGACATGACATGCTGTATCAATAGCTTCAGGCCAGAACTTTCTTGGTGTCTTGTATTCATCGAGCATTGTTCGAGCCATCTCAATGAGGGTTTTGTTCTTGCGCTCCACGATGCCATTTTGCTGAGGTGTGTACGGAGCAGAGAACTCATGAGTGATTCCCATTGTATCCAGATAAAGATCAAGTCTGGTGTTCTTGAACTCAGTGCCGTTGTCACTTCTGATATGCTTGATCTTGACGCCATAATTGTTCATGGCACGGTTGGCGAAGTGTCTGAAGACATCTTGCACTTCAGTCTTGTAGAGAATTATGTGCACCCATGTATATCTTGAGTAATCATCAACAATGATGAAGCCATAGAGACAGGCAGTTGTTGTGAGGGTGGAGTAGTGAGTATGGCCAAATAAGTCCATGTGTAGCAGCTCGAAGGGTTGTGATGTCGTCATGACTGTCTTCGAGGGATGCTTGGCCCTTGTCATCTTTCCAGCTTCGCAGGCACTGCACAAATGATCCTTCTTGAACTTGACGCCCTCGATGCCTATGACATGCTTCTTCTTGGCGAGAGTGTGTAAGTTCCTCATGCCAGCATGCCCCAGCCTCCGATGCCATAGCCGGCACTCTAAAGCTTTTGCAAGAAGACATACGGCAAGCTGTGGACCTACTGAGAAATCTACCATGTACAGATCATCTTTCCGGTACCCTTCAAATACTAGAGATTTGTCAGATTCCAAAAGTACAAGGCAACGATATTTTTCAAATATCACAATCATGTTCAAGTCACAAAGCATTGAGACAGACATTAAGTTGAAACCAAGGGATTCAACAAGCATCACTTTATCCATGTGCTGATCCTTTGAGATTGCAACTCTACCTAGATCCAATACCTTGCTTTTACCAGTGTCAGCAAATGTGATGTGACTCTTGTCAGATGGACGTAAAGTTGAGTCCATAAGAAGACTTCGATCACCAGTCATGTGATTAGTGCATCTGCTGTCCATAATCCATTCTGAAGCATGCGGTGTCATACCCTACAGTACAGTTAGGGGGATAGGCTTAACCAAGAGCATTGTGAAGCATAAACATTTGACAGGCAAGAGGATTATTGAAGCTCAGATCAAGATTAGGACTGATAGGATGAATGGCAAACGATTCGGGAACAAAATACATAGTGAGACCATTTGGGCATTTGATCTTGCGCCCTACAAGATGTTTTAGGTCCCCAGCAATAGCATCAGACGCCTTTGATTTTCGGCTGGAGACCTTTTCCTGCAAAAGAAAGTTAATTCTTCTTAACCACCCACATCTTCAGGGGTGGCTTAGAAGCAATGAGTCTAAGTGCAGCATCTGAGAACTTTGGCTTTGGAGCCCTAGCAAATAGCCTCGCAGGATATGAATGATACTCATATGAATAACCAGAAAAGTTCTTGGTTCTATGAACATAGCGGTTTGAAGACACACGCTCATATTCATAAGTCTGAGTATGGTTTCCCTGCAAAACATTGGCGTTAGGGTGACTCAGGTGAGTCCTTTGTCTGTATGAAGCCTTTGGACCATATGAAGCCTTAGGTCTTGGTACTTAGGATGAAGATTTTTTATGATGACTTTCAAGTTCTTGGTACTTAGGATGAAGATTTTTTATGTCTTCAACTAAGGACTATGAATGGGTCATTTCCACGTCCAACAGGTCATCGCTTTTGTCTAACAGTTTTTGAGTATGTTCCATAGCCCTTTGTTGTTCAGTTGCAATTTTAGCAAGTGTTTTGTAGCTGGGTTTGGATTCACAATCAGAGTCATCTGCACTAGATGTTTGAAAGTAAGCATCGCGTGATTTTACCTTGGCACCACGTGCCATGAAGCAGTAGGTGGGAGCAGAGTCGTCCTTGTCATTAGCTTCAGCTTCAGTGTGGAATTCATTGTCTTCAGTGTTGAAGATGGACTTAGCAATGTATGCTGTGGCTAGAGCCAGACTTGCAACACCAGGGTCGGACTCCTCCTCAGACTCCTCCTCCGCCTCCTCAGAAGCAGACTCCTCCTATGAATCCATCTCCTTGCCAACAAAAGCACGATCCTTGCCAGATGAGCTCTTCTTATGAGATGAAGACTTGGATGAGGACTTGGAAGAAGACTTCTTCTTCTTCTTCTTCTTCTTCTTCTTCTTGTCATCAGAATCATATTCCTTGCTCTTCTTCTTCTTCTTCCTCTTCTTCTTCTTCTTATTCTTCTTCTTCTTCTTCTTCTCCTGCCCCTTTTCTTCTTCTTCTTCTTCTTCTTCTTCTTCTTCTTCTTCTTCTTCTTCTTCTTCTTCTTCTTCTTCTTCTTCTTCTTCTCTTCTTCTTCTTTCTTCTTCTTCTTCTTTCTTCTTCTTCTCTTCTTCTTCTTCTTCTCTTCTTCTTCTTCTTCTTCTTCTTCTTCTTCTTCTTCTTCTTCTTCTTCTTCTTCTTCTTCTTCTTCTTCTTCTTCTTCTTCTTCTTCTTCTTCTTCTTCTTTCTTCTTCTTCTTCTTCTTCTTCTTCTTCTTCTTCTTCTTCTTCTTCTTCTTCTTCTTCTTCTTCTTCTTCTTCTTCTTCTTCTTCTTCTCTTCTTCTTCTTCTTCTTCTTCTTCTTCTTCTTCTTCTTCTTCTTCTTCTTCTTCTTCTTCTTCTTCTTCTTCTTCTTCTTCTTCTTCTTCTTCTTCTTCTTCTTCTTCTTCTTCTTCTTCTTCTTCTTCTTCTTCTTCTTCTTCTTCTTCTTCTTCTTCTTCTTCTTCTTCTTCTTCTTCTTCTTCTTCTTCTTCTTCTTCTTCTTCTTCTTCTTCTTCTTCTTCTTCTCTTCTTCTTTCTTCTTCTTCTTCTTCTTCTTCTTCTTCTTCTTCTTCTTCTTCTTCTTCTTCTTCTTCTTCTTCTTCTTCTTCTTCTTCTTCTTCTTCTTTCTTCTTTCTTCTTCTTCTTCTTCTTCTTCTTCTTCTTCTTCTTCTTCTTCTTCTCATTGTCCCACTATGGACACTCAGAGATATAGTGTCCAGGTTTCTTGCATTTATGACATTTTCTCTTCTTGTAGTCATGAGTGGAAGCTTCATCATTTCTTGAGCTGGATCATGAAGACTTTCTGAAGCCCTTCTTCTTAGTGAACTTCTGGAACTTCTTCACGAGCATAGCAAGTTCCTTTCCAATGTCTTCAGGATCATCAGAACGGCAGTTAGATTCTTCTTCAGATGAGGAAACGGCTTTTGATTTCAAAGCGCAAGTTCAGCCATAGTTGGGACCATAGATATCTCTTTTCTCAGATAGCTGGAACTCATGTGTGTTGAGCCTCTCAAGTATATCAGACGGATCGAGTGTCTTGAAGTTAGGGTGTTCTTGTATCATGAGTGCAAGGGGTGTCAAAGGAGCTGTCAAGTGATCTCAGTAGTGTCTTGACGATTTCATGCTTGGTAATCTCAGTGGCGCCGAGAGCACGAAGCTCATTCGTGATGTCAGTGAGGCGATCAAACGTGAGCTAGACATTTTCATTGTCGTTTCTCTTGAAGCGGTTGAAGAGGTTGCGAAGAACACTGGTCCTTTGATCTCTCTGGGTTGAGACGCCTTCATTGACCTTGGACAGCCAGTCCCAGACTAGCTTCGACGTTTCCAGAGCACTCACGCGGCCATACTGTCCTTTGGTCAGATGACCACAGATGATGTTCTTGGCAGTAGAGTCCAGTTGAATGAACTTCTTGACATCAGCAGGGGTGACACCTTCACCAGTCTTGGGAACGCCGTTCTTGACGACATACCAGAGGTCGACATCAATGGCTTCAAGATGCATGCGCATCTTATTCTTCCAGTAGGGATACTTAGTTCCATCGAATACGGGGCAAGCAGCGGAGACTTTGATTATCCCTGGAGTCGACATAGCTAAAACTCCAGGTGGTTAAACCAAATCACACAGAACAAGGGAGTACCTTGCTCTGATACCAATTGAAAGTGCTAGTTATCGACTAGAGGGGGGTGAATAGGCAATTTTATGAAAGTCTTCAAAACATGGAAGTTTCGAAGACAAACAATAGAAATGACCCTATTGATATGCAGCGGAAGATAAACTACACTAAGCAAGCCATAGTCAAGTATGCAATAACGTGAGAGTACGAAGACAAATAGCAGCTACGTAGTAAGGATCGGGATGGAAGATGGTATGAATCCAAACTACGATACTAGTCAGATAGTGAAGACAAATAGGTAAAGCAAACAGGCAATGACTTCACGAAGTCAAACTCTAAGTAAAGAGAGGGAGAGGATAGAACCAGTTACTTGTTGAGGACACAAGATTTGTTGGACCAATTCCAGTTGCTGTGACAACTGTACATTTGATTAGGGAGGCTGAGATTCAACTCAGAAGACCGCGTCTTCACCTTATTCCCCTTGAGCTAAGGACACCCAGTCCTTGCCCAATTACTCTGGTAAGTCTTCAAGGTAGACTTCCAAACCTTAACAGACTTCGTTCACCGGCGATCCACAATGACTCTTGGATGATCAGAACGCGACGCCTAACCGGCTGGAGGATTCACAGTCCTCAAGTCTAATAAGTCTTCAGGTCACGCAGACAGAAAGACTTCAGTGATGCCTAACACTCTCTGGCTCTGGGTGTTTGGGCTTTGTCCTCGCAAGGATTTCTCTCTCTCAAAGGCTTCGAGGTGGGTTGCTCTCAATACGACAAAAGCTGTGCACTAACTCTGAGCAGCCACCAATTTATGGTGTAGGGGGTGGGCTATTTATAGCCACTAGGCAACCCGACCTGATATGTCCGAAATGACCCTGGGTCACTAAGGAACTGACACGTGTTCCAACGGTCAGATTTAAAACACACGCGGCAACTTTACTTGGGCTACAAGCAAAGCTGACTCATCCAGCTCTGGATAAGATTTGCTCTCATTGTCTTCGCTCGAAGACATAGGATCTGGGTTGAGCATCACTTCAGTCACTCTGACTTTGTTCACTTGGACCCCACTTAACAGTACGGTGGTTCCTATGACTCAACAAAGAAGAAAAGGAAACAACGAAACGACTAAGTCTTCGCGCTTCATAGTCTTCACTCAATGTCTTCTCATGTCATAGTCTTCAATATGAATATCTTCACATACCACCATTGTCGTCAATGTCTTCATACATTTTTAGGGGTCATCTCCGGTAGGTAAACCGAATCAATGAGGGACTACTACCTGTGTTATCCTGCAATTCTCACAAACACATTAGTCCCTCAACCAGGTTTGTCGTCAATACTCCAAAACCAACTAGGGGTGGCACTAGATGCACTTACACACTTCTATGACGATAATTGTGACAAAACCCGGTATCATCATAGATGTGGAGGGCTCCTACTTCTATGAAAAAAAATCATGACAGAAAATGGGCTTTTCGTCCTGGGCGGGCCGGAGACGCAGCTGCATGACATTCTTTGGGCCATCCATGACGGAAAAAACCATGGTAGAAGCGAGGGCGAGGAAAATTTCGGTGAGTTCCCGGTTACGGTGGGAGGTCGGGGGCCGAGCGATGCGCGTTTCTCTCGTACACGTACGCGCGTGTGTGTGAGGCATTGGCTCTAACTGAACCCGAGCGAGGCGTTGGGCTCTAACTGAACCCGAGCGATTGCACTGCAGGCTACGCGTTACTGAACCCGAGCGATCGATCGATGGCTGTTAACTGAACCCGATCGAGCGATTCCTTCGCTACTGCTACTAACTGAAGTCGATCGATGCTGCCTCTAGGATGAACAGTGAGCATTGCGCGGGGGGGGGAGGGGGGGTTGGATGAACAGTGAGCGGTGGTGTTGCCTCTGGATGAACAAGACCCCGTGGTGTGGTGGAGGGCTGGATGAACAGTAGACGGTGGAGGGGTGCCCGTGGAGGGGTGGTTGAACAGGACCCCCTGGTGTGGAGGGCTGGATGAACAATAGACGATGGAGGGGTGCCCGTGAAGGGGTGGTTGAACAGTAGCTGGTGGAGTAGCGCGTGGTGGAGGCTGGATGAACAGGAGCCCGTGGAGGCTGGAGGAGGTCGACGGTAACCCGTGGAGGCTGGAGGAGGTCGACGGTGGAGATGAATAGTATCCCATGGAGTCCCGTTTTGCGGTACGCCACACCCCTCCCGATGAACAGGACCCCCATTTCGACCGTAGCGCTCCAACACAAGTCCGTTTCGTCCATTTTGTGGTACGCCACACCCCTCCCGATCAACAGGACCCCCGTTTCGACCATAGGAGGTCCGTTTCGTCCGTTTTGCGGTACGCCACACCTCTCCCGATCAACAGGACCCCCGTTTCGACCGTAGGAGGTCCGTTTCCTCCGTTTTGTGGTATGCCAGACCCTCCCGATCAACAGGACCCTGTTCCGAATGTAGGAGGTCCATTTCCTCCGTTGTGTGGTGCGCCATGCCTCGTTTCCATCACCGTCCAAGCCCTCCCGACGAACACGACCACGCATTCCGTTTCGACCCAGCCAGTTGGCTCCCACGCGTTCTGTTGCCTCCCGATGAACACGACGCAATCCATTGCCTCCCCATGAACACGACGCATTCCGTTGCCTCCCCATGAACACGACGACGACGTTGTTTCTCCGTTCCGACCCAGCCATGTACACGAGCCCTGGCCGTACATATGCGCGAGTAAGCGTTCGAGACCCCGCCCGTGTGTACACATACGTGGCCGTATTTTCTTTCTTGCACCCTGGCCGCTGTACGTACGTGTACATGCTACGTGTGCGCCTCTACTACGACACGTACGCGCCTCTACTACGACACGTGCGCGCCTCTACATCCACCAGTATATATGTACGTACACGTTCGCGACCAGAATGACAACGCTACGTACGCTTCGACTAGGTGGGTCCCGACTGTCAGGCACTTCCTTGCCTGCGAAGATGTAGCTGGTGGGTCCCAGCAGTCAGGGGGGCGAATTGTTTTTTTGCCCGGACGCACTTCCTTGCGTGCAAAGATGTAGCTGGTGGGTCCCAGCAGTTAGGGGCAAACGTTTTTTTCGCAAAATACGGTGGCCCTTCTGGTGGGTCCCCGCTGTCAGGTGGAGGAATAATTATTTTGCATGTAATAAGGAGGCACTTCCTTGCTGCGGCCGTGGACCCAGCTGTCAGCCTCTCCACGTACAGTCCATGTCCGATGGAAGCCGTTCCTTGACCACGTTGACCACGCCGCGCCGAGAGCACCAGGGCGGTGGACAAAGGCGAGGCCTAGGAAGGGGACGACGCGGAGCCGGGGAAGACGCGACAGTGGATGCCCATGCGTAGAGGAGTACGAGGGTTCAATGGTTCGCTGCGGTGTGAGGCTACCGTCGCCGTAGAATAACAGGGGGTGTGGGTGAGTAGAGGGATGGCCTGGCCAGCGGTGAGGCCTCCACCGCATCGCAGCCGGCCACGGGAGGCAGGAGCACGAGGCACGACCGGCGCTGGTTTGGGCGACTGGAGCAAGAAGACCAGAGGTTGAAGAAGCACTACAGCCATTGGATGGACATCGTACGGTCACTGGAGCTAGAATCGTGCATATTGACTAAGTTGACAAAGCCCTCTGTCCCCGTCAACTTAGTAGGCCCACAAGTCAGCCTGCCACTATACTGGGTCGCAGCTAATAGGGGGAGTATTCATTTTTTTGTGCGTAATAAGGAGGCACTTCCTTGCATGCGAAGATATAGCTGGTGGGTCCGAGTTGTTAGCGGCGGGTAACGTGTTTTTCGTGAAATACAGAGGCCCTTTCGGTGGGTCCCTGATGTCAGGTGGAGGAATCATTATTTTGCGCATAATAAGGAGGCATTTCCTTACGTGCGGCCGTGGACCCAGCTGTCGACCTCTCCACGTACAGTCCACTTTAGATGCATGTCGGTTGTTGACCACGTTGACCAGGCCGCGCCGAGAGCACCAGGGCGGTGGAAGATGGCGAGGCCTAGGAAGGAAACGATACGGAGGCAGGGAAGACTCAGTAGTTGTTTCCCACGCGGAGGGGAGTGCGACTGTACGAGGGTTTACTGGTTCGTCTGCCGTCGCCGGAGAATAACAGCAGGTGTGGGTGAGTAGAGGGATGGCTAGGCCAGCGATGGGAGTACGGTGGGGCGGTGAGGCCTGCGCGGCAGTACAGCCGACCGTGGGGAGGAGGGAGCAGGCAGTGCCGCCAGTGCTTGTTTGAGCGGCTGGAGCAGGAAGAGCAGAGATTGAAGAAGCACGACGGTCGTTCGATGGACATCCAACAGTCACTGCTTGTGCGTCAACCTTTTTTTGGGAAAGCCTCAAATCTGTGGAAAAGAGCATACAACCCATCTGCCATTATTTCTAATAATTTACAGCCCATTTGCTAATTCTTAAGGTTTTTTTTGGAGCCCATATTCTTTTTGTTAGCATTACAGCCCTTGTGGCCACGGTTAAAAAATTATACGAAATTCTGCATATTTTGGTGCGGTCCGAACTGTTTTTAATCCTGAAATTTCGACTCACATTCAAACTGATTTTAAAAATAAATGTATATCAATATAAAATCCAACAAATTCTCCGTGCATAAAAATTAATGTAATTTAAAATCTCAAAATGAAAAAAAGATATTTGAAACTAATTGCCGGTTTGATGTGTTTTAAAAATGTACAACCCATTTCTCATTACTGATAGGCCATTTTCTCGGCCAGCCGAATGAAGCTCTCCTCGTCTTGAAAGATTTGCAGCCCAACAGGCCTGACAAAGCGACTTACTTGGCAAATCACAAAAAAACTGGGCTGTGGCCGTGGACCTAGTTATCAGCCTCTCCACGTACAGTACTCTTCTGATGGAAGTCGGTCGTTGACCACATTGACCACGCCGCGCTGAGAGCACCAAGGCAGTGGACGATGGCGAGGCCTAGGAAGGGGACGACGCGGAGCCTAGGAAGACGTGGCAGTGGATGTCCACGCGGAGAGGAGTACGAGGGTTCACTGGTTCGGCTGCGACGTGAGGCTGCCGTCGCCACAGAATAACAGGGGGTGTGGGTGAGTAGAGGGATACCCGGGGCCAGCGGTGGGAGTAGTAGGGGGCGGTGAGGCCTCCACGGCATCACAGCCGGCCACGAGAGGCAGGAGCACGCGGCACGACCGTCGCTGCTTTGGGCGGCTGGAGCAAGAAGACCATGAAGGAAATATGCCCTAGAGGCAATAATAAAGTTATTATTTATTTCCTTATATCATGATAAATGTTTATTATTCATGCTAGAATTGTATTAACCGGAAACATGATACATGTGTGAATACATAGACAAACAGAGTGTCACTAGTATGCCTCTACTTGACTAGCTCGTTGATCAAAGATGGTTATGTTTCCTAACCATAGACATGAGTTGTCATTTGATTAACGGGATCACATCATTAGGAGAATGATGTGATTGACATGACCCATTCCATTAGCTTAGCACCCGATCGTTTAGTATGTTGCTATTGCTTTCTTCATGACTTATACATGTTCCTATGACTATGAGATTATGCAACTCCCGTTTGCCGGAGGAACACTTTGTGTGCTACCAAACATCACAACGTAACTGGGTGATTATAAAGGAGCTCTATTGGTGTCTCCGAAGGTACATGTTGGGTTGGCGTATTTCGAGATTAGGATTTGTCACTCCGATTGTCGGAGAGGTATCTCTGGGCCCTCTCGGTAATGCACATCACTTAAGCCTTGCAAGCAATGCAACTAATGATTTAGCTGCGAGATGATGTATTACGGAACGAGTAAAGAGACTTGCCGGTAATGAGATTGAACTAGGTATTGAGATACCGACGATCGAATCTCGGGCAAGTAACATACCGATGACAAAGGGAACAACGTATGTTGTTATGCGGTCTGACCGATAAAGGTCTTCGTAGAATATGTAGGAGCCAATATGAGAATCCAGGTTCTGCTATTGGTTATTGACCGGAGATGTGTCTCGGTCATGTCTACATTGTTCTCAAACCCGTAGGGTCCGCACGCTTAACGTTATGATGAAAGTTTCATTATGAATTTTTACGTTTTGATGTACCGAAGGTTGTACGGAGTCCCGGATGTGATCACGGACATGACGAGGAGTCTCGAAATGGTAGAGACATAACGATTGATATATTGGAAGCCTATATTTGGATATCGAAATCATTCCGGGTGAAATCTGGATTTTACCGGAGTACCGGGGGGTTACCGGAACCCCCCCGGGGGTTAATGGGCCTACATGGGCCCTAAGGGAGAAGAGGAGGGCCGGCCAGGGTAGGCCGCGCGCCCCCTCCCCCCTAGTCCGAATAGGACAAGGAAGGCGGGGGGGGGGGCGCCCCCTTTCCTCTTTCCCCCTTCCCCGTTCCTTCTCCAACAAGGCAAGAGGGGGGGTCCTACTCCCGGTGGGAGTAGGACTCCACCAGGCGCACCCCTAGGGGGCCGGCCGCACCTCCCCCTCCCTCCTTTATATACGAGGGCGAGGGGGCACCCCCAAGACACACAAGTTGATCTTCGTGATCGTTCCTTAGCCGCGTGCGGTGCCCCCTTCCACCATATTCCACCTCGGTCATATCGTAGCGGTGCTTAGGCGAAGCCCTCCGACGGTAGAACATCAAGATCATCACCACGCCTCATGCTAACGGAACTCATCCCCGACACTTTGCTGGATCGGAGTCCGAGGATCGTCATCGAGCTGAACGTGTGCAAGAACTCGAAGGTGCCATTGTTTCGGTGCTTGATCGGTCGGGCCATGAAGACGTACGACTACATCAACCACGTTGTTATAATGCTTCCGCTATCGGTCTACGAGGGTACGTGGACAACATTCTCCCCTCTCATTGCTATGCATCACCATTATCTTGCGTGTGCGTAGGATTTTTTTTGAAATTACTATGTTCCCCAACAGTGGCATCTGAGCCAGGTTTTATGCGTAGATGTTATATGCACGAGTAGGACACAAGTGAGTTGTGGGCGATATAAGTCATACTGCTTACCAGCATGTCATACTTTGGTTCAGCGGTATTGTTGGATGAAGCGGCCCGGACCGACATTACGCTTACGCTTACGTGAAACTGGTTCTACCGACGTGCTTTGCACACAGGTGGCTGGCGGGTGTCAGTTTCTCCAACTTTAGTTGAACCGAGTGTGGCTACGCCCGGTCCTTGCGAAGGTTAAAACAGCACCAACTTGACAAACTATCGTTGTGGTTTTGATGCGTAGGTAAGAACGGTTCTTGCTAAGCCCGTAGCAGCCACGTAAAACTTGCAACAACAAAGTAGAGGACGTCTAACTTGTTTTTACAGGGCATGTTGTGATGTGATATGGTCAAGACGTGATGAGATATAATTTGTTGTATGAGATGATCATGTTTTGTTGAAGTTATCGGCAACTGGCAAAAGCCTTATGGTTGTCTCTCTATTGCATAAGATGCAAGCGCCAAATAATTGCTTTACTTTATCGCTATGCGATAGCAATAGTTGCAAGAGCAATAGTTGGCGAGATGACCATATGACGATACATTGATATAGATTAAGATGATGGAGATCATGGTGTCATGCTAGTGACGATGGAGATCATGACGATGCTTTGGAGATGGAGATCAAAGGCACAAGATGATGATGGACATATCATGTCACATATTATGATTGCATGTGATGTTTATCTTTTATACATCTTATTTTGCTTAGTTCGATGGTAGCTTTATAAGATGATCTCTCAGTAAATTTCAAGTTATAAGTGTTCTCCCTGAGTATGCACCGTTGCCAAAGTTCGTCGTGCCCAGACACCACGTGATGATCGGGTGTGATAAGCTCTACGTCCATCTACAACGGGTGCAAGCCAGTTTTGCACACGCAGAATACTCAGGTTAAACTTGACGAGCCTAGCATATGCAGATATGGCCTCGGAACACTGAGACCGAAAGGTCGAGCGTGAATCATATAGTAGATATGATCAACATAATGATGTTCACCATTGAAAACTACTCCATTTCATGTGATGATCGGTTATGGTTTAGTTGATTTGGATCATGTGATCACTTAGATGATTAGGGGGATGTCTATCTAAGTGTCAGTTCTTAAGTAATATGATTAATTGAACTTTAATTTATCATGAACTTAGTCCTGGTAGTATTAGCATATCTATGTTGTAGATCAATAGCTCGCGATGTTGCTCCCCGTTTAAATTTTATATGTTCCTAGAGAAAACTATGTTGAAAGATGTTAGTAGCAATGATGCGGATTGGATCCGTGATCTGAGGATTATCCTCATTGCTGCACAGAAGAATTATGTCCTTGATGCACCGCTAGGTGACAGACCTATTGCAGGAGCAGATGCAGACGTTATGAACGTTTGGCTAGCTCAATATGATGACTACTTGATAGTTTAGTGCACCATGCTTAACGGCTTAGAATCGGGACTTCAAAGACATTTTGAACGTCATGGACCATATGAGATGTTCCAGGAGTTGAAGTTAATATTTCAAGCAAATACCCGAGTTGAGAGATATGAAGTCTCCAACAAGTTCTATAGCTAAAAGATGGAGGAGAATAGCTCAAGCAGTGAGCATGTGCTCAGATTGTCTGGGTACTACAAACGCTTGAATCAAGTGGGAGTTAATCTTCCAGATAAGATAGTGATTGACAGAATTCTCTAGTCACCATCACCAAGTTAGTAGAACTTCGTGATGAACTATAATATGCAAGGGATAATGGAAATGATTCCCAAGCTCTTCGTGATGCTGAAATCGACGAAGGTAGAAATCAAGAAAAACATCAAGTGTTGATGGTTGACAAGACCACTAGTTTCAAGAAAAAGGCAAAGGGAAGAAGGGGAACTTCAAGAAGAACGACAGGCAAGTTGTTGCTCAAGTGAAGAAGCCCAAGTCTGGTCCTAAGCATGATACTAAGTGCTTCTACTGCAAAGGGATTGGTCACTGGAAGTGGAACTGACCCAACTATTTGGCGGATAAGAAGGATGGCAAAGTGAACAAAGGTATATTTGATATATAGATTATTGATGTGTATTTTACTAGTGTTCGTAGCAACCCCTCGGTATTTGATACTGGTTCAGTTGCTAAGAGTAGTAACTCGAAACGGGAATTGCAGAATGAACAGAGACTAGTTAAGGGTGAAGTGACGATGTGTGTTGGAAGTGGTTCCAAAATTGATATGATCATCATCGCACACTCCCTATATTTTCGGGATTAGTGTTGAACCTAAATAAGTGTTATTTAGTGTCTGCATTGAGCATAAATATGATTTGATCATGTTTATTGCAATACGGTTATTCATTTAAGTTAGAGAACAATTGTTGTTCTGTTTACATGAATAAAACCTTCTATGGTCATACACCCAATGAAAATGGTTTGTTGGATCTCGATCATAGTGATACACATATTCATAATATTGAAGCCAAAAGATGCAAAGTTAATAATGATAGTGCAACTTATTTGTGGCACTGCCGTTTAAGTCATATTAGAGTAAAGCGCATGAGAAACTCCATGCTAATGGGATTTTGGAATCACTTGATTATGAATCACTTGATGCTTGCGAACCATGCCTCATGGGCAAGATGACTAAGACTCCATTCTCCGGAACAATGGAGCGAGCAACTGACTTACTGGAAATAATACATACTGATGTATGCGGTCCGATGAGTGTTAAGGCTCGCGGCAAGTATCGTTATTTTGTGAACTTCACAGATGATTTGAGCAGATATGGGTATATCTACTTGATGAAACATAAGTCTGAAACATTTGAAAAATTCAAAGAATTTCAGAGTGAAGTGGAAAATCATCGTAACGAGAAAATAAAGTTTCTACGATCTGATCGTGGAGGAGAATATTTGAGTTACGAGTTTGGCCTTCAGTTAAAACAATGTGAAATAGTTTCACCACTTACACCACCTGGAACACCACAATGTAATGGTGTGTCCGAACGTCATAACCGTACTTTATTGGATATAGTGCAATCTATGATGTTTCTTACCGATTTACCACTATAGTTTTGGGGTTATGCATTAGAGACAGCTGCATTCACGTTAAATGGGCACCATCTAAATCCGTTGAGACGACATCGTATGAACTGTGGTTTGGCAAGAAACCAAAATTGTCGTTTCTTAAAGTTTGGGGTTGTGATGCTTATAAGAAAAAGTTTCATCATGATAAGCTCAAACCCAAATTGGAGAAATGTGTCTTCATAGGATACCCAAAGGAGAAAGTTGGGTACACCTTCTATCACAGATCCGAAGGCAAGACATTCGTTGCTGAGAATGGATACTTTCTAGAGAAGGAGTTTCTCTCGAAAGAAGTGAGTGGGAGGAAAGTAGAACTTGATAAGGTAATTGTACCTGCTCCCTTATTGGAAAGTAGTTCATCACAGAAATCTGTTCCTGTGACTACTACACCAATTGGTGAGGAAGCTAATGATGATCATGTAACTTCATATCAAGTTACTACCGAACCTCGTAGGTAAACCAGAATAAGATCCGCACCAGAGTGGTACGGTAATCCTGTTCTGGAGGTCATGTTACTTGACCATAACGAACCTACGAACTATGAGGAAGCGATGATGAGCCCAGATTCCGTGAAATGGCTTGAGGCCATGAAATCTGAGATGAGATCCATGTATGAGAACAAAGTGTGGACTTTGGTTGACTTGCCCGATGACCGGCAAGCCATAGAAAATAAATGGATCTTCAAGAGGAAGATGGACGCTGATAGAAGTGTTACTATCTACAAAGCTAGAATTGTCTCAAAAGGTTTTCGACAAGTTCAAGGTGTTGACTACGATGAGAGTTCCTCACTCGTATCTATGCTTAAGTCTGTCCGAATCATGTTAGCAATTGCCGCATTTTATGAAATCTGGCAAATGGATAAACAAAACTGCATTCCTTAATGAATTTATTAAAGAAGAGTTGTATATGATGCAACCAGAAGGTTTTGTCAATCCTAAAGGTGCTAACAAAATATGCAAGCTCCAGCGATCCATCTATGGACTGGTGCAAGCATCTCGGAGTTGGAATGTACGCTTTGATGAGTTGATCAAAGCATATAGTTTATACAGACTTGCGGTGAAGCCTGTATTTACAAGAAAGTGAGTGGGAGCACTACAACATTTCTGATAAGTATATGTGGATGACATATTGTTGATCGGAAATAATGTAGAATTATTCTGCAAAGCATAAAGGAGTGTTTGAAAGGAGTTTTTCAATGAAATACCTCGGTGAAGATGCTTACATATTAAGCATCAAGATCTATAGAGATATATCAAGACGCTTGATAAGTTTTTCAATAAGTACATACCTTGACAAAGATTTTGAAGTAGTTCAAAATGGAACGGTCAAAGAAAGAGTTCTTGCCTGTGTTACAAGGTGTGAAATTGAGTAAGACTCAAAGCCCGACCACGGCAGAAGATAGAAAGAGAATGAAAGTCATTCCCTATGCCTCAGCCATAGGTTCTACAAAGTATGCCATGCTGTGTACCAGATCTATTGTATACCCTACCATTGAGTTTGGCAAGGGAGTACAATAGTGATCTAGGTGTAGATCACTGGACAGCGGTCAAAATTATCCTTAGTGGAATAAGGATATGTTTCTCGATTATGGAAGTGACAAAAGGTTCATCGTAAAGGGTTACGTCGATGCAACTTTTGACACTAATCTAGATGACTCTTAGTCTCGGTCTAGATACATATTGAAAGTGGGAGCTATTAGCTAGAGTAGCTCCGTGCAGAGCATTGTAGATATAGAATTTTCAAAATACTTACAGATCTGAATGTGACAGACCCGTTGACTAACATTATCTCATAAGCAAAACATGATCACACCTTAGTACTCTTTGGGTGTTAATCACATAGCGATGTGAACTAGATTACTGACTCTAGTAAATCCTTTGGGTGTTGGTCATATATCAATGTGAACTATGGGTGTTAACCACATAAAGATGTGAACTATTGATGTTAAATCACATGGCGATGTGAACTAGATTATTGACTCTAGTGCAAGTGGGAGACTGAAGGAAATATGCCCTAGAGGCAATAATAAAGTTATTATCTATTTCCTTATATCATGATAAATGTTTATTATTCATGCTAGAATTGTATTAGCCGGAAACATGATACATGTGTGAATACATAGACAAACAGAGTGTCACTAGTATGCCTCTACTTCACTATCTCGTTGATCAAAGATGGTTATGTTTCCTAACCATAGACATGAGTTGTCATTTGATTAACGGGATCACATCATTAGGAGAATGATGTGATTGACATGACCCATTCCATTAGCTTAGCACCCGATCGTTTAGTATGTTGCTATTGCTTTCTTCATGACTTATACATGTTCCTATGACTATGAGATTATGCAACTCCCGTTTGCCGGAGGAACACTTTGTGTGCTACCAAACGTCACAACGTAACTGGGTGATTATAAAGGAGCTCTACAGGTGTCTCCAAAGGTACATGTTGGGTTGGCGTATTTCGAGATTAGGATTTGTCACTCCGATTGTCGGAGAGGTATCTCTGGGCCCTCTCGGTAATGCACATCACTTAAGCCTTGCAAGCAATGCAACTAATGAGTTAGTTGCGAGATGATGTATTACAGAACGAGTAAAGAGACTTGCCGGTAACGAGATTGAACTAGGTATTGAGATACCGACGATCTAATCTCGGGCAAGTAACATACCGATGACAAAGGGAACAACGTATGTTGTTATGCGGTCTGACCGACAAAGGTCTTCGTAGAATATGTAGGAGCCAATATGAGAATCCAGGTTCTGCTATTGGTTATTGACCGGAGACGTGTCTCGGTCATGTCTACATTGTTCTCGAACCCGTAGGGTCCGCATGCTTAACATTACGATGAAAGTTTCATTATGTAACGAAGGTTATTCAGAGTCCCGGATGTGATCACGGACATGACGAGGAGTCTCGAAATGGCTGAGAGATAAAGATTGATATATTGGAAGCCTATATTTGGATATCGGAATCATTCCGGGTGAAATCGGGATTTTACCGGAGTACCGAGGGGTTACCGGAACCCCCCCGGGGGTTAATGGGCCTACATGGGCCCTAAGGGAGAAGAGGTGGGCCGGCCAGGGCAGGCCGCGCGCCCCCTCCCCCCTAGTCCGAATAGGACAAGGAAGGTGGGGGGCGGCGCCCCCCTTTCTTCTTTCCCCCTTCCCCTTTCCTTCTCCAACAAGGTAAGAGGGGGGAGTCCTACTCCCGGTGGGAGTAGGACTCCTCCAGACGCACCTCCCCCTCCCTCCTTTATATACGGGAGCGAGGGGGCACCCCAAGACACACAATTTGATCTTCGTGATCGTTCCTTAGCCGTGTGCGGTGCCCCCTTCCACCATATTCCACCTCGGTCATATTGTAGCGGTGCTTAGGCGAAGCCCTGCGACGGTAGAACATCAAGATCGTCACCACGCCGTTGTGCTGACGGAACTCATCCCCAACACTTCGCTGGATCGGAGTCCAGGGATCTTCATCGAGCTGAACATGTGCAAGAACTCGGAGGTGCCGTAGTTTCGGTGCTTGATCGGTCGGGCCGTGAAGACGTATGACTACATCAACCGCGTTGTTATAACGCTTCCGCTGTCGGTCTACGAGGGTACGTGGACAACACTCTCCCCTCTCGTTGCTATGCATCACCATGATCTTGCGTGTGCGTAGGAATTTTTTTGAAATTACTACGTTCCCCAACAGACCAGAGGTTGAAGAAGCACTATGGCCGTTGGATGGACATCGTACGGTCACTGGAGCTAGAATCGTTCATATTGACTAAGTTGACAAAGCCCTCCGTCCTTGTCAACTTAGTAGGCCCACAAGTCAGCCACCCACTATGGTGGGTCCCAGCTAGCAGGGGGTATTCATTTTTTGGTGCGTAATAAGGAGACACTTCCTTGCGTGCGAAGATATAGCTGGTGGGTCCAACCTGTCAGCGGGGGGAACATTTTTTCATGAAATACAGAAGCCCTTCCCATGTACAGTGCATAATAAGGAGGAACTTTCCTTGCGTGCGACCATGGACCTCGTGGGTCCTAGCCGTCAGGCTCTCCACGTATAGTCCTCTTCCGATGACTCTCGTATGTTGACCACGCTGCGCCGAGCGCACCGAGGCGATGGACGACGGCGAGGCCCCAGACTGGAACGACCCAGAGATGGGGAAGACGCGGCAGTGGAGTCGCAGACGGAGAGGAGTGGGAAACTTGACTGGTTCGGGTGCGGGGTGGGCCTACACTCGGCAGAGAATAATAGGAGGTGCGGAGTGGAGGGATGGCCTGGCCGTCGGCGGGGTAGCGTTTCGCTGAGGAGCGCAAAACAACGCCGCTAGACGCCAAAGGCTGGAGCAGGCGGTTCCGGCAGCGCTGGGGGAAGAAGACGAGAGATTGAAGAAGAATGCCGGCCGTTGGATGTAAATCCAACGCCTTCTTAGGCTTCAACCTACTGGCCCACATGTCAACCAGTCCATTTGTTTTTTTAGTCCATTTGGTGGGCTGGGTGAAACAATGATGTAGCATCTATGCAGCCCGTTTAAATCCCATCTGCATTTTTCTCAAAATCCGCGGACTTGCTGGGCTGGGTGAAAATATCATGTTGGGCTAGACGGAGAAATGTTATAAAAACATAAACACATGATTGCACGTTAGTAAAATCTTTGCAAGCTTATGTACGCAATCACTAGGAGTTAACTTGCCAAGTTATATATAAACAATTATTATTATTATTTTGTAAGAACTTTCAACTTACGAAATAAAATATCATTTTAATTTGATGAGTTAATAGTACGTGGGGTATTATTATTTTTAGGCTAGACGTGGGACAGTTGAGTTGGTTCTAGGGGAAAGTACTGGGAGAAAACTCAGTTTACATCGAAAAAGAAAGTGGGAGAAAATTCAGAGACCTACTGGGTCCACCTGAGGAGGGGAATATGTTGGGAGGAAGGAGATTCAAAGCACGGCAGCCGAGTGAACTAGTTTTTTTTACGGACAAGTGAACTAGTTTACATACATAAGCAAATAGCCACTAAAAAAGCAATCAGGTTAATGGGTTCTTAAAAGAAATATTTTGGACAAAACAGATAATTACGACACATAGGCTAATGCATGAAACACTCAGATGATAAAGGTGCTTATAAACAGATAAAGTACAACATCTAGACCTTCCTGGCACGCTTGATCATGACGCTGCGGCTGTCCGTGTACTCGTCGGTTACGGGAAGCAGACACGCCCTCATGTCCAAGATCTGCCTGTACATGTCGTAGCATGCGTATGCGTCCTTGGCCGCGTAGGTTATGTAGGCTAGATTCAGAGGTACCTCCCACGTGTTCAGGTCGTCTTCTTTCATGTTGGCGTATCAGGGGTCGATGATGGTCTCAGCGAGGTCAACCACGGAGTCCTTCTCCTGCCCGTTGCTGATGATCTTGTATTGCTTCTGGATGTCGACAAGCTTGTTGCACCAGATGGCCGAATCGTCGCGTTCTTCCTTCTCTCCACCGTAGCGAAGGTGCAGTCGGCGCTGCCGATGAAACGGGTGAATGCTCCAGAACCTGGTGCAGCCATAGGACTGAGGCGAGGCAGAGCTTCACCGAGTCCGTATCGTTGGTGTACATCACATTCAACTTGGTGCAGCCATAGGACTGAACGGCGAACTCAAAGGGGAACTCCTTGCTGAAGTCCATATCCAGCAGGCTCACCCCTCGGATCGCCATTGGAGTCTCTTCGAGTGAACGAGTGTGTAGGCGGCGGCAGCAGTTCGTTTTTCAGCTCTTGGGGAACTGGATTCAACAGTAAGCTGAGTGTGTACAGGCGACAACAGTTACTACCCCTCCCTCGTCCGCTGCACGCCCGGCAGAAGATGCACCCTCGGCCACACGTCGGTTCACGAGCGGGTCTGTATTGGTACTGTAATAACAGGAGTTAGTGGTCACTTTACTTAAATTTAATTAGCTTTAATAGAAATTTATACTTAAAACAAGCAATGCATTCGCTCGTTCTATCAGTGCCACAGGATCAACATGCACAACAATTAGAATTATTATTCTCAGGACGCACACGATCAGCACATTTGTCGCACTTTCACAAAGATAATACTACCAAGTTTGAACTGTTTGTTATGGTTGTTGTCCTCTGCATCATCATGCCGTGTTTCCCAGCTTGCAAGATTCAGAACCAACAAATAAGATCCAAATAATAAGTACAACAAAGATGCCTACACATCTCATTGATTCCCAGCTTGCAAGATTCAGAACCAACAAATAAGATCCAAATATAAGTACAACAAAGATGCCTACACATCTCATTGATTCCCAGCTTGCAAGATTCAGAACCAACAAATAAGATTCAAATAATAAGTACAACAAAGATGCCTACACATCTCACTGATTCCCAGCTTGCAAGATTCAGAACCAACCCATTAGAGCCTTTTGATAAAGTGAATATCGGGATTAAATCCATCTTGGCTAGCCATGTCATACAATCGAAGAACTTGGCGAATGCTCTTGACCGTCACAACATCTGTAGTTGAGTATTCCTGTTTGCACAACATGTTTGCACAGCACAAACAAGGAGACAGGAGAGCATGATTTCGCTTTAATAGCGGCCTCCTTGAACTCAACCTCCAGCTCTACTTGGATGAGGTCTGCCTGGAGTTCCATGATTCAATTCATGCGCCTTTTTCTGCAGTTCACCTGAAATGAAGCAAAGATTGCATCATTCAGCTAGCAAGAAGTACTTGCTCTTGTGAGCTGGCAGGTTCTTCTTTAGTAGTTGCACTAAAATTGAGGAACATTAAGGTTGGCTGTCCGGCTCATGTAAGGTGCAACTATAATTTTCTTATCCTTTTGTGCAGTTCCACTAAAATAAAGTGCCATTGTGGTGACAGTGACGGCTCCATCTTGCAAAGGCTAATAAAATGTTGCACGAGATTACCAGCAGAACTTGACGGAGATTTTGGAAACTCCAATCACCATTTTGTGCAGTTCCACCAAAATTGAGAGATGTTGCCCACGTGACATTTTAGTTGAACTGCACAAGACACTCATTCCAAAAAAAGTGTTTTGTGCAGTTCACCAAAAGGTCACAATAGCAACAAGGTGAAATGGATATCCCTATCTGCACAAAAAGATAGAAAGTAAACAGTTGCTGGTCAATAAGAATATACGAAACATATACAAAATGAAAAGAAGCATCTTAATTATGTTCATGGCAATCACGCAAGGACAGTAGAAATTTTAAAACGTCAGCAATGCTTCATGTTACCAGAAGCATTACGATCAACAATGAGATTCCTCAAATATGGGATTACTTTAATGGTGGCATTGCTTGTTTACCAGACACAGTAAATCAACAGCAGCTAAAGAGTTGGTTTAAGGGCATGGGACCGTGGGGACACCAGGACACTCAGCAGCGTAAAGGAGCAACTTACTTATCATACTGGGGAAAACAGCAGGAGTGCCATTTGTAACACAGTTTAATTGCATCTTATCACTGGAGGCATTAGATTAACAATAACACTGGTTAGACATGTCCCTAAGGTAACAGTGTGATCGCTTCATTTTACATGCGCCCTTACATTAACAACAGCAAAAGGTTGGTATAAGGACATGCGACAGTGGACGCATCAGCACAATGTACCTACAAGGAGGCATAAAGTGGTGATGCCGAGTTTGTTCATGCTATGTGAGGGCAGCAAACCTAATCCTGGAGACCTTGTACTATGTGAGGGCAGCAAATCTAATCCTGGAGACCTTTTACTATGTGAGGGCAGCAAATCTAATCCTGGAGACCTTTTACTATGTGAGGGCAGCAAATCTAATCCTGGAGACCTTTTACTATGTGAGGGCAGCAAATCTAATCCTGAGACCTTTTACTATGTGAGGGCAGCAAATCTAATCCTGGAGACCTTTTACTATGTGATGGCAGCAAATCTAATCCTGGACATACTCTGTTGACTTGTCCACCAGCCGCCACTTTCTATCCTTTTTTCAACCAATAATAGATCTGTTCCTTATCCAGTTTGTACTGCGTTTTCCCATTATTTCCCTTTTCAACCAAGAGACCGGTTGGGTATCCGGTCTCTACTACTTTCACCATATTATTTCCTCTTTGAATCAAGTCCTAGATTCATGCTACAACTTTCCCCCCTTTCTTCGTTGTTTGAACAAAGCCCTAGATTCGAATGCATGAAGTAGCTTTACCTCTAATAATACTAAAAATTTAGGTGGCTTTGGAAGAGCTGATGGGAGTAGAAAAAGATGCACATGCAGACACGTGGGGAGCTGGGGCAGTAGAGCAAGGCCGCTTTCGAAGAACTTATACCTGAGGGTCGCCGGGATGTCGGCGGCGGCAGGTCGGATCTGCGGACAATACGGCAGGGAGGAAGAAGGGTCGGAGGACCTCCCGAGCCGGCGCTGTGTCGGAGAGAACGACACGGGCAGAGGATCGGGCCCCTCCGGCAGCTGTGGGTTTCCTCCCTCGGCGGCGATGACCGCGTGAACGATGCACCTTTTAGTCCTCTACACACACCGGCCGAAGGGATCCGGCCGGATCTGTGACCAGCGGTGAGCAGAGAGAAAATGTCGCTACCGCTGTCTTGTTTATATCTGGAGAGGATGAGAGAATGAAGAGAGCAACCCTAGTAAAGCAAGCGCTCAGGCCCCTGCGTCCATATATAGTGGAGTGATTATCTTTTTTCTCTCCACAACAAGCGTTTCAATTTGTGTACGTGGCATTAAAGAAAAGAAACTCTCTATTTAAGGTGACTACTGTACGACTCCTACTTACTACTAGTAGTACTACAGTATTGTTCACTTGTGCTCCCCGCCCCTCCATTCATTGAACAACCCCACGGGTGAATAAACATACAGTAAGTACTGTATTTATATAGAACGAACAAGCTCGAACTATTTTCGCGTAGTTAAAAGTTGAGGGCGGGGCTTTTCCCGGGCAGTACGCGCGGCAGTTTTCGGGTAGGCGGTTTGACAGAGAGGCGAGGAGGGTGAGCGAGTGGGGCTGTGCGATTTGACGGCGCGTTACTGCTGGAAAGACTTGTGATATGACCACTCACTATAGTCATGAATTACTGGCGCTCCGACCGGGGTGATGCCCCCCTTCCGTTCCGCGCTCTAATCTGGTGCATGACACGTCGACCCGGATGCTGGCTCTCCCACATGTCGGAGTAGTAAGAAGGAGCAAAGAATGATGCGGTATATACTAGTACTATACTACTCCCTCCGTTCCTAAATATAAGTCTTTGGAGAGATTTCACTATGGACCACATACGGAGAAAAATGAGTGAATCTACACATAAAATGCATCTATATACATCCGTATGTGGTCCACAGTGAAATATCTACGAAGACTTATATTTAGGAACGGAGGGAGTACTACTCAGGTCGGAGGAGTGCGAACCACGGCAGCCCAGTGAACCAGCAGTGCGAACCACGGTAGCCCAGTGAACCAGCAGTAGAAAACAATGTGGTGATATGGCCATAAAAAACAATGTGCTACGGTCCACACTGTAGCATGTACAGTAACACTCCTCTTTGTTTGGATCCCTGAGTTAGAGCTAGTTTGGGTTGAAATAGCCTCAAATTATCGAAACAAGAGGGGTTAGTTTGAGCTAGTTTGCTCT
This sequence comes from Triticum aestivum, assembly GCF_018294505.1. Lineage (NCBI taxonomy): Eukaryota > Viridiplantae > Streptophyta > Magnoliopsida > Poales > Poaceae > Triticum > Triticum aestivum. The sequence continues at coordinate 406,760,054 of NC_057806.1, read as the reverse complement.
AACCCAGCTAAAAAAACTAGCCCGGTGGAGAGGTTCTAATTGGGTTAGTTATCCTCGGGCCCACTAAAAGAGAACTAAAAAAATCTCCCCTGCCCGCACCAGATCGCTCCCCCCTCTCGCACGACTCCTCTCTGTTCCCCATAGGGCCGCTCGCCCTCTCTCTCCTCCGGCCGCCCTCTCCTTCCGGCCTCCGCCGCCCTACTCCGGCCGCCCTCTCCCTCCGGCCTTCGAAGGTCGCCCCGCTCCCCCTTCACCAGTCGTTTTTCTCCCTCTGTCGTGCGCGGCGGCGGCGCATCTACCAGGGAGGTCGCGAGAGGGGTGAGTTTGTTCGTTCCTTCTCTGTCTCACGGCCATATCATTGATCTTGCTTGCTCTAGCGCTAATTCTGATTTGGAAAAGTAGATCCTGATCAAACTTGGTATAGATTTGTGGTGCACGCATGGAATTGTTTGATGCTGCTTGAGGAGGTAATAAATCTTTCTAGAGGCCCAAAGATTCAGGTCACCTTTCTAGGTATTTCAATTTCAGGCTTGCATTATTTCTAGAGGCCCAAAGATTCAGTTCACCTTTCTAGGTATTTCAATTTCAGGCTTGCATTATTTCTAGAGGCCCAAAGATTCAGTTCACCTTTCTAGGTATTTCAGTTTCAGGCTTGCATTATTTCTAGAGGCCCAAAGATTCAGTTCACCTTTCTAGGTATTTCACTTTCAGGCTTGCATTATTTCTAGAGGCCCAAAGATTCAGTTCACCTTTCTAGGTATTTCAGTTTCAGGCTTGCATTATTTCTAGAGGCCCAAAGATTCAGTTCACCTTTCTAGGTATTTTAGTTACAGGCTTGCATTATTTCTAGAGGCCCAAAGATTAAGTTCCCAGTCGGCGGCAAGCGGCCCTGCTACCCATGCCGGTGTCGACCTCAACTCGCAAGGGCCGGCGTCGGAGGGGTTCCCGGGGCTTGGGCTCTACAGAGCCTTCCTCCAGAGCGACGATGGCGAGCTCCTCCCTCGGTGCGTGAGGGGCTCCGGGCTCCCTCCCTATCGTGAATGACTTCCGTGATGAGTTAGCTCATTCTTTGTTTCATGAAGTGTTTTTTTATTTTGTGAAGCTTGATTGACGACTTGTATGTTTAAGTGGGATATCTCATTTGTATGGACAAAGTAAAAATTATCATGTTTTGCATGCTTGATTTGTATAGATGGTTCGTTTATGTCAATTGTGAGCGGGAGGAGGCCACAGAAGAGCCGGCCACACCAAGAGGGTGCTTGGATCCAAGGGACTTATTTTAGTCTGACTAAAAATAGTCTCTTTAAGAGGCTAAAGTTCCAAGCACCCCTGACTAAAGAGGGGCTAAAACTAGTCTTGAGACTAAAAATTTTAGTCAGGGGTACCCCTACTAAAATGTGGATTAGTCCTCTCTCTCCTCATTTAACTCCTCTCCTTTAACACAGGCGAGTTCTGGATTGGAGGGTTTGGAGGATAATAAATGCTCATTAACTTGATTTTAGTCTCTTTAGTATTTGGATCCAAGCATGGGTGAGGCTAGCAAGTTTTAGTCCCACTACTTTTAGTCATGGAACTAAAACGTATCCAAGCACCCTCCAAATCCGGCAGGAAATAGGGTCCAAAGTAGTCAAATGATTGAGATAGAGCATTTATTGTCAATCTAACCCTGCCATCCATACACCTCTTTGGTTTAGAGTTAGTTCAGGGTTAGAATCTAACTCTAACCTCTAACTGAGTTAGAGTTCTCCTCGTCTCGGTTCATCGCCATCATACTTTCCCCATTCCTGTGTTTTCAGTATCCTGCGAATCAAAGAGGCCCTTTTTTTGCGGGAAAAATCAAAGAGGCCCTTAGACTGGTTTCGGTCCGGTCATTTTTTATAAACGTGTTATGTCCAAAATTTAATGAACGTGCTCCGGTTTCCACGAAAATAATCCGGTTTCATGTAGTAATTCATTCATTTATTTATTCTTCTGCGGGGGGTTTGCATGTAATTCGTGAGGTCTGAAATGTAAAGTACCCCGGCATATGCTCCGAGTCGTGCATGCACTACGACCCAGATGCTCTATGTCCCACATGTCGGCGAATGGGAGCACGTGGAAATAGCCTAGGAGTACATATAGGAGGATAAATGCGTGAAATAATATGTACTGTGAAGCGTAGCCGCGGTTCGAAAAGGAGACCTAAAGTGATGACAGCTATAGGTCGCACGCACCCAACTAGTGGTACTAGACATACGACTAATTTTTCCCTCAAAAAAAAGAGGCACGAGTGCTCAGTACTCCTATTCTATAAACACGAGTCCCATCTGACAACAGCGTCCGTGCTACAGCTAGCTCTCCTCCCTCGTTTCTCTCTTCTAATTCTAAACTCGGCCGACGCCCGGTGGGCGGGGTGGGTTTGCTCAACTGCGGCCCCACCTCACAGTGAAAACGTTACGACTGGAATAAAAATGCCATATACTCCCTCCGTTCATAAATATAAGCCTTTTTAGATACTATTTCAAATGGAATACAGCATACAGATGTATGTAGACATAGTTTAGAGTGTAGATTCACTCATTTTGCTCCGTATGTAGTAGTCACTTGCTGGAATCTTTAGAAAGACTTATATTTGGGAACGGAGGGAGTACTATACTAATAAAACATTAAGGCCACGAGGCGATGCAGTGCTGGTTACAGGAGGCAAGAAGAGATGCATCCATCGACGACGTCCACCTCCTCGACTCAGGGCGCCGGCCCACCGAACGGCGCCTAAGTAGCAGCGGCTTTCGTGGCCAGGTCGACGTGCTTCTGAACAATGGCGTCCAAAGATTCCAGCCGCTGGAAGAAGGCCAACGTCTTTCTGTCCTCGCTTGCCTTGTAGTGGCCTATGTAGACGATTTCCTCGTAGACGTGGATGTGCAGGTCGACGGTTTCTTGCATGGCGAGGCGCTGCGCGGCGAGCGCGGCCTCGAGGTGCACATTCTTCGTCGCGACCTCCGGCACCTGCAGGGCCACCAGGGCTTGAAAGAGTTCGTCACCATGGAGGCCGATGAGGGTGGCAGGCAATGAGGAGCCTGGGCGCGCGGGCTGGAGCAGTACGGCAAGGTCGTCCGCGCGCTTCTTGACGGCGGTGAACTTGCGGATGGAGTTGACCATCATGTCGTCCATGCGAGAGGCGAAGCCGGCGTCGGCGAGGGCTACGATGCCTGCGGTCGCCAGCACCGTCTGGAAACGCTGCGCGGTGCGGGGCCGCAGGCCGGCGCCTTGGATGATTTGGCACAGCCGACTGCCGCTCGCGTCCATCGCCTCCATAGGTGCTTGTGGCTTCTGGTCACTTGGTCTTGGATTGGAGTGAGCAGTGTTGCGCAGAGACTTGGGAGTAGATGGATTGGAGTGGTGGGGCGCCTTTATTATATGAGAGTCCAAACTCTGTTGCATTCACATCGTGCTGGCTCTATTCTGCTTCTCCAATTAATTCCCTCTGCATGTAATTGAGGATGCATCATTGACCGTTCAACGTCTCGGGAACCGCTACCCTCTCCCTCCTTGGCATTCAAGCACCTATGGACCCGTCGACGACGAGGTGCCTATGGTGACTTCGTAAATTTCAAGATGATAGTGCCGTGCGTGTGTGCGTTCATAGGGGTGAGTGTATGCGCGTGTATATGAGCGCTTGCGTCTGTACTGTGTAAAAAAACGTAAATGCGTGTCAAAAAGAGACTAGTCAGTATACTCAATATTGTGCACCTCGGAGAGGAAAACGATAGAACTAGTACGTATTTATTTACGGTGCAGATTCACTCATTTTGCTCCATATGTACTCCGTCTCGGTGTAGTCTAGTCACTTGTTGAAATCTCTAGAAGGGCAAATACTCCTTTCTGGTTTACAGGGCTATACTAGCAAGTAGTTGTACGTACTAGTACAATAGTGGGCTCACATAGCAATTTTGTCTCATGCAAGAGCCTGGCTATATGCGTGCTCCAATGTTCGCAACTGCAACGTTCGGTTTGCGCTTGGCTCTTCGCCTCTTCGAGAAGACGAACAATGATGTTACTACTACTGCTTCTACAGTGTCGAATCCACTGCTGCATGTCCGTCCACCGCGAGCGGGACGGATAGCTTGTTGTAGAAGTACTACTAAGCAAAAGCCTGTCCTCGTTTGCGAGCAACCGCGCGCATGGGTGAGGGAGAAGGCGTGTAGTAAAATCAAGCTTCTCCTCGTTGTACGAGTTGACGCGACACATCATAGCACTGGCCCCACATGCTTGCCTCTAAACTTGGCTGAAAGACCCGCAGTGTACAATATATTTGCTGCAACCTCTAACATTTACCCACCACAAATTAAAATATATGTGGCCGTATGCATCGTTCTGATGCAGAGGCCGGGGAGTCCCCCCTTTTCGAAAAAAAACAAATTAAAATATATATTCCTGTCTTGACCAGATGAGCGTGCAAACTACAATCACCAGGGTGTCAGGTAGGGCCAGAAGACTATTTTAATTTTTTTAAAACTTCGAGACGGCCACATAGCATGGAGCCGACCCCAACGATTTTAAGCTTACAGGCACGGTACACGCTATCCTAGACTACTCTACACATGAAACTGCCACACGAGCGTCCGGGCTGCGCTTGGCTCTTCGCCTCTTCGGGAAGTCGAACAATGATGGAGTACTACTGCACTGGAGGAGTACTACAGTACGCTTCTGGCCATCTGACACCGATTGAACTGCTGCATGTCCACCGCGTGCGGGAGGGAGAGCGTGTAGCGAAAGCTTCTCCTAGTCTTGCCAGCCACCACGCTCATGGGCGAGGGAGGGACGCTCCTGCCTTTGCGTGTATGACAGGTGGGCCCGACAGGTGTGTGGCCAACCTGTCATACAGCCAAAGGCAGGTGCAGTTAAGTCCGCGAGGGAGAGGATAATCAAACTTCTCGTTGATGTACGAGTTGACGCGACACATCAAAGCACTGCACTCGATATATTTCAATAATTTGCGTTTACCGATGCATTAATTACAACGCATGCATGCATGCCGTGACTCTCCTTTTGATACTTGCATGTGTTGATTTAATGCACCTTGAAGTAGTATAAAATATGTGACGGTAAAGCTTTGTAATACCCCGGCCCAAGTCGAGAGATGGTTGTGCACGAGGAGGGCGAGATCATGCAGACCGAACAGGACCCGACGATGGAGCTCTCTAAGGTCTCGATGGACCTCACCGTGCTCCACTGCCCCTTGTGCCTCCGCCCCTTGACGCCTCCAGTGTATGAGGTTCGAATACACCTCGTCCGTTCGGCTGATTGAGCAAGGTGCAGGTTTCTTGATTGATGTGGTGTTCGATGATCGGAAGGGGCAAGCCCTTCTTTGATCAAAAAAAATTAATCGTCCTTATATATTCATCAGTCTTGCTATAAGTCGCAGTAGATGCTATATAGGTCCGTCGGATCTTACATCAAGATCCGTGCTTTCAGATTTTCTTTTTTCTCTCTTAAATCTCAGTCGAGTGAGACATAGCCACGCCATTAAACAGAGGCTCGGGCGCCATTAATGGAGACCTTGGGAGAGAGGTGGACGGCAGATGGAGGTCAAAGGGCTCTCCTCCCGATAAGCACGCGCAGGGGTCTGATCGCACGCCTCTCGTACTCAAATAGCTACCCTGCACGGCGCCTCCTAGCTAATAAAAAATGGGGACGCGTGGCGGCACGTAAATGGTACTAGTAAGTAGAACGCCCACGGTTTCAATAATACTTGTGTTTCCGATTGTAACGTGACAGCACTTGTTCCAAAATGACTTTGTTGATTGTTAATGTGTGCGCCTTCGCAAATCGGACTGCAAATTTACCACAGCATGTTGGTGCCATGTCATGGCACCAAGCCAAGTTTCATTATTTTCATGCGTGTTTTGGATTTACAGGAATTAAAAAACTAAGTTTCTCAATGTTTCCAACCCAGCCACGACGCCCAGAATTTTGAATTTCATTCCCATTTCTTGCATGGAACCTAGAAATTTACCCGAGGACACACATGTGATTTTTCAACCAACTTTGGTGCACTGGAACATGTGCTTGTATTTCAAATTTGAATTATGCACACAAAGGTGACACGTTCCCTCCCAGAACCACGAGCCTTCTTGAGAGAAGCTCCGATTTGCAAGAAGCTTATACCAAAATTTGTTCCTATTCGGCCAATTTTTTTACCACGGCATGGTACTACCATGACATGACACCATGCCAAGTTTCATGATTTTAAAACCAAGTTTCTCAATGTTCTCGACCGAGCCACGATGCCCAGATGTTTGAATTTTATTCTCATTTTTTGCATGGGACCTACTCCCTCCTTCCATCTATATAGGGCCTAATGTGTTTTTCAAGACAGCCTTTGACTATTGACAAGATTAATAGCACATGAGATGTATACTATGAAAATTATATTATTGGAAGCTCCTTTGACATACAAATTTGAAGGTATGCTTTGTGTAAGTTGCATGTCATATATTATTGCTCTAACGTTTGGTCAAAGTTAGCCTCGAAAAACGCATTAGGACCTATATAGATGGAAGGAGGGAGTAGAAATTCACCCGAGGACACAAATGTGATTTTTCAACCAACTTTGGTGCACGGGAGCATGTGCTTGTAGTTCAAATTTGAATTATGCACATTAAATGACCAAAAACTCAATTAATGTGTAAATAAGGCCAAACGAAGCCGGAATAATTCCAAAATTTAACAGGGCACTCATGTAGTTCTATGTTGCCTTTGTAAATAAACTCAAGGGGGACAACGTATATCGTTTCGCACTCAAAGGTGGCACGTTCCCTCTCAGAACCACGAGCCTTCTTGAGAGAAGCTTCGGTTTGCAAGAAGCTTATACCAAAATCTGTTCCTATTCGGCCAATTTTTTTACCACAACATGGTAGTACCATGACATGACATCCATGCCAAGTTTCATGATTTTCAGACGTGTTTTGGATTTACAAGAATTTTAAAACCAAGTTTCTCAATGTTCTCGGCCGAGCCACGATGCCCAGATGTTTTAATTTTATTCTCATTTCTTGCATGGGACCTAGAAATTCACCCGAGGACACAAATGTGATTTTTCAACCAACTTTGGTGCACGAGAGCATGTGCTTGTAGTTCAAATTTGACTTATGCACATTAAATGACCAGAAACTCAATTAATGTATAAAAAACGACAAACGAACCCGGAATAATTCCAAAATTTAACAGGGCACTAATGTAGTTCTATGTTGCCTTTGTTAAGAAACTCAAGGGGGGGCAGCGTATATCGTTTCACACTCAAAGGTGGCACGTTCCCTCTTAGAACCACGAGCTTCCAAATCGGCCCAATTTTTTACCACAACATGTTAGTGCCATGACATGACACCATGCCAAGTTTCATGATTTCCAGGCGAGTTTTGGATTTACATGAATTTAAAATCAAAGTTTCTCGATGTTCTCGGCCGAGTCATGACGCCCAGATGTTTGAATTTCATTCTCATTTCTTCCATGGGACCTAGAAATTCAACCAAGGACACACATGTGATTTTTCAACCCACTTTGGTGCACCGGAGCATGTGCATGCAATTCATATTTAGATTATGCACATTAAAAGTCCAGAAACTCAATTAATGTATAAAAAGGCCAAATGAACCCGAAATAATTCCAAAATTTAACAGGGCACTCATATAGTTCTATGTTGCCTCTGTAAATAAAATCAGGGGGGAGGCAGCGTATATCGTTTCGCACACAAAGGTGACACGTTCCCTCTCGGAACCACGAGGCTTGTTGAGAGAATCTCCGGTTTTGCAAGAGGCTTATACCAAAACTTGTCCCAATTCAGCCAAAAATTATACGTATGAAAACAGGGTTTAGATTATCCCAAACATCTCGCTACCTAGACCAATAATGTACTATGATTTGAATTCAACATAAAATGGATACAAATATTTGAATTGGAGAGCGTATGGTACATGTAGTTCATAGTGAAATATGATTACTGCTATATGTATGTTTTTTGTTATCAAGATAATATTTAAATTATTGTATAACTTGACAACAATCGTATTCAAATAAGGAAAATTGATTCAAATTTAGTCCATATGGTAGACGACAATATATATGTTCACATGGTGGAGTAAAATGTTCATATATGATGGAAGATCAAAATGTACGACTACATCAATTATAAACCGCAAGGTCACCTAACGATATATTCGAATTCAACATAACGTGGATTCAAAAATTGAAATTCGAGATCATGGCATCTGTAATCATATAAAAAGGGACATTACTCTTTCTTTGGTGGGAATTGATTTGTTTTTTGTTGTTGTTGAGGGAAGTGCGAATCGATTTGGTACTGTGCAGGGTAATCTTGTTCTCCCGATTTTTTTTACATTTTTCTTGTAGTTTTTTCAATGGCATCTATAGCAATATAGTAAAAGGGGACATGACTCTCTTGTGTCTTGTATGAATTGTTTTTTTACACGTTAAGTTTGTTCTGCCGAACAAGGAATCCGCACCTTGTTATCCCGAAATTTTCAAGCTCGAGTATCTTTTGTCTCACCTGCTTTGAAACTCCCGCTTCTTCAACCCGCGCCGCGCCTTGTTATCCCGAAATTTGGACGCGCGCGAGAACTCCCTCCTCATCCGAAATCGCTCCCGCAGCCCAGACACGCGAAATCCCCCTTCTACCCCTCAGCCGGAAATGAAGCTCCACGTCGCGGTGTCAAAACCGGTGGGGGTACGCTGGTAACTTACCCTACATTTCGGACAAGCGCGTCCCTAAGCTTGGCTCCCCCCTCCCCCTTCGCCCCCCATTCGTACACCGAGGCCGCCAAAACCCGCGAAACCCCACGCTCCTCCGTCGGCCTCCCGACCGCCGCCCAGCCGGAGACTCTTCCCCGACTACGTCGTCCACCGCAACAGCTCGCCGTCCCTCATCCACCGCACCGGATGAGGATCCGTTGTCGATCTCGTCGTCCCGCCGGATCAGCCGCCCCGTCCTCCACCTCCAAGGAGCTGCCCCGACGTTCGCCTCGTCTATCGCGCCACCTCAATCCCCACAGCGCCGTCTTGACCTGCCCCACCGGAACCGCAGCACCCTCACCAATTCCTCCGATGAAGCCGAGGCCAACTCGGCGCCACCAAGGAGGTTCTGCACTCACCGCTGCATTTTATCTTTTATTCGATCTCACGGGGCTGCCGGTGCTCGATACCGAGCAGACATGGCGTGTCTCCATCGACGGCGCCGTCGCCGGCCACATCATCCACGGCGTCTCTCCCCCATGTCGTTGCTTCCTCGGCGGCGACTTCCACAACGGCACTAGCTGCAGCTGCTCCGGCTCTCGCTCGCGCTGCGGCTCTGTTCTTGCTGTCGGTCGCGCTGCTGCACTGCTCCTGCTTTCGTTCGTGCTGCTGCTCTGCTCTTGCTCTCGCTTGCGCTGCTGCTGCTGCACGACCTCCGGCAGCTACAGGAGTTGCTGCTTTAGCACTCGCTCGCGGTGCTACTGCACGACTTGCTCTCTGCTAGTGCGTTCCCTGCTCGAGCGTCTGCTGATTTAGATCACTGCTTCTCTGCTACTAGTGCTCGAACGCCCTAAACATCTATTGCAATGCTCTGTTACTAGTTCAATCAGTTTCGACAGTAAAATTCAGTTTCGACTGTGAAGTTCATTTTCTTCAGTTAAGTTCAGAGTGAACAGTACTTACAGCATCTGTCGGAGCGGCCGTGGCGCGGCTGATGCGTTTTACATCTAGCACTTTTTGGTGATGTATTTTACATCATCTATTGCAGATGATATTAGGGTCCCACTTCAGATTAACGTTGTCTGTCTTGTCATGCTTCAGCCTCGTCGCCGTACACCTTAGCGGAGCTGCTCCAACGACGGAACCGTCCATCACAGCGGAGCAGTACCCTCGGCGCCGTTTCCAGAGGCCTCGGATCTTCTTCCCCGCCTCCGACAGTCACACCAGCATCATCACCATCCTCCACGTCCAACCCAATGATGCTGAGGTCCACAAGGCTATGCCAAAGAGGTTGTACACTCGTCGCATCACTTTGTTTCTCCATTCCTCTGTTCTTCCAATTCATGTGAGCCAAACACCCAGGTTGACTGAAATCCTATGTTTCCAAATGCTCTGTTTTGCACGTGCATTCCTATCCTATTCCTGTGTTTTTCCTGTCCCTGCGTTTATAGAATCCTCCAATTCTAAGGAGCCCTTACAGATTTACTTCATTTTCAGATAGGCGTCAAAGAAAACTCTGTGTGTTATGTCCTGCTCCTGCCGTGCCGTCATCCACCCCACCTGAGGTGCACCATCGACAGAAGCGTTCACTGCAGCAGAGATCCCCCTGCAGACTTCCTTTCGCCGCCTCAGATCATCTTCCCCGTTGCCGGCAGCCACGCCAACTGCATTACCATCATCGACTGAGCAGATGAACCTGAGGACTACACAGTTCCGGAAGAGAGGTCGCAGTCTTTCGTGTTTGCTTACGTTATACATCGGTTATTATTACCTGCTACTTTATCGTTCAATCTTGAGTTTTGAATTGCCCATGGGTCTCATATCGAGCCAGCAACGAATAGTATCTGTCTACTATCTGGTTCATCTGGGGTCTTCTATGTGGTTCATGTTGGGTGGGCAACAAACAATAGATGATCCATTGTCTATCTTTTTAAACTGAAGCTATAATCTACCTGCTATCATTAGTTTTGGATCCATCCACTCGTTTGCTACCATCAGTCTTGATTTTTGCATGCACCCCTTAGGCCTTACAAAATCTAACTATTTTTTTATTATGCATGTCAGATATTGTACACAATCGTACTGAACATGTAGAGAAAAAGAGAAGACCGTTGCGTGCGAATATAATGTCATGCAGACGCCGCTCCATGGTGGGCGAAGTGCCCCCCCTCCTGCATTTCCAGATTGTATTCCAGAGGAAGATAACTGTTCAGATGGAGATTCAGAAGGAGCCGACCACGCCTGTTTACCACCTGAGGTGTTTGCTCTAACCTGGCATGCTGATGTTGGTCATATCATGCATATGGCGCCTTGCATTGCTTACATTATACATCTTATATGTCATCAGCTTAGTTTAGATTTGCTTTGTGTGAATGCCACCTGTTTGGTTTCTATATCATACTCCCACCATTCCTAAATATTTGTCTTTTTAGAGATTTCAACAAGTGACTACATACGGAACAAAATGAGTGAATCTACACTCTAAAATATGTCTATATACATCCGTATGTGGTAGTCCATTTGAAATCTCTAAAAAGACAAATATTTAGGAACGGAGGGAGTATATGGGAATTATGCAATGCCATCTTCTTTAGCCAGGCATCATATACGTGAATCATGCAATGCCATCCTGTTTAGCCAGTCATCGTATATGTGAATTGTATTGTGCCATATTTTTTTCCATAATGTATTCCATTTGTCAACAATGTTTATACATTCATCTACTCTTCCTGTGCATCAGCCATTTGAGTCGGTCATGGGAAAATCTGGAGTGAAAACAAGGTCTTCTGAGCAGTCAGTGCTACCTGTCGATGCAGATTTCTTGCTGGTTACAGATAGCTCCTCAGAGGAGGATTCAGAGAGAGATGACCAGTCGTATCCCCCCCCCGAGGTGCATGCTCTAACTTGGCTGGGTTATATTGCTCATATCATGCATATGGTGTCTTGCATTGCCATGCCATCTGCTTAGATTAGACATGCTTTGTGTGAATGCCTCCTGTTTGCTTTCTATATCAGATATGTGAATTATGCAATGCCATGTTTTTCAGCCAGTTATCATATATGTGAATTATGCACCGCCATGGAGCCAGGCATCATATATGTGAATTATCTCATGCCATCTTTTTTTTCATTACGTATTCCATTTGTCGACAATCTGTGTATATTGAACTACTCTTCATGTGTATCAGCCATTTGAGCCGGTTATGGAAAAATCTGGAGTGAAAACAAGGTCTTCAGAGCAGGCAATGGTACCTGTTGAAGCATATATCTCGATGGTTACAGGGAGCTCCTCAGAGGAGGATTCAGAGACAGATGACCAGTCCTATATCCCACCTGAGGTGTATGCTCTAAGTTGCAATGTTTATATTTCTCATATGATGCATATGGTGTCTTGCATTGCTTAGTTTAGACATCATATGCACAATATTGAATTCTATCTGCTTAGTTTAGAGATCATACATGCGAGTGCCAGCTGCTTAGTATATGAATCAATTATGTCAATTATATCATGCCATCCTGTATACTTAGACAACATGTATGTGAATTATTTCATCCCAACCTATTTTAGAAAGACATCATATAGTTTTGTCATGTCATCCTGTTTAGGTACTCATCATATGTTGAATTATGCCATTATATCCTGTTAAGTTATCCATCATATATCTGAAACTGTGTCATGCTATCCTGTTTAGTTAGGCATCATATATGTGAAATTGTGTCATGCTGTCCTGTTTGGTTAGACAACATATATGTGAATTACCACATCTGTCTATCATACAATGTCTGTACGTTCAATTTCTTTTCTTGTTTATCAGCCATTTGAATTGGAGGGGGTGATGGCAGTATCTAAGGGAGCAAAAACCCGTTCTTCACAAAAGACAGTGCTACCCGTCGATGCAGATAGAACCATGGTTGTACTGGCCCACAAACTAGCCCCACCACACATAATCGAGACTCTTCCAGATTGCACACTTACACCGTTGGGCAGAGAACCAGCTACAACCCATCTAACCGCAACCCCAGCGGATAGTAACCCACTTATAGTTGACAAAGCACCATGTCCACCACAGAGTACCCCCACACGAGCAGTTTGTAAAGCTACTGCAGTGCCCAAAGCACGAAGACCACCACAGCTAACCCAAACTCCACGTTTAAAGCAGAAGAGCAACTGTTCTCAGGTCAGATTCCGTAGCTATGGTCCATACTCCTTTGCTGTTGCATCACTGTATTTACTCATACCAACTACTTTCGAATTTGAAGGATCCAATTGAAACTCCAATGGCGCAACAGGTATGTTTTAAACCTATTTCTTTAACTGGATTGCTGTTCTAACTTCTTGCTCTATGTTGATTTCAGTTTAAGTTGTATAAACAGTTATGTTCTCATGTGATGCACATTACAAGTGCTGCCAATGCTGTGTAGTTTCTCACACTTATATTCTGTCTATGCTGCTGTGTCTTAAAAATATATGAGTTGAACTGTGTCTCTATCTTGATTAGGGAACATAAACTAGAATGATATGGACAATACAGTGACCATAGTACATAGATATATGTTTGTTTCATGCTGTTATCCTGTCCACCTTACTACTGAACCGGTTTACCAAAATGAGTTTCGTATACTACAAGCTAAACCTGTGATGTGTCTGCTTGTTTCTCTTGTAGTATGCAAACAGAATATTGGAGAAGAGCACCCCACTATGCAATGGTAGAGAAAGTAATGCAGATAAGGTTCAAGATAGTGAGACAACCCTGTTGGTCTCCAAGAAAGGTGATAAAAACGATCTTGTAGACAGTGAGAAAACCCCACAGTCCTGCGTTGATGTAGTGTTCGAGTTACTGGCCAGTACCGCTGGCACAAGCTCTTCGAACTCGCTGCCTGAATCACTTCGGCTTCTTCAGTCTCAGCTACAAGCTGAAAGGCATCAGTCAGCTGTGCTGCGGCAAGAAGCCGAAGGACTGAGGAAGTCCCTGCAGAATTCAGATGCGTACTTTCTTGTGCAACAGCAAGCGCTGGAGGATTTAAGCGCCAAACAAGAGAAAGTTAATAAGCTTGCTAAGCATCTTGCCAGCATTATGGGTACCCAGGATATTGTTTCTTGAACTCTTCTGAAGTGGTTTCAGTTCTGGACTTGTTTTGCTGCGGCGTTTATATGCTGCTTTGTTCCCTATATTTGCACTGGTGGCGAACTTTGATGCCCAGTGGATGTAATATGTGTAATAGCCGTGATAGCCTAGCATAAGTTGCTTGCTTATTTATTTCCTTGTTGTCTTGTTTATTTGTTTGCTTGTAGTCAGTGCAGTTCTTTTTCCGCGGTTTGCTAGTGGCTGCAATAACCTATTTTTTAAAACTAGGCCACAATAACCATGGGCTAATATTTACTGTAGTGACACTGGGCCTCCTACGGGCCGTAGAAACAGTGGGCCTTCTACGGGCCGTAGAAACAGTAGGCCTTCTACGGGCCGTAGAAACAATGGGCCTTCTACGGGCCGTAGAAACAATGGGCCTTCTACGGGCCGTATCATCAATGGGCCTTATACGGGCCGTATGATCGATTGGCCAAACATGGGCCAATAACAGGCCGCATTATGGCCGTAAACGGGCTAGAGTTGGAATCGTCCGTTCATGGGCCGACCATAACGGGCCATCGTTAATAGGCCGTATTTGATGACGCTATGAAAACGGCCCAACGTATTAACGGACCACAAACGGGCCGACTGTAACCACGGGCTGAATTTGGCCCACAAGCAGAAAATGACAGTAACGGGCCGTAAGTAAACGAATGCTGGAAATGAGCCCAAGAATAAATGGGCTCTGAGAAGGCCGAAAGATAACATGGGCTGGAAACGGCCCAACGGAATAACGGGCCGTTAATGGGTATAAAGTGATACACTGTTCATTACGGGCCAGTTTCACCACGGGCCGTTAATGGGTGTAAAGTGATACACTGTTCATTACGGGCCAGTTTCACCACGGGCCGTTAATAGGCCAAGAGTTACATAGGGCCTCATATGGGCCGAAAGACGTCATGGGCCATACATGGGCCAGAAGTGAAAACGGGCTGGAATCATATTGGATGGCCCAGATGACGCTACTGGGCCTAATTCGGATAGGGCGTAACGGGCCTTGGGTTAGCGGGCTGTAAATGGGCTATATGCGAACAGGCCGTTAACAGGCTTTCCATGGGCCGGCCCGCCACCTTTTGACCAAGTCAAACGGGCCGGCCTTTTCACAGGAATGGGCCTCTGTTGGGCCGTGCCACGTGTCGACGTATCATAGGCGCCTTCTGTCCAATGAGTGGATGACATCTGTCCCAACGATGAGCCGACACGTGTTTCCTCCAGCCAATGATGATTTTACACGTGGAAAATCCCCATTGGTCGGGGCTGTTAATGGGTTATCGGATCCAAAACCCGACCCGATAGCTTAACGGCGTTCTGTTACGGTGGATGCCACGTGTCAGTCACCCTTGACGAAAGCACTTCTGTGACGCGCGATTTATCGTCATGGAAGTGCACACTTCCGTGATGATAATTTTGGTAATGTCATGGAACACTTCTACGACAGCACAAGTATGACTATCTTGATTCTGTCATAAAATCGTCATGGATATACATGCATGACAAAAAACGCGACCTACTGTGACAAACACGTATCATCACGGAAGTGTATTTTTTGTAGTGCAAATCCTTAAAAAATCAATCTGATAAGATAACTTCAAAGGGAAAACTCAATCCATCACAAGGAGATAGAGTGGGAGAAACATCATAAGATCCAACTATAATAGCAAAGCTCACGATACATCAAGATCGTGCCATGTCAAGAACACGAGAGAGATATCAAACACGTAGCTACTGGTACATACCCTCAGCCCCGAGGGTGAACTACTCCCTTCTCGTCATGGAGAGTGTCGGGATGATGAAGATGGCCTCTGGTGAGGGATCCCCCCCTCTGGCAGGGTGCCGAAAAAGGGCCTCGATTGGTTTTTGGTGGCTACAGAGGCTTGCGGCGGCAGAACTCCCGATCTAGGTTTCTTTTCGGGGGTTTCTGTATTTGTAGGAATTTTTGGCGTCGGTCTCACGTCAGGGGGGTTTCCGAGTCGTCCACGAGGCAGGGGGACACGCCCAAGGGGGTAGGGCGCGCCCTCCACTGATACGTCTCCAACGTATCTATAATTTTTGATTGCTCCATGCTATATTATCTACTATTTTGGACTATATTGGGCTTTATTTTCCACTTTTATATTATTTTTGGGACTAACCTATTAACCGGAGGCCCAGCCCAGAATTGTTGTGTTTTGCCTATTTCAGTACTTCGGAGAAATAGAATATCAAACGGAGTCCAAATGGAATAAAATCTTCGAGAACGTGATTTTCTCACCGAACGTGATCCAGGAGACTTGGAGCCTACTCCAAGGAGTCAAAGAGGCGGTCACGAGGGTGGGGGCGCCCCCCCCCTTAGGGCGCGCCCCCTGCCTCGTGGGCCCCTCGGAGCTCCACCGACATACTCCTTCCTCCTATATATACCTACGTACCCCCAAATGATCAGAACAGGAGCCAAAAACCTAATTCCACCGCCACAACTTTCTGTATCCATGAGATCCCATCTTGGGGCCTATTTTGGAGCTCCGCCAAAGAGGGACGTCATCACGGAGGGCTTCTACATCATCATAGCCCCTCCGATGAAGTGTGAGTAGTTTACCTCAGACCTTCGGGTCCATAGTTAGTAGCTAGATGGCTCCTTCTCTCTTTTTGGATCGCAATACAATGTTCTCCCCCTCTATTTGGAGATCTATTCGATGCATTCTTCTTCTTTTTGCGATGTGTTTGTTGAGACCTATGAATTGTGGGTTTATGATCAAGTCTATCTATGAATAATATTTGAATCTTCTCTGAATTCTTTTATGTATGATTGGTTATCTTTGCAAGTCACTTCGAATTATCAGTTTGGTTTGGCCTACTAGATTGGTTTTTCTTGCCATGGGAGAAGTGCTTAGCTTTGGGTTCGATCTTGCGGTGTCCTTTACCAGTGACAGAAGGGGCAGCAAGGCACGTATTGCATCGTTGCCATCGAGGATAACAAGATGGGGTTTATTTCATATTGCATGAATTTATCTCTCTACATTATGTCATCTTGCTTAAGTCGTTACTCTGTTTTTAACTTAATACTCTAGATGCATGCTGGATAGCGGTCGATGAGTGGAGTAATAGTAGTAGATGCAGGCAGGAGTCGGTCTACTTGTCTCGGACGTGATGCCTATATACATGATCATACCTAGATATTCTCATAACTATGCTCAATTCTGTCAATTGCTCAACAATAATTTGTTCACCCACCATAGAATACTTATGCTCTTGAGAGAAGCCACTAGTGAAACCTATGGCCCCGGGTCTATTCTTATCATATCAATCTCCATCTCTTTAATCTTGCTTTGCTTGTTACTTTGCCTTTTACTTTTTACTTTCCATCTCTATATCAAAAATACCAAAAATATTATCTATCATCTCTATCAGATCTCACTCCCGTAAGTGACCGTGAAGGGATTGACAACCCCTAATCGCGTTGGTTGCGTTGAGCTATTGTTTTTGTGTAGGTACGAGGGACTTGCGCGTGGCCTCCTACTGGATTGATACCTTGGTTCTCAAAAACTGAGGGAAATACTTACGCTACTCTGCTGCATCATCCCTTCCTCTTCGGGGAAATCCAACGCAAGCTCAAGAGGTAGCAAGAAGAATTTCTGGCGCCGTTGCCGGGGAGTCTACGCAAAAGTCAACATACCAAGTACCCATCACAATTCCTTATCTCTCGCATTACATTATTTTCCATTTGCCTCTCGTTTTCCTCTCCCCCACTTCACCCTTGCCGTTTTATTCTTCTTTTCTTCGTCTTCTTCCTGTATGTCCTTTTGTTTGTGTTTCCATGTGCCTTCTATTTGCTTGCATCTTTGCTTGCTAAAAATCTATTGATATGGATCCACTTAAAGTGTTCTACTTGGATCATCCTCGATCCTGATGCGCTCGTGCTAAAACCCCAACTAGCCTAGTTGATGGGAAATCTTTAGATGAGCATGCTCATTTTGTGCGTCACCGTTTGTCTGAAAAAGGGAAACTCTTATGGAGTCAAATAAACAGATTGCTATGTTATGCTTGGAATCTTTGTGAAATTTGTGATTTTACTTGTTGCTCTAAGAACCCTAAAAAACACCTTCCGTACCTATGTGAGTTTAATGATAATGAAATCTTATCTTCTTATGCAAAGGGTGTTTATAGTTACTACGATATCGAACAAATTGAAGAATTTGTTGCTTTTAAGGGTGCTTATGAAGTTGCTTCTTTGATTGAAAAGTATGATATTACTCTCTACGAAACTGAAAATTTTGACATACTTAAATATTTCTATGAAAACTATGCTCATAATGTCTATGTCAAAGAATTTATTGAGAGAATGACTGTTGCTTTGGAAGAAAATAATGATATGCCTGAATCTATAGGTAATGATGATTCCGATGATTTGATTGAAAAATCCCTTGATGAACATGATGCTTGCTATTCTTGTGGCCATGATTCCAATATTTATGAAGATTAATTTGCTATAGTTCCTTATGTTAAACATGAGATTGTTGCTATTGCACCCATACTTGGTAGTTCCTTCGATGAAAAGCATGATTGCAATGATTTACTATAAATTCTCTTGATGTCAATTGTACTAATAATATGTAAAACCCTAAGCTTGGGGATGCTAGTTTTGCTATGTCTACTATTTGTTGCAACGATCATGATTGGGGTGATTCTTCTTATGATCTTGAAAATTTATTTAAGCCCCATGATGAATATAAGATTGATAATAGTGTTTGCAATAATATTGAAAATGGGTTTGGAAGAGTGTCAACTTTAGATCCCACATTTTTGGATAATATTCAATCTTATGAAATTTTTGATAAAAGTGGGCTTGGAGAAATCATGACTTTAGCTAATGTTTATCCCACTATTTCGGAAGAGTGTCAACTTTGCATGCATGTGGATCGTGTTGAAAATATTTTATGTGATAGCTATTTTATTGAATTTTCCTATGATCCCACATGTAATTATTATGAGAGAGGAAAATATGGTCGTAAAAATTTTCATGATAATAAATTACCTCTCGTTATGTTGAGATTGCTATTGTTTCTTTCCGCTTGCTTGCATATGCTAGCTTTTGCTTGCTATGATATATTGTTTGCCTATAAGATGCCTATGCATAGGAAGTATGTTAGACTTAGATGTGTTCGTCACGTGTTTCATGATGCTCTCCTTGTGCTTCAAATTCTTGTCTTTCTTGCGAGCATCATTAAAATTATCAATGCCTAACTATAAGGCTTTAAAGAAAAGCGCTTGTTGGGAGACAACCCAATATATTTCCTTTCTGTCATGGAATAAATAACCCATCTACCTTCTGTTTTTATGTGGTTTTGTGTTTTAATTTGTGTTTGTGCCAAGTTAGACCTATAGGATCTTCTTGGATGATAGTTATTTAATCTTGCTGTAATTTCCAGAAACTTTCTGTTCACGAAAACAATTGTTAAAAATCACCAGAACGTGATAAAATACTGATTCCAATTGCTGCTGATCAATAAACAAATTTTCTAGGACGTCCTATTTTGGTAGATTTTTTGGAGTTCCAGAAGTTTGCGCTAGTTACATATTACTACAGACTGTTATGTTTTTGACAGATTCTATTTTTCGTGTGTTGTTTGCTTATTTTGATGAATCTATGGCTAGTAAAATAGTTTATAATCCATAGAGAAGTTGGAATAAAGTAGGTTTAACACCAATATAAATAAAGAATGAGTTCATTACAGTACCTTGAAGTGGTCTTTTGTTTTCTTTCTCTAACGGAGCTCACGAGATTTCTATTGAGTTTTGTGTTTTGAAGTTTTCAAGTTTTGGGTGAAATCTTTTGATGGATTATGGAACAAGGAGTGGAAAGAGCCTAAGCTTGGGGATGCCCATGGCACCCCCAAGATAATCCAAGGACACCAAAAAGTCAAAGCTTGGGGATGCCCCGGAAGGCATCCCCTCTTTCGTCTACTTCCATCGGTAATTTTACTTGGAGCTATATTTTTATTCACCACATGATATGTGTTTGGCTTGGAGCGTCTTGTATTATTTGTGTATTTTTTTTGTTAATGTGCCACAATCATCTTTGCTGTACACACCTTTTGAGAGAGCCATACATGAATTGGAATTTGATAGAATACTCTATGTGCTTCACTTACATCTTTTGAGCTTAGTAGTTTTGCTCTATGTGCTTCACTTATATCTTTTGAGCGTTATAATTTTGCTCTATGAACTTCACTTAGATCTTTTAGAGCACAGTGGTGGATTTGTTTTAAAGAAACTATTGATCTCTCATGCTTCACTTAAATTATTTTGAGAGTCTTAAATAGCATGGTAATTTGCTTAATAATAAGATCCTTGGTATTCAAGATTTGTGAAACTTTCTTTTGAGTGCGTTGAATACTATGAAAAGTTGGATGCTTGATAATTGTTTTGAGATATGGAGGTAGTAATATCAAAGTCATGCTAGTAGAGTAATTGTGAATTTGAAAAGTGCTTGGGTTAAAGTTTGCAAGTCCCGTAGCATGCACGTATGGTAAACGTTATGCAACAAATTTGAAACATGAGGTGTTATTTGATTGTTCTCCTTATGAGTGGCGGTCGGGGACGAGCGATGGTCTTTTCCTACCAATCTATCCCGCTAGGAGCATGCGCGTAATGCTTTGGTTTTTGATGGCTTGTAGATTTTTGCAATAAGTATATGAGTTCTTTATGACTAATGTTGAGCCCATGGATTATACGCACTCTCACCCTTCCATCATTGCTAGCCTCTTCGGTACCGTGCATTGCCCTTTCTCACATTGAGAGTTGGTGCAAACTTCGCCGGTGCATCCAAACCCCATGATATGATACGCTCTTTCACACATAAACCTCCCTATATCTTCCTCAAAACAGCCACCATACCTACCTATTATGGCATTTCCATAGCCATTCCGAGATATATTGCCATGCAACTTTCCACCGTTCCGTTCTTCATGACATATCTCTCATTGTCATATTGCTTAGCATGATCATGTAGTTGACATAGTATTTGTGGCAAAGCCACCATTCATAATTCTTTCATACTTGTTGCTCTTGATTCATTGCATATCCCGGTACACCGCTGTCGGCGTTCTGGGAACGGGGGTCCCCAGACTTGCTTGCCTGCGGCCTGCGGCGTGGCTCAAAAGGGGGCCCAGCGCAACCCATCTTCATCAACATAGACCCAAGACCCTCGCGAGGGGCCAAGCCTCGCGGGGCAGACGACACGGAGCTTCCTCAGGCGCGGCCTCATCAGGCTGGCTCACGAGGAGGCGGAGAGATCAAGGCGGGGTACCTCACGAGGTGCCCATGACGCAAGCCATGACGACCAAGGGCGCCAGGCGGGCGCCGGCCCACGCAGTGTCCTCCTTTCCTCTTTGGTGCAAAGGGAGCAAGCGCAGGCGAGAGCATCAAGCAAAGGCACCCATTTCGGTGCAACGAGACCAAGACCAGTCCAAAGGCAGGGAAGAAGTCATTGTGGAGCCCAAGCTGGCGTCACCACTAGAGCCTTTGGCAGGCGAGGACCAACTTTAGTCAGGATAAGTGTACCGGATGTTCCCCTTCAAAATGGCCAATTGTTGGCGCCCTTCCCGCTCAATATTTGGGAAGAGGCCCAGGGCCTTCGCCTATAAATAGGACTAGCCACCCCCAGGGTAGAGGCATCGAGGAATCGACCAGAACCCAGAGATCGGATCAAGTAGCATTACACACACAGAGAGAGAAGGGCGGCTGAACTCCTCCTAGCAGTTCATCGCCCCAGCCAAGAGCAGCCCCTCGCGAGGCTGTTCTTCCTTGTATTGTTCATCATCATCAGCCCAACAGGCAATCCACCACACCACACTGGAGTAGGGTATTACACCACATCGGTGGCCCGAACCAGTATAAACCTCGTGTCTCTTGTGCTGTTCTTTCGATAGCTTAGATCTTTGCGAGGCGGAGAGGTAGAGGGCGTGATCTCCATGCGCACCCCATAGTTCGAACCTCAAGGGTCTGTCGGAACCCGAAATCCGACATTTGGCGCGCCAGGTAGGGGTGCGCCGGAATTCGTCTTCCACCGCTCCGTTCTCCTCCGACCATCGCGTCCATGTCCGACGCACGTCGGGTCCGCGCCGAGCGCCGGGCCGCCCTCGCTTCCCGCGTCGCCCAGACAGCTCCCATCGGCGGGCATCCTCGCCGTTCCCCGGCACCCGCCGTCAATGCCGCCACCGGCCCGGCGGGGAACGAGCAGCAAGCGTCGTCTCAGCATCTGTCCATGCGGCAAGATGGCCGCACCGCCACTCCCTCGCTCCCCCAGCTGGTTCTTCGTCCCGCGCGCTCCGCGCACCCATGGAGGCTCGAGTTGCACTCATCGCGGCGAACGAGCTCCTGCGCTACCGTCCCGTCGACGACGTCTACGAAGAGTGGCTCGACCGTGTCACCGAGCTCGTCCGCGCCGCGGGGGGCTCTCCTGCACCATCCGTCCCGCTGCACCGAACCCCGTCCCGCGCGGGCAACGAAGCTCTGGGGGCGCCTCAGCCGCCTCCTCGCCAAGAAGATGCCCCGGCCGCAAGGCGCGTGGCCCCTGGCTGGAACCCGCTCCGCCAGGCACCAGCGCGGCAAGAGCAGAGCTGCCAAGAAGTCCCTCGCCTGCAAGAAGCTGCCAGGGCGCTCCCTACTCTAGCACGTCGCGACCATGCTCCTGCTCCCGCACATCAAGACCCCGCGCTGCTCCCAGCTGTAGTGCATGGGGACTCGCAAGACCAAGCTCTCCGTCACCCAAGGCCTCCCGTGGCCACAACAGGCTGCCGTGCCTACACCACCGAGCTGCGCAGCGTTGCGTAGCCCGGCAAGTTCAAGCCAGACCTGCCTCCTCGCTACGACGGCACGGCCGACCCTGTGGAGTTCCTCCAACTCTATGAGCTGGGCATCGAAGCTGCCAACGAAGACGAGAAGGTCATGGCAAACTGGTTTCCCATGGCGCTCAAGGAAGGGGCCCGCACCTGGCTCCTGAACCTGCCTCCCGGCATGATCTCCTCCTGGGACCAGATGCGCACGCGCTTCATCGCCAACTTCCAAGGTACTCGCGACCGGCAGCCCGTCGTGAGCGACATGCGCCGCATCAACCAACAACCTGGAGAGACCCTGCAAAAGTACATCCAGCGCTTCAACAACGCACGCCTCAAGATTCCCAAGGTGTTCGAGGAGGCCATCATCTCAGCCTTCTCCGACGGAGTGCGCGACGTCAAGATGAAGGAGGAGCTGGCGATGCATGAAGACCTGTGCACTTCCTTGGAGCTGTTCAACTTGGCGACCAAGTGCGCCAGGGCTGAGGAAGGGCGTCTCTCCCTCCTCGAGCTGCCTGCCGCAGACCTAAAAGAGAAGAAGTTCAAGGCCAAGGATGTGAAACGCAAGGGGGCTGCCGTGCTCATGGCAGAACCAGACACCAAGCGGGGCAGAGATCAGCCCGAATCCTCCAAAGGTAGTCGGTACTGTGTGTACCACGACCTCCACACCCACAACACCAATGAATGCCAAGAGCTCCGAGCCGTGCAAGAAGGAAGGATCAGCCGTCGCCCCGACCGTGTCGACCGGGGCTACGGTCGAGGAGGAGGAAGAAACGCAGGACGCTGGGAAGACCGCGGCCCGCGCCAAGGGTGGCACGATCAACCTTGCGAGGATCGCTGGCGAGACCCGCCTCGCGAGGGGGACTGGAGAGATCAGCCTCGCGAGGACCGCCCACAAGGCAACGCAGGCCTCCCTCCGCTGCCGCCTCAGCCAAGAAGAAACGAAGACCGCCATCAGGATGAAGGGGCTGGGGGCTTCTAGGAGCCACGCGCAATCGCCTGCATCCTGGGCGGAGCTCAAGCCCCAGCCTCTCAGCGCATCTTCAAGCAGTTTGCCCGTGAAGTGAATGCAGTCCTCCCCAAGCTCGAAGCCACACGCCGTCTCAGGTGGTGATCATGCGCCATCACGTTCAGCTCAGCGGATCAGCTCAAGTGTGCAGCCACAGCCGGAGTCCTCCCAATGCTTTGTTCCCTAATCATCAGCAACGTGGTGGTCACTAGGACCCTCATTGATGGTGGGTCAGGGCTCAACGTCCTGTCCGTGGAAACATTCAACAATCTCCAAGTGCCCTACAACCAGCTTCAGCCAACCAAGCCCTTCTCAGGAGTCACCGACGGCTCCACGGTCCCGATTGGGCAGGTCCGCCTCCCTGTCACCTTCGGGGCACGCAACAACTACCGCACTGAACTCATCGACTTCGACGTCGCTCACATTCGCCTGCCGTACAACGCCATCCTCGGGTACCCAGCGTTGGCCAAGTTCATGGCCGTAACTCACCATGGCTACAATGTCCTCAAGATGCCAGGAAGTGGCGGAGTCATCACGGTGCCTTGCGAATAGAAGGATGCGCTGTGTTCCCTGGAATGAGCCTTTCAGGCTGCGTCACTGGAAGACCCGGATCGCGGAAGCAGGAGGCTTCCCGAGACCACCCCCAAGAAGAAGAAGACATCGTCAGGCTCAGACCCTGAGGAGGCAGGCCCCGCAGGACCCGCGCCTGCCCAGGGGGAACCTCCTTCCATCGCATAGGAAAGCGCGCCCAATGCCCTCCTTAAGCAGGGCTCGGGGGCTCTCCCCTGGAGGGCCACCGACCTGACTAAGGTCATGAGGGAGGCGCTTGGGCACCACATGGAGGCATGCTTCGAAGCACGTTTCCCTCAAGAAGGAGCAAGACAAGGAGGGTCGGACCCTCAGGAGTTCGTCAGCAAGGCCATTCAAGAACTACAGGAGTCAAGAGTCATGAGAGGCGGCCGCCGCCTACCAGTTGTGGCTCCCCATCCAGGCGAGGATGGTGGGCTGCGCGTCTGCGTCGACGTACTAGGGCTCAACCGAGTCGCCTCGCTGGAGCGCCTCTGGCCCTCGCGAGTGGGGCGCTGCGAGGGTCCACCCCACAGCTACGTTCGCATGCCTTACGGCTTGCCAGACGCGGCTGCAATGTACCAGCGCCTCATGAGGGGCATCATGGAGGCTCAAGAGGCTAGGCGTTCCACAGCCTTGGCGGAGATGGAGATGGTCCGCGAGGAGCCACCAGCGCCTCCGGAGCCTCCCGAGGCCCCTAGGCCTGGGGGCTCGTGAGGATCGGCTTCCGCAGCCCACCGAGTCTGCTGCACCAACACTCCTTCGTCCTCAACGTCATCACGTGACATCTTTCAAGTTTCATTTCAAGCTGGGAGCGCCCCCCAGGGCTGCATTATTCCCAGGCCACGTGGGTCCGTCCCTGCGGCATGTATCCCCTTTTATTTCATGTTGTTAGCTTACTTTGTTGGGGGCGCCCCTCGGGCTGCATCATCCCCAAGTCGCTCGGGCCTGACCCAGTGATGTTGGCTTTCCCAGCATCTATTTGATGAATCCACTCCTTCGCGGCTAATGTGTTTGATCTAGTTGCCTGCTCAACTGACGCCAACTGACGGAGCTGCTCGCAAAACGGCACGGCGCCTGCGCATGGGTCCGTCCCTGCATCGCTGACAAACCTGAATGGCTGAGCTCTGGCCGCGGCAGCCCCGCATGGTGCCACCTCGCTAAGCTTTCAGTGCCTCATCACCCCTTGGAAGCAACCAACGGCTAACTGTCAATTGCCACGACAATCCCTTGTTCTTTCTATGATGAGTCTACAGGATCTCCTAAAGGAGCTGCGCCAGGCAAGGCCCGTGCGACGTCTCCTTCACTCTCGTCCGCACGAACCGCTTGCACGTTAAAGGGGGGTGCCTGAGCATCGCGACTCAGGGCTCCTACTGGCCCTCCAGCCCTCACCCTCTAGCCTTGACCACGACATCGCGACCTGGCATACCAGCGATGGCTGAGACTCGCTCGAGTGCCGGGACCCGAGGACGTAGAGCAGAAAGGGGAGCAAAGGCAAGAGGGAAGGGACACGCGAGGACCTTGCCAAGCAACCTCATGCCTGCCGATGCACGGACCCGGCGACACACCGAAGAGCGGTCCCCGGTCCTCAAGATAAGTCACCATCCGGAAACACCAGCTACCATGGCACCATCCCCGCACCTAATGCAATCCCGTGTTAGTGACGCCGCTCTCCTTTCTCACCGAACAATGGCTGCTTGAGCACCAAAGGGGACCTCCTGACCATCGCGACTCAGGGGATCTTATCGGACCTCGGGTCGCTCACCTCCTGGCCTTGACCACGGCATCGCGACCTGGCATACCAGCGACAGCTGATGCCGCCTTGGGACTGGGACCTATCAGCGCAGAGCACCAAGCCCTTGTGAGGTTCGAAAGGGAGAACTGAGCTAAGGCGGGATGAGCAGTTGCACAATTCTACGGCAAGGGTTATATTAACGAACAGGATCATAGGCACCTTACAAGCCCCCACGGGGCACGTTTTTGATTCCTCGCAGGGAACGGATCCTAAAAGGACGCTAACTACACGCACCACTGCAAAAGATGCCATCATCAACAGTGGGCCGTCGGGCACCGGCACCAACCCCATCCAGATCAGAGTCGGCGATGGCCTAACGAGCCCGCCCTGCTCCAGGAGTGGCGCAGGCTCGGGGGCTCATAGCTGTCGTCGCTCGTCTCCGGAGTCACGAAGAGCTCGCTGGAGTCGTTGGATCCTCCGACGCCTCTGCCGCCTGAGGAACCACCAAGGGAGCGGTCGGCGAGCCTGGTCTTCGCCGCAGCAGAATCCTGGCCACCCCTCCCGGGGCAGCACTCTAGCCGGCGCCTGTTCGCATCGAAGACCTTGAAGAACATCACCGAAGCACCATCGTACTCCAGGTGGATGCTCACACCACTCGATACCACCTGACGGGCCTCCTCGTCCCGGCCGCGGAGGGCGAGCCGTTTCTTTGGCGGGACCGGGTCTGGTTCCTCTCGGGGAGCCTTCCCCTTCTCTACCGTGGAAAACCGGCGGATCGGAGCCATCGTAGCAAGATGGAGCAAGGACCGGGAAGAAGGAGAAGCAAGGAGAGATGGACTAGAAGGGCGCGCACCGTCCCGTACTTATAGCCGGCGAAGGCCAACCGTCGGCCTCCACGATCACAGGTAATCATGACCCGCTTTGCATGCAGGGACTTGTCCAATCCACGCAGTCACCAAGGCATCATGGGGAAGTGGAGACGCCCACGTCCCATCAACCGCCACACGGCACCCAAGGCCGCAAGCTATTAGGGCCCGCGGCGCTTCGCCCTTGCCCTTTCGCCTCTCAGCACGGCCAAGTCCGGGCGCGCCTTGGGCCCGGGGGCTACTGTCGGCATTCTGGGAACGGGGGTCCCCAGACTTGCCTGCCTGCGGCCTACGGCGTGGCTCAAAAGGGGGCCCAGCGTGGCCCATCTTCATCAACACAGACCCAAGACCCTCACGAGGGGCCAAGCCTCACGGGGCGGACGACACAGAGCTTCCTCAGGCACGGCCTCATCAGGCTGGCTCACGAGGAGGCGGAGAGATCAAGGCGGGGTACCTCACGAGGTGCCCATGACGCAAGCCATGACGACCAAGGGCGCCAGGCGGGCGTCGGCCCGCGCAGTGTCCTCCTTTCCTCTTTGGTGCAAAGGGAGCAAGCGCAGGCGAGAGCATCAAGCAAAGGCACCCATTCCGGTGCAACGAGACCAAGACCAGTCCAAAGGCAGGGAAGAAGTCATTGTGGAGCCCAAGCTGGCGTCACCACCAGAGCCTTTGGCAGGCGAGGACCAACTTTAGTCAGGATAAGTGTACCAGATGTTCCCCTTCAAAATGGCCAATTGTTGGCGCCCTTCCCGCTGAATATTTGGGAAGAGGCCCAGGGCCTTCGCCTATAAATAGGACTAGCCACCCCCAGGGTAGAGGCATCGAGGAATCGACCAGAACCCAGAGATTGGATCAAGTGGCATTACACACAGAGAGAGAGAAGGGCGGCTGAACTCCTCCTAGCAGTTCATCGCCCCAGCCAAGAGCATCCCTCGCGAGGCTGTTCTTCCTTGTATTGTTCATCATCATCAGCCCAAGAGGCAATCCACCACACCACACTGGAGTAGGGTATTACACCACATTGGTGGCCCGAACCAGTATAAACCTTGTGTGTCTTGTGCTGTTCTTTCGATAGCTTAGATCTTTGCGAGGCGGAGAGGTAGAGGGCGTGATCTCTGCGCGCACCCCAGAGTTCAAACCTCAAGGGTCTGCCGGAACCCGAAATCCGACAACCACCGGAGGCATTCATATAGAGTCATACTTTGTTCTAGTATCGAGTTGTAATCATTGGGTTGTAAATAAATAGAAGTGTGATGATCATCATTCAATAGAGCATTGTCCCAATAAAAAAGAGAAAGGCCAAAGAAAAAAAAGAAGGCCCAAAAAAAGGGGCAATGCTACTATCCTTTTTTCCACACTTGTGCTTCAAAGTAGCACCATAATCTTCATGATAGAGAGTCTCTTGTTTTGTCACTTTCATATACTAGTGGGGATTTTTCATTATAGAACTTGGCTTGTATATTCCAATGATGGGCCTCCTCAAGTGCCCTAGGTCTTCATGAGCAAGCAAGTTGGATGCACATCCACTTAGTTTATTTTGTTGATCTTTCATGCATTTATAGCTCTAGTGCATCCGTTGCATGGCAATCCCTACTCCTTGCATTAACATCAATCGATGAGCATCTCCATAGCCCATTGATTAGCCTCGTTGATGTGAGACTTTCTCCTTTTTTGTCTTCTCCACATAACCCCCATCATTATATTCTATTCCACCCATAGTGCTATATCCGTGGCTCACGCTCATGTATTGTGTGAAAGTTTATGAGTTTTAAATTATTAAGGTATGAAACAATTGCTTGGCTTGTCAACGGGGTTGTGCATGATGAGAGCATTCTTGTGTGACGAAAATGGAGCATGACTAAACTATATGATTTTGTAGGGATGAACTTTCTTTGGTCATGTTACTTTGAGAAGACATAATTGCTTTGTTGGTTTGCTTGAAGTATTATTATTTTCTATGTCAATGTAAACTTTTGTCTTGAATCTTTCTAATCTGAATATTCATACCACAATTAAGAAGATTTGCATTGAAATTATGCCAAGTAGCACTCCGCATCAAAAATTCTCTTTTTATCATTTACCTACTCAAGGACGACCAGGAATTAAGCTTGGGGATGCCTGCTACGTCTCCAATGTATCTATAATTTTTGATTGCTCCATGCTATATTATCTACTGTTTTGGACTATATTGGGCTTTATTTTCCACTTTTATATTAATTTTGGGACTAACCTATTAACCGGAGGCCCAGCCCAGAATTGCTGTTTTTTGCCTATTTCAGTATTTCGGAGAAACAGAATATCAAACGGAGTCCAAACGGAAGAAAATCTTCAGGAACGTGATTTTCTCACCGAACGTGATCCAGGAGACTTGGACCCTACTCCAAGGAGTCAAAGAGGCGGTCACGAGGGTGGGGGGCGCCCCCCTGCCTTGTGGGCCCCTCGGAGCTCCACCGACGTACTCCTTCCTCCTATATATACCTACGTACCCCCAAACGATCAGAACAGGAGCCAAAAACCTAATTCCACCACCGCAACTTTCTGTATCCACGAGATCCCATCTTGGGGCCTGTTCCGGAGCTCCACCGGAGAGGGCCGTCATCACGGAGGGCTTCTACATCATCATAGCCCCTCCGATGAAGTGTGAGTAGTTTACCTCAGACCTTCGGGTCCATAGTTAGTAGCTAGATGGCTTCTTCTCTCTTTTTGGATCTCAATACAAGGTTCTCCCCCTCTCTTGTGGAGATCTATTCAATGTAATCTTCTTCTTTTTGTGGTGTGTTTGTTGAGACCGATGAATTGTGGGTTTATGATCAAGTCTATCTATGAATAATATTTGAATCTTCTCTAAATTCTTTTATGTATGATTGGTTATATTTGCAAGTCTCTTCGAATTATCAGTTTGGTTTGGCCTACTAGATTGGTTTTTCTTGCCATGGGAGAAGTGCTTAGCTTTGGGTTCGATCTTGCGGTGTCCTTTCCCAGTGACAGAAGGGGCAGCAAGGCACGTATTGCATCGTTGCCATCGAGGATAACAAGATGGGGTTTATTTCATATTGCATGAATTTATCACTCTACATCATGTCATCTTGCTTAAGGCGTTACTCTGTTTTTAACTTAATACTCTAGATGCATGCTGGATAGCGGTCGATGAGTGGAGTAATAGTAGTAGATGTAGGCAGGAGTCGGTCTACTTGTCTCGGACATGATGCCTATATACATGATCATACCTAGATATTCTCATAACTATGCTCAATTCTATCAATTGCTCAACAGTAATTTATCCACCCACCGTAGAATACTTATGCTCTTGAGAGAAGCCACTAGTGAAACCTATGGCCCCCGGGTCTATTCTTATCATATCAATCTCCATCACTTTAATCTTGCTTTGCTTGTTACTTTGTCTTTTACTTTTTACTTTGCATGTCTATATCAAAAATACCAAAAATATTATCTATCATCTCTATCAGATCTCACTCCGTAAGTGACCTTGAAGGGATTGACAACCCCTAATCGCGTTGGTTGCGTTGAGCTATTGTTTTTGTGTAGGTACGAGGGACTTGCGCGTG
The DNA here is from genome assembly GCF_018294505.1 of Triticum aestivum. Classification (NCBI taxonomy): domain Eukaryota; kingdom Viridiplantae; phylum Streptophyta; class Magnoliopsida; order Poales; family Poaceae; genus Triticum; species Triticum aestivum. Next base: position 406,729,645 of record NC_057806.1, on the reverse strand, counting down.
GCCTCCTACTGGATTGATACCTTGGTTCTCAAAAACTGAGGGAAATACTTACGCTACTCTACTGCATCATCCCTTCCTCTTCGGGGAAATCCAACGCAAGCTCAAGAGGTAGCATCCACCCTCGTGGATGGCTCGGGACTCTTCTGGCCCAACTATTTTACTCCGAGGGCTTCTTTTGGTCCATAAAAAATCATCAAAAATTGGCACGTCAATTGGACTCTGTTTGGTATTCCTTTTCTGTAAAACTCAAAAACAAGGAAAAAACAGAAACTGGCACTGGGCTCTAGGTTAATAGGTTAGTCCCAAAAATCATATAAAATAGCATATAAATGCATATAAAACATCCTAGATGGATAATATAATAGCATGGAACAATCAAAAATTATAGATACGTTGGAAACGTATCACGTGTCGTGATCAGGCATGGCAAGGCGGACGGCGAAGGAGGAGCGCACGAGAACCACTTCTCTTCTCAAGCTCCAATAGCATATGGAAGAGAATCCCCTATAAGGAGGTCCAACTCCTTCTCCAATAGTGAGGTGGGACTAAACTTCCCACTACACCTAGTTCCATATAACCCACATGGACCCTATCTGTGTGCTGGGATCGGGGGTACCCATACTAGCCTGCCTGCGGCCCATCGCATGGCCCCCTCAACGGCCCTGTACGACCCAGCTGCAAGATCTCCAGGACAAGACCCTCATGAGGGCCGCCTGCCTCGCGAGGCGGACGACGCCAAGACTTCCCGAGGATCAGTGCCCCGAGCATGCCTCCCGAGGAGCGAAGACTTCTATGCAGGTACCCAGCCTCACAAGGCCCACGATGACGTGAGCCATGACGACCAAGGCCAGGAGGGCGCCAGCGGGCGCAGGAAAGGACAGTTTCTTCTTTGGTGCTAAGGAGGCAAGGAGCAGCGCGGGTTCCCGAGGGATCCTCCCAAAGGTTTTCATTATGGTGCAACAAGACCAAGATCACGAGCTCAGCAGGACGGACGTCATCGCCGAGCCCACCTCTGCGTCATGACCAGAAGCTTTGCAGGCGAAGAACACCTTTTGTCAGGATAAGATGTATTTCTTGTCCTCTTTCAAATTTGCCATTGTGGAATCCCTTCCCGCCTAAGCTATGAGGGAAGAGGATTGGGCCTAGTATAAATATAGGCTAGTCTCCACCGTAGAGAGAGGTCGATCCATCCTCACTCCCCGAGCCCTCACGAGGCAGCTCTGTACTAGTTCATCCTCAAACCTCCTCGCAAGGCTAATCCACCACAAAGCAGGAGTAGGGTTTTACCCCGCAAGGTGGCCCGAACCTGGGTAAATCTCCTTGTTCATCTTCTTCCCCGCTCGCACGAACTCCACGAGGCCAATCCATGAGGGGATGAGCGTGAGGTTGAAGCTTGGGTAGATCTTCGCACACGCCCCCAAGTTCGAACCTTGTTGGGTTCGCGGAGCCCCGATTCTGACAAAACCTTAGAGATTTTCTAAAATTGTGATATGGGCCCAAGTCCCACCCTAATATTTCAACATGTACTACATCAATAATTACCATTGACTATGGCAGTACATTGATCGTGAGCCATTTGATCTAGAGGCAGACCATCAAAAAGAATACAGACTCTCAAATTTTGTTAGATGGATCAGATCGAAAGATACTAGTTATCCCGTGTATACTTCGTGGTGTGGATTTAGAGCATCTCTAGCACACCCTTTATATTGCGGACCTGTAAATTAAGTCTACAGTTCGCAGAATGCCTCAGATACGGGCCAGAAATAGCGGCGACAGAGCAGAAACATAAAATGAACCCGTAAATTTTGAAATCAGATCTTCGTGGGAGAAATTGAACTACTTTAGTAGAGCAACGTTCATAGTACTTGATCATCATAGACTTTTCAAACATAGAAAAATTTTACAAAGTCGGACGAGCAGCGGCCACCATAAACCCTACTGCCAAAAATTGGCTCACCGGAGCCATCCGGGTGCGGCGGCGGAGGACTTCAATCATCGTCGTTGGAGGAGACGAGGTCGACGTAGATGTCCTCCTACGCCTTGGCTTCACGGCGCCACGAGGTTGGCGTTGATGTCCCGCGCCTTCGCGAGCCCCTGCTCGAGGATGACGTTGTCGAGCTCGGCTTCCCGTCAACGGCGCTACTCCGCCTCCTCCTCCTCCCGTGCACTGCGTGTGATGATGGCCCGCTCGAAGATGTCCGCCTCGAGCTCCCTCTTCACCACGCGGAGCAGCAGGAGCTCCTCCAGCTCCCTTTTCACCGGCATGAGGAGCGGCGTACAGGAACTCGACCCCCCGGCGGAGCTACATGCATCGGAGGAACTGCCCGTGGCGGAGGAGCTGCCCGCACCGGAAGGCAGACACGCCTGCTTGTGGTCATACTCCTCTGTCTCATGGTGGAGCAGCAAAGGCGACAGCCCTAGGCTGCGGTTTGTGTACTTCTTCGCGGCTCGCTTCCTCATGCCGTCGGCTCTGACACACCGCTGCCGCTCGGGGTCGTTGCTACCGCTGGAGCGATGGCCCGAGCTCCACATCCCGCGCCACATGATGGTGTGCGGCGACGGATTTAGCTCAGCGGCAGCAAGAAATCAGAGAGATGATTGGGGAATCACGGCGATGGGGATAGGGTTTCGAACCATATTGCGGCCGCGAACCTGCAGATGTACTGCGCGAGGGGGTGGTTTTCTGGGCCACCGTAAAATCATTTACGAGCCGGGCGACTATACGGGCTCTGGTCTGGCCCAAAAAATGGGCCAAACCCGCATAGTCGCCGGATTTTTATGGACCGAGTGTTTTCGAGGAGTGTGCTAGAGATGATCTTAAGGAGTAGGTAGTAGGGGTACCCTGGCCCCTTCCTCTCCTTCTTCAAACCAAAACCAAAAGCAAAAGCCGCTACCTTTTCATCCTTCCCTGTCCACGTGAGGATTAGCAGAGAGTGAGGACGTCGTAGAACACACCTGGTACCCGTTCTTCCTCATGTTCGCCTGTCGTTGCCGACGCCGAGGTGGCTCGAAACACGCTCGAGCAGGCGGCGGATAAGCTCAAGGGGGCTACCAAGGAGGCGCACCACATCGCCGCCAATGCTTATATAGCTAGCCATTGACGCCGTGGTCTAGAGCCTACTCTGCCACTACGTCCACGACGGCCTTGACATCGCGTGCAACCGTGTCGCAACCCTTCGTAGTGAGGAGCCTCAACCGTGGTGGACCCCGCCACCGTACCCCTGCCCTGCGCCCCAACTGCAGCCTTCTGGTCAACGTTAGTTGTGGACTCGAGCTCCTTCTAGGCTCCGAGCCATCAAAGGAGGTGATGCGCTCCTTCTCGCTGCGAGAGCCACAACACAAGAATCATAATGCCTGTCCGTGTTGGTTTGTCGGCGTCCAGTCAGCGGCCAACATGGGATCCACGGGTAGTGATGGCTTTCTGGCGTGTCGTCGGAGCAAGATCGCTGTGCCTATGTTGTCCCACTCCCAAGGAGCTGTCGAGGCCACCTAGGCATGCACCGTTGTTACCTAAAAAAGTAGGCACATCAGCTACACCTGTCTATGAAGGGTTAACGTACGCCCTCCTCCCTCCCACGCCTCTCCATCTTCAGCCTTCCACTCCTCCATCAAATTTTCCTTGCTCATCTCACCATGGTGGCCGGGTGCAACAGCCAGGAGCCAGAGAAAGTTAAGGATGATGGGACGGCCACCGATTCCTGCATTCCAGTTCATGCACGCGGAGGTCGTCCAGATGGAGGAGCACCTGCGTCTCCTCAATGCCATGCCTTACCGTACCATTATCCACGACCTCACCTAAAAGTTCAACACCTCCACCGACCGCTCCGGCAAGATTCATGTTTGGTACAAGCAGGTAGTACGGTTTCCCTTCCGGTTGCATAAGATCCGCGTCCGGCCTATTTTGTTGTTGCCATCTATACATGCGGGTTTGTGGCGTGGTGTGGTGCAGGCACGGGCATAGTCCTAGAACCGAAAGTACTTGCAGCAGTGGTTCAAGACTACCAGGGGTGCACGGCCGCTGATGCAAGGTGAACCACTTCTGGTAGTCCTGGTAGTTCTAGACCGCTGCCACAAGTACTTCCGGTTCTAGAACCAGGTCCGCACTTGCGGTGACCCACATACCCACATGTATAAAACCACAATAAGAAAATAGGGCGGACAAGGATCTTGGGCAACGGGAAGGCAAACCGTACTACCTGCTTGTACTGGACAAGAATCTTGTTGGAGAGGTCGGTGGAGGCGTTGAACTTGTTGGCAAGGTCCTGGATGATGGTACGGTGCGCCATGGCATTAAGGTGACGCAGGTGCTCCTCCACCTGCGCGACCTCTGCACGCGTGAACCAAAACATGGGCCTCTCCGGCCCGTAGCTGTTGTGCCTGGCTAGCACGGTGAGATGCATAGAGCAGATTCAGCGGAGGAGTAGAAGACTAGAGATGGAGAGGAGTGGGAGGGCATATGTTACCACTTCCTATACAGTTGCCCCCTCTAGGAGTTGTCGAGGGCGAGGTGTGGTATCTCTACTACTTATGAAAGACAAAATTTAAAATTCACCTAAAGCCACACGAAAAGTGTACACGGGGTAACCAGAATCTTCCGGGTCGATCCATCTAACAAAATCTAAGAGTCCATATTATTTTGATGGTCCACCTCCCGATCGAACGGCTCACGATCAACTACATTGTATGGATACTTGGATATGTATCGGATATGCGATGGGGAAACACCCGATACACCAATTTTTTAAAAACTTGGACATGGGGATACGTTTGTATATATGTAAAATCTATTAAAAATCTGGGAAAACATAAGTAGTTTTTGATAGGAAGCATACCTTTTGTATATATGGGCACGAGGGATCCAAGAAAGGGAGGAGATGAGAAAGACATACCTCCTGCATGGGATATGCGGAAGTCTCCTGCCGGCGGCGAGCTGGAGATTGGTAAGTGATTGGATTGGAATTCAGACGGACGAAACAAGTGGGAGAGGAGAGGACTCGACGAGCTGATAATTTATGGAGATGTACGGCGGCTCCACGAAGGAGTGAGGGATTTTCATGTCGGACGAAGGGTTTCTTGTAACCAAAACGCATTGCAGCAGTATCTCAGGTGTATCAAACATTATTTTATTTTTTAAAACCAATAAAGCAAAGGATACGAGTAGGATACGTATCGGGATAGTATCTGACTGGATACGTGCACTTTTCGAAATATCTGCGCAATGTAGACGATCAATGTCTGCCGGAGTCTACACAAGATCTTGCACATGATATATCATTATATCAATAACATCAAATTACCTTAATTAGGAATTAAAAATATCAAAGTTAATTTAGGAAATCAATCACTTATCAAATCAGAATCACCTTAATTATGGATACATATGTAATTAATTCAGGAAACTAGTCACGCATCCGATCCTAATCACCTTAATTAGGAAATAAGAATTTTAAAACTAATTTAGGAAGCAAATCATGCATCGAATCGCCTACCACCCACGTGAGACAATTCTTCGGCTTTGTCCCACCGCCGCCGCCCATCAACGACGACGCAGGTTAATTTTCTTACACCCTCTAACCAATTTGGTCTTGCTCCTATACCCATACTGCGACAAGCCGATTAATTTGAAGGGTGCCCATACATACATACATACATACATACATACATACATACATACATACATACTCTGCATTTTTTACCCCTCTACCTATCCAATTAATTTTGTTGCTCCCATAGCCGATAATTTTGAACATTGTTTCACAGGCAGCCACTTTGCATTTCAGTTTTGTATATGTATATCCATACCATATCTATATCTATCTTCTCTTGCTTACATGAGTGTTTGCAATGACATCCAGCAGGAGTTGCAGCCGGACACAACCTAGCTGGAGAATGACGACCCATCTTGCTAAACATTTACATTTGAATAAATGGGAGAATGACGAACCATTTACAAACATTTGAATAAATTGTAAAAAAATTTAAAATATTTTTCTTGAGTACGCGAACATTTCTAGAATCGACAAACATTTTTTTGAAATTTTTTGGTGGAACAATTTTTGAAATTCATGATTTTTTTTATTTAACAAACATTTTTTGAAATGCATGATCATTTTTTTTGAATCAATAAACTATTTTGTAAGTCACGAGCAGTTTTTGAAATTTTAGGCTATTTCAATTTATGAACATTTTTAATTGGCAAAAAATTGTCCAATTTCACTAACATTTCTAATACATGAACATTTTTTTATTTCCTGAGCATTTGCTTTCAAAATTTAAAATATTTTTTTGAATATGCGAACAGTTTTTAAAAACACGAACATTTTCTGAATCCAGAAACATTTATGAATTATTAAATATTTTATTTTTCATAATTCTCGGTTTTTAAATTTTTGGAACCTTTTTGAAGTTCCCAATTACTTAAAGTAGAAAAAGCAAAGATGAAAAAGGAAAATAAAAAATAAAAAACGAAATTTAAGAAATAGGCTGCCTGGACATGGGCCGGCCCAAACAGACGTATTGTGTCTTTTCCCAGCGTGCAGAGCGCAGTATAGTATGTTCCTACTGTATGGGCCGGCCCAGGTGGGGGATTCTTCTATGTGGGATTTTTTTTTATCACTTACAGGTGGCATGAGTGGGTAATATTTTACAACTTTAGGTACAATTTCGATGGCGTACCGCGAGAAGCAAGTCTCTTTATTATTAAAATGGATGTGCATGCATTTATCAATAGCATATAATGTGCCTCCCTTTGTTTTATTTCATGGGAATTGAAACAAGCCAATCTGGATTCGTTACACTGGAGTTTTGGACCTGGGGATTATCTCCGATTCTGGTTCTTGGCCCTTTTTTACCTGGGCAATGCTATAGTGAACTCTTCTCTCATGTGCATATTCATTTTTACCTCTTATTTATGGACCACACAATACTCACATTTTTTCTCGACTCTTCGATGGATTTTATGCGGCACTGTATTGTATCATCTCATGGCCTTATCGTCCTCTCCCCCTTGAAGCGAAACCATCCCTGGTTTCATGTCAACATTCTGCTCCACCTTCTTTGGAATTTGGAGCTCTAGGTCCATTGCGTTGTCCGCCATTGGTTTCAGTATGTGTCACCTTCTATCATGCATGAAAGTGTACGTGTTCGATCTTTCGGAATGCATTGCATCATGATCGAATTGCCATGGTCTTCCCAATACCAATTAACATGCGTTGATAACCCACAAGTATAGAGCATCAATTGTAGTCTTTCTCGATAAGTAAGAGTGTCGAACCCAACGAGGAGCTAAAGGTAAAACAAATATTCCCTCAAGTTCTATCAACCACCGTTACAACTCTACGCACACTTTACGTTTGCTTTACCTAGAACAAGTATGAAATTAGAAGTACTTTGTAGGTTGCAAGATAATAAAGAACACGTAAATAAAAGTTAGGGCTGTTTAGATGAAGAAACAATTAAGTTAGTTTTAGTAGAGAGCTTTTTGTAACATAATAAAGTTATTTGTCCCTAGGCAATCCATAACTAGACCGGTAATCATTATTGAAATTTTATATGAGGGAGAGGCATGAGCTAACATAGTTTGTCTACTTGGTCATATGCACTTGTGATTGTAACTCTAGCAAGCATCCGCAACTACCAAATATCATTAAGAAAAACCCAACCATAGCATTAAGTATCAAGTCCTCTTTACTCCCATACGCAACGATCCACTTACTCGGGTATGTGCTTCTATCACTCATGCAATCCACCATAAGCGAATCATGAACATATTGCAACACCCTACAGCGGAGATCCCTCACGCTTGCGTGACACGGAGAGCACAATATGACAGCAACAAAATAAAACATGCAACTCAAACCAATCACAATCATCAATCAAACCATAGGACAAAATGGACCTACTCAAACCTCATAGGATAACCACATATCATTGCATAATAATATATAGTGTTGAGCACCATGTTTAAGTAGAGATTACAGCGGGGAGAAGGGGTGTTGCACCGCTGCATAGAGGGGGGAGAGTTGGTGTTGGCGCTAGCAAGGTTGTTGGTGTAGATCGCCGTCATGATCCTTGGCCCGGCGGCACTCCAGCGCCACCGGGAGAGAGGGGGAGAGAACCCCCCCCCCTCCTTCTTCTTCTTCCTTGACCTCCCCCTAGATGGGAGGAGGGTTTCCCCTCTGGTCCATGGCCTCCATGGTGGCGGAGGGGCGGGATCCCCTCCGAGATTGGATCTATCTCTCTGTTTCTCTTCTATTTCGCGACATATGTTTCTGGCCTTTCACCATTTCTTAAATTCCCGGAGATCCGTAACTCCGATTGGGCTGAAATTTTGAAGGGATTTTCTTCCGGATATTCTCTTTCTTGCAGCCAAAGCATATCCCCAACTGACTTATGGGGTGGACACAAGCCCTAGGGGCGCGCCCTATGAGCTTGTGGGGCCTGTGGACCACCTCTCACACTGATTCTTCTTCCCCAAAATCGCATATATTCCAAAAAAACCTCCGTAAATTTTTATCCCGTTTGGACTTTGTTTGATATGGATATTCTGCGAAACAAAAAAATATGCAACAAAGGAACTGGCACTAGGCACTGGATCAATGTGTTAGTCCTAAAAATAATATAAAATGTTGCCAAAAGTATATAAAAGTTGTAGAATATTGGCATGAAAAAATCAAATATAGACACGACGGAGACGTATCACACATCCATCGGCAAGACATCACAATCCACCTTGTCAATATAATCTCCAACCGCAAATGCTACACACATCTTGTGTGTGATTTTTAATTTACCAGAATTGTACAACCACTCCACGTGGTGCGGCCGTGGACGCCGCCACATGGACAGACCCAAAGGTTGCACCAGATCTTTGCTAATGATGTTGGTTAAGCTGCCACCATCAGTTATCATCTTGCAAGCACGATTTTTGATCTTACATTATGTTTCAAAAATACTCCACCATCGCCCCTTTGCACCACCATCATCTTGCACCATCTCTGCCGAAAGATTTAGCCCCTCTACTAGTGCATTGATTTCTTCCTTTATTTCTTGTTGTTCTTCTCTTCTTTTAAGAAAACGACTTTTCCAATCCTTCGTGAGCACATCTACTGGCATAGGAATAAAACAAATTATTTGACCCTTCCATGATAAAGAGAAAGTATTTTTCTTGACATTCCGAACAGATGGGTTCCCAAGTAGCAGATGGCTCGACACCATGGGCACTGGAAAAACGTGAAAAAAAATCCGCACAACAATATTTTCCCAGATAAAAAAATTAGCAAAATTTGATGTGTAATTGATTTCACCTTTAAACAACTTTAGTGTATACGGTCTTTCAAGAGGCACCATATTCAGCCCCAAATTTTCCACCACCTTGATGCTCACCTTGTTGACTGTCGGTGTCAAAACCGGCGGATCTCGGGTAGGGGGTCCCGAACTGTGCGTCTAGGCGGATGGTAAAAGGAGACAAGGGACACGATGTTTTTACCCAGGTTCGGGCCCTCTCGATGGAGGTAAAACCCTACTCCTGCTTGATTAATATTGATGATATGGGTAGTACAAGAGTAGATCTACCACGAGATCAAGGAGGCTAAACCCTAGAAGCTAGCCTATGGTATGATTGTTGTATGATGGAGTTGTCCTACGAACTAGAACCCTCCGGTTTATATAGACACCGGATAGGGTTAGGGTTACACAGAGTCGGTTACAATGGTAGGAGATCTTGAATATCCGCATCGCCAAGCTTGCCTTTCACGCCAAGGAAAGTCTCATCCGGACACGGGACGAAGTCTTTAATCTTGTATCTTCATAGTCCAGGAGTCCGGCTGAAGGTATAGTCCGGCTACCCGAACACCCCCAAATCCAGGACTCCCTTAGTAGCCCCTGAACCAGGCTTCAATGACGACGAGTCCAGCGCGCAGATTGTCTTCGACATTGCAAGGCGGGTTCCTCCTCCAAGTTCTTCATAAAAGATTGTAAACACCAAGAGTAGTGTCCGGCTCTACAAAATAAGTTTCCACGTATTGCCATAGAGAGAATAATATCAACACAAATCTAATCTGCTGACGCATCCCGTAGCATGACATCATACTATGGCTAAGTCCTTGAATCGTTTTTACTTTTCCACCTCAGCACGTTTTGCGAGGCGGTTTCCTTGGCACGTCTTGTCAAAGCAGAGATCGTGTGCCCCCTTTCACGGGATTCTCATCAATACGGACGTGGGTAACCCAACCGCGCCATTTATCATGGCTCTTGGGAGGCAAGCGAGTTTTACTAGGCTGGTGGGGACGCACAGCCGCATCCGCCCATATAAGGGGATAAGGATCAACCTTCTCTCCTACGCCTTCTTCCTCCTTTGCCTATCCATCTTCCGCGCACTCGAGCTCCAGCGCCCAAGTCCGCACTTCCCACCTCAACCTTCTCCAGCAATGTCCGGAGCGGGAGGCAAGTGGATGGTCTCCTCCGTCACGGAGGGCCATGTCAAAAAGCTAAGGAAGGCCGGATACTTGTCCAAAGACATCGCGCACCGGCTTCCTGAGGAGGGGCAGCTTCTCCCCACCCCAAGGCCCCATGAGAGGGTAGTGTTCCTTCCCCACTTCCTCCACGGACTGGGTTTTCCACTCCATTCATTTGTCCGGGGGCTCATGTTCTACTACGGCCTGGATTTCCACGATCTGGCCCCGAACTTCATCCTCAACATCTCGGCGTTTATCGTCGTGTGCGAGGCTTTCCTCCGCATCCGCCCCCATTTCGGCCTCTGGCTCAAGACCTTCAACGTCAAGCCCAAGGTGGTGTGCGGCATCCAGGCGAAGTGCGGAGGCGCCATGGCGGGCAAGATGGCCCACGTCCTATGGCTCGAGGGCTCCTTCGTGGAGACCCTAAAGGGGTGGCAATCCAGGTGGTTTTACATCACCGAGCCACGCAATCCGAAATGGATCGCAGCCCCCGAGTTCCGATCCGGACCTCCCACACGGCTTATGTCCTAGAAAGAGACGGGCCTATCATGGGGTGACGAAAAAGAAGTGACTGGACTGCAAACATGCATCCAGTCCCTGGTGAACAAGCCAATCAAGCTTGCTAATGTAGTCCAGGTTATGCTCGTCCGCCGGATCCTCCCGTGTCAACAAAGGGACTTTAATCTGTGGGAGTTCGACCCGGTGCAGCACCAAACCCTTAACAGGCTCTTCGACACGACGTATGAAGACGTCTGGAAGGTGTGAACCAAAGGCGCCGAGGCTCCCGCATCCGCTTCCGAGGACCACAGATACAGCTCGCAGCGTCACGCTAGCGAGGTAAGCTATTTTCACCTTTTACAGGATGTTAAGTTTTTTCATAGTTTGACTCTATGCGAGATCTAAACTCCCTCACCTTTGACAGGCTTGGCAGGACATCCAGACCGATTAACTGTTCGGCTCCCTTGCCCGAAGACCCAGCCCCTGCTCTCCTAGTGAAGCTGCTGGTTTCGGCGCCTTATGTGGTGCCGGAGAAGAAGGCCAAGAAGAAGAAGGCCACGGGGACTCGAAAGAGTGCCCGTAATATGGTGGTGTCGGACTCGTCATCCGACGAGTCCCAGACGCTCTCCTCCCGTGAAAACGAGGAGGAGGAAGAAGAAACCTCTCCCCCTCCAATGGGGGGAGGAAAGTGAAGGAAATATGCCCTAGAGGCAATAATAAAGTAATTATTTATTTCCTTATATCATGATAAAAGTTTATTATTCATGCTAGAATTGTATTAACCAGAAACATAATACATGTGTGAATACATAGACAAACAGAGTGTCACTAGTATGCCTCTACTTGACTAGCTCGTTAATCAAAGATGGTTATGTTTCCTAACCATGGACAAAGAGTTGTCATTTGATTAATGGGATCACATCATTAGTTGAATGATCTGATTGACATGACCCATTCCATTAGCTTAGCACCCGATCGTTTAGTATGTTGCTATTGCTTTCTTCATGACTTATACATGTTCCTATGACTATGAGATTATGCAACTCCCGTTTGCCGGAGGAACACTTTTTGTGCTACCAAACATCACAACATAACTGGGTGATTATAAAGGTGCTCTACAGGTGTCTCCAAAGGTACATGTTGGGTTGGCGTATTTCGAGATTAGGATTTGTCACTCCGATTGTCGGAGAGGTATCTCTGGGCCCTCTCGGTAATGCACATCACTGAAGCCTTGCAAGCATTGCAACTAATGAGTTAGTTGTGGGATGATGTATTACAGAACGAGTAAAGAGACTTGCCGGTAACGAGATTGAACTAGGTATGGGATACCGACGATCGAATCTCGGGCAAGTAACATACCGGTGACAAAGGGAACAACGTATGTTGTTATGCGGTCTGACCGATAAAAGATCTTCGTAGAATATGTAGGAGCCAATATGAGCATCCAGGTTCCGCTATTGGTTATTGACCGGAGACGTGTCTCGGTCATGTCTACATTGTTCTCGAACCCGTAGGGTCCGCACGCTTAAGGTTACGATGACAGTTATATTATGAGTTTATACATTTTGATGTACCGAAGTTTGTTCAGAGTCCCGGATGTGATCACGGACATGACGAGGAGTCTCGAAATGGTCGAGACACAAAGATTGATATATTGGAAGCCTATGTTTGGATATCGGAAGTGTTCTGGGTGAAATCGGGATTTTACCGGAGTACTGGGAGGTTACCGGAACCCCCCGGGAGGTATATGGGCCTTAGTGGGCCTTAGTGGAAGAGAGGAGAGGTGGCCATAGATGGGTCGCGCGCCCCTCCCCCCCTGGTCCGAATAGGACAAGGAGAGGGGACCGGCCCCCCTTCCTCCTCTCTCTCCTCTTTTCCCCCCACCGCGAATCCTATTCCAACTAGGAAAGGGGGGAGTCCTACTCCCGGAGGGAGTAGGACTCCTCCTGGCGCGCCTCCTCTTGGCCGTCCAGCCCCCCCCCCTTTGAGCCTTTATATACGGAGGCAAGGGGCACCCCTAGAGACACAAGTTGATCCACGTGATCATATTCTTAGCCGTGTGCGGTGCCCCCTTCCACCATAGTCCTCGATAATATTGTAGCGGTGCTTAGGCGAAGCCCTGCGATGGTAGAACATCAAAATCGTCACGACGTCGTCGTGCTGACGGAACTCTTCCCCGACACTTTGCTGGAACGGAGTCCGGGGATCGTCATCGAGCTGAACGTGTGCTAGAACTCGGAGGTGCCGTAGTTTCGGTGCTTGATCGATCGGGCCGTGGAGACGTACGACTACATCAACCAAGTTAACGCTTCCGTTGTCGATCTACAAGGGTACGTAGATCACACTCTCCCCCTCTTGTTGCTATGCATCACCATGATCTTGCGTGTGCGTAGGAATTTTTTTGAAATTACTGCGAAACCCAACAGTGGCATCCGAGCCTAGGTTTTATGTGTTGATATTATATGCACGAGTAGAACACAAGTGAGTTGTGGGCGATATAAGTCATACTGCTTACCAGCATGTCATACTTTGGTTCGGCGGTATTGTTGGACGAAGCGGCCTGGACCGACATTACGCGTACGCTTACGCGAGACCGGTTCTCCCGACGTGCTTTGCACAAAGGTGGCTAGCGGGTGACAGTTTCTCCAACTTTAGTTGAACCGAGTGTGTCTACGCCCAGTCCTTGTGAAGGTTAAAACATCACCAACTTGACAAACTATTGTTGTGGTTTTGATGCGTAGGTAAGATTGGTTCTTGCTTAAGCCCGTAGCAGCCACGTAAAACTTGCAACAACAAAGTAGAGGACGTCTAACTTGTTTTTGCAGGGCATGTTGTGATGTGATATGGTCAAGACATGATGCTAAATTTTATTGTATGAGATGATCATGTTTTGTAACCGAGTTATCGGCAACTGGCAGGAGCCATATGGTTGTCGCTTTATTGTATGCAATGCAATCGTGCTGTAATGCTTTACTTTATCACTAAGCGGTAGCGATAGTCATGGAAGCATGAGATTGGCGAGACGACAACGATGCTACGATGGAGATCAAGATGTCGTGCCGGTGACGATGGTGATCACGATGGTGCTTCGAGGATGGAGATCACAAGCACAAGATGATGATGGCCATATCATATCACTTATATTGATTGCATGTGATGTTTATCTTCTATGCATCTTATCTTGCTTTGATTGACGATAGCATTATAAGATGATCTCTCACTAATCATCAAGAAGTGTTCTCCCTGAGTATGCACCGTTGCGAAAGTTCTTCGTGCTGAGACACCACGTGATGATCGGGTGTGATAGGCTCTACGTTCAAATACAACGGGTGCAAAACAGTTGCACACGCGGAATACTCAGGTTATACTTGACGAGCCAAGCATATACATATATGGCCTCAGAACACGGAGACCGAAAGGTCGAGCGTGAATCATATAGTAGATATGATCAACATAGTGATGTTCACCAACGAAACTACTCCATCTCACGTGATGATCGGACATGGTTTAGTTGACTTGGATCGCGTAATCACTTAGAGGATTAGAGGGATGTCTATCTAAGTGGGAGTTCTTTAAGTAATATGATTAATTGAACCTAAATTTATCATGAACTTAGTACCTGATAGTATCTTGCTTATGTATGTTTGATTGTAGATAGATGGCCCGTGCTGTTGTTCCGTTGAATTTTAATGCGTTCCTTGAGAAAGCAAAGTTGAAAGATGATGGTAGCAATTACACGGACTGGGTCCATAACTTGAGGATTATCCTCATTGCTGCACAGAAGAATTATGTCCTGGAAGCACCGCTGGGTGCCAGGCCTGCTGCTGGAGCAACACCAGATGTTATGAACGTCTGGCAGAGCAAAGCTGATGACTACTCGATAGTTCAATGTGCCATGCTTTACGGCTTAGAACCGGGACTTCAACGACGTTTTGAACGTCATGGGGCATATGAGATGTTCCAGGAGTTGAAGTTAATATTTCAAGCAAATGCCCGAATTGAGAGATATGAAGTCTCCAATAAGTTCTATAGCTGCAAGATGGAGGAGAACAGTTCTGTCAGTGAGCATATACTCAAGATGTCTGGGTATTGTAATCACTTGATTCAACTGGGAGTAAATCTTCCGGATGATAGCGTCATTGATAGAATTCTCCAATCACTTCCACCAAGCTACAAGAGCTTCGTGATGAACTATAATATGCAAGGGATGAATAAGACTATTCCCGAGCTCTTCGCAATGCTGAAAGCTGCGGAGGTAGAAATCAAGAAGGAGCATCAAGTGTTGATGGTCAACAAGACCACTAGTTTCAAGAAAAAGGGCAAAGGGAAGAAGAAGGGGAACTTCAAGAAGAACAGCAAGCAAGTTGCTGCTCGAGAGAAGAAACCCAAGTCTGGACCTAAGCCTGAAACTGAGTGCTTCTACTGCAAGCAGACTGGTCACTGGAAGCGGAACTGCCCCAAGTATTTGGCGGATAAGAAGGATGGCAAGGTGAACAAAGGTATATGTGATATACATGTTATTGATGTGTACCTTACTAATGCTCGCAGTAGCACCTGGGTATTTGATACTGGTTCTGTTGCTAATATTTGCAACTCGAAACAGGGACTACGGATTAAGCAAAGATTGGCTAAGGACAAGGTGACGATGCGTGTGGGAAACGGTTCCAAAGTCGATGTGATCGTGGTCGGCACGCTAACTCTACATCTACCGTTGGGATTAATATTAGACCTAAATAATTGTTATTTGGTGCCAGCATTAAGCATGAACATTATATCTGGATCTTGTTTGCTGCGAGACGGTTATTCATTTAAATCAAAGAATAATGGTTGTTCTATTTATATGAGTAATATCTTTTATGGTCATGCACCCTTGAAGAGTGGTCTATTCTTATTGAATCTCGATAGTAGTAACACACATATTCATAACGTTGAAGCCAAAAGATGCAGAGTTGATAATGATAGTGCAACTTATTTGTGGCACCGCCATTTAGGTCATATCGGTGTAAAGCGCATGAAGAAACTCCATACTGATGGACTTTTGGAACCACTTGATTATGAATCACTTGGTACTTGCGAACCGTGCCTCATGGGCAAGATGACTAAAACGCCGTTCTCCGGTACTATGGAGAGAGCAACAGATTTGTTGGAAATCATACATACAGATGTATGTGGTCCGATGAATATTGAGGCTCGTGGCGGATATCGTTATTTTCTCACCTTCACAGATGACTTAAGCAGATATGGGTATATCTACTTAATGAAACATAAGTCTGAAACGTTTGAAAAGTTCAAAGAATTTCAGAGTGAAGTTGAAAATCATCGTAACAAGAAAATAAAGTTTCTAGGATCTGATTGTGGAGGAGAATATTTGAGTTATGAGTTTGGTGTACATTTGAAACAATGCGGAATAGTTTCGCAACTCACGCCACCCGGAACACCACAGCGTAATGGTGTGTCCGAACGTCGTAATCGTACTATACTAGATATGGTGCGATCTATGATGTCTCTTACTGATTTACCGCTATCGTTTTGGGGTTATACTTTGGAGACGGCCGCATTCACGTTAAATAGGGCACCATCAAAATCCGTTGAGACGACGCCTTATGAACTATGGTTTGGCAAGAAACCAAAGTTGTCGTTTCTGAAAGTTTGGGGCTGCGATGCTTATGTGAAAAAGTTTCAACCTGGTAAGCTCGAACCCAAATCGGCGAAATGTGTCTTCATAGGATATCCAAAGGAGACTATTGGATACACCTTCTATCACAGATCCGAAGGCAAGACTTTTGTTGCTAAGTTCGGAAACTTTCTAGAGAAGGAGTTTCTCTCGAAAGAAGTGAGTGGGAGGAAAGTAGAACTTGACGAGGTAACTGTACCTGCTCCCTTATTGGAAAGTAGTGCATCACAGAAAACTGTTTCTGTGACACCTACACCAATTAGTGAGGAAGCTAATGATAATGATCATGAAACTTCAGAACAAGATACTACTGAAACTCATAGATCAACCAGAGTGAGATCCGCGCCAGAGTGGTACGGTAATCCTGTTCTGGAAGTCATGCTACTAGATCATGATGAACCTATGAACTATGAAGAAGCGATGGTGAGCCCAGATTCCGCAAAATGGCTTGAAGCCATGAAATCTGAGATGGGATCCATGTATGAGAACAAAGTGTGGACTTTGGTTGACTTGCCCAATGATCGGCAAGCAATTGAGAATAAATGGATCTTCAAGAAGAAGACTGACGCCGACGGTGATATTACTGTCTACAAAGCTCGACTTGTCGCAAAAGGGTTTCGGCAAGCTCAAGGGATTGACTACGATGAGACCTTCTCACCCGTAGCGATGCTTAAGTCTGTCCGAATCATGTTAGCAATTGCCGCATTTTATGATTATGAAATTTGGCAGATGGATGTCGAAACTGCATTCCTGAATGGATTTCTGGAAGAAGAGTTGTATATGATGCAACCAGAAGGTTTTGTCGATCCAAAGGGAGCTAACAAAGTGTGCAAGCTCCAGCGATCCATTTATGGACTGGTGCAAGCCTCTCGGAGTTGGAATAAACGCTTTGATAGTGTGATCAAAGCATTTGGTTTTATACGGACTTTCGGAGAAGCCTGTATTTACAAGAAAGTGAGTGGGAGCTCTGTAGCATTTCTTATATTATATGTGGATGACATATTACTGATTGGAAATGATATAGAATTTCTGGATAGCATAAAGGGATACTTGAATAAGAGTTTTTCAATGAAAGACCTCGGTGAAGCTGCTTACATATTAGGCATTAAGATCTATAGAGATAGATCAAGACACTTAATTGGACTTTCACAAAGCACATACCTTGACAAAATTTTGAAGAAGTTCAAAATGGATCAAGCAAAGAAAGGGTTCTTGCGTGTGTTACAAGGTGTGAAGTTGAGTAAGACTCAATGCCCGACCACTGCAGAAGATAGAGAGAAAATGAAAGATGTTCCCTATGCTTCAGCCATAGGCTCTATCATGTATGCAATGCTGTGTACCAGACCTAATGTGTGCCTTGCTATAAGTCTAGCAGGGAGGTACCAAAGTAATCCAGGAGTGGATCACTGGACAACGGTCAAGAACATCCTGAAGTACCTTAAAAGGACTAAGGATATGTTTCTCGTATATGGAGGTGACAAAGAGCTCATCGTAAACGGTTACGTTGATGCAAGCTTTGACGCTGATCCGGACGATTCTAAATCGCAAACCGGATACGTGTTTACATTAAACGGTGGAGCTGTCAGTTAGTGCAGTTCTAAACAAAGCGTTGTGGCGGGATCTACATGTGAAGCGGAGTACATAGCTGCTTCGGAAGCAGAAAACGAAGGAGTCTGGATGAAGGAGTTCATATCCGATCTAGGTGTCATACCTAGTGCATTGGGTCCAATGAAAATCTTTTGTGACAATACTGGTGCAATTGCATTGGCGAAGGAATCCAGATTTCACAAAAGAACCAAGCACATCAAAAGACGCTTCAATTCCATCCGGGATCTAGTCCAGGTGGGAGACATAGAGAGTTGCAAGATACATACGGATCTGAATGTAGCAGACCCGTTGACTAACCCTCTTCCACGAGCAAAACATGATCAGCACCAAGGCTCCATGGGTGTTAGAATCATTACAGTATAATCTAGATTACTGACTCTAGTGCAAGTGGGAGACTGAAGGAAATATGCCCTAGAGGCAATAATAAAGTAATTATTTATTTCCTTATATCATGATAAAAGTTTATTATTCATGCTAGAATTGTATTAACCGAAAACATAATACATGTGTGAATACATAGACAAATAGAGTGTCACTAGTATGCCTCTACTTGACTAGCTCGTTAATCAAAGATGGTTATGTTTCCTAACCATGGACAAAGAGTTGTCATTTGATTAACGGGATCACATCATTAGTTGAATGATCTGATTGACATGACCCATTCCATTAGCTTAGCACCCGATCGTTTAGTATGTTGCTATTGCTTTCTTCATGACTTATACATGTTCCTATGACTATGAGATTATGCAACTCCCGTTTGCCGGAGGAACACTTTGTGTGCTACCAAATGTCACAACGTAACTGGGTGATTATAAAGGTGCTCTACAGGTGTCTCCAAAGGTACATGTTGGGTTGGCGTATTTCGAGATTAGGATTTGTCACTCCGATTGTCGGAGAGGTATCTCTGGGCCCTCTCGGTAATGCACATCACTGAAGCCTTGCAAGCATTGCAACTAATGAGTTAGTTGCGGGATGATGTATTATGGAACGAGTAAAGGGACTTGCCATTAACGAGATTGAACTAGGTATGGGATACCGACGATCGAATCTCGGGCAAGTAACATACCGGTGACAAAGGGAACAACGTATGTTGTTATGCGGTCTGACCGATAAAAGATCTTCGTAGAATATGTAGGAGCCAATGTGAGCATCCAGGTTCCGCTATTGGTTATTGACCAGAGACGTGTCTCAGTCATGTCTACATTGTTCTCGAACCCGTAGGGTCCGCACGCTTAAGGTTACGATGACAGTTATATTATGAGTTTATACATTTTGATGTACCGAAGTTTGTTCGGAGTCCCGGATGTGATCACGGACATGACGAGGAGTCTCGAAATGGTCGAGACACAAAGATGATATATTGGAAGCCTATGTTTGGATATCGGAAGTGTTCCGGGTGAAATCGGGATTTTACAGGAGTACCGGGAGGTTACCAGAACCCCCCGGGAGGTATATGGGCCTTAGTGGGCCTTAGTGGAAGAGAGGAGAGGTGGCCATAGATGGGCCGCGCGCCCCTTCCCCCCTTGGTCCGAATAGGAGAAGGAGAGGGGGCTGGCCCCCCTTCCTCCTCTCTCTCTCCTCTTTTGCCCCCTTCGCGAATCCTATTCCAACTAGGAAAGGGGGGGAGTCATACTCCCGGAGGGAGTAGGACTCCTCCTGGCGCGCCTCCTCTTGGCCGGCCAGCCCCCCCCCCCCCCCCGTTTGAGCCTTTATATACGGAGGCAAGGGGCACCCCTAGAGACACAAGTTGATCCACGTGATCATATTCTTAGCCGTGTGCGGTGCCCCCTTCCACCATAGTCCCCGATAATATTGTAGCGGTGCTTAGGCGAAGCCCTGCGATGGTAGAACATCAAGATCGTCACCACGCCGTTGTGCTGACGGAACTCTTCCCCGACACTTTGCTGGATCAGAGTCCGGGGATCGTCATTGAGCTGAACGTGTGCTAGAACTCGGAGGTGCCGTAGTTTCGGTGCTTGATCGGTCGGGCCGTGGAGACGTACGACTACATCAACCAAGTTAACACTTCCGTTGTCGATCTACAAGGGTACGTAGATCACACTCTCCCCCTCTCGTTGCTATGCATCACCATGATCTTGCGTGTGCGTAGGAATTTTTTTGAAATTACTACGAAACCCAACAGAAAGAAGAGGAAGGCCGCCCCAATGGGGGAAGCCGAAGGGTCCAGGAAGAGGAAGACCCCTCCGCCGAACTATTCCCCCGACACCGAAGAGGATGAAGAGGAGTGGCCAGACAGGGCCAAGCGTCCGGCGAAATCGTAAGTATTCGGATATCAGAGTAACTCATGATGTTCCTTTGTCGCACAGCTTTCCCTAATGTCAAACATAATTATGCAGCCCGCCCCGGGCCGGACTCACGAGTCGTCGGGCGGTTCCCTGGATTCATCAGACGTGAACTCAGTTCCGCCCGCTGTCTCCCCCCGCACTGCGAACGACGCCGAAGTGGCATCGCGACGAGCTCTGGGGCAGGAGGAGGTAGTCCTGGAGGAGCCGCAAGGCGACCTCCCGGACTCCAGGAGTAAAGGGGACAAGACCCCCCAGGGCTCCAAGTCCGGCTTTGAGCCGGACACCGCGCCGGAATCTTCAACAATTCCGGACCGCGGTAGGCGAACTCCTTCCAAGAGGAGCAAGCCTTCTAAGCTGGCGACCTCCGTCCAACCGGAGGTGCCGGAAAATCTGCTGGAGGTGCTTGACGGCGTCTCCATCGACGAGGAGCACCGTACTATTATGAGTACGGTGATTCAGAAGGTTCAGTCCGCCAAGAGCGGACTGAGTGAAGCTTGCGCTAGCCTTCTAACAGGCTTCAAGGTAAGTAAAAAATATGTAAAAATATAACCGCATAGACAATAGCCCCTGATGCTCTGTTTGGCGTTCGGAAAGAAAAGCCAAATAGAGGATCTATTAAATTTCACAGGAGTCTAACAACAAAGTGTCAATATGCGTATGCAGGCTTCACTGCTAGCCACCGCCGCACTGACTGCGGAGGTGGGTGCCCTGAAACAGGGCCTCGAGCGGACCGAGCAAGAGCTCGGCCTTGCCAAGCGGCAACTCGAGAAGAAAGAAGGTAAGAAATACCTTACAGAAAAAGTGCCTATAAAAAGACGTGATTGCAAAAAATAACAGGATTGTACTGTTTATTGTAGGGGCCACGACTGAGGTGGCGACCCTCAAGCAGGCGCTGTCCGAGGCCGAAAAGAAAGCGGCCGCGGAGTGCACCGAGTGAGAGAAACTTGAGGCCCAGGTCGGCGAGGTGCAGCAAGAGCTTCAGGCTTTCATGAAAAAACATGAGAGTTTGGAGCTTGAGTCAAAGACGCAAGCGTCCGAGCTCGCGGCGGCCCTTGAAACTGCCAAGTCTGCTAAGGCCGAAGCCCAAAAGGCCCTCCAAGAGTTGGAGGAGATGAAAAAGATAGCAGCAGGTAAGGTATTCTTTATGCAAAGCAGAAATATAAAAGTAAACTACTTGTTACTTACCCGAATCCGGAGCTCTCCAGGGGCATTCGCAGATCTTCCCCGCAGCGTATCCGACGCCGCCGCATTCTACCGAGCCGAAGAGGGCAGCTCGACGGAGAAGATGTTCTGGTCTCAGTATGCTGAGGCCGGACACCCTGTGCCCTTGAGCGACCAGCTGAAACAGCTGGTCGAGCTCCACAAGCCGGCCGAACAGGCCATGAAGGGCTTCATAGTTCGGCTGTGGCCCGGAGAGGCCCTACCTGGGAGCTACTTCGGGCTGGTGCGGCGGCTGGTGGAGGCCTGTCCAAGGCTCGAGGTCGTCAAGCGCTCCGTCTGCATCGAAGGTGCCCGTAGGGCCCTTGCCCGTGCAAAGGTGCACTGGGGTAAGCTGGACGGTGAGAAGCTTGTGAGGGACGGGCCGCCGCCGGGGAAGGAGCATCGCAAGCCCAAGAACTACTATAAGGATGTTCTTGCGGGTGCCCGCCTTGTGGCGGATGAATGTACCAAGGATGTAATTTTTGAATGAACTCGCTCGTGTTTATCCTGTGCGCTGAAAACTTGTTCATATGCGCTAAGCAATGCTTGTTGAATTTAAAATATTACTTTCTGTGCAGCCGTTTATCAAAAAATTGAGAGATGGCCAGTCGTCGGCTTCTGCCCCCATGCCACTAGTGCTGGGGTGTTCGGGATAAACCTGAGCGCTCTTTTTCCCATAGTTGGGTCCTTCGAGGGAGGCGCTCAGCACAACGAACCAGGCAATCGGACTATAATGCTTGAACACTCTCACTTAGCCATAGAACTCTATAATTTTAAATTTCGGCGAAGCCCCTAGTTCGGAAGACCGAGTTCGGGGAGCTATCCACGCCTTGGCCGGACAAAGCCGGCTCCTCGCTCGAAGCGACATAAGTCTTTAGGGACTCAAAAAACCTCTCGAACAGTGACCGGTCTCTCGCCTCATCACGACAGTCAGTTTTAGCTTTCTCCACTGAGGTGCTTAACCCAGCTCAACCGGGGCACAATCGCAGTGGTTCTCCTAGTGCTACCTTAGCCGATATAGCGGAACGTAAGGCACCAAAACATAGGAGCCGGGCAAACCCAACTATTGACCCAAATCATGATTCGGAGCCGATGCATATAGTGCTATAAGTTCGGAGTGCCGCACTTGTGAAAGTGTACGGGCTTCTCACACCATATTGAGGGGTATCAAAGCCCCTGGCGTATTTTGCCGTACCATAGTGTACGGGTGCAACATGTCATAAACATATGTATGAAAATAGGATAATGCAAAAAATAGATAGAAAGCTGTGCATTGTTTATAGAAAGGCTGCTAGCAGAGCAGAACGATACAAGTGGTGCGATAAGCAAAAGATATTGGACTATTTAACATGTCCTGGCCAGGGGCAGGCCGCGGAATTGTATTCAAAACAGGTATACTGCTCGTAACAGAAACCACCTGGGAGTTCCATAATGCGGCATGGCTTGTCTGCCTCCCTGGATCTTGCATCGTTTGTGTGGCAATTGAATTGCCGAACAGGTCGTCCGAAGTATGGAGTCATGAAAGTAAGAGAAAATTAAAAAAAGAATTCGGTAGCACCTAGTATGTTTTAAGCCGTATTTTGGGCTTGCCGTTATTGTGCCCCTTCCCCTGCGCCCATGGTATTTCAAGAGCGTAGTTATGTACGCGAGGCACTGGTTTCACTATGTCGCGAGGGCTGGGGTTGGGGCCGCATTGCTACGCCTGCTCAGAACGTGCCAGGCGATCTTGTTGTAGGTTACTCCGGGCGCGCTTGGCAGTGTCTGGCTTTTTAATGGCCGGACTAGAGAATTGCCTAAGAAGGTTGCTTTGTACTTCCGCTGCGAGAGCCGCCGTGTGCTCCTCCGTACGGAGGGAGCGTTCGGTTTTTCCGTTGACCGTAATTACTCCTCGAGGGCCTGGCATCTTGAGCTTGAGATATGCGTAGTGCGGCATCGCATTGAACTTTGCAAATGCGGTTCGCCCGAGCAGGGCGTGATAGCCACTGTGAAATGGGACTATATCGAAGATTAACTCTTCGCTTCGGAAATTGTCCGGAGATCCGAAGACCACTTCAAGTGTTACTGAGCCTGTACAGTTGGCCTCTACACCTGGTATAACGCCTTTAAAGGTCGTTTTTGTGGGCTTAATCCTTGAGGGATCTATGCCCATTTTCCGCACTGTATCCTGGTAAAGCAGGTTCAGGCTACTTCCGCCGTCCATGAGGACTCTTGTGAGATGAAATCCGTCAATAATTGGGTCGAGAACCAATGCGGCGAAGCCGCCGTGACGGATGCTAGTGGGGTGGTCCCTTCGATCAAAAGTGATCGGGCAGGAGGACCATGGGTTGAACTTTGGGGCGACTGGCTCCATCGCGTATATGTCCTGTAGCGCATGCTTCCGCTCCCTCTTGGGAATGTGGGTTGCGTATATCATGTTCACCGTCCGCACTTGTGGGGGAAAACCCTTCTGTCCACTATTGTTCGGCGGCCTGGGCTCCTCCTCGTCATCGCTATGCGGCCCCTTGTCTTTATTTTTGGCTCTTAGCTTGCCTGCCTTCTTGAACACCCAACAATCCCTGTTGGTGTGATTGGCTGGCCTTTCGGGGGTGCCATGTATCTGGCACAAGTGGTCGAGTATTCGGTTCAAACTGGACGGGCCCTGAGTATTCTTTTTGAATGCCTTTTTCCGCTGACCGGATTTATAGCCTCTGAATCCGGCATTAACTGTCGTGTCTTCGTTGTTGTCACTACTAACGTGGCGCTTTTGCTTATTCCAATGTGTCCTGCCACTTTTGTCCTTGGTATCCGAATTACCAGGGTTCTTTGCTAAGTTGTTACTGCGAGCTAGCCAGCTGTCTTCTCCCGCACAAAAGCGGGTCGTGAGTGTCGTGAGGGCTGCCATGGACTTCGGCTTTTCCTGTCCCAGGTGCCAGGCAAGCCACTCGTCGCGGATATTATGCTTGAAGGCTGCTAGGGCCTCTGCGTCCGGACAGTCGACTATCTGGTTTTTCTTTGTTAGGAACCGTGTCCAGAATTGCCTGGCCGATTCCTCTGGCTGCTGAATTATGTGGCTTAAGTCATCGGCATCCGGTGGTCGCACATAAGTGCCCTGGAAGTTGTCGAGGAATGCGGCTTCCAGGTCCTCCCAAGAACCGATTGAGTCTGCTGGCAAGCTATTAAGCCAATGCCGGGCCGGTCCCTTAAGTTTGAGCGGGAGGTATTTGATGGCGTGTAGATCGTCGCCGCGGGCCATGTGGATATGAAGGAGATAATCCTCAATCCATACCGCAGGATCTGTTGTTCCATCATATGATTCGATGTTTATGGGTTTGAAACCCTCTGGGATTTTATGATCCATTACTTCATCTCTGAAGCATAGTGGGTGTGTGGCGCCTCTATACTGGGCTATATCGCGACGCGGCTCAAAGGAGCTATGTCTGTTGTGTTCGGCCCGGCCGGATTTGTTGTATCCGGAATGAAGATCACCGTCACGTGCCGTGGGGCGCCTGCGTGATCCGTAGATCGATCTTGTTTGTCTTGCCTTGTCCTCCAGTACGTCTCGCAGGTCTGGCGCATTTTCCCGTGCCTTAGTTGAACGGCGCCGGGGCATGGCTTGGGTGGAGGGCCGAGAGGCCTCTCTGTCGGGCCGTGAGGTGGCCGGTCGGCCATGTCGTGCGCTGGTGATGTAGGTGCTTCCTCCTCTGATCGGGGTAGTGGCCTGCGCTTTGGGTAACTCTTGGAGGGGCGTTCGAGTTCATACTCTTCGGCCACAAGGACTTCAGTCCATCTGTCAGCTAGCAAGTCTTGATCAGCTCTAAGCTGTTGCTGCTTTTTCTTGAGGTTGCTTGCCTTGGCTAAAAGCCTGCGTTTGAAACGCTCTTGTTCGGCGGGGTCTGATGGTACGACGAATTCGTCGTCGTCGAGGCTTGCCTCGTCTTCGGAGGGAAGCCTATAGTTATCATCCTCAACCTCTCGGTCTGCCGCTCTCTCATGAGGGCTGGCTTCTCCATCTTCCTGTGCCGAATCTTGCTGGAGGGGGTGTTCTTCGGTGCTATCCGGGGTAGTATTATCTCCTGTGCCGGAATCACCATTTTTGCTTTGGCGGGATTTAGAGCGGCGCCGCTGACGCCGGTGCTTTGGCTGTTTCTTGGAGGTGTCATCCTCCGCTGTTCCATCGCCATCTCCATCTTTTGGAGTATCCACCATGTATATATCATATGACGAGGTGGCCTTCCAGCGCCCTACAGGTGCTGGTTCCTGTTCGTCTCCTGCATCATCGTCCATACCGTCGATGTCTTCGGAGTCGAAGTCAAGCATGTTGGTTAAATCATCGACAGCGGCTACACAGTGGGTGGTGGATGGGCTTTGAATTTCTTCATCGTCCATATCCCATCCTCGCTGACCGTAGTCCGGCCAGGGCTCTCCTGATAAAGAGAGAGATTTTAGTGAGTTCAGGATGTCGCCGAAAGGCGAGTGCTGAAAGATGTCCGCGGCGGTGAACTCCGTTATCGGCGCCCAATCGGATTCGATCAGCAGGGGCGCGAGGGGTTCGGAGTTCGGAGAGGAATCCGGCTCCTCGGAGTCACGGGCCGTGCGGAACGCGGGGCTGACGTTCGGCTCGATCGCCTTTGAGATCGTAGCCCCCGAGGTGACGTCCAACTGCTCATCCTCGATTGGCGCAATAGGCTCCAAATAAAGGGTCGGAACCGGTTCTTGTGCGGCCTCCAGGGCATTGTTCGACGGCAGAGCTAGATCATGCCTCTCGAAACAGTGCGGCGCGCTCAGCTGTGGCTCGAATCCGTCGAAGATCAAATCCCCGCGGATGTCGGTCGTGTAGTTTAAGCTTCCTAACCTGACCTGATGGCCAGGGGCGTAGCTTTCGATCTGCTCCAGGTGGCCAAACGAATTGGCCCGCAGTGCGAAGCCGCCGAAGACGAAGATCTTTCCGGGGTGAAAAGTTTCGCCCTGGACTTCATCGTTATAGATGATCGAAGGAGCCATCGAGCCCAAAAAGTGACGACACAGAGGAACTCTCAATGAAAGCACCAATGTCGGTGTCAAAACTGGCGGATCTCAGGTAGGGGGTCCCGAACTGTGCGTCTAGGCGGATGGTAAAAGGAGACAAGGGACATGATGTTTTTACCCAGGTTCGGGCCCTCTCGATGGAGGTAAAACCCTACTCCTGCTTGATTAATATTGATGATATGGGTAGTACAAGAGTAGATCTACCATGAGATTAAGGAGGCTAAACCCTAGAAGCTAGCCTATGGTATGATTGTTGTATGATGGAGTTGTCCTACGGACTAGAACCCTCCGGTTTATATAGACACCGGATAGGGTTAGGGTTACACAGAGTCGGTTACAATGGTAGGAGATCTTGAATATCCGCATCGCCAAGCTTGCCTTCCACGCCAAGGAAAGTCCCATCCGGACACGGGACGCAGTCTTTAATCTTGTATCTTCATAGTCCAGGAGTCCGGCTGAAGGTATAGTCCGGCTACCCGAACACCCCCAAATCCAGGACTCCCTCATTGACCACGGAACCTTCATCAACCGTTACCCGCAAAAAAACCTTCATCAATCGTCAAATTGACACACCACTCCTTCACGATGCAACGAGTGTGAAAAAGAACGACCTTGCCAATGCCTACCTTCTCCATCAATATGTTCTTGCTCAAACATGTTGATGCTCGCCTTCGTAGACAATATTGCAAACTGGACCTCCGTGACTAACTTTGCAGTGACACCACTTGATGAAACACAAATTAGCAAGACGCTAATTCATGCGTGTAGATGGCCCGATCTTTCACGATGACTCTTGATCAACTGTTCATCGTTTGCCTTGTTCCTCCGGGCAACCTCCAATAATAATTTTCACCCGCGTACAAAATACATGAATAAAAAAATGATCCCCTTGGATCAGCACTTAGGCATCGATAAGATGATCAACCCTTCGTCGCTCGTAAATTTTCATGACGAAAAAATCACAGATAATACACAAAATATGGAGGCCCGTTTCTACGGACGTTTTTCTGTATATCTCATAACTCACGAATAAACTAAAGCTGATCTAACTCATCGGTACAATGGTCATAGCCTGACTATTATATGGCCAACGCATGTCAGCCAAGTCGTGCATGGCTAGGACTAGAAAGTAAATAGGATCCTAACTACCAAGGAACGTGGGCAAATATTAGTATTCTCATCCTTGTGGTGCTCCCCATGCTCCATTTTCAAATAAATTAATTTTAAATGTTTCAAAAAATTCTGGGAAAAATATGCATGTTTACAAGGAATGTGACTACAACTCCTAAAAATGTGAAATCTAGCATGAATAGTGTCATAAAAAGACAAAAGCAACATTTGACACTATTCATATTTGAATTTGTGTTTTTGTTTTTCAATGTACATTTCGAGTTTGGACCGGAAATTTTTAGGGGATGTAGTCACATTGCTTTTGAACATTTACAACTTTTTTCAGAATTTTTGAAACATTTAAAATTGATGTTCTAGACTTGGAGCATAGGGAGCACCTTAAGGATGGGAGCACCTGATATTTCCCCAAAGGAACGTAGCGAGTACACTAGGAAACTTCCTAACATGATATCCTTATTGATTACATGCACAAGCATTTATCAATAGCATGTAATGTGCCTTCCTTTTATTTATTCCTTGAGAATTGAAACAAACCAATTTGGATTTGTTGTGGTGGAGTTCTGGACGTGGGGATTATAATAATGCTAAACATACAAAGAGTTACACGCAATTACACGCTGACTAGGATTTTTTCCATCTTCTAACCAATCACAAACTTGCCCCCCTGATTTTCAGGGGGGTGGGCCGCCTCGCTACCTATTGACCAATCAAATTAACCCTCTTTGTAAAACCTTGTAACTCATTTGTACGTGTAGCATTACTCTGGGATTATCTCCTCTGGTTCTAGTTCCTGACTCTTTTTTACCTCGACAATGCTATAGTGAACTCTTCTCCCATGTGCATATTTATTTTTACCTCTTGTTTCTGGACCGCACAATACTCATATTTTTCCATCGGCTCCTCGATGGATTTTACACGGCATTGTATTGTATCTTCTCATGGCCTTATCACTATCTGTTTGAACTGGCCGAGCTATCTGAGAG
Organism: Triticum aestivum; assembly: GCF_018294505.1. Taxonomy (NCBI): domain Eukaryota; kingdom Viridiplantae; phylum Streptophyta; class Magnoliopsida; order Poales; family Poaceae; genus Triticum; species Triticum aestivum. The sequence continues at coordinate 406,700,784 of NC_057806.1, read as the reverse complement.
TTTACCTTTTGTATAGCTTGGAGCCTCTGAGCTGATCACTCTGGAGCTTCCAAGCTATAGTACGTTAAAAAGTGTGTAATGGTCAGATTTCTGGTCTAGCCTTTCTATACCCCCACATATCTCATCCGTGCACTCCAAGCAAACTCTACTCCTATTATATGTTCCAAGAGAGAAGTCCACCTCTTTGTGTTGACTTCAAAGGGTTTTGTATTCCAACCATTCAAGTCCTTCCTTTGAGATTTAATCCCTATTTGCTTTTCAATCATACTTCTCCAATCCAAAAGACAAATACTATTAATGAAGCACAAGTGCAATAGATTCATCACTAAGCAGCCTAATCATACTACTTTTGAAGGATGTGCGGCTCCTAGATCGGCTGGTGTCTGGGAGCCTTCAAGTTCGTGAAGAAACCAAAAGCTTTGTAAAGTGCAAATATACCTTTAGTGAGGCTAGTGCTTCGTAGTTGTAAGCCATGGTGGCATAGGTGGTTGCACCTTTCGTGGGTGACTGTCCTTCGTGGACTTGTTCCTTAGCGGAACCTCGCAACGGGATCCTTGTGATCTATATCTTTAGTGGACTGAACATGTATGTAAGATAGCGCCAATTATCTGAACCACGGAAAAAATCTTCGTCACGCAAAACCGTGTTTGCATATCTCTAATTCTACCTTGTTACATACACCCGCATGTCTTACATTTTGTTGTCTACACTTTTGTATATTTGCATGTGTAGGGTGCTTGATAGATTGCTTGAAAATTATAAAATGCTAAGGATTTTCTTTGAAAAAATAATCTATTTGTCATAGTAGTCTACTCATCCCCTCCAGACATTTAATTAATCCTGCCTGTTCAATATTCTATGTTTTTCCAATTTAGTTTTTGGTTTGTACATGGATTCGGTTCCATCGATGGGATGGCAACGGCGAATAAGGTTCCTCCAGATATTACCCTATGCGACGACTTTAGTTGCTGGTGTTGGACCTAGGATGTTGTGTCTGTGTCATATCGATTCTTTCATATTTGATTTGGGCAGACGCTTCTGTGTGTCTTGGTCGTAGTGTCGCGGCGATGGTTGACGCTCATGGTCTTTGGAGTGTTTACATGTTTTCTTTGACGTTTTTTTCTTCGAGGCAGTGATTTTCTACGCAGATCGTGGTGGTTGTCGTCTTCTGGTCTACATCTATGACTCTTAGTTCACTGTTTCTACAATCTACCACTACTAGGGAAAACTTTATACACAGAAGCTTATCAGTAGCTATGGACAAAAACATGCGCTATTGCTACTTACCAGTAGCGCGTTGTGTGCAAGCCTGCTACTACTATATAAGTAGCAGTAGCGCGTCCTTGGTAAAAAGCGCTACTACTATAATTGCCACACCGTTGCCAGCAGGCTAGGTATAGTGGTAGCGCTCTTCCTGGGAACGCGCTACTGCTATTGGTCTTAGCAGTGGCGCTCTTCCTGGGACCATGCTACTGTTGGGGAACGTAGTAATTTCAAAAAAATTCCTACGCACACGCAAGATCATGGTGATGCATAGCAACGAGAGGGGAGAGTGTGATCTACGTACCCTTGTAGACCGACAGCGGAAGCGTTAGCACAACGCGGTTGATGTAGTCATACGTCTTCACGGCCCGACCGATCAAGCACCGAAACTACGGCACCTTCGAGTTTTAGCACACGTTCAGCTCGATGATGATCCCCGGACTCCGATCCAGCAAAGTGTCAGGGAAGAGTTCCGTCAGCACGACGGCGTGGTGACGATCTTGATGTACTATCGTCGCAGGGCTTCGCCTAAGCACCGCTACAATATTATCGAGGATTATGGTGGAAGGGGGCACCGCACACGGCTGAGAATATGATCACGTGGATCAACTTGTGTGTCTAGGGCTGCCCCCTGCCCCAGTATATAAAGGATCAAGGGGAGGAGGCCGGCCGGCCCCTATGGCGCGCCAAGGAGGAGTCCTCCTCCTAGTAGGAGTCCTAGGACTCCTACTAGGAGGGGGAAAGAAGTGGGAAGGGAGAAGGGAAGGGGGGCGCCGCCCCCCTCTCCTAGTCCAATTCGGACCAGGGGGGAGGAGGCGCGCGGCCCACCTTTGGCTGCCCCTCTCTCTCTCCACTAAGGCCCATATGGCCCATTACTTCTCCCGGGGGGTTCCGGTAACCCTCCGGCTCTCCGGTTTTCTCCAAAATCACCCGGAACACTTCCGGTGTCCGAATATAGCCGTCCAATATATCAATCTTTATGTCTCGACCATTTCGAGACTCCTCGTCATGTCCGTGATCACATCCGGGACTCCGAACTAACTTCGGTACATCAAAACTCATAAACTCATAATATAACTGTCATCGAAACCTTAAGCGTGCGGACCCTACAGGTTCGAGAACAATGTAGACATGACCGAGACACGTCTCCGGTCAATAACCAATAGCGGAACCTGGATGCTCATATTGGCTCCTACATATTCTACGAAGATCTTTATCGGTCAGACCGCATAACAACATACGTTGTTCCCTTTGTCATCGGTATGTTACTTGCCCGAGATTCGATCGTCGGTATCTCAATACCTAGTTCAATTTCGTTACCGGCAAGTCTCTTTACTCGTTCCGTAATACACCATCTCGTAACTAACTCATTAGTTGCAATGCTTGCAAGGCTTATGTGATGTGCATTACCGAGAGGGCCCAGAGATACCTCTCCGACAATCGGAGTGACAAATCCTAATCTTGAAATACGCCAACCCAACATGTACCTTTGGAGACACCTGTAGAGTACCTTTATAATCACCCATTTACGTTGTGACGTTTGGTAGCACACAAAGTGTTCCTCCGGCAAACGGGAGTTGCATAATCTCATAGTCATAGGAACATGTATAAGTTATGAAGCAAGCAATAGCAACATACTAAACGATCGGGTGCTAAGCTAATGGAATGGGTCATGTCAATCAGATCATTCACCTAATGATGTGATCCCGTTAATCAAATAACAACTCTTTGTTCATGGTTAGGAAACATAACCATCTTTGATTAACGAGCTAGTCAAGTAGAGGCATACTAGTGACACTCCGTTTGTCTATGTATTCACACATGTATTATGTTTCCGGTTAATACAATTCTAGCATGAATAATAAACATTTATCATGATATAAGGAAATAAATAATAACTTTATTATTGCCTCTAGGGCATATTTCCTCCAGTCTCCCACTTGCACTAGAGTCAATAATCTGGATTACACAGTAATGATTCTAACACCCATGGAGTCTTGGTGCTGATCATGTTTTGCTCGTGGAAGAGGCTTAATCAACGGGTCTGCAACATTCAGATCCGTATGTATCTTGCAAATCTCTATGTCTCCCACCTGGACTAGATCCCGGATGGAATTGAAGCATCTCTTGATGTGCTTGGTTCTCTTGTGAAATCTGGATTCCTTTGCCAAGGCAATTGCACTAGTATTGTCACAAAAGATTTTCATTGGACCCGATGCACTAGGTATGACACCTAGATCGGATATGAACTCCTTCATCCAGACTCCTTCATTTGCTGCTTTCGGAGCAGCTATGTACTCCGCTTCACATGTAGATCCTGCCACAATGCTTTGTTTAGAACTGCACCAACTGACAGCTCCACCGTTTAATGTAAACACATATCCGATTTGTGATTTAGAATCATCCGGATCAGTGTCGAAGCTTGCATCAACGTAACCTTTTACGATGAGCTCTTTGTCACCTCCATATATGAGAAACATATCCTTAGTCCTTTTCAGGTATTTCAGGATGTTCTTGACCGCTGTCCAGTGATCCACTCCTGGATCACTTTGGTAGCTCCCTGCTAGACTTATAGCAAGGCACACATCAGGTCTGGAACACAGCATTGCATACATGATAGAGCCTATGGCTGAAGCATAGGGAACATCTTTCATTTTCTCTCTATCTTCTGCAGTGGTCGGGCATTGAGTCTTACTCAACTTCACACCTTGTAACACAGGCAAGAACCCTTTCTTTGCTTGATCTATTTTCAACTTCTTCAAAATTTTGTCAAGTTATGTGCTTTGTGAAAGTCCAATTAAGCATCTTGATCTATCTCTATAGATCTTAATGCCTAATATGTAAGCAGCTTCACCGAGGTCTTTCATTGAAAAACTCTTATTCAAGTAACCCTTTATGCTATCCAGAAATTCTATATCATTTCCAATTAGTAATATGTCATCCACATATAATATCAGAAATGCTACAGAGCTCCCACTCACTTTCTTGTAAATACAGACTTCTCCAAAAGTCTGTATAAAACCAAATGCTTTGATCACACTATCAAAGCGTTTATTCCAACTCCGAGAGGCTTGCACCAGTCCATAAATGGCTCGCTGGAGCTTGCACACTTTGTTAGCTCCCTTTGGATCGACAAAACCTTCCGGTTGCATCATATACAACTCTTCTTCCAGAAATCCATTCAGGAATGCAGTTTTGACATCCATCTGCCAAATTTCATAATCATAAAATGCGGCAATTGCTAACATGATTCGGACAGACTTAAGCATCGCTACGGGTGAGAAGGTCTCATCGTAGTCAATCCCTTGAACTTGCCGAAAACCTTTTGCGACAAGTCGAGCTTTGTAGACATTAATATTACCGCCAGCGTCAGTCTTCTTCTTGAAGATCCATTTATTCTCAATTGCTTGCCGATCATCGGGCAAGTCAACCAAAGTCCATACTTTGTTCTCATACATGGATCCCATCTCAGATTTCATGGCTTCAAGCCATTTTGCGGAATCTGGGCTCACCATCGCTTCTTCATAGTTCGTAGGTTCATCATGATCTAGTAGCATGACTTCCAGAACAGGATTATCGTACCACTCTGGCGCGGATCTCACTCTGGTTGATCTATGAGGTTTAGTAGTATCTTGTTCTGAAGTTTCATGATCATCATCATTAGCTTCCTCACTAACTGGTGTAGGTGTCACAGAAACAGGTTTTTGTGATGTACTACTTTCCAATAAGGGAGTAGGTACAATTACCTCGTCAAGTTCTACTTTCCTCCCACTCACTTCTTTCGAGAGAAACTCCTTTTCCAGAAAGTTTCTGAATTTAGCAACAAAAGTCTTGCCTTCGGATCTGTGATAGAAGGTGTATCCAATAGTTTCCTTTGGATATCCTATGAAGACACATTTCTCCGATTTGGGTTCGAGCTTATCAAGTTGAAGCTTTTTCACATAAGCATCGCAGCCCCAAACTTTCAGAAATGACAACTTTGGTTTTCTTGCCAAACCACAGTTCATAAGGCGTCGTCTCAACGGATTTTGATGGTGCCCTATTTAACGTGAATGTGGCCGTCTCTAGAGCGTATCCCCAAAACGATAGCGATAAATCAGTAAGAGACATCATAGATCGCACCATATCTAGTAAAGTACGATTACGACGTTCGGACACACCATTACGCTGTGGTGTTCCGGGTGGCCTGAGTTGCGAAACTATTCCACAATTTTTCAAATGTACACCAAACTCGTAACTCAAATATTCTCCTCCACTATCAGATCGTAGGAATTTAATTTCTTGTTACGATGATTTTCAACTTCACTCTGAAATTCTTTGAACTTTTCAAATGTTTCACACTTGTGTTTCATTAAGTAGATATACCCATATCTGCTTAAGTCATCTGTGAAGGTGAGAAAATAACGATATCCGCCACGAGCCTCAACGTTCATCGGACCACATACATCTGTATGTATGATTTCCAACAAATCTGTTGCTCTCTCCATAGTACCGGAGATCGGTGTTTTTGTCATCTTACCCATAAGGCACGGTTCGCAAGTACCAAGTGATTCATAATCAAGTGGTTCCAAAAGCCCATCATTATGGAGTTTCTTCATGCGCTTTATACCGATATGACCCAAACGGCAGTGCCACAAATAAGTTGCACTATCATTATCAACTCTGCATCTTTTGGCTTCAACACTATGAATATGTGTGTCACTACTATCGAGATTCAATAAAAATAGACCACTATTTAAGGGTGCATGACCATAAAAGATATTACTCATATAAATAGAACAACCATTATTCTCAGATTTAAATGAATAACCGTCTCGCATCAAACAAGTCCAGATATAATGTTCATGCTTAACGCTGGCACCAAATAACAATTATTTAGGTCTAATATTAATCCCGAAGGTAGATGTAGAGGTAGCGTGCCGACTGCGATCACATCGACTTTGGAACCGTTTCCCACGTGCATCGTCACCTCGTCCTTAGCCAATCTTTGCTTAATCCGTAGTCCCTGTTTCGAGTTGCAAATATTAGCAACAGAACCAGTATCAAATACCCAGGTGCTACTGCGAGCATTAGTAAGGTACACATCAATAACATGTATATCACATATACCTTTGTTCACCTTGCCATCCTTCTTATCCGCCAAATACTTGGGGCAGTTCCGCTTCCAGTGACCAGTCTGCTTGCAGTAGAAGCACTCGGTTTCAGGCTTAGGTCCAGGTTTGGGTTTCTTCTCTTGAGTAGCAACTTGCTTGCTATTCCTTTCGAAGTTCCCCTTCTTCTTCCCTTTGCCCTTTTTCTTGAAACTAGTGGTCTTGTTGACCATCAACACTTGATGCTCCTTATTGATTTCTACCTCCGCAGCTTTCAGCATTGCGAAGAGCTCGGGAATAGTCTTATTCATCCCTTGCATATTATAGTTCATCACGAAGCTCTTGTAGCTTGGTGGCAGTGATTGGAGAATTCTGTCAATGACGCAATCATCTGGAAGATTAACTCCCAATTGAATGAAGTGATTATTATACCCAGACATTTTGAGTATATGCTCACTGACAGAACTGTTCTCCTCCATCTTGCAGCTATAGAACTTATTGGAGACTTCATATCTCTCAATCCGGGCATTTGCTTGAAATATTAAGTTTATGTTGGGTTTCGTAGTAATTTCAAAAAAAAAATTCCTATGCACACGCAAGATCATGGTGATGTATAGCAACGAGAGGGGAGAGTGTTGTCTACATACCCTTGTAGACCGTAAGCGGAAGCGTTAGCACAACGCGGTTGATGTAGTCGTACGTCTTCACGGCCCGACCGATCAAGCACCGAAACTACGGCACCTCCGAGTTCTAGCACACGTTCAGCTCGATGATGTCCCTCAAACTCCGATCCAGCCGAGTGTCGAGGGAGAGTTCCGTCAGCACGACGGCGTGGTGACGATCTTGATGTTCTACCGTCGCAGGGCTTCGCCTAAGCACCGCTACGATATTATCGAGGTGGACTATGGTGGAGGGGGGCACCGCACACGGCTAAGAGATCCAAGGGATCAATTGTTGTGTCTTTGGTGCTAGCCCTGCCCCTCTATTTATATGTTGAGCCCCGGGGTCGAAACTTGGAGCAAAAGCCTCCTCAAAGTCGGTTTTGCCCGAAAGGCAAGAGTCCCACTCGGACTCCAGGACCAAACGCCATAATCCTTGGCGTTTGGCCCAGACGCCATGGGCCTCGGCGTCTGGCCCAGGGCCAGACGCCAGGGTCTCCGGCGTTTGGCCCCCTGGCCTCCGCAAAACTCCTTTTGCACCGACCTAAAGCCTCATGGGCTTGACCCCTTGGCCTAACCATATCATCCAATATATGAATCTTTACGTCTCGACCATTTCGAGACTCCTCGTCATGTCCCCGATCTCATCCGGGACTCCGAACTCCTTCGGTACATCAAAACATGTAAACTCATAATATAACTGTCATCGTAACCTTAAGCGTGCGGACCCTACGGGTTCGAGAACAATGTAGACATGACCGAGACACGTCTCTGGTCAATAACCAATAGCGGGACCTGGATGCCCATATTGGCTCCTACATATTCTACGAAGATCTTTATCGGTCAGACCGCATAACAACATACGTTGTTCCCTTTGTCATCGGTATGTTACTTGCCCGAGATTCGATCGTCGGTATCCAATACCTAGTTCAATCTCGTTACCGGCAAGTCTCTTTACTCGTTCCGTAATACATCATCTCACAACTAACATATTAGTTGTAATGCTTGCAAGGCTTATGTGATGTGTATTACCGAGAGGGCCCAGAGATACCTCTCCGACAATCGGAGTGACAAATCCTAATCTTGAAATACGCCAACCCAACATCGACCATTGGAGACACCTGTAGTACTCCTTTATAATCACCCAGTTATGTTGTGACGTTTGGTAGTACCCAAAGTGTTCCTCCGGTAAACGGGAGTTGCATAATCTCATAGTCATAGGAACATGTATAAGTCATGAAGAAAGCAATAGCAACATACTAAACGATCGGGTGCTAAGCTAATGGAATGGGTCATGTCAATCAGATCATTCTACTAATGATGTGACCTCGTTAATCAAATAACAACTCATTGTTCATGGTTAGGAAACATAACCATCTTTGATTAACGAGCTAGTCAAGTAGAGGCATACTAGTGACACTTTGTTTGTCTATATATTCACACATGTATTATGTTTCCGGTAAATACAATTCTAGCATGAATAATAAACATTTATCATGATTATAAGGAAATAAATAATAACTTTATTATTGCCTCTAGGGCATATTTCCTTCAGTCTCCCACTTGCACTAGAGTCAATAATCTAGTTCACATCGTCATGTGATTTAACACCAATATTCATATCTGTATATGATTAACACCCATAGGTCACATCATCATGTGACTAACACCCAAAGGGTTTACTAGAGTCAATAATCTAGTTCACATCGCTATGTGATTAACATCCAAAGAGTACTAAGGTGTGATCATGTTTTGCTCGTGAGAGAAGCTTAGTCAACGGGTCTGTCACATTCAGAGCCGTATGTATTTTGCAAATATTCTATGTCTACAATGCTCTGTACGGAGCTACTCTAGCTAATCGCTCCCACTTTCAATATGTATCCAGATTGAGACTTAGAGTCATCTGGATCAGTGTAAAAGTTTGCACTGATGTAACTTTTACAACAAACTCTTTTATCACCTCCATAATCGAGAAACATCTCCTTAGTCCTTACTAAGGATATTCTTGACCAATGTCCAGTGATCTACTCCTAGATCACTATTGTACTCCCTTGCCAAATACAGAGCAAGGTATACAATAGGTCTGGTACAAAGCATAGCATACTTTATAGAACCTATGACTGAGGCATAGGGAATGACTTTTCATTCTCTTTCTATTTTCTGCTGTGGTCGGGATTTGAGTCTTACTCAATTTCATACCTTTGCAACACAGGCAAGAACTCTTTCTTTAACTGTTCCATTTTGAACTATTTCAAAATCTTGCCAAGGTATGTACTCATTGAAAATCTTATCAAGCGTCTTGATCTATCTCAATAGATCTTGATGCTCAATATATAAGTAGCTTTTTACTGAGGTCTTTTCCTTTTAAAGAACTCCTTTAAAACACTCCTTTATGCTTTGCAGAAAAATTCTACATCATTTCTGATCAACAATATGTCACTCACATATACTAATCAGAAAGGCTGTAGTGCTCCCACTCACTTTATTGTAAATACAGGCTTCATCGTAAGTCCATATAAAACTATATGCTTTGATCAACTTATCAAAGCGTATATTCCAACTCCGAGATGCTTGCACCAGTCCATAGATGGATCGCTGGAGCTTGCACATTTTGTTAGCACCTTTAGGATTGACAAAACCTTCTGGTTGCATCATATACAACTCTTCTTTAATAAATCCATTAAGGAATGCAGTTTTGACATCCATTTGCCAGATTTCATAAAATGTGGCAATTGCTAACATGATTCAGATAGACTTAAGCATCGATACGAGTGAGAAAACCTCATCGTATTCAACACCTTGAACTTGTTGAAAAACTTTTGCAACAAGTCGAGCTTGGTAGATAGTAACACTACTATCAGTGTCCGTCTTCCTCTTGAAGATCCATTTATTTAACATGGCTTTGCTGATCATCGAGCAAGTCAATCAAAGTCCATACTTTGTTGTCATACATGGATCATATCTCAGATTTTATGGCCTCAAGCCATCTCGCGGAATCTGGGCTCATCATCGCTTCCTCATAGTTCGTAGGTTCATCATGGTCTAGTAACATGACTTCCAGAACATGATTACTACACCACTCTGGTGCAGATCTTACTCTGGAAGACCTACGAGGTTCTGTAGTAACTTGATCTGAAGTTTTATGATCAATATCATTAGCTTCCTCACTAATTGGTGTATTTGTCACAGGAACTGATTTCTGTGATGAACTACTTTCCAATAAGGGAGCAGGTACAGTTACCTCATCAAGTTCTACTTTCCTCCCACTCACTTCTTTCGAGAGAAACTCCTTCTCCAGAAAGGATCCATTTTTAGCAACGAATATCTTGCCTCCGGATCTGTGATAGAAGGTGTACCCAACAATTTCCTTTGGGTATTCTATGAAGACGCACTTCTCCGATTTGGGTTCGAGCTTATCAGGATGAAACTTTTCACATAAGCATCGCAGCCCCAAACTTTAAGAAACGACAACTTGGGTTTCTTGCTAAACCACAGTTCATATAGTGTCGTCTCAACGGATTTAGATGGTGCCCTTTTAACGTGAATGCAGCTGTCTCTAATGCATAACCCCAAAACGACAATGGTAAATCAATAAGAGACATCATAGATCGCACCATATCCAATAAAGCGCGGTTACGACGTTCGGACACACCATAACATTGTGGTGTTCCAGGTGGCGTGAGCTATGAAACTATTCCACATTGTTTTAATTGAAGACCAAACTCGTAACTCAAATATTCGTCTCCGTGATCAGATCGCAGAAACTTTATTTTTCTTGTTACGATGATTTTTCCACTTCACTCTGAAATTCTTTGAACCTTTCAATTATTTCAGACTTATGTTTCATCAAGTAGATATCCCCATATCTGCTCAAATCATCTTGTGAAGGTCAGAAAATAATGATACCTGCTGTAAGCCTTTCATCGGACCACATACATCGGTATGTATGATTTCCAACAAATCTGTTGCTTGCTTCATTGTTCCGGAGAACGGCGTTTTAGTCATCTTGCCCATAAGGCATGGTTCGCAAGCATCAAGTGATTCATAATCAAGTGATTCCAAAATCCCATCAGCATGGAGTTTCTTCATGCGCTTTACACCAATATGACCTAAACGGCAGTGCCATAAATAAGTTGCACTATCATTATTAACTTTACATCTTTTGGTTTCAATATTATGAATATGTGTATCACTAAGATCGAGATCCAATGAACTATTTTCATTGGGTGTGTAACCATATAAAGTTTTATTCATGTAAACAGAACAACAATTTATTCTTTTACTTAAATGAATAACCGTATTACAATAAACATGATCAAATCATATTCATGCTCAACCAAATAACACTTATTTAGTTTCAACACTAATCCCGAAATTATAGGGAGTGTGCGATGATGATCATATCAATCTTGGAACCACTTCCAACACACATCGTCACTTCACCCTTAACTAGTCTCTGTTTATTCTGCAACTCCCGTTTCGAGTTACTAATCTTAGCAACTGAACTAGTATCAAATACTTAGGGTTTGCTATAAACACTAGTAAAGTACACATCAATAACATGTATATCAAATATACTTATGTTCACTTTGCCATCCTTCTTATCCGCCAATCACTTGGGGTGATTCCGTTTCCGGTGACCAGTCCCTTTGCAGTAGAAGCACTTAGTCTCAGGCTTAGGACCAGACTTGGGCTTCTTCACTTGAGCAGCAACTTGCTTGCCGTTCTTCTTGAAGTTCCCCTTCTTCCCTTTGCCCTTTTCTTGAAACTAGTGGTCTTATCAACCATCAACACTTGATGTTTTTCTTGATTTCTACCTTCATTGATTTCATCATCACGAAGAGCTTGGGAGTTGTTTCCGTTATCCCTTGCATATTATAGTTCATCACGAAGTTCTACTAACTTGGTGATGGTGACTAGAGAATTCTGTCAATCACTATCTTATCTGGAAGATTAACTCCCACTTGATTCAAGCGATTGTAGTACCCAGACAATCTGAGCACATGCTCACTAGTTGAGCGATTCTCCTCCATCTTTTAGCTATAGAACTTGTTGGAGACTTCATATCTCACAACTCGGGTATTTGCTTGAAATATTAACTTCAACTCCTGGAACATCTCATATGGTCCATGACGTTCAAAACGTCTTTGAAGTCCCGATTCTAAGCCGTTAAGCATGGTGCACTTAAACTATCAAGTAGTCATCATATTGAGCTAGCTAAACGTTCATAACGTTTGCATCTGCTCCTGCAATAGGTCTGTCACCTAGCGGTGCATCAAGGACATAATTCTTCTGTGCAGCAATGAGGATAATCCTCAGATCACGGATCCAATCCGCATCATTGCTACTAACATCTTTCAACACAATTTTCTCTAGGAACATATCAAAATAAACACAGGGAAGCAACAACGCGAGCTATTGATCTATAATTTGCAAAATACTACCAGGACTAAGTTCATGATAAATTTAAGTTCAATTAATCATATTACTTAAGAACTCCCACTTAGACAGACATCCCTCTAATCCTCTAAGTGATCACGTGATCCAAATCAACTAAACCATGTCCGATCATCACGTGAGATGGAGTAGTTTCAATGGTGAACATCACTATGTTGATCATATCTACTATATGATTCACGCTCGACCTTTCGGTCTCCGTGTTCCGAGGCCATATCTGCATATGCTAGGCTCGTCAAGTTTAACCTGAGTATTCTGCGTGCGCAACTGTTTTGCACCCGTTGTATTTGAACGTAGAGCCTATCACACCCGATCATCACGTGGTGTCTCAGCACGAAGAACTTTCGCAACGGTGCATACTCAGGGAGAACACTTCTTGATAATTTAGTGAGAGATCATCTTATAATGCTACCGTCAATCAAAGCAAGATAAGATGCATAAAAAGATAAACATCACATGCAATCAATATAAGTGATATGATATGGCCATCATCATCTTGTGCTTGTGATCTCCATCTCCGAAGCACCGTCATGATCACCATCGTCACCGGCGCGACACCTTGATCTCCATCGTAGCATCGTTGTCGTCTCGCCAATCTTATGCTTCCACGACTATCGCTACCGCTTAGTGATAAAGTAAAGCATTACATCGCGATTGCATTGCATACAATAAAGCGACAACCATATGGCTCCTGCCAGTTGCCGATAACTTGGTTACAAAACATGATCATCTCATACAATAAAATTCAGCATCATGCCTTGACCATATCACATCACAACATGCCCTGCAAAAACAAGTTAGACGTCCTCTACTTTGTTGTTGCATGTTTTACGTGGCTGCTACGGGCTTAAGTAAGAACCAATCTCACCTACGCATCAAAACCACAACGATAGTTTGTCAAATAGACTCCGTTTTAACCTTCGCAAGGACCGGGCGTAGCCATACTTGGTTCAACTAAAGTTGGAGAGGCAGTCGCCCGCAAGCCATCTCTGTGCAAAGCACGTCGAGGGAACCGGTCTCGCGTAAGCGTACGCGTAAGGTTGGTCCGGGTCGTCTCGTCCAACAATACCGCCGAACCAAAGTATGACATGCTGGTAGGCAGTATGACTTGTATCGTCCACAACTCACTTGTGTTCTACTCGTGCATATAACATCAACATAAATAACCTAGGCTCTGATACCACTGTTGGGTTTCGTAGTAATTTCAAAAAAAAAATTCCTACGCACACGCAAGATCATGGTGATGTATAGCAACGAGAGGGGAGAGTGTTGTCTACATACCCTTGTAGACCGTAAGCGGAAGCGTTAGCACAACGCGGTTGATGTAGTCGTACGTCTTCACGGCCCGACCGATCAAGCACCGAAACTACGGCACCTCCGAGTTCTAGCACACGTTCAGCTCGATGACGTCCCTCGAACTCCGATCCAGCCGAGTGTCGAGGGAGAGTTCCGTCAGCACGACGGCGTGGTGACGATCTTGATGTTCTACCGTCGCAGGGCTTCGCCTAAGCACCGCTACGATATTATCGAGGTGGACTATGGTGGAGGGGGGCACCGCACACGGCTAAGAGATCCAAGGGATCAATTGTTGTGTCTTTGGTGCTAGCCCTGCCCCTCTATTTATATGTTGAGCCCCGGGGTCGAAACTTGGAGCAAAAGCCTCCTCAAAGTCGGTTTTGCCCGAAAGGCAAGAGTCCCACTCGGACTCCAGGACCAAACGCCACAATCCTTGGCGTCTGGCCCAGACGCCATGGGCCTCGGCGTCTGGCCCAGGGCCAGACGCCAGGGTCTCCGGCGTTTGGCCCCCTGGCCTCCGCAAAACTCCTTTTGCACCGACCTAAAGCCTCATGGGCTTGACCCCTTGGCCTAACCATATCATCCAATATATGAATCTTTACGTCTCGACCATTTCGAGACTCCTCGTCATGTCCCCGATCTCATCCGGGACTCCGAACTCCTTCGGTACATCAAAACATGTAAACTCATAATATAACTGTCATCGTAACCTTAAGCGTGCGGACCCTACGGGTTCGAGAACAATGTAGACATGACCGAGACACGTCTCCGGTCAATAACCAATAGCGGGACCTGGATGCCCATATTGGCTCCTACATATTCTACGAAGATCTTTATCGGTCAGACCGCATAACAACATACGTTGTTCCCTTTGTCATCGGTATGTTACTTGCCCGAGATTCGATCGTCGGTATCCAATACCTAGTTCAATCTCGTTACCGGCAAGTCTCTTTACTCGTTCCGTAATACATCATCTCACAACTAACATATTAGTTGTAATGCTTGCAAGGCTTATGTGATGTGTATTACCGAGAGGGCCCAGAGATACCTCTCCGACAATCGGAGTGACAAATCCTAATCTCGAAATACGCCAACCCAACATCGACCATTGGAGACACCTGTAGTACTCCTTTATAATCACCCAGTTACGTTGTGACGTTTGGTAGTACCCAAAGTGTTCCTCCGGTAAACGGGAGTTGCATAATCTCATAGTCATAGGAACATGTATAAGTCATGAAGAAAGCAATAGCAACATACTAAACGATCGGGTGCTAAGCTAATGGAATGGGTCATGTCAATCAGATCATTCTACTAATGATGTGACCTCGTTAATCAAATAACAACTCATTGTTCATGGTTAGGAAACATAACCATCTTTGATTAACGAGCTAGTCAAGTAGAGGCATACTAGTGACACTTTGTTTGTCTATATATTCACACATGTATTATGTTTCCGGTAAATACAATTCTAGCATGAATAATAAACATTTATCATGATTATAAGGAAATAAATAATAACTTTATTATTGCCTCTAGGGCATATTTCCTTCAGTTTAACTCCTGGAACATCTCATATGCTCCATGACGTTCAAAACGTCGTTGAAGTCCCGATTCTAAGCCGTAAAGCATGGCACACTGAACTATCGAGTAGTCATCAGCTTTGCTCTGCCAGACGTTCATAACATCTGGTGTTGCTCCAGCAGCAGGCCCGGGACCCAGCGGTGCTTCCAAGACGTAATTCTTCTGTGCAGCAATGAGGATAATCCTCAAGTTACGGACCCAGTCCGTGTAATTGCTACCATCATCTTTCAGCTTTGCTTTCTCAAGGAACGCATTAAAATTCAACGGAACAACAGCACGAGCCATCTATCTACAATCAAGCATAAACAAGCAAGATACTATCAGGTACTAAGTTTCATGATAAATTTAGGTTCAATTAATTTACTTAAAGAACTCCCACTTAGATAGACATCCCTCTAATCCTCTAAGTGATTACGTGATCCAAATCAACTAAACCATGTCCGATCATCACGTGAGATGGAGTAATTTCATTGGTGAACATCACTATGTTGATCATATCTACTATATGATTCACGCTCGACCTTTCGGTCTCCGTGTTCCGAGGCCATATCTATATATGCTTGGCTCGTCAAGTATAACCTGAGTATTCCGCGTGTGCAACTGTTTTGCACCCATTGTATTTGAACGTAGAGCCTATCACACCCGATCATCACGTGGTGTCTCAGCACGAAGAACTTTCGCAACGGTGCATACTCAGGGAGAACACTTCTTGATAATTAGTGAGAGATCATTTTATAATGCTACCGTCAATCAAAGCAAGATAGGATGCATAAAAGATAAACATCACATGCAATCAATATAAGTGATATGATATGGACATCATCATCTTGTGCTTGTGATCTCCATCTTCGAAGCACCGTCGTGATCACCATCGTCACCGGCGCGACACCTTGATCTCCATCGTAGCATCGTTGTCGTCTCGCCAATCTTATGCTTCCACGACTATCGCTACCGCTTAGTGATAAAGTAAAGCATTACAGCGCGATTGCATTGCATACAATAAAGCGACAACCATATGGCTCCTGCCAGTTGCCGATAACTCGGTTACAAAACATGATCATCTCATACAATAAAATTTAGCATCATGTCTTGACCATATCACATCACAATATGCCCTGCAAAAACAAGTTAGACGTCCTCTACTTTGTTGTTGAAGGTTTTACGTGGCTGCTATGGGCTTAAGCAAGAACCAATCTTACCTATGCATCAAAACCACAACGATAGTTTGTCAAGTTGGTGCTGTTTTAACCTTCGCAAGGACCGGGCGTAGCCACACTCGGTTCAACTAAAGTTGGAGAAACTGTCACCCGCAAGCCACCTATGTGCAAAGCACGTCGGGAGAACCGGTCTCGCATAAGCGTACGCGTAATGTTGGTCCGGGCCGCTTCGTCCAACAATACCGCTGAACCAAAGTATGACATGCTGGTAAGCAGTATGACTTATATCGCCCACAACTCACTTGTGTTCTACTCGTGCATATAACATCAACATATAAAACCTAGGCTCGGATGCCACTGTTGGGGAACGTAGTAATTTCAAAAAAATTCCTACGCACACGCAAGATCATGGTGATGCATAGCAACGAGAGGGGAGAGTGTGATCTACGTACCCTTGTAGACCGACAGCGGAAGCATTAGCACAACGCGGTTGATGTAGTCGTACGTCTTCACGGCCCGACCGATCAAGCACCGAAACTATAGCACCTCCGAGTTTTAGCACACGTTCAGCTTGATGACGATCCCCGGACTCCGATCCAGCAAAGTGTCGGGGAAGAGTTCCGTCAGCACGACGGCGTGGTGACGATCTTGATGTACTATCATCGCAGGGCTTCACCTAAGCACCGCTACAATATTATCGAGGATTATGGTGGAAGGGGGCACCGCACACGGCTGAGAATATGATCACGTGGATCAACTTGTGTGTCTAGGGGTGCCCCCTGCCCCCGTATATAAAGGATCAAGGGGAGGAGGTCGGCCGGCCCCTATGGCGAGCCAAGGAGGAGTCCTCCTCCTAGTAGGAGTAGGACTCCTACTAGGAGGGGGAAAGAAGTGGGGAGGGAGAAGGACCAGGGGGGAGGAGGCGCGCGGCCCACCTTTGGCTGCCCCTCTCTCTCTCCACTAAGGCCCATATGGCCCATTACTTCTCCCGGGGGGGTTCCGGTAACCCTCCGGCTCTCCGGTTTTCTCCGAAATCACCCGGAACACTTCCGGTGTCCGAATATAGCCGTCCAATATATCAATCTTTATGTCTCGACCATTTCGAGACTCCTCGTCATGTCCGTGATCACATACGAGACTCTGAACTAACTTCGGTACATCAAAACTCATAAACTCATAATATAATTGTCATCGAAACCTTAAGCGTGCGGACCCTACGGGTTCGAGAACAATGTAGACATGACCGAGACACGTCTCCGGTCAATAACCAATAGCGGAACCTGGATGCTCATATTGGCTCCTACATATTCTATGAAGATCTTTATCGGTCAGACCGCATAACAACATACGTTGTTCCCTTTGTCATCGGTATGTTACTTGCCCGAGATTCGATCGTCGGTATCTCAATACCTAGTTCAATCTCGTTACCGGCAAGTCTCTTTACTCGTTTCGTAATACATCATCTCGTAACTAACTCATTAGTTGCAATGCTTGCAAGGCTTATGTGATGTGCATTACCGAGAGGGCCCAGAGATACCTCTCCGACAATCGGAGTGACAAATCCTAATCTTGAAATACGCCAACCCAACATGTACCCTTTGGAGACACCTGTAGAGTACCTTTATAATCACCCATTTACATTGTGACGTTTGGTAGCACACAAAGTGTTCCTCCGGCAAACGGGAGTTTCATAATCTCATAGTCATAGGAACATGTATAAGTTAGGAAGCAAGCAATAGCAACATACTAAACGATCAGGTGCTAAGCTAATGGAATGGGTCATGTCAATCAGATCATTCACCTAATGATGTGATCCCGTTAATCAAATAACAACTCTTTGTTCATGGTTAGGAAACATAACCATGTTTGATTAACGAGCTAGTCAAGTAGAGGCATACTAGTGACACTCCGTTTGTCTATGTATTCACACATGTATTATGTTTCCGGTTAATACAATTCTAGCATGAATAATAAACATTTATCATGATATAAGGAAATAAATAATAACTTTATTATTGCCTCTAGGGCATATTTCCTTCAGCTACTTGTTGGGGAACGTAGTAATTTCAAAAAAATATCCTACGCACATGCAAGATCATGGTGATGCATAGCAATGAGAGGGGAGAGTGTTGTACACGTACCCTCGTAGACCGAAAGCGGAAGCGTTAACACAAGGCGGTTGATGTAGTCGTACGTCTTCACGATCCGACCGATCAAGTACCGAACGCACGGCACCTCCGAGTTCAGCACACGTTCAGCCCGATGACGTCCCTCGACCTTTGATCCAGCTGAGTGTTGAGGGAGAGTTTCGTCAGCATGATGGTGTGGTGACGATGTTGATGTTCTACCGATGCAGGGCTTCGCCTAAGCACCGCTACAGTATTATCGAGGTGGACTATGGTGGAGGGGGGCACCACACACGGCTAAGAGATCAATGATCAATTGTTGTGTCTATGGGGTGCCCCCTGCCCCTGTATATAAAGGAGCAAGGGGGGTGCGGCCGGCCAAGGGGAGAGGCTCGCCGGAGGAGTCCTACTCCTACCGGGAGTAGGACTCCCCCCCCCTTTTCCATGTTGGACTAGGAGAGAGAGGGCGAAGAGGTGGAGGGGAGGAAGGAAAGGGGGGGCGCCGCCCCCTCTCCTTGTCCTATTCGTACTAGGGGGGAGGGGCGCGTGGCCCTGCCCTGGCCTCCTCTCCTCTCTTCCACCAAGGCCCACTAAGGCCCATTAAGTTCCCGGGGGGTTCCGGTAACCTCCCGGTACTCCGGTAAAATCCTGATTTCACCCGAAACACTTCCGATATCCAAACATAGGCTTCCAATATATCAATCTTCATGTCTCGACCATTTCGAGACTCCTCGTCATGTACGTGATCACATCCGGGACTCAGAACAACCTTCGGTACATCAAAACATATAAACTCATAATATAACTGTCATCGTAATGTTAAGCGTGCGGACCCTATGGGTTCGAGAACTATGTAGACATGACCGAGACACATCTCCGGTCAATAACCAATAGCGGAACCTGGATGCTCATATTGGCTCCCACATATTCTACGAAGATCTTTATCGGTCAAACCGCATAACAACATACGTTGTTCCCTTTGTCATTGGTATGTTACTTGCCCGAGATTCGATCGTCGGTATCTCAATACCTAGTTCAATCTCATTACCGGCAAGTCTCTTTATTCGTTCCGTAATACATCATCCTGCAACTAACTCATTAGTTGCAATGCTTGCAAGGCTTAAGTGATGTGCATTACCGAGAGGGCCCAGAGATACCTCTCCAACAATCGGAGTGACAAATCCTAATCTCGAAATGCGCCAACCCAACAAGTACCTTCGGAGACACCTGTAGAGCACCTTTATAATCACCCAGTTACGTTGTGACGTTTGGTAGCACACAAAGTGTTCCTCCGGTAAACGAGAGTTGCATAATCTCATAGTCATAGGAACATGTATAAGTCATGAAGAAAGCAATAGCAACATACTAAACGATCGTGTGCTAAGCTAATGGAATGGGTCATGTCAATCACATCATTCTCCTAATGATGTGATCCTGTTAATCAAAAGACAACCCATGTCAATGGCTAGGAAACTTAACCATCTTTGATCAACGAGCTAGTCTAGTAGAGGCATACTAGTGACACTCTGTTTGTCTATGTATTCACACATGTATTATGTTTCCGGTTAATACAATTCTAGCATGAATAATAAACATTTATCATGATATAAGGAAATAAATAATAACTTTATTATTGCCTCTAGGGCATATTTCCTTCAGTCTCCCACTTGCACTAGAGTCAATAATTGTCACGACCGGTTTTCCAATAAAATGTTTATTGAGAATCCGATCTTTTGAGTCCAGTGTGAGGAAAAATCCTCCTTACTGGTAGACAAAATTCTTGATACAGTAAGCCAGTAGCATAAAATATATTACAAGATCGAGCTAAGGCTGCTCAACAAATTATTACAAGCACGCCAATAATTATACATAATGGCGGATATGACACAATGGTGTGGTGGCATACTACTGACTCGAGATAAGAGTGGTGGTGGAATATCACAGTGGAGAGTGGATAATATGACTCCTAAACTGGCAGCTCATCGAGCATCGAGGTGAGGCTCGATGAATTTATTCGGGTAGCGGAAGCGGATATAATACAGTAACCAAATCCAGGATCACTCGAGACTGACTGGGACTCCTCTAGGCGTCGGACTCGCTATCGAACTCTTCATCCATGAGATCGCCTTCGTCAACATCTGGCCAAATCAACAAGCCAGGTGAGTACTTTGAAAGTACTCGCAAGACAGTTCGGACATAAGATATAACAAATGCATGCATGAATGCGTCATTAGTAATTGGTGTTGCACATTCAAATTAATAATTATTTGAACAACATGGTAAGTAAAAAAAAGGAGTCGGGCGGTAGTCTTCCCGAAATCCCAACAAATTAATTGAAAAGCCGATCGTGCCTCGAAGGGTGAACAAATAAATAATCATGCCGCGGTCGGGCGTCTAAGCGACACCACGAAAAGGGCTTATATTGAGAAGAAAATGACATGCGTGCCACAGTCGGACGTCGGAGCGACATCGCAGAAAGGGCTTATATCGCAGGTAAATAACAAGCGTGCCACAGTCGGACGTCTGAGAGACATCACAGAAAGGGCTTATAATGAAAAGTAAATAATAGGCGTGCCACAGTCGGACGTCTGAGCGACATCACAGAAAGGGCTTATACTGAAAAGTAAATAACAAGCGTGCCACAGTCGGACGTCTGAGCGACATCACAGAAAGGGCTTATACTGAAAAGTAAATAACAAGCGTGCCACAGTCGGACGTCTGAGCGACATCACAGAAAGGGCTTATATCAAAAGTAAAGGACAATTGTGCCACAGCCGGACGTCTATGCGACATCGCAGAAAGGGCTTAAATTTCATTATTCATAACTGTTAAGCTCACAATGATATAATACTCATAGGAAATATTCAACACATAATAATAAACGGGTTAGTCCATCCACAGGAATAAGCATTTAACCGGACTTAACACTCATGTGGTTCACTGGAGTTTCTGTCACTGAGACTGACACTGGACAAGATAAGTTGAACACAGTACTTGGACATGGATAAGATGATTCAAGGATTTTTGACTCTGCAGAGTTTGTACTAAATTTCCCACAGCCAACGGATTTCCGTAGTCACGAAGGACTAGTTCCGTTTACGGTATTTTGGAAGAAACACATCTAACCAGAACACACCCATCCCACCTCACGATGCCAGGAATCACCCTAGACCGCGTTCAAGAAAAACTTTGAGACGGGGAGATCACAATCTCGAATAGCATGGGATCAAATTTATATACGCGCGCTCTAAGGGGTGCCCCCCTCTCGGTCCCAACCGGAAACACCCATGCTCCCTGACTGGATGACTGGCTTTAATCCAGGGCCATGGAACCATCATCACGGCCTCTCGATTTGGTGTGTACCAGGAAAGCGGTTTGCAACTTACTAATCCATATCCCTTGCGGAAAACATGTGGTAGTACAGGAAGGGAAAACGGATGGGAACTGGACTGATTCATGTTGACACTAGAGTCAAATAGTCTAGCATAAGACTGGGATGCTACAACACTGCCATCTTACCCATTCTCATGCCAACACATGTCCATGCAAACTCACATCCAACAACTTATGGATTTTCGAAACTCACTTGCCTCAACTTTGCATGTAATATGACATTCATCAGGATGCTCATAAACATGTCATGAAACTACTTAATGCAAACATGCCAATGACACTCATCATATCAAAAGTTCAAACATGCTTGCCTGGTTCAGAGTAGTCGGAGCCTAGCTCGGTGAAGTTCGCGGTTCCGTCAACTCCTTCGGTATCTACGGTGTAAAGAAACATACGCGCTAACGTAAATACCGTGAGGTGCACAAAACAATATTCCAAATATTTTTCAAATAAATCTGATAAAAAACTAGACCAAATTTTAAAGAGGACAGAAAAAGAATCAATCAAAAATCACTTTATGTTTAAAAGTTATAAAGGTTTTAGTCCAGGGACTCATCTGTGATGAAACAGAAAGTTTCCAGGGGCCAACTTATAAAAACAGAAAACACTTCGTTTGAGAATATGTCGGCCCAGAGGGGAGACGTACTTTGGCAGAAGGCGCCTTCAGAAAACATTTCGTTTAAAAGAAAAGAGAGACTGACGAGGGGGTCCCACCCGTCAGGTTTGAAATTTCAAACGGGGGGAGGAACAGAGCGCGTCGGCGCCCGAGAGCTGCGGTGGTTGCCGGCGGCGATCCACGGCGAGTTAGGAGGATCGAAGGGTCCCTACGTGCTTAGTGTGTTCTTCCGCGTCGGTGGGTGGTGGTGGTGGTCATAGGCGAGCACCACGTCAACGGCGGTCCTTGCTCCGGCGAACGGCGGCTCGGGTGGAGCGGGATCTCGTCGGGGAGGGCTGCGAAGGCCAAATTGACGCCGGGGTTAGATCACTGGGTGCTCGAGGAGGCTACTGACGAGGTTTGGGCGTCGGGGATGGCCTCACCGGAGTGGATCGAGTTGGTGGCCGGGGCGGAACGAGGCGGCCGGAGTTGGGGGAGAAGGGCCCCTCGAGGCTCCTCCAGTGGCTGAGCGGGGTCTGGTGAGGTGGTGGAGATGTGCGGGGTCGAGTGCGAGCTCGGGGGCGCTATTTATAGCCGGCCTGAGGCGGTTGCCGTGAACGGGATAAGTCCGGCGAGTGATTACGGCGGCGCAGTGGCTGGACAGTTGGTTTAGGGCTTGAGCAACATCTAGACCGAGCACTTAATCCATCCTGGTGCCTAACTCCGCAAGGCAGGGGCGGTTACGGCCTGTCCCCAACGGAACGGCCGTGCGGCACGTCGGCGGCAGAGAGCGCGCCCTGTGCGTGCCAGGCCACGGCGACGGTGCAGCGGGGTGTGCTGGCGTGCATGAGGCCACGCGGAGGGAAGGGGTGCGTTGGGCGGCGCCGAACGGCGTTGCGAGCTGGCGCTATATTCTGTTGGTCGCCACGGGTGGTGCTGCCACCGCAGAAGCCGCCAACTCCGGCGATGCTCGCTGCCACCGACGCCTGGAACCAGCCAAGTGCGCGTGCGGCGCTCTGGACAGGGAGGAGGGGCCGTGCACAACGCGCCAGGCGCACAGTTGACAGGTGACCGAACACTGACGAAGAAACGACACTGAAATCTTCTGAAACTCTGAATTTTTCTGAAAGTGCATAGTAACAGTGCTGGCCAGGTGTTCGACAGAATGATTTTGGTATGTGGGAGGCTCTCCTTGAGCTGAATTTTGGTGGGGTGGCCTCTCGGTGCATCTGGGGGCTGCCTGAATTTTGGTGGAATTTTTGGAGAAGAGAAGATATGAATTTCATCAAATTTGACAAATCTGGTCCAAACTTGCAGAGGCTGAAATTTGAAAAATTCGAAAAGAAGAAGAGTGGATCTTGATGGTTCTAGGTTGTGGGTGCTAAGGACTATCCAGAGGAGTTGGTTTGAGATCAAAACTCAAAGGCAATATGGTACTTGCTTTGAAAATCACCTAGGTTCAAAATAAATGACAGAATTGATTTGGGAGATAAAGTAATTGAAATAAAATTCAAAAATGGTTTGGACTTGTTGGAACAGAAATTTTTTGATTGCCCAAAATTGAGGGAGGGGTTTTGGGAAGGTTTTACCACCTGAGGCATGGTAAAACCATGTGTGGTCTCAAAATGAAAGAGGTCCCAAAACTCATAGGATTACTTTTTAAAGAAATAAATAAATTCCAAGGATTAATTTGAGAAGGAAGTTTTCATAATTTAAACACCAGAGTTGAAGAAGATACAAAAAAAAGTAAAATCCTTGCCAAGGGAAAAAGTTTTTGAGAGAGAGGTTTTGGAAAGAAAAATTTTAAATGACCTTCTTCAAATCCAACAAGGTTTTTGCTGAAAACCAAATGAAATTTTTTGGAGTGTCACAATAATCTAGATTACACTATAATGATTCTAACACCCATGGAGCCTTGGTGCTGATCATGTTTTGCTCGTGGAAGAGGCTTAGTCAATGGGTCTGCAACATTCAGATCCGTATGTATCTTGCAAATTTCTATGTCTCCCACCTGGACTAGATAACGGATGGAGTTGAAGCGTCTCTTGATGTGCTTGGTTCTCTTGTGAAATCTAGATTCCTTCGCTAAGGCAATTGCTCCAGTATTGTCACAAAAGATTTTCATTGGACCCGATGCACTAGGTATGACACCTAGATCGGATATGAACTCCTTCATTTGCTGCTTCCGAAGCAGCTATGTACTCTGCTTCACACGTAGATCCCGCCACGACGCTTTGTTTAGAACTGCACCAACTGACAGCTCCACCGTTCAATGTAAACATGTATCCGGTTTGCGATTTAGAATCGTCCGGATCAGTGTCAAAGCTTGCATCAACATAACCATTTACGATGAGCTCTTTGTCACCTCCATAAACGAGAAACATATCCTTAGTCCTTTTCAGGTACTCCAGGATGTTCTTGACCGCTTTCCAGTGATCCACTCCTGGATTACTTTGGTACCTCCCTACCAGACTTATAGCAAGGCACACATCAGGTCTGGTACACATCATTGCATACATGATAGAGCCTATGGCTGAATGATGACCCACAAGTATAGCGGATCTATCGTAGTCCTTTCGATAAGTAAGAGTGTCAAACCCAACGAGGAGCAGAAGGAAATGATAAGCGGTTTTCAGTAAGGTATTCTCTGCAAGTACTGAAATAAATGGTAACAGATAGTTTTGTGATAAGATAATTTGTAACGAGCAACAAGTAACAAAAGTAAATAAAGTGCAGCAAGGTGGCCCAATCATTTTTGTAGCAAAGGACAAGCCTGGACAAACTCTTATATAAGGAAAAGCGCTCCCGAGGACAAATGGGAATATTGTCAAGCTAGTTTTCATCACGTTCATATGATTCGCGTTCGGTACTTTGATAATTTGATATGCGGGTGGGCCGGTGCTTGGGTGTTGTTCTTACTTGAACAAGCATCCCACTTATGATTAACCTCTATTGCAAGCATCTGCAACTACAACAAAAGTATTAAGGTAAACCTAACCATAGCATGAAACATGGGGATCCAAATCAGCCCCTTACGAAGCAACGCACAAACTAGGGTTTAAGCTTCTGTCACTCTAGCAACCCATCATCTACTTATTACTTCCCAATGCCTTCCTCTAGGCCCAAATAATGGTGAAGTGTTATGTAGTCGATGTTCACATAACACCACTAGAGGCTAGACAACATACATCTCATCAAAATGTCGAACGAATACCAAACTCACATGACTACTAATAGCAAGACTTCTCCCATGTCCTCAGGAACAAACGTAACTACTCACAAAGCATATTCATGTTCATAATCAGAGGGGTAATAATATGCATAAAGGATCTGAACATATGATCCTCCACCAAATAAACCAACTAGCATCAACTACAAGGAGTAATCAACACTACTAGCAACCTACTAGCACCAATCCCGGACTTGGAGACAAGAATTTGATAGAAGAGATGAACTAGGGTTTTGAGATGAGATGGTGCTGGTGAAGATGTTGATGGAGATTGTCCTCTCTCGATGAGAGGAGCGCTGGTGATGATGATGGCGATGATTTCCCCCTCCCGGAGGGAAGTGTCCCCGGCAGAACAGCTCTGCCGGAGCCCTAGATTGGTTCCGCCAAGGTTCCGCCTCGTGGCGGCGGAGTTTCGTCCCGAAAGGTTGCTTATTGTTTTTTCCTCGACGAAAGACCTCATATAGCAGAAGATGGGCATCGGAGAGTCACCAGGGGGCCCACAAGGTAGGGGGCGTGCCCTAGGGGGGCGCCCCCCACCCTCATGGACAGGGTGTGGGCCCCCTGGTCTTCATCTTTGGCAAGGATTTTTCATTATTGATTATAAGATGTTCCGTGGAGTTTCAAGACTTTTGGAGTTGCGCAGAATAGGTCTCTAATATTTGCTCCTTTTACAGCCCAGAATTCCAGTTGCCGGCATTCTCCCTCCTTATGTAAACCTTGTAAAATAAGAGAGAATAGCCATAAGTATTGTGACATAACATGTAAGAACAGCCCATAATGCAATAAATATCGATATAAAAGCATGATGCAAAATGGACATATCAACTCCCCCAAGCTTAGACCTCGCTTGTCCTCAAACGAAAGCCGATAACGATAAATATGTCCTCATGTTTAGAGATAGAGGTGTCGATAAAAATAAAATACGGTCATGAAGGCATCATGATTATTCTTATAACAACAACATATATAGATTTTGTCATACGATTTCTTATGCTCAAGTAATAATCCATTCACAATGCAGAGTACGAATCATAAACTTTATTGAGAACCAACAAACTATAATTTCAGTCATTGAAGCAATTGCAATTTATCATAACATCAGAAAGAGTCTATGTCAGAGCTTAAAAGCAAGTCCACATACTCAACTATCATCTAGTCCTTCATAATTGCTAACACTCACGCAATACTTGTGGTTATGAAGTTTTAATCGGACACAAAGAAAGATAGGGGCTTATAGTTTCGCCCCACAACCTTTTACCTCAAGGGTAATGTCAACAATAATAACTCATGATCCCCTACATCCAATTAGATATATATATATCAGGTTCTTTCCAACATGCTGGGCTTGCCAAAGGATAAAATGAAAAAGAAAAGGTGAAGATCACCATGACTCTTGCATAAGGTAGAAGATAATAATAAAAGATAGGCCCTTTGCAGAGGGAAGCAGAGGTTGCCATGCGCTTTTATGGTTGGATGCATAAAATCTCAATGCGAAAGAACGTCACTTTATATTGCCCCTTGTGATATGAACCTTTATTATGCAGTCTGTCGCTTTTATTACTTCCACATCACCAGATCGTATAAAGCTTATTTCTCCCACACCAATCAATTATACATATTTAGAGCAATTTTTATTGCTTTGCACCAATGACAACTTACTTGAAGGATCTTACTCAATCCATAGGTAGATATGGTGGACTCTCATGGCAAAACTGGTTTAAGGGTATTTGGAAGCACAAGTAATATTTCTACTTTGTGCTGAGAATTTGGCTAGCATGAGGGGGAAAGGCAAGCTCAACATGTCAGAGGATCCATGACAACATACTTTATCTCAGATATAAGAAAACATAACTCATTACGTTGTCTTCCTTGTCCAACATCAACTCTTTAGCATGTCATATTTTAATGAGTGCTCCCAATCATAAAAGATGTCAACAATAGTATATTTATATATGAACCCCTCTTTCCTTATTACTTCCTATTAATTGCAACGATGACCAAAGCTATGTCTGCCAACTCCCAACAACTTTTAATCATCATACTCTTTCTATGTGAAGTCATTACTCTCGACAAGATCAATATGAACTCTTTGTTTCTTTTTATTCTTTTTCTTCTTTTCTTTTATTCACTCAAGATCATGGAAAAATAATCAAGCCCTTGACTCAACACTAATCTTTATTATATAGCTCACGGACTCGATTACATAGAGAGATAATAAAGAAAAACTCAAAACTAGATCATGCCATAAACTTTATTCTACTAGATCAAGATACTACTAATAGAATCGAACTAAGAAAAACGGTAAAGATAGGAGTTGTGATGGTGATACGATACCGGGGCACCTCCCCCAAGCTTGGCAGTTGCGAAGGGGAGTGCCCATACCCATGTGATTATATCTCCTTCTTTGTTGTTGGTGTAATATTCTTGGCGATGATTCCTCTCAGGATACGGTTCTCCTCCTCGAGCTTCTTAACTTGCTGCTTGAGGTCCATTATTTCCTTACGAATCTTTCCTGTGACGGCTAAAGCTCCTTGCACCCAAGGGTGTTGCATAGCTGCGGGAGAACAAGTGACACTCCTCTTCATATTTTTATAAGAAAGAAATCTAACATTGGAAGGGATAACCGAGTTTGGAATAGCTGAGCTATGTAGTTCCCCCATCGTGAACCCAACTCGGAAGCGAGAGGTGACTTCTTGATCCTCCATGGAATCTACCCTCATCAAGTCAGCCTCCATCTCTTCCTCCGTTGCTGGCCCAAAGTGGTCAGCGTTGTTGTTTGCCCTTGGTTCCGGTGCCGGATTAGATACCCGGCTCTCCCCAAGTGATTCTTGAGAAGACATCTTGCTCTAATCTACAGCAGCAACAGCTCGAAACAAAAACAGAGGATATTTGTGTGATACATGAGTCAAAACCTTCGGGAGAATATATAATGAATTTTTACCGACCAAAATACGAAATGTGCAAGAAAACGGAGTCCGGAAGGCACACGAGGTGCTCACGAGGTAGGGGGCGCGCCCACCACCCTCGTGGGGTCCTCGTGTCCTTCCCGGACTGCCACTTATTTTTCTTTTTTTCTAAATATTCCGAAACAGAGAAATATTGCCTTAAAAATTGTTTTGGAGTCGGTTTACTTACCGTACCACATACCTATTCCTTTTCGGAGTCTGAAAGGTTCCGGAAAGTGTCTCTTATGTATTCCTCTGGGGTTACGGTTTCAATAACATTGGTTTCAACATTTATGGGATTACCTGAGATATAATTTTTAATTCTTTGACCGTTTACCACCTTCAAATTTGTACCTTCGAAGTTGTTGATTTTTATGGCACCGGAACGATAGACCTCCTCGATAACGTAGGGGCCTTCCCATTTGGAGAGAAGTTTTCCTGCAAAAAATCTTAAACGGGAGTTGTATAGCAATACATAATCACCTACATTAAACTCACGCTTTTGTATCCTTTTGTCATGCCATCTTTTAATTTTTTCTTTAAACAACTTGGCATTTTCATAAGCTTGGGTTCTCCATTCATCAAGTGAGCTAATATCAAATAACCTCTTCTCACCGGCAAGTTTGAAATCATAGTTGAGCTCTTTAATAGCCCAATATGCCTTATGTTCTAGTTCGAGAGGTAAGTGACATGCTTTTCCATAAACCATTTTATATGGAGACATACCCATAGGATTTTTATATGCAGTTCTATAGGCCCATAATGCATCATCAAGTTTCTTAGACCAATTCTTTCTAGACCTATTGACAGTCTTTTGCAAAATTAATTTGAGCTCTCTATTACTCAATTCTACTTGACCACTAGACTGAGGGTGATAAGGAGATGCAATTCTATGATTAACTCATACTTAGCAAGCATTTTACGAAAAGCACCATCGATAAAATGTGAACTACCATCAGTCATTAAATATCTAGGGACTCCAAACCTTGGAAAAATAACTTCCTTAAGCATTTTAATAGAAGTGTTATGATCAATGCTACTAGTTGGAATAGCTTCTAACCACTTAGTAACGTAATCAACAGCAACTAAAATATGTGTATATCCATTAGAGGCAGGAAAAGGTCCCATATAATCAAAGCCCCAAACATCAAATGGTTCAATAACAAGTGAATAATTCATAGGCATTTCTTGACGTCTACTAATATTACCAATTATTTGACATTCATCACAATATAAGACAAACTTACGGGCATCCTTGAATAGAGTAGGCCAATAAAAACCGGATTGCAATACCTTATGTGCAGTTCTATCTCCAGCGTGGTGTCCCCCATAAGATTCAGAGTGACACTTGCGTAGGATCTGTTCCTGTTCATGCTCAGGTACACAACGTCTAATAACACCATCTACTCCTTCTTTATAAAGATGTGGGTCATCCCAAAAGTAATGTCTCAAATCATAGAAGAACTTTTTCTTTTGCTGGTATGTGAAACTAGGTGGTATAAATTTAGCGACAATGTAATTAGCATAATCAGCATACCATGGAGTACTACGAGAAGTACTTATAACATTTAATTGTTCATCAGGAAAGCTATCATCAATAGGTAGTGGGTCATCAAGAATATTTTCTAACCTAGACAAGTTGTCTGCAACGGGGTTCTCAGCTCCTTTTCTATCAACAATATGCAAATCAAATTCTTGTAGCAAGAGAACCCATCTAATAAGTCTAGGTTTAGCATCTTTCTTTTCCATGAGATATTTAATAGCAGCATGATCAGTGTGAATAGTTACTTTAGAATCAACAATATAAGGTATGAACTTATCACAAGCAAATACAACTACTAAGAATTCTTTTTCAGTAGTAGCATAATTTCTTTGAGCATTGTCTAGAGTCTTACTAGCATAATGGATAACATTTAATTTCTTATCAACTCTTTGCCCCAGAACAGCACCTACAGCATAATCACTAGCATCACACATAATTTCAAAGGGTAAATTCCAATCAGGTGGCTGGACAATAGGTGCAGAGATCAATGCTTTCTTAAGTATTTCAAATGCTTCTACACAATCATCATCAAAGACAAATGGTACATCTTTTTGTAATAAATTGGTCAGAGGTCGAGAAATTTTTGAGAAGTCCTTAATGAACCTCCTATAAAATCCGGCGTGACCAAGGAAACTTCTTATACCTTTGATGTCCTTGGGACATGGCATCTTTTCAATAGCATCAACCTTGGCTTTATCAACTTCAATACCTCTTTCAGAAACTTTATGCCCCAAGACAATACCTTCATTAACCATAAAGTGGCACTCTTCCCAATTCAAGACAAGATTAGTTTCTTCACATCTCTGCAAAACTCGATCAAGATTGCTCAAGCAATCATCAAAAGAAGATCCATAGACGGAAAAGTCGTCCATGAAAACCTCACAAATCTTTTCAAAAAAGTCAGAGAATATAGCCATCATGCATCTTTGAAAGGTAGCAGGTGCATTACATAAACCAAAAGGCATACGTCTATAAGCAAAAGTACCAAAAGGGCACGTAAAAGTAGTCTTTGATTGATCTTTAGCTAACACAGGTATTTGAGAGAACCCAGAATAACCATCTAGGAAGCAATAATGTGTATGTTTGCATAATCTTTCTAGCATTTGATCAATAAAAGGTAAGGGGTAATGATCTTTCTTAGTGGCCTTATCTAATTTGCGGAAATCAATTACCATCCTATAGCCTGTAATAATTCTTTGTGGAATCAATTCATCTTTATCATTAGGAACAACAGTAATACCTCCCTTCTTAGGGACACAATGGACGGGACTTACCCACTGACTATCAGCAACAGGATAAATTATACCTGCCTCCAAAAGCTTTAGTATTTCTTTTCTTACCACTTCTTTCATTTTAGGATTCAGACGTCGTTGAGGATCACGAACTGGTTTGGCATCCGCTTCCAAATTTATTTTATGTTGACATAGAGTGGGACTAATGCCCTTAAGATCATCGAGAGTATATCCAATAGCAGCACGATGCTTCTTCAGGGTTTTCAATAATCTTTCTTCTTCATGCTCTGAAAGGTTAGCACCAATAATAACAGGATATATCTTCTTTTCATCAAGATAAGCATATTTAAGATTATCAGGCAACGGTTTAAGCTCAAACACGGGATCACCCTTAGGTGGAGGAGGATCCCCTAGGATTTCAACAGGCAGATTGTGTTTCATAATAGGTTCCTGCTTAAAGAAATATTTCATCTATTTCCCTTCTTTCATTCATAAACATATCATTTTCATGGTCTAGCAAATAATGTTCTAAAGGAT
Source organism: Triticum aestivum (assembly GCF_018294505.1). Taxonomy (NCBI): domain Eukaryota; kingdom Viridiplantae; phylum Streptophyta; class Magnoliopsida; order Poales; family Poaceae; genus Triticum; species Triticum aestivum. The sequence goes on along the minus strand of NC_057806.1, from coordinate 406,668,681 downwards.
CACTAGGAGGTACGGCAATAGAAGCAAGACCAATAATTTCATCCTTACTAGGTAATTCTTCTTCACGATGTTGTTTACTAAATTTAGAGAAATTGAACTCGTGAATCATATCATCCAAGCCAATAGTAACAACATTCTTTTCACAGTCTATCTTAGCATTAACAGTGTTCAATAAGGGTCTACCAAATATAATTGGACAAAAGCTATCTTGTGGGGAACCAAGAACAAGAAAATCAGCAGGATATTTAGTTTTCCCACACAAGACTTCAACATCTCTAATAATTCCAATGGGTGATATGGTATCTCTATTGGCAAGCTTAATGGTGACATCAATATCTTCTATCTCAGCAGGTGCAATATCATGCATAATTTCTTTGTATAAGTCATGAGGTATAGCACTTGCACTGGCATCCATATCGCATAAGCCATGATAACAATGATCTCCTATTTTAACAGAAATAACAGGCATGCCTACCACAGGTCTATGTTTATCTTTAGCACAAGGTTTAGCAATTCTAGCAGTTTCATCATAGAAATAAATAACATGCCCATCAATATTATCAGACAAGAGATCTTTAACAATAGCAATATTAGGTTCTACTTTAACTTTCTCAGGAGGTGTATAAGTTCTAATATTGCTTTTACGAACCACAGTTGAAGCTTTAGCATGATCCTTTATTCTAACAGGGAAAGGTGGTTTCTCAACATAAGAAGTAGGAACAATAGGATCATTATAAGTGACCGTCTTTTCTTCAACTTTAATAGGTGCAGCTACTTTTACTTATATGGGAGGATGATATTTAAACCACTTCTCCTTGGGGAGATCAACATAAGTAGCAAAAGATTCACAGAAAGAAGCTACTATCTCAGAGTCAAGTCCATATTTAGCGCTAAACTTACGGAAAATATCGGTATCCATAAAAGATTTAACACAATCAAACTTAGGTATCATACCCAACTCCTTACCTTCGTCGAGATCCCAATCTTCAGAGTTGCATTTAATTCTATCCAATAAATCCCATTTAAATTCAATAGTCTTCATCATAAAAGAGCCAGCACAAGAAGTATTGAGCATGGTGCGATTGTTTTCAGAAAGCCGAGCATGAAGATTTTGAATAATTGTTTCTCTTGGGAGCTCATGATTGGGGCATCAATATAATATTGATTTAAGCCTCCCCCAAGCTTGAGCGATGCTTTCTCCTTCGTGAGGCCAAAAATTATATATATAGTTGCGATCACAATAAACAAGATGCATAGGATAATACTTTTGATGAAATTCCAATTTCAATCTTCTATAGTTCCATGATCTCATATCATCACATAGCCTATACCATGTCAATGCATCTCCCTTCAAAGATAAAGGGAAGACCTTCTTCTTAGCAACATCATTGGGTATACCTGCAAGCTTAAATAATCCACAAACTTTATCCACATATATTAGGTGCTCATCAGGATGCTTTGTTCCATCTCCTGTAAAAGGATTAGCTAGCAGTTTTTCTATCATACCTGAAGGAAATTCAAAGGGAACATTTTCATATTCAATAGGTTCAGTAGGTTGAGGAGCAACTTTTTGCTCTACTGGTCGGGGTGAAGATACCCCGAACAAACGCCTCACGGGATTACTTTCCATAGTAACAAGTGACAGTAAATTTCAGCACACTATATAAATTTTTTCCTTAGCAAATTCCACCTACCAAAGGCGCTTCACTCCCCGGCAACGGTGCCAAAAAAGAGTCTTGATGACCCACAAGCATAGGGGATCTATCGTAGTCCTTTCGATAAGTAAGAGTGTCGAACCCAACGAGGAGCAGAAGGAAATGATAAGCGGTTTTCAGCAAGGTATTCTCTGCAAGTACTGAAATAAGTGGTAACAGATAATTTTGTGATAAGATAATTTGTAACGAGCAACAAGTAAAAAAAGTAAATAAAGTGCAGCAAGGTGGCCCAATACTTTTTGTAGCAAAGGACAAGCCTAGACAAACTCTTATATAAGGAAAAGCGCTCCCGAGGACAAATGGGAATATCGTCAAGCTAGTTTTCATCACGTTCATATGATTCGCGTTCGGTACTTTGATAATTTGATATGTGGGTGGACCGGTGCTTGGGTGCTGTTCTTACTTGAACAAGCATCCCACTTATGATTAACCTCTATTGCAAGCATCCGCAACTACAACAAAAGTATTAAGGTAAACCTAACCATAGCATGAAACATGGGGATCCAAATCAGCCCCTTACGAAGCAACGCATAAACTAGGGTTTAAGCTTCTGTCACTCTAGCAACCCATCATCTACTTATTACTTCCCAATGCTTTCCTCTAGGCCCAAATAATGGTGAAGTATTATGTAGTCGACGTTCACATAACACCACTAGAGGCTAGACAACATACATCTCATCAAAATATCGAACGAATACCAAACTCACATGACTACTAATAGCAAGACTTCTCCCATGTCCTCAGGAACAAACGTAACTACTCACAAAGCATATTCATGTTCATAATCAGAGGGGTAATAATATGCATAAAGGATCTGAACATATGATCTTCCACCAAATAAACCAACTAGCATCAACTACAAGGAGTAATCAACACTACTAGCAACCTACAAGCACCAATCCCGGACTTGGAGACAAGAATTGGATACAAGAGATGAACTAGGGTTTTGAGATGAGATGGTGCTGGTGAAGATGTTGATGGAGATTTCCCTCTCCCGATGAGAGGAGCGTTGGTGATGATGATGGCGATGATTTCCCCCTCCCGGAGGGAAGTGTCCCCGGCAGAACAGCTCTGCCGGAGCCCTAGATTGGTTCTGCCAAGGTTCCGCCTCGTGGTGGCGGAGTTTCGTCCCGAAAGGTTGCTTATTGTTTTTTCCTCGACGAAAGACCTCATATAGCAGAAGATGGGCATCGGAGAGTCACCAGGGGGCCCACAAGGTAGGGGGCGTGCCCTAGGGGGGCGCCCCCCACCCTCATGGACAGGGTGTGGGCCCCCTGGTCTTCATCTTTGGCAAGGATTTTTCATTATTTATTATAAGATGTTCCATGGAGTTTCAGGACTTTTGGAGTTGCGCAGAATAGGTCTCTAATATTTGCTCCTTTTCCAGCCCAGAATTCCAGCTACCGGCATTCTCCCTCATTATGTAAACCTTGTAAAATAAGAGAGAATAGCCATAAGTATTGTGACGTAACATGTAAGAACAGCCCATAATGCAATAAATATCGATATAAAAGCATGATGCAAAATGGACGTATCACTGAAGCATAGGGAACATCTTTCATTTTCTCTCTATCTTTTGCAGTGGTCGGGCATTGAGTCTTACTCAACTTCACACCTTGTAACACAGGCAAGAACCCTTTCTTTCCTTGATCCATTTTGAACTTCTTCAAAACTTTGTCAAGGTATGTGCTTTGTGAAAGTCCAATTAAGCGTCTTGATCTATCTCTATAGATCTTAATGCCCAATATGTAAGCAACTTCACCGAGGTCTTTTATTGAAAAACTCTTATTCAAGTATCCATTTATGCTATCCAGAAATTCTATATCATTTCCAATCAGTAATATGTCATCCACATATAATATCAGAAATGCTACAGAGCTCCCACTCACTTTCTTGTAAATACAGGCTTCTCCAAAAGTCTGTACAAAACCAAATGCTTTGATCACACTATCAAAGCGTTTATTCCAACTCCGAGAGGCTTGCACCAGTCCATAAATGGATCGCTGGAGCTTGCACACTTTGTTAGCTCCCTTTGGATCGACAAAACCTTTCGGTTGCATCATATACAACTCTTCTTCCAGAAATCCATTCAGGAATGCAGTTTTGACATCCATCTGCCATATTTCATAATCATAAAATGCGGCAATTGCTAACATGATTCGGACAGACTTAAGCATCGCTACGGGTGAGAAGGTCTCATCGTAGTCAATCCCTTGAACTTGTCGAAAACCTTTTGCAACAAGTCAAGTTTTGTAGACAGTAACATTACCGTCAGCGTCAGTCTTCTTCTTGCAGATCCATTTATTCTCAATTGCTTGCCGATCATCGGGCAAGTCAACCAAAGTCCACACTTTATTCTCATACATGGATCCCATCTCAGATTTCATGGCTTCAAGCCATTTTGCGGAATCTGGGCTCACCATCGCTTCTTCATAGTTCGTAGGTTCATCATGATCTAGTAGCATGACTTCCAGAACAGGATTACCGTACCACTCTGGTGCGGATCTTACTCTGGTTGATCTACGAGGTTCAGTAATAACTTGATCTGAAGTTTCATGATCATCATCATTAACTTCCTCACTAATTGGTGTAGGTGTCACAGAAACCGGTTTATGTGATGAACTACTTTCCAATAAGGGAGCTGGTATAGTTACCTCATCAAGTTCTACTTTCCTCCCACTCACTTCTTTCGAGAGAAACTCCTTCTCTAGAAAGGATCCATTCTTAGCAACGAATGTCTTGCCTTCGGATCTGTGATAGAAGGTGTACCCAACAGTCTCCTTTGGGTATCCTATGAAGACACATTTCTCCGATTTGGGTTCGAGCTTATCAGGTTGAAGTTTTTTCACATAAGCATCACAGCCCCAAACTTTCAAAAACGACAACTTTGGTTTCTTGCCAAACCACAGTTCATAAGGCATCGTCTCAATGGATTTCGATGGTGTCCTATTTAACGTGAATGCGGCCGTCTCTAAAGCATAACCCCAAAACGATAGCGGTAAATCAGTAAGAGACATCATAGATCGCACCATATCTAGTAAAGTACGATTACGACGTTCGGACACACCATTACGTTGTGGTGTTCTGGGTGGCGTGAGTTGCGAAACTATTCCGCATTGTCTCAAATGTAGACCAAAGTTGTAACTCAAATATTCTCCTTCACCATCAGATCGTAGAAACTTTATTTTCTTGTTACGATGATTTTCAACTTCACTCTGAAATTCTTTGAACTTTTCAAATGTTTCAGACTTATGCTTCATTAAGTAGATATACCCATATCTGCTTAAATCATCTGTGAAGGTGAGAAAATAACGATATCCGCCACGAGCCTCAACATTCATCGGACCACATACATTTGTATGTATGATTTCCAATAAATCTGTTGCTCTCTCCATAGTACCGGAGAACGGCGTTTTAGTCATCTTGCCCATGAGGCACGGTTCGCAAGTACCAAGTGATTCATAATCAAGTGGTTCCAAAAGTCCATCAGTATGGAGTTTCTTCATGCGTTTTACACCGATATGACCTAAACGGCAGTGCCACAAATAAGTTGCACTATCATTATCAACTCTGCATCTTTTGGCTTCAACATTATGAATATGTGTATCACTACTATCGAGATTCATCAAAAATAGACCACTCTTCAAGGGTGCATGACCATAAAAGATATTACTCATATAAATAGAACAACCATTATTCTCTGATTTAAATGAATAACCGTCTCGCATCAAACAAGATCCAGACATAATGTTCATGCTCAACGCTGGCACCAAATAACAATTATTTAGGTCTAAAACTAATCCCGAAGGTAGATGTAGAGGTAGTGTGCCGACCGCGATCACATCGACTTTGGAACCATTTCCCACGCGCATCGTCACCTCGTCCTTGGCCAGTGTTCGCTTAATCCGTAGTCCATGTTTCGAGTTGCAAATATTAGCAACAGAACCAGTATCAAATACCCAGGTGCTACTGCGAGCTCTAGTAAGGTACACATCAATAACATGTATATCACATATACCTTTGTTCACCTTGCCATCCTTCTTATCCGCCAAATACTTGGGGCAGTTCCACTTCCAGTGACCAGTCTGCTTGCAGTAGAAGCACTCAGTTTCAGGCTTAGGTCCAGACTTGGGTTTCTTCTCCTGAGCAGCAACTTGCTTGTTGTTCTTCTTGAAGTTCCCCTTCTTCTTCCCTTTGCCCTTTTTCTTAAAACTAGTGGTCTTGTTGACCATCAACACTTGATGCTCCTTCTTGATTTCTACCTCCGCAGCTTTTAGCATTGCGAAGAGCTTGGGAATCGTCTTATCCATCCCTTGCATGTTATAGTTCATCACGAAGCTCTTGTAGCTTGGTGGCAGTGATTGAAGAATTCTATCAATGACGCTATCATCCGGAAGATTAACTCCCAGTTGAATCAAGTGATTATTATACCCAGACATCTTGAGTATATGTTCACTGACAGAACTATTCTCCTCCATCTTGCAGCTATAGAACTTATTGGAGACTTCATATCTCTCAATCCGGGCATTTGCTTGAAATATTGACTTCAACTCCTGGAACATCTCATATGCTCCATGACGTTCAAAACATCGTTGAAGACCTGGTTCTAAGCCGTAAAGCATGGCACACTGAACTATTGAGTAGTCATCAGCTTTGCTCTACCAGACGTTCATAACAGCTGGTGTTGCTCCTGCAGCAGGCCTGGCACCCAGCGGTGCTTCCAGGACGTACGTAATTCTTCTGTGCAGCAATGAGGATAATCCTCAAGTTACGGACCCAGTCCATGTAATTGCTACCATCATCTTTCAACTTTGCTTTCTCAAGGAACACATTAAAATTCAATGGAACAACAGCACGGGCCATCTATCTACAATCAAACATAGACAAGCAAGATACTATCAGGTACTAAGTTCATGATAAATTTAAGTTCAATTAATCATATTACTTAAGAACTCCCACTTAGAAAGACATCCCTCTAATCCTCTAAGTGATCACGTGATCCAAATCAACTAAACCATAACCGATCATCATGTGAAATGGAGTAGCTTTCAATGGTGAACATCAATATGTTGATCATATCTACTATATGATTCACGCTCGACCTTTCTGTCTCAGTGTTCCGAGGCCATATCTGCATATGCTAGGCTCGTCAAGTTTAACCTGAGTATTCTGCGTGTGCAAAACTGGCTTGCACCCGTTGTAGATGGACGTAGATCTTATCACACCCGATCATCACATGGTGTCTGGGCACGACGAACTTTGGCAATGGTGCATACTCAGGGAGAACACTTTTATCTTGAAATTTAGTGAGAGATCATCTTATAATGCTACCGTCAATCAAAGCAAGATAAGATGCATAAAAGATAAACATCACATGCAATCAATATAAGTGATATGATATGCCCATCATCATCTTGTGCTTGTGATCTCCATCTCCGAAGCACCGTCATGATCACCATCGTCACCGGCGCGACACCTTGATCTCCATCGTAGCATCGTTGTCGTCTCGCCAATCTTATGCTTCTACGACTATCGCTACCACTTAGTGATAAAGTAAAGCATTACAGGGCGATTGCATTGCATACAATAAAGCGACAACCATATGGCTCCTGCCAGTTGCCGATAACTCGGTTACAAAACATGACCATCTCATACAATAAAACTTAGCATCATGTCTTGACCATATCACATCACAACATGCCCTGCAAAAACAAGTTAGACGTCCTCTACTTTGTTGTTGCAAATTTTACGTGGCTGCTACAGGCTTAGCAAGAACCGTTCTTACCTACGCATCAAAACCACAACGATAGTTTGTCAAGTTGGTGTTGTTTTAACCTTCGCAAGGACCGGGTGTAGCCACACTCGGTTCAACTAAAGTTGAAGAAACTGACACCCACCAGTCACCTGTGTGCAAAGCACGTCAGTAGAACCAGTCTCGCGTAAGCGTACGCGTAATGTCGGTTCGGGCCGCTTCATCCAACAATACCGCCGAACCAAAGTATGACTTATATCGCCCACAACTCACTTGTGTTCTAATCATGCATATAACCTCAATGCATAAAACCTGTCTCGGATGCCACTATTGGGGAACGTAGTAATTTCAAAAAAAAATCCTACACACACGCAAGATCATGGTGATGCATAGCAACGAGAGGGGAGAGTGTTGTCCACATACCCTCGTAGACCGAAAGTGGAAGCGTTAGCACAACGCGATTGATGTAGTCGTACATCTTCACGATCCGACCGATCAAGTACCGAACGCACGGCACCTCCGAGTTCAGCACACGTTCAGCCCGATGACGTCCCTCGAACTCCGATCCAGCCGAGTGTTGAGGGAGAGTTTCGTCAGCATGACGGCGTGGTGACGATGTTGATGTTCTACCGACGCAGGGCTTCGCCTAAGCACCGCTACAATATTATCGAGGTGGACTATGGTGGAGGGGGGCACCGCACACTGCTATGAGATTAATGATCAATTGTTGTGTCTATGGGGTGCCCTCTGCCCCCGTATATAAAGGAGCAAGGGGGGTGCGGCCGGCCAAGGGGAGATGCGCGCCGGAGGAGTCCTACTCCTACCGGGAGTAGGACTCCCCCCCTTTTCCATGTTGGATTAGGAGAGAGGGGGAAAGAGGTGGAGGGGAGGAAGGAAAGGGGGGGCGCCGCCCCCCCTCTCCTTGTCCTATTCGGACTAGGGGGGAGGGGCGCGCGGCCCTGCCCTGGCCTCCTCTCCTCTCTTCCACCAAGGCCCACTAAGGCCCATTAAGTTCCTGGGGGTCCAGTAACCTCCCGGTACTCCGGTAAAATCCCGATTTCACCCAGAACACTTCCGATATCTAAACATAGGCTTCCAATATATCAATATTCATGTCTCGACCATTTCGAGACTCCTCGTCATGTCCGTGATCACATCCGGAACTCCGAACAACCTTCGGTACATCAAAACATATAAACTCATAATATAACTGTCATCGTAACGTTAAGCGTGCGGACCCTACGGGTTCGAGAACTATGTAGACATGACCGAGACACGTCTCCGGTCAATAACCAATAGCGGAACCTGGATGCTCATATTGGCTCCCACATATTCTACGAAGATCTATCGGTCAAACCGCATAACAACATACGTTGTTCCCTTTGTCATCGGTATGTTACTTGCCCGAGATTCGATCGTCGGTATCTCAATACCTAGTTCAATCTTGTTACCGGCAAGTCTCTTTACTCATTCCGTAATACATCTTCCCGCAACTAACTCATTAGTTGCAATGCTTGCAAGGCTTAAGTGATGTGCATTACCGAGAGGCCCCAGAGATACCTCTCCGACAATCGAAGTGACAAATCCTAATCTCGAAATACGCCAACCCAACAAGTACCTTCAGAGACACCTGTAGAGCACCTTTATAATCACCCAGTTACGTTGTGATGTTTGGTAGCACACAAAGTGTTCCTCCGGTAAACGGGAGTTGCATAATCTCATAGTCATAGGAACATGTATAAGTCATGAAGAAAGCAATAGCAACATACTAAACGATCGTGTGCTAAGCTAACGGAATGGGTCATGTCAATCACATCATTCTCCTAATGATGTGATCCCGTTAATCAAATGACAACCCATGTCAATGGCTAGGAAACTTAACCATCTTTGATCAACGAGCTAGTCTAGTAGAGGCATACTAGTGACACTCTGTTTGTCTATGTATTCACACATGTATTATGTTTCCGGTTAATACAATTCTAGCATGAATAATAAACATTTATCATGATATAAGGAAATAAATAATAACTTTATTATTGCCTCTAGGGCATATTTCCTTCACTACTGCTATGGGTGACTTATCCCAAATTTTCCTCCCCCGCGCCCCGACCATCTTCTTCCTCCCCTCACTCCTCGCTGCCTCACTCCTCCGCCGCCGCCACATTGCCGTCGCCACCGCATTGCCACCACCGTCCTTCCTCCTCCTTCCTCGGTATGCCCTCCTCCATCCTCCTCCGGCCGCCCCCTCCTCCTCCGGTCGCCCCCTCCTCCCTCCTCCTCTCCCCTCCCTCCTCCTCTGACCGCCCCTCCTCCCCTCCTCCTCTCTCCTCCCTCCTCCTCCTCCCGCCCTCCTCCCCTCCTCCTCTCTCCTCCCTCCTCCCTCCCTTCCCCTCCTCCTATCTCCTCCCTCCTCCCTCCCCCACCCCTGCTCCCTCCTCCCTCCCTCATCTCTCCTCACTCTGTTCTTGCATAGAGTAGATTTTTTAGTAAATTAGTAAAAATTCAAACTAGCTAGGTTAACTAGTTTAATTAGGTTAATTATCTAGGTTAACTAGCTAGGTTAACTAACTAGGTTATTTATAGTAAGTGCTTAATAGAACTAGTTTATTTATAGCAAGTGCTAAATAGAACTAGTTTATTTATAGTAAGTGCTTAATAGAATTAGTTTATTTATAGTAAGTGCTTAATAGAATTAGTTTATTTATAGTAAGTGGTTAACATATTTTGTTTATGCAGAAATCAAGTTTGCCCCTGCCTCATCCCCGCAGTCGTCCCCATCGTTAACCCCTTAAGACCTCTAGGTGAGAATAGCCAAATGATAAAGTGTTGTAAATGTCGATGATGAAAATGCTAGTGCTATATAGTTGCCATGTCATTGATGTCGATGATGATGCATTCTGAATATAGAGGATGTCTTGGTGTTCTTGTTTGCGATGTGCCTCCAAGTGGCCTATGTTTTTCTGAAATGTTGATTCGTTTCCGTCCCGACAAATTTCAGGCGCTCAATATGTCCTGTCTTTAGCAAAGGTCATGCCGAATTTTTTCATGAATTTTAGCATGACTTGTGCTACAATGTAGGGCATATCGAGTGCTTGTGATTTGCCAGAACGGGAATTCAATGATATTTCGGCAAAACATAGGGCATTTTTTCTATGTCATTGCTCAATATATGGAACGAGTTGAATTTAGGTTTGTTTCGGCTCCTTGTGTGTCTTTCAGTGAGGGAGAGTGTCCACCATATATATATTTGAGAGAGGAAGAATGTCGGCTGTTGTCGTGGGGGTCGCTTCTCCTTCTCTTTGTGCTAGACCTTTGTTATGCACTAGGGGAAGAAGGAGTAGCGACCATCATCGACGATCGAAATGGTGAGGGAGTGTCCACCATGTATGAGAGAAGAAGAATGCCGACTGTTGTCGTGGGGGTCGCTTCTCCTTCTTTTCCTTGTGCTAGATATTTGTAATGCACTAGGGAAAGGAGGAGTAGCGACCATCACCGACGGTCGCAATATCAGAGAGGGAGTGCCGACTATTTAGGAAGGAAGACCTAACAGACCTAAAGTCAACCCATTGCATATTGAGTAATAGTGATTTGTGTGTTGAGTTTCCTGGTAGTTGCCTTCGATCGATTTTCAATTAATGTTTCAACTATGAACATAGGAAATGTCTGACGATGAAAAGGAATTCGGTATGTGCGAATACTGCGAAGACGAGCGCGGCTTGTGCGATAGGCCTCACCTAGTTGGTGGTGCGCTTCAGCATCAAGCTGGATGAGCCCTTCGAAGTGGATACAGTAAGTCACAACGACGAGTCTTTTTTCGTAATTAAGCATGACTTCTGCTCTTTTGCTTTAACTTATAGCTTTATTTTTTTTACTATTCTACTAGCATATCCCCTGCCATGCAAGAATGTATGTCTTGGATAAGATTGGTTTCAGTCCTATGGAAAGTATGGAGGTAAAGAGAGTTCACTTGAGGATCGAGCATGGTTATACTTTTGTGGTAAAATTATATAATGCAGACACCTACACCTATTTTGAATGCAAAAATGGAGAGCACTATGCAAGGCTTATGCATTTGAGCCTGATATGCTTATCACCTTTGATATTCGTCCGGATGATGATATTGAAGGTAATATCGACATCTGGGTCGATGTGCAGACGCCTCCAGTCCTACCATTGTGCGAGTTTCTCAACCATATTTATTAAGTAATTTATATTGTTTATTTAAAAATAGTTGACAACTAATTTCTATTGACAACTTATTTCCATTCAAGCAAACCTGTCCGACGCTTGGTAGACAACACCTACTACTGTCTCGGGGCTGAACTAAACTGCGAGGAGATAGGTCATTATGTTTCATGGCTTGAGGATCTTGATATTGTAAGGACAGGTTATTTTTCTGGACTTCGAGATATTAGTACTCAAAACGTGCGACCACTAGTGTGCGTACTGAACTACGGTCACATCTATTTAGGAAAGATGGTAAGATTTTTACTATTTATCCTTAGTGCATCTTTTGCATACATTATTTTTTAAGCTAAACTTCATTGCTAAGTATGTTACTACGATGTTCTTCAACAAGGACTTCCGATGATAGTTGTGCCTCATTGGATCGAAGCTAAAGGTCGCATGAAAATGGTTAGCTTACGACCAAGACATCCTACATTGCACATGAGTGCACTCAGGATTTCTCGAAGCAAGCAAGTCTTAATAGTCAAAGACTAGAGCAAAAATATGAAGAATGGCAGCAGAGAAGTACTAGGGGCAGCAATCAGAAGCGCAACCCACAATTAGGAGATAGGTTCATCTGCATGCTCCAATATGATGAAGCAGGAGTACTACACATGTTCTATGTTATTTTACCCGAGAGAGAGCAGCAAGAGTGATTAGCTAGCTAGAATGAGTTTGAAGATGATGATGTGCTACACTATGATTATGATGATTAAATAGCTAGTGTTGGTGGTAATGACTATGATGATTATTATTAGCTAGTGTTGGTGGTGCTTAGATAGCTACACTATGACTATGATGATTAAATAGTGTTGATGGTAATGACTATGATGATTATTAGCTAGTGCTGTTGGTGATGATATGATGCAAGAGTTTTTATATTAATATGATGATGATGTTGATCATGATTATCATGATGATTTGTTATTATGATGATGATGTTGATCATGATTATCATGATAATTTGTTATTATGATCATGATTAGTTATTATATCATAGGTGGAAGGAACGCGGATTAGATTCACATGGACACAATTAATTAGTAGGATCGTCGTCCTAATTCAACTTTTGATTCATCAAAATGAATCTAATTCATGTTTCTTTCTCACAATGATATATTAATTCATCATGGACACAATGATATAACAACCTCTTAATTGGTACTGTATCAAAATTTATATAACGGCGTATAAATACATTAAAAATAAAAAAATAAAAAATAAAATAATGGTAGCGCGGGGCACAAAAAACGCTACTACTAGTTAGATTAGTAGCAACGCTTGTATGAAAAGTGCTACTGCTAAGTAGCTATAACAGTAGCGCGGGTAGGAACGTGCTACTGCTAAGTGTTAGTTGTAGCGCTATATCAGTAGCGCGGTACCCCGCGCTACTGCTAGGCTTTTCCCTAGTAGTGTATTGGGTTTAAACAAGTTTGCTGTGTCGAGACGGATGCCTAGAAGCGGCAACGAGCTTTGCTCACATCGCAGCGTCGGGGAATGCAGAAGGAAGAAGACTTCGACACTGCCAGGAATTTGGATGTATCGTTTTTGTTTTATGTAAGGATGTGTTTGTAAGGACTTGTGATGTTTAATACTATATTAATATATGACACAGACATTTCCATAAATAAATCCCTGAACCAACCTAGAATTATTGCCCAAATTATGATAAAGCTACCCCTGAATTGGTTTTGTGGTCCTATCCTGTTAGTTTCATTATTTTTTTTCTCGGAAAAAAAGATCCATTTTCTTCTTCTTTTTTTCGCAAGGAGGAGTTTCATTATTTCTTTGTTCAAGGGGTGATCGCGAGGAAAAACTGCGGTAGGCAGGCCCAGGCCCTTTCACGAAAACGCGCATCTACACCGGGGCCAAATCGAGAAAACAGCGCAGCTCTGCACTTTGGCCCGTCTCCAATCTCTCTTCCACCTTCGCCGTTCTCCTCGAGCCGCCGTCTGCCCCCCGTCTCTCTCCCCCGCGCCTCCGCCATGGCCCAGCACGGCTTCCTCTCCTCCCTCCGCTCCCACCTCCGGTCCCCGCCGCCGCCGTCCCACACCCAGCCCCGCCGCGGGTACCACGTCGAGCTCGGCGCACGCGAGAAATCGGTCAGCCCTCTCCTCCCCTGCAGTTCTCTTCTCGCTCCGTCGATTCGATCGCGAGATTGTATGAGGTTACTCTTCCCCGCCGCGGTTCCTCTGCTCGGAGGCGCAGATCGCGGCTGTCGTTCTGATCCGCGCTCAACCTCGAAACACATCGATTCGATCTGATTTGGAGCTGGCGAGATGTTGTGATTACCGATTAGGGAATTTTCCTTACTGCATGTGATGGGTGATAGTATTCAGCTTTATTCAGAGTGATTGGCGTCAAGTTCAGGTGACGTGTGGGGACTGGATTTTTCTAGTTAGGTTTACGAACTGCAGTGGTGGTACTTAATGATGGTGCTTATGAGGTTATCAGCCTGATAAGAGATCTGCAACTGACGTTTATGCATAGTAGCTGCACAACACGTGTTGTAATGCACAGGAAAGATATACAAATATGTGCCTTATGTCTAGTTGAATGGTGCAGAAGTCATCTTGTCCTATCATATCCTTGTCCACACAGAGGTGCATCATATATCCTCAGAATCGATCAGCGTAATGCCGTTGTTTGCTGATCTTTAGGGGTTTGTATCGCTGCCACGGTGTTTTGTGACACTGTAGTTTAGTGTTTCTGACGTTTTATAGGTAACTAAAGGTTTCTATCTTAAATTCTAGGATGGTGCATTTTGGTGATTGCGTTGTTTTCCTTAACAGAATAATCACCTTTCCGCAACTGCGAAGTTTTTAGTTATTTTATATTCTTGGTAGTCTCTTTGCAGAAACGGTATTTTTATATTCTTGGTTGTCTCTTTGCAGAAACCTTTATGTGCTTTTTTTGGCAATTCAGTTGGTGCTAAGATTTCATATAAGCATCTTATTTCTTTGTTGCAAACTGCGCTTTAGGTAAAGGCTAGTTGTACAATCAGGACTTCATGCAGTTACTGTTATTAGATTCGACACTACGAGTCAACAGCAACTTGCAAAGTGGTGTTTAGTTTATTACTTTTACATTGTGCTAGTTTCTTGTTAGCATGGTTTTGACTCTTCATCACTTGCAGCTTTTAGAGGAAGATGTTGCTTTGAAGAGGTTCAAATCATACAAGAACAGTGTGAAACGGGTCTCGAAAATCGGGAATGTTCTCACTCTCGTTGTCTTTGCTGGTATGTTATCGTACTTATGGATCTTTAAGACCACTTCTTATTCTTGTGTATTAGGCTTCTCTCTTTAAGGATTGCATTGTGCAATAATTAATGATACAGTTTGTAATTGGATGTTGACCACTTGCATACTGTTATATGCCTGTTGTTATGTTAGTTGTGTCTTCATTTTATGATATAGGCATTTAGTTGACGTGGGTAGTATCTCTCAAATTTCTAAACTAAGTTTGTAGTTGGGTTCGATAATGTAGGGGAAATGGTAGTATGCTTCGATGGTTAGTTTCTAGCAGCACAGATATAGTCTGCACTGTTCCGCCTGTTTAATCTTGTTCCAGTGTAGTAAATTTGTCAACTCCATACGGTAGCTATTTTCCCATATGAATTCTGGCAACCCATCCCTCTGTTATTCATGACACTCTAGCTTATTTTCTGTCTGGAGTACTTCTACTGACCATGGAGTGTATTATATAGCATTATTTCTTGAGTGCTGAGTTGCCATTTGAAATAACTCACAACTTTTAGTCTCTTTGTTTCAGTTGCACGATGAATTCTTGTAACTAACAATTGCAATTATGTAACTTCGAAGATGATAAGTGTTTTTAAAGACACATTTACCTTGAATCTCTGGTTCTTGGTATTGCTGTTAGTTGCCCCAGCATGGCCGTAGTAACTGATCGTCTGAAAATTGAAGTTACTTATTCATCTCATCAATTTTCAGGTCATGCTTTGTCTTGAAGCGTGCAGTAGGTCTGAATACAGTTGTCTTTTTCATACTGGCAAATTGCACATAATCCTTGAAGTTTAGAAACATGTTCAGCATTTCAGTAGGCAGTAGGTAAGGTTTCGAACTGAATTTCTCAACTTCCGAAGGGAAATCTTGTGTAGCACAGAATGCTACGTACTACTCCCTCTGTCCCATAATGTAAGACGTTTTTGCAAGCTACGTCTTACATTGTGGGACGGAGGGAGTACTTAGTAGATCTTTTCCAGCATAGAGCAAATATCGCAATGTGTGCTTTGTTTCGTCGTCCTTGTAGGTTGTGGTAGCACCTGTTGTTGCATCTGATTACGGGTGATTCACTTCGCAGTTACCCTGACTACCGTCTGTTTTGTTTTATTCTGCAGCCTGCAGCTATGAGGTCGTTGCACTGGCAACAAGCACCCAATGAAGGAAAGTGCAATCGGTGTGAGCCTCTTAGATCTTCCAGAAAGTGATTCATCTCATAAACTGGCATTATATCAGTACTCGTTTTGAGCGTCCTGTCGATCTTATATATCATGTAAAATAAAAACAAACTAGGCTGGCCTTATTTGCGAGTCACTTTCTAGTCTCTGCCCATTTGTTATTTGTACACAAATCCCGAGGAGTCGATCTGCTATTGGAGGATGTTTCGATAAATTGTTGACCTCGGATCTTTGATTGGCTTGATGTCTGATCACTTTTTTATGCATCCGATTGTGCCGTCTGGTGTATGGGTTTGTGCGTCTGAGCAGCAATGAGAGTTAAAAAGGCTCTAGTACGTGCTAATTCGATTCACTGAGAGACATTTTTCAATAGAACACATTTCTTATATTATCTAGTACCAGTACGTACTACATCTTTTCTTAAATATAAGACGTTTTTGCAGTTCAATTTCAACAGAGGTGGTCATATATAAAGTGAATTGTAAGTTTTGTTGGCAAAATAAAAATTCAGCTTGGATCACATAACTTGAGTTAAGTTTTTTTTGTTAGATTACCATTTTTTCCAACTGGTAAAGATTAAACTTGAGTTCAGTCTTTTTAGGGAAGGCCATCATGGCTAGCTTTATCGATCGAACTTGATACATCATCCATGAGCTTGCTCACCAGCATTTGGAGGCTCGTCAGTCCAACTAGAAGAAAACTTATTACAATAACTAAAATTAGCTAGCACATATGTCGCTTGATTTGCAGATCTAAAACAATGTTTAAATATAACCTTTCCAACAAAGATAAAGATATCCACACATTCCACAAAAATTGCTGCCGCCGAGCCCCATCAAGCCAGAGCAACATTTGACCTTCGACTCGCTGGAGCACAAGTTTCTAAACACAAGGATTGTGAAATTTGTTATGTGAATTGTTAGCTGGAAGCCTGGAACACAACTTTCTTAAACACAAGGGTTGTGAAATTTGTTATGCGAATTGTTAGCGTTATATGTGTCACTCCATTCCCTCCAAAATCCTAGCCTTCCCTGTTGGATCGGACGGCGTGCCGCAGCTGAAAATCCCACACAAAGAAAAGAAAAGGCTCCTCTGCCTAGTGCTTTACCCTGAATAGTCTTGAACCGATAAGGAGAGGAGACGACCGTAAAACCCCGGAGAGGAGCGCCCCGGGCAGCGATGGCGACGAGGGTGTGGGCGGCGTCGGCGGCGGCCTTAAACCCCACTCTCCTCCCCCTCTCGTCTTCCGCACGTCCGAGCAGGCCCGCCCCCTCCACGCGGCCGAGCGGGCACCTCCGACTGCGCAGCCGCCCGCCGCGGCCGGCCAGGGTCGTGTGCCGCCGCGCCAAGAACGCCGCCTTCGAGGACTACAAGTTCCCGGACCCCATCCCCGAGTTCGCCGAGCAGGTCAGCGACCCCCTGCCTCCCTCCCCCCCTGCGTCTTCTTCTGCTTCGTTCTGTTGTCTGTAACCGATTTCGTGCGGCTTGTGGCCGGTGCCTTCTCTGTTCTGTCCCAGGAGACGAGCAAATTCAGGGAGCACATGACGTGGCGGCTGGAGCAGAAGAAGGAGCAGTACTTCGGGGAGCACGTGGAGGACATCGTCGACGTCTGCACCGAGGCACGTTACCCAGCTCCCACGGTTAACTTTGCTCTCGTTGTACTGCTAGCATTTTGGCATTCTCCGATGGTATAATGTAGTTTTTGCTGCAACTGCCTGCGTTTATCGGAGCTATGATTTAGGTTAAGAATTTGGCATTGCGTCAACGATGGTTAAAGGAATGGCTATGTTTTCAAGATAGTTGGGAAAGAGAAAATTCAAAAAGTAGTTGGGAAAGTGTAGACTAGGTAGATTTTGACACTGATAATAAGAACATCTGTGGTTTGGAAATTAAGGAGCAAAGCTGATGCCATGAATTAGCTTGGGAATGAACATTAGAAAATCAATTGCCTCTTCCTGATAGTTCAGATGGACGCTGCATTCTTCTGTAGAGACCAGCAAAGTAGCTCAAATTGCTTAAGTTCATATGTGTTGGTACGAAGCATGTTTAGATACTGTAGGTAGGATTACAATTGGTTGGGACTTGGGAGTAGAAATTGCAGGTACAGGACACCGTGCAATGCAGTATGCAAGTAAACATGAGGACGGCTGTCGTCCATTGGTTTTGTCAGTTGCCACCAGTTAGTTACAACTCGCAACCTCGCTTAGCTCGAACTCGAATTCCCTCACTGTATGTTCACATGCTATTATTTCAACCAGTCTTCATTCAGTTCAGCATATGTTAGGCTTAGTAGGACCAAGAGTGATGGAGTTGCTTATGTAGGCGACAGTTCGATGTTAGATGTGACAGCACCGCACTACGCTTTCAGCTAGTCCACTAGACGAAATCTCTGAGACGTGATTCTGATTTCCAGGTCTTGAGCACGTTCTTGCAACATGAGTACTGCGGACCCGGGACGCTCCTGGTTCACCCCTTCTTGGATATGAAGGGCGAGATCAAAGGGAGGGGCCTCCCCGGCGCGCCTCAGGCTGCGCGCGCCGCCATCGCGTGGGCTGAGAAGAACATCGACAAGGACTGGAAGGAGTGGACCGGAGATTTTTAGCGCTGATTTCCTTTTGTCTCTGCTGTAGCAGCTGTTTGTTGTACCTGTAGTAGTAGTAGTCTCGATGTTTCAGTAGAGACTTGAATCTAGCTATAGATTCTAGACTAGTCATGTTAATCCGATCTGGAGCCCGTGAAACGCATGAAGTTAATTTATGCTCTGAACTTGATGAAGGCCGGCCTGATCCTGATCCGTTCCTTCTTGAACATATTCCTGCCACATGTGGTAAAAACTAGCAAAGCTTTTTTCAAGCAACTGCTGCCAGCCAAGTAGTAGTAGCAGCAAGTTTCTAACGCGGCAGGTCGTCAGATCCTAGCCCAGCCGGGCAAGAAATCCATGGCATTTCCCTGGCGCGGCAGGAGCGGGGGGCACCACACGGCACCGCAACGACATGGTGCGCAGGTGCGAACTTAAGTCCCTCTCGCCGGTGACCGGTCAACGCCGGCCTGCCCCGTCTGTTGCCCACAGTTCATTCAATGGCCGCGGAGTGCGGAGCTCCTTTTGTTGGATGCCATGTCCGTATGCAGTCAGTCGGAAGGGGGCCATGCCATTGAAGGAGCGCAGGGGGCGACGTAGCAGGAGGAGGGTAGGGGGGAGGTGTACATGGTTGAATGTTGATGGGTTCTTCCTGAAATGGCGCCGAGCCCGCCCTCTGACGGATCGCCGACGTGAGTTCTGTTCGCGCGTCGCCGCTGGCGCTGGCATGCACGCACGCTAGCTCCACTGCTTGTGCGATCTACGAGCGTTTATCATGATGCATATGCATAGCTCTGCCGCTGGACTGGAGTGTGACGCGGCCCGTGAGCGCCTCAATGGCAGCTTGGATCCATCCCCATTAAGATGTCAGTCACATTGGTGTGATGGCGTGGCCCTAGACCGATCTCCTGTTAATTTTCTTCTCCCAGTTCCTAACGACAGCCCTGTATATATATGTAAGTTTTACTTCCGGCGAAGCCCGCACGGAACGGAGCACTGAATGCGCGCCGTACCGTACGCGCGCGGCGCAGCGCAGAGGCAGGCAGGGACAGCACAGTATCATCATCATCATCCACACCAAATCCGTGAGGCGCGTCCACCCCGTGTGATGTGAGTGTGGAAGCACCAAAGCCGGAGATGAGATGAGATGAGATGACGCGCAGGCCCTGCGTGGCCATCTCTCTGCCTGACAGCCGCAACACGACCCGTGAGCAGTGGAGGGAGGGAGGGCCGCGGCATATTCCTCTCAATCTCACTGCCCGACTGAGCGTGAGCATGACTAGTCTCACTCCATGTCCATGGCCATGAGGCCATCGGAGCAAGCACGGCCCGGATCCATCGACCGGTACGCCGTGCACGCGTGTATGGACAAAGGCTATGGCCAGCGGACGGGCCGGCTCGAGTAGATCTTGACCACCCGGGGGACCAATCATGGCGTCGCGGCTCGCTCCAAGTGGTCTCCGCCTGCCTGCCTTGCTCTTGCCCTGGTCACTTCTCCCCTATGGCCCTACACGTCAGAGGGTAAACCCTTGCGCAAACAGGCCCACGTCCTACGTCTTGGTTGTTGTTCTCCTGCGATTTTCCTGCGCAACCTTTTTTTGGGGTGTGAAACGAGACAACGACGACACATGCGCGCTCTGTTCCTACCTCTCGGTCTCGGTTTACACAAGAATTTGCATCCATACGCTATTTTTTTTCCGTACACGAGCTTCTTGATGAAACTAGCTGAACGAAATTTACATGAGATGTATTCCCCTCTGTAAAGAAATACTAAGAACACCTATTACGTCCTCTGGCGTCCGTTTGGGTCTGCGCGGACACAAAAGTCGGTCCAACGCGCCGACCCAAACGGACGCGCGTCCGCTTTTCGTCCGCGGGCGACCCATTTCCGGTCCAATTTGGAGCCGGATTTGCGTCGGCGCGGACACAAGAAGGACGCGCGTCCGCTCGCCTTCTTCTTTCCGGGCCCACTGGTCGGTGGCACATTGGCCTCCCCTTATCCAATAGCAACCCTCGCCTCCTTCGTCGCTGACGCCGCCGCCCATTTTTTCGGTGACTCTGCTAGCTGCCGGCGCCGCAACATCTGCTCAGTAACGTCGCCACCTCCCACGTCGCCCGCTACCGCCGTCTTGCCGACGGGGAACCGACTGCTTCCCACCCCCGCTCCCCCCGACACAGTCGCGACCACGACCAAGAAGCCGCCTCGCCACCTCGGCCAGATCCTCGCCGGCCCGCTCATCGGACGCCGACAGGGCAGCTAGCTGGTCCGTGCGCGCCGCGACTCCCTTCGCCGGTCGTCTCCTTCGTCAACGCTCGCAAACTGTTCGACAGTTTGCCAAGGTACAAAATAGACTCCGCCGATGAATTCTTTTTTCACAATTTCCTGCGACTCCGACGATTCGTCGTCCGATCACGAGGAGGAGATATTGGCTGCCGTGTTGGTCCATCACCACCTCAATAGCCAGCGACCGGTGTTCCGTGGCTCCATTCCGGGCCACCTTCCGGCGTTGAATTGCAAGCGAGAGAGCGGGCATCTCCTTCTTTGGAAGGACTACTTTGATACAACAAATCCGTTGTTCAAACATCAGAAATTTCGCCACCGTTTTCGTACGAGTAGACATCTTTTCAATCGTATTAGAGAGGGGGTAGTCGGCTACGATGACTATTTCGAGTGCAAAGAGGATGCCGCTGGAAAGATTGGTTTCTCCTCTTATCAGAAATGCACTGCCGCCATCTGAATGCTTGCGTACGGAGTGCCCGGTGATCTCATTGACGAGTACGTTCGTATGAGCGAGTCTACATGCCTAGAGTCACTGTATAAGTTCTGCAAGGATGTTATTGATGTGTTTGGCGCTGAGTACTTGGGAGAGCCGACTCCTGAAGATACAGCCCGTTTGTTGGCGATGAATGCCAGCAGGGGCTTCCCAGGGATGCTTGGCAGCATAGACTGCATGCACCGGGAGTGGAAGAACTGCCCTTCTGCTTGGCAAGGGCAGTATAAGGGTCATGTCACGGCTTGCACTGTCGTACTAGAGGTCGTGGCGTCTCAAGGTCTCTGGATCTGGCACACTTTTTTTGGCATGGCCAGATCACACAATGATATCAACGTGCTTCAGCGCTCGTCGATGTTTGCTAGGCTTGCCGAAGGTAATAGCCTACCGGTGAACTTTACTATCAATGGCCACAACTACGACAAAGGATACTACCTGAGTGACGATATCTATCCTCAGTGGACCACTATTGTCAAGACAATCCCCAACCCTGTCGGAGAGAAGAGGAAAAGATTTGTCCAAGAGTAAGAGAGTGCTAGGAAGTATGTCGAGCGTGCCTTTGGTGTTTTGCAATCTCGATGGGGCATCGTTCGGTATCCTGCTAATATCTGGAGCACGCAGAAACTATGGGAGGTGATGACTGCTTATGTGATCATGCACAACATGATCATAGAAGAAGAGCGCACAGAACGTCTGTACGATTAAGGGTTTTAGTTTCAGAGTGAGAATATTGTGCCTGAGTATGGAGGAGTGGCAACGTTTGAACAATTCATCCAATTTCATCATGACATGCGTGTTTGAAAAACTCACGTGCAACTGCAAAATGATTTGGTTGAGCATATGTGGGTTCATGTTGACAACCAATAGATGTATCTTCTTTATTCGGCTTGCAGAACTATACAAGACATTTTTATTTTTATTCGGCTTGTAAAACTATGCTATTTTATTCGGTTAAAACTATATTCTTTGACTATATGTTTGAATGCAAAAGTAATGCAAAAATGAGCTATTTGTTGAAATAGGGCGGCCAGCCAGCCACGTTGGCACATATGGGTCGACGCGTTGGGTACACTGCCGACCCAAATCTTTACTAAGGGACTAAATTATCTCATTATTATTTTTGGGTCACGCTAACTGCCACACGTGTGGCATATACGACATGCGTCCACACACCATGTGTGGTGTACCCAGGAGGCAGCCCACACGGGCTGTGTGTGGGCGAACATTAGAATTGCCCACACGTGTGGGCGCGGCTATTTCGTGCCACACGCCCAACAAGTACTACTTATCTTCACCCCGTGTGTGTGGCACGAAGCAAAAATGCTCACACGTCCTAGCGCAGCTATGTTAAGTACTCCGCGGGATGACGGTTTAGTTGCCATCCTGGTTGGCAGATGTAGTTATCCGGTATGGCAACTGTAGTTATAAAAGCATGGCAACTCTATCTGTTTTGGTTAAATATAGTTGCCATGTCTAATTTATGATAGTTGCCGCGTGTAATCAGACCGTAGTTGTCGTGTGTGATTAACTACTTGCCATATATGGTCAAAACAGTAATTGTCATGTGTGTTTACCTAGTTGCCGCGTGTGGTCCAACCATAGTTGCCATGTATTGTTAATCACAGTTGACATGTGTATTTATCTGGTTGCCACGTGCGCGCAACTGCAGTTGCCGTGTAGCAAAGAATCACAGTTGCCATGTGTGTGTACTGAGTAGTTGCCATGTATTGTTAATCACAGTTGCCATGTGTGTTTATCTGGTTGCCACGTGCGCGTAACTGCAGTTGCCGTGTAGCAAAGAATCACAGTTGCCATGTGTGTGTACTGAGTAGTTGCCATGTATTGTTAATCACAGTTGCCATGTGTGTTTATCTGGTTGCCACGTGCGCGCAACTGCAGTTGCCGTGTAGCAAAGAATCATAGTTGCCATGTGTGTGTACTGAGTTGCCACATTCGCGTAACTGCAGTTCAGTTGCCATATGTGTACCGAGTTGCCACGTTCGCATAACTGCAGTTGCCATCCACAAGGTAGGAGTGTCGTGTGGGCGAAAAGCAGTTCGCCCACACGCGCATGACCTAGGTGGTGGCTGCGTCGGTGAAAAGCAGTTTGCCCACACAACTCAGCTGGCAAACAGCGTTGTGCGGGTGTGTGGGCAAACTCTACAACGCCCACACACCAGCCCCGTCCTACGTGGCACACCAAATCCACCTTTTCGTGTCAAGATTCGTGCAAAAGACAGTGGACGATGATTCAGGCGTGTGGGCGAGTTAGGTAGCGCCCACACATGTGGGCGTTAACATTTCCGTTATTTTTATATGTTCCATGCACACACTTTCCATGGGCAGATTCAGGTGTCATGGCACCTACTAAAATAGGGCCCTAAAATAACGCTCCCTCATTTCTCATGATATACCTTGTCTAGGCTTTTACGTTGATACTCACATTACAACATATTAGAAAATTGAGATACAACGAGCCAATGCATCGGGAGTATTTATGTCAAACAGCTTCGCGAGCTAATATATAAAGTCTAACAAATATTTCCATTTGTAAATACATAGAGGGGGTATAAAAGTATTGTTCTCATATGGTGTTTGCACTTAACTCATTGGCCAAACTTCATAAGTTCCATTTATAAGGCGCACACGCATTTCAATAATAAATTGTACTTGCTGATATTAGTTATGTGACATAAAAAATTATACTACTACTATTATCATAACTCATACTAGTACACTATTGGTCTAGATGACGGTCAAATATAAATATAGTCCGCATGCTTCTTGAAACGGGAACAGAGGGAGTATTACCTAACTTAATACTTCCACCGATTTTTTTACTTTGCATATTAGGAATGTCTTGAGTCAAGTATTTCGAACCTTGTCTAAGTTTGTAGAAAATATTCAATATTCTCGATATTGTATCTATTTGGTATTGTAAATATTAATATTCGGAAGATAAATATCATCAATTCTTAGATATCTAATACCGGAGTAAAAAGAAACAAAGCAAGTAAGTTGATTCCCCCATTTTCCTAGGCACAACAAACCTTTTGACCTCCAACACAAGATCAATTGTGGGCGGCAGTGAGACTTAAATTTATCAACATATTCCCTGAACTTTAAGTATTTGTTGATGATTTTGGCAGTTATCAAAATGTTTGTACCTTCAAATTTCATCCCAAGTTCATCTTTACACCATTTTTTGTCAAAAATTTAAAAATCAAAATAATATAGTTCCCAAAATTATGGTCCAGATTTTTTATACTAAAAATACTAGACATCTTTCATTGCAGTTTGTACAAATTACAGGTTTATGTGTTTTATTTTATGCTGTTTGTACATGAGAAGAGCCTGGTTTGGCGGCAAAGTTTCCTATAACCGTGGTATACCAATGCTTAGGTGATGAATACTCTAGTTTTCAAAAAAATGTGGTTTTCTCAGTCCGATTTATAAAAAAAATGCATATACCTCTTTTTAAAACAATTCTAAAACATGGTAT
This sequence comes from Triticum aestivum, assembly GCF_018294505.1. NCBI lineage: Eukaryota > Viridiplantae > Streptophyta > Magnoliopsida > Poales > Poaceae > Triticum > Triticum aestivum. The sequence continues at coordinate 406,643,715 of NC_057806.1, read as the reverse complement.
TAGATATGCTATGGTTTATGAAACATTGTATTGGTTGATGCCAAACATATGAATGTATGTGAAACCATGGTTCCTAAAAAGACCACAATAGTCTTCCATAACTCCAAAAAAACCGAGCTACCCAATGAACATAAGTAGTTATGTAAAGCGTGACACAGACACGATTTGATGGCAAGATCATTGATTTGCAATGTTTGAGGATTTTTGTCATTAGATTCATGTGTTTAGATTTTTTGGTAAGATTAAGTGAATCATGACATTCCTATCCATGCATCTTTGGAATTCACATAGTATAGTCCTACGACTGTAGTAGATATCACTACATTCCACTGGAATTCATAGATATACCGCGTTTCAGACACAACTTAGCATACATGGCACGTGGGCTATTTCTTTTAATCATTAAACACCTCTTTTCAGTTTGGTTTATAAGAAGAAGAAAAAGATGTTGACACCTCTTTTAAAACAATTCTCTTAAAACATAGTATTAGGTATGCTACGTTTAAGAAACGTTCTATTGATTAGTGCCAAATATATTGAAGTATTTAAAACCATGGTTTCTAAAAATATGGTAGTATTCTTCCATAACTCCAAGGAAACCGAGCTACCCAACGAACATAAGTAATTGTGTAAAACGCGACACCAACATGATTAAGTGGCAAGACCATTGATCTACAATGAAATTGTGGATTTCTGTCATTAGATTCTTGTGTTTAGATTTTTTGTAAGATTGAGCGAATCATAACATTCCTATTCATGCATTTTTGGAATTCACATATAGGTATATGATTGTCATCAGTGCATTCAATGAGGAGAGACGTTCCCGTCAAGTACGAAGACGTCTGTGACGACTTCGTTAATCTTAAAATAATGCGCCGGCTCAATCTCTCGGAGGTGCTCATAGATGTAGAGTGTGTGCTTGCTTTTATAGGATGAGTATATGTGCATATGTATGAGCACGTATGTACTGTGTTCTGAAAAAAATTGCCATCACTGCATTCCAGTGACTGCATTTCGGACACAGCTTAGCATCATGGCACGTGGAGTATTTTTACTAATCATTCCCTACTTATCAGTTATGGAGGCTGTTCATCTTTTCTTGTACCACAGCATATACGCAAAGGATAAAAAACTCGTACATACATACACACACTCATGAGTGAACACTTCTGTCCTACACTTGCACACATGTTGTATTATATATCCCCTTGCGCTCCCACACATCGCTCAGACCAGCGCGCGGCTACTCATCTCTAGCCATCATCTCAGCTCCACTACCGCATCGCATCGCCTCTGCTCCACCACCACCACCACCACCACCACGCTGCCCACTCGACGGCAATGGCTGCTGCTCAGTGACGGCCCCCACCGGCCCGGCTATGCCGGAAGACGACGCGTCCTTCCTCCTGTGCGCCGAGGACGCCTTCTTCTTTGTCGACGCCGCCACCGCCAGCACCTGCACCACCGCCGAGCAGGACGATGGCTGGTGCTCCGGCGCCGAGGAGTCGGCGTCGGCGGCGGCGGCCTCCTTCGTGGCCGAGCTCATCGGCGGCGAGGCCGACTACTCGCCCCGGTCCGACTACTCCGACCGGCTCCGGTCGCGGTCCGTCGACCCCGCCGCCCGGGCCGACTCCGTTGCATGGATTCTCAAGGTGACATGCACAAATCGCTAGCTACCTCGACGAGCTTCTCGGATAGTAATATCGGTGGTGCATGCTTGCGTCTCTAGTGTTCTGCTATCTGTATCTCATCCCGTATTGTTATGTTTTCCTTGTTCAGGTGCAAGAGTACTACGGATTCCTTCCCCTGACGGCGTACCTCGCCGTGAACTACATGGACCGGTTCCTCTCCCTCCACCGGCTGCCGGTAAGCTCGCCGCCGTCCTCGCCCCGCCACGTCACCAACCCCGTGCACACACTTCTCACCATGTCAGACAACCATGTCACGCGCGTATCAGATAACCAGTTTGCGCTCTGTATCTTTCGCCATGGTGCGTAGCGCTCGGCCGATACTCTTTTTTTCCTCCGTATAAAAAGAAAAGTTTTGGAAGTTGGTGTGCAGACCGCTGCTAGCCCATGAACCCAACGAACCGGGCAATGACGGTTATACCCTCAGACGGAATGAATGGGGCATCATCGGGGGCGTGTGGATTTGTTTATGCGCTAAAGACAGAGCGGTCTTTTGGCTTTGCAGCGTGCTTTAGCTAGCGCGAGCCCAAGCTTTTTGTATCGTGGAACAACAGGCCTTATCATTGTGCTTTGCCTGACTGCCTGCCCCTGTGCTCCACATCCTCGTGTTAAGTAAGCATATGGCCTATGCCGGATGGGATAGTGTTTGGAGCCACTGGCGTCAGGCATCTATCTCCTCTCAGCCTCAGTGACTCTGCAATGCAATGCATGGTGGGGTGGTGACAGGCTGACAGCCAGCAGTACTAGTAGATTATTTACCCGGCCAAAGGAAAAGAACAGGCTGCGAGAGCTAGCTGTAAACTGCTGCAAAGCAGCATTGTTTTTTCTGACTTTCTTGTTGCTTTGTGGATGCTGTGTTAGTAGTAAAAACACAGGCCCTTGGATTGTTTAGTTATGTTAGACAGAGTTCAGTGTGGGAGCTACAGTGGGCATGGCATGCTGGCGTCACTCCATTATTTCTTTTAAGGATTATTAGTTCCAAGTGATACTACTACTAGATGGTGATGACGTGCTAGATGGATTATCCAAGTGCTGATGTGACTGCATATCTCACCAACCTTCTTACTTGGGGCCAATGTTAGGATGGCAAGCAGGCTTATAATATCACTCTCCTAGTCCTACCCACAGTAGGTAACAGTGGTTAATGTTGTCCTCTTAGCGTAACTACAGGGGTCCCACTGTATGTAGTATATGGTACTATGCATCTACTCTGCCTTCAGCAAACTATTTTATGTACGGTTTGCAGCTCCACATATATACACTTGATTTAAGGAATTTGAAGAGGGTTTATTCATCCATGTTGGCTCATAAAAGAACAAGAGATGGATCGTGCTACAAGAACATATAGACATAGTGGTACATTACTTTGTGGATCCTTGTTTCAGCTACATTAATTGCAGCGTTTGTTTGTGTTCTTGCAGCAGGAGGATGGATGGGCAATGCAGCTGCTAGCTGTGACCTGCCTCTCCTTGGCTGCCAAGATGGAGGAGACCCTGGTGCCCTCCCTCCTAGACCTTCAGGCAATTACACCCACCTACTCGATTCCACTGTCATACACTTCTATTCTGATCCTCAACTTTGTTACTTCATCGGAGTTGTAATGTGAATTATGGATTTGTACATTGGCAGATAGAGAGCACAAGATACATCTTCGAGCCGAGAACGATCCTTCGAATGGAGCTTCTCGTCCTCACGGCGCTCAATTGGAGGCTCCGATCGGTCACGCCGTTCACATTCATCGACTTCTTCGCTTGCAAAGTTGACCCGAGAGGGAGGCACATGAGATACCTGATCGCCCGAGCCACACAAATGATTTTAGCTGCAATACATGGTATATTACAGCAATTTTTTGTTGGTTGACTACACATAGCTGTTGCCACATGGCACTGATGTAATAATGCTGCAAAATGCAATGCCACAGACATCGAGTTCTTGGACCACTGCCCGTCGTCGATGGCTGCCGCGGCGGTGCTGTGCGCCGCCGGCGAGACGCAGTCCCTCACATTGCTCAACCCTAGGCTTGCAGTCAATTGGTGCATTGGCCTAGCAGAGGTAACACAAGGATCACCTTCAGCACATTGACAAGTTATGAATTCTGATCAACTTTTGTAACATGCTATATCTTTTTTTCCTAATAGGAAGGGGTGAGCAGCTGCTACCAACTAATGCAGCAGCTGGTGGGTGGCAAGAGGGCAGCCACAGCAGCAGCAGCGGCAGTTAACCTGTGCTCAGACGGGGTTCTGTCCTGTGATTCCTCCTCCTGCACCACCCCACCCCCACCCAAGAGGAGGAAGAGGTCACCTCCACCGGTCATCACATGAAAACAAAGGGACGGCGAGTAGATAAACAATCATTTTACATGGTTTTTTTGGGGGAGGGGGTCAGATTAACAGAGCTTGATTTTGATTTCTTGCTGTTGTTGTGTTGTTGTGATTCTTTTTCCCATTTGTTCTCTTCTTTTGGGGTTCTTTCTTTTTACACCTTGGTGGGGGCTCTCTCTCCTTGCTTGGCCATGCCATCATGGCGGCCTCTGCGCTGCCAGTCTGTGAAGGATGTGGGAAATACATCAGAGAAAGAGAGAGGGTCAGAGGGAAACATGGACACATTTGTGTTTTTCTGTGCTTACCACCCTGTGGCTGTGGGTCTTCACCCCGATGCAGAACTGCAGAGGATACATTGATTCGATGGTGAGGGAAGAAGAAGCCATGGCAGATACAAGAAAAGTAAAAATGATGGCAATGAACAGCATGTTTGCATGGCACATTGCATGGGGATAGATAGATAGATGTGGGTGAAATCATGGTGGTGGTCAAGGAGGAGTGGTCAGAGCTACAGCCAAGGTGTGGCAGTAGGAGCCTTCTCCCTGCCAAGCTCTCTGTTCATATTCATGAGGGAGAAATTTGTTTGTTTCCGAGTGGTTTGTTTGTTTTTTGTTGATGCTACTGAAGAAAGAGAGAGAGGGGGCATGGTGTGCTGGGAGGCACATGCATGCCCTAGCTAGTGTGCTGCCCTGGGGTGAAATATTTGTCCATCTCCAGGCCGAACAGTGTCCGAGCATGAGGCTTTTGAGGGCCCTTGCTATTTGTACTTTTTTTTCCATCATCAGCAATAAAAGATGTTGCCATTTTTACTACATCATCTTGAAAGAATGTGAGAATTTATATGCTCGGCCTTTGCGGGTATGCTATGTGGCCAGCCATGTGTTTCTGTTCCTCTTAGTTTTCAAACAGAGCTCAATGTAGTTGGTGTGTACATTGTCAGCCTAATTCTGGAACTGAAAGTCAGAAAGTGCCCCACAGAGCAAGGGACTGATCCTTTGGAAGTTTGAATTGTCTTTCGCTCATGATCCCAACATGTCAAACAAGTAACTATACAGCATCACATGATTGTTGAAAACCTATTGTATATTGGTAGGTTATAGGTGCTCCTACATGCTTAAAGCACTGTAGGAAGTAGACATGCATTGCAAGTATTTGTGACATACTTAACTTTACATCCATTTTCTTCCAAACAAGAATTATCCACCCAATTATCACTCTGACATGCCACCTTACTGACAGTTATTAGCGTACATTAATCTGCTCGGGCACTGCAAGTTGATTGTAATGAAACTACATTTGGAACGAATCTGAACATAATATACATCCCCATGGTGTGGTGGTGGTGCAGGGTAGCCACTCTATATATGTATATATATGAGGACGTGGGCATAGCCCAGTGGTTGGGGGCGCATGATTGTAAACCCAACGACCAGAGTTCGATCCACGTCGGGGACGAATTTCTGGAATTCTCATTAGGGATGCTTCTTCTTTATCAATAAACCGTGGGTGCTAGTGCCCATGGAGTTTCATTTTTTTTATATATATGTATATATATCCCTGGCATGCCACATGGAATAATATAGTAATTCACATCATGGCCACTCATGCATTCATAACAGTGGTCAATGGTCAACAGTAGTGGCTTTCAGGAATCATTGGAGGCGCACAGAGACAGTTGGTCACATCTTTTTTATCCCTCTTTTCAGTGTTTCTGGAAGGGTAATTTCCAAAGTCATATCTATGACCATGACCATGATGACCCAAGGGAGGCACACATGGAAGTCATATGGCCATGGCATGGCGCCATGCATGCCATCCTTGATCTGTGGCAGGCTAGGCCACCCCACGCCTACCTTTGGCCCTAATGTACAAATGAGGCCATAACCATGGAACCCCACCACAGATCTCAACATTTTTGCAATCTTGGTCTTGTCCTTCTTCATTTAATTTCTTTCCCAAATAACGCAATGGGGAAAGCCTGATCCTAGACAGCTGAGTGGAGTACATACCATGTATAAATGGTTGCAATTTTGCAGGTGCCTTTTGACAGGGTTTGGATCTTGGGAAGTCTTTCTAGGAGGCTGAGAGGGGGAAAAAATTCGTCTTTCCAAAAGAGAGGAAAGCAGCTTTGAGATGGTCTTGCCTATGTGTTACACCCACTTGGGAGGAAGTTTTTTCTTTTGGACGGCCAAGGATCGCCTTTGATTCCTGATCGGACGGCGGCGATGTCCCCGGGCGAAAAGAGCTGAATCTCATGCTTGTTTTTTCTACAAGAAAACCGATGAATCCAACGTGATGGTGCAGGTGCAACAAGCGGATCCAGCTTTCGCAACACCCCTTTGCTGATTCGACGTCGCACTTTCCTCCACCTCCTCCCGGGCGAAAAAGCCACGGTTTTCAGGCAACTTTGGAATCCCATGCACGGACGGACGAGCCCGAAAGCCACGAGGACGAAAGACCGGTACGCGCGCACAGATTGCAACCGCAGCTGCATGCATGGATACCCCATACGTACCTTTCGCAACGTTATTCTTTTCCGGAAAACCAAGACATGGAGATCGATCCCGGCGCCATTGATGAGCAATGAGAGGCTCTGGGTTTTGGCTGGAGCTTCACGGTGACATTCTAGTGAGATTCTGTCGCTGCAAATTTTCAAGCTTAGATGGAATTGTCGGATGCTTCTAGGCTGCTGCGGTTGGTGATGAACCGATGGCGTGTTTTTGTCCCGACGATTGGTCAAAAGCTGGCATGATAGGAGAATATTTGGAGAGGGGCGGATGTGTTTCTTTTGTGCTCGCGTGGGGAGACAGCTGCCATGCCCCGTCCTTGCGCATTGCAATGTCCGTGGACTTCTCTTGGATTTTCTTTTAGGCATGCCATGCCTCACCTAAGTAGGGTATATATATGACGTATAGTGGTATATTGCAAATGTCCACCATTGCGAATGCCACTTACAAATGTAATGTTTAAGGGGCCATAATTTATAATTGACCAATAAGTCGTCATTTTTTTGCCATTCCTCCCTTCCCATAGTGTGTATATATTTTTTTCTAGTAGTCGAACTTTGCGAGGTTTGACCAAATTATAGATTTTTTTCCTTCAAGTCGAACTTTGGGAGGTTTGACCAATTTTTTTCTAGAAGTCAAACTTGAGAAGGTTTGACCAAATTATATAAAAAACAATCAATATCTACAGTACAAAATGTATAGAATTATGGGATAAAATTATTTCATGATGGATTTAATGATCTGATTTCGTATTGCACATGTTAATATTTTGTTATAGAAACTTAGACAAACATAGAAGTTTGACTTCTAAAAATTTATACACATTATATTTCGGAACGATGGAGTATGTATCTATGAAAAGACATACTTTTGGTACCTTGACTATTGTCAGTTGCACATAATTCGTCATTTTCCCACTGAAAATGGTTTTAATGATGGACATGGCAACAACTTTGCACCCACGACAACCTAGTCAGCATAAAAGATTGACAACACCTAGGAAAATTTGAAAAGAAAACCAAACTTATATATTTTTAGTGAAACTCTATTTGAAAAAAGAGCAAGGAGAAACATACTGTGAATAAAAATAAACATACAATGGAACTAAATTTTAATTTAAAACTTTTACATGGAGATTACAAGAAAATAAGGGGAAAAGCTAATAAGAAAATTGAAAGAAAGATAAAAATAATAGGGAAATAAAATTAAAATACTATAGATGATTTTTTTAAAAATATGGGATTTTTAAAATAACAGTAATAAATTTACTGGATTTCGTGTTTTCTAAATTTAATCCGGCCATTCTTTAAAATCTCTAATAGCTTGCTACAACTTTTATGGCATTTTCAATTCTCATCTACCCTTTTTATTGAAGGTTTGGATTATAGTATGTCAATATGAACATGTAATGTCCATCTTTTAGACAATGTATAGATTAAATGGTCAAGGAGCGATGTGGAGATGGTGATGACGTGGAGACGACAGTGTGGCGGCGATGATGTAGACAAGGCTAGGCTGAGTTGGAGGCGGCCCTAGACTTAGGCGCGGAGGTGGCAACATCGGATGTGTGCCTAGACTGAGATAAAGATGACAACATCACAACGATAACAACAGATGTGCAATGAAATT